>NC_073224.2:2520000-3777500 GCF_029281585.2 Gorilla gorilla gorilla
CTACACCGCTATCTGTATAAACTTGGAAATATCTACACCGCTATCTGTATAAACATGGAAATATCTACACCGCTACCTGTATAAACATGGAAATATCAGCACCGCTTTCTGTATGAACATGGAAATATCTAAACCGCTATCTGTATGAACATGGAAATATCTACACCGCTATCTGTATGAACATGGAAATATCTACACTGCTATCAGTATGAACAAGGAAATATCTACAACGCTATCTGTATGAACATGGATATATCTACACAGCCCTCTGGACGAACATGGAAATATCCACACCGCTATCTGTGTAAACATGCATACATCTTCACCGCTATCTGTATAAACATGGAAATATCTACACCGCTATCTGCATGAAATTGGAAATATCTACCCTGCTATCTGCATATACATTTAAATATCTACCCATCTATCTCTTTACACATGGAAATAACTACACCACTATCTGTATGAACATGGAAATAACTACACCGCCATCTGTATGAACATATAAATACGCCGCCATCTGTATTAAGAAGGAAATATCTAAACCGCTTTCTGTATAAACATGGAAATATCTACACCGCTGCCAGTATAAACATGGAAATATCAGCACCGCTATCTGTATGAACATGGAAATATCTACACCTCTATCTGAAGGAACATGGAAATAGCTACACCGCTGCCTGTAGAAACATGGAAATATCAGCACCGCTATCTGTATGAACATGGAAATATCTACACCACTATCTGTATGAACATGAATATATCTACACAGCCATCTGGATGAACATGGAAATATCTACACCACTATCTGTATGTACATGGAAATATCTACACCGCTATCTGTGTAAACATGCATACACCTTCACCGCTATCAGTATAAACATGGAAATATCTACACCGCTATCTGTATGAACATGGAAATAGCTACACCGCTATCTGTATGAACATGGAAATATCTACACCGCTATCTGTATGAACATGGATATATCTACACAGCCATCTGGATGAACATGGAAATATCTACACCGCTATCTGTGTAAACATGCATACATCTTCACCGCTATCTGTATAAACATGGAAATATCTACACCGCTATCTGTATGAACATGGAAATATCTACACCGCTATCTGTATGAACATGGAAATATCTACACCACTATCTGTTTGAACATGGAAATATCTACACCGCTATCTGCATGAAAATGGAAATATCTACACTGCTATCTGCATATACATGGAAATATCTACACAGCTATCTCTTTACACATGGAAATAACTACACCACTATCTGTATGAACATGGAAATATCCACACCGCCATCTGTATGAACATGGAAATATCTGCACCGCCATCTGTATGAACATATAAATATGTACACCGCCATCTGTATTAAGATGGAGATATCTACACCGCTATCTGTATAAACATGGAAATATCTACACCGCTATCTGTATAAACATGGAAATATCTACACCGCTATCTGTATAATCATGGAAATATCTACACCGCTATCTGTGTAAACATGCATACACCTTCACCGCTATCAGTATAAACATGGAAATATCTACACCGCTATCTGTATGAACATGGAAATAGCTACACCGCTATCTGTATGAACATGCAAATATCTACACCGCTATCTGTATGAACATGGATATATCTACACAGCCATCTGTATGAACATGGATATATCTACACAGCCCTCTGGATGATCGTGGAAATATCCACACCGCTATCTGTGTAAACATGCATACATCTTCACCGCTATCTGTATAAACATGGAAATATCTACACCGCTATCTGTATGAACATGGAAATATCTACACCGCTATCTGTTTGAAGATGGAAATATATACACCGCTATCTGCATGAAAACGGAAATATCTACACAGCTATCTGCATATACATGGAAATATCTACACAGCTATCTCTTTACACATGGAAATAACTACACCGCTATCTGTATGAACATGGAAATATCTACACCGCCATCTGTATGAACATGGAAATATCTGCACCGCCATCTGTATGAACATATAAATATCTACACCGCCATCTGTATTAAGATGGAGATATCTACACTGCTATCTGAATAAACATGGAAATATCTACACCGCTATCTGTATAAACATGGAAATATCTACACCGCTATCTGTATAACCATGGAAATATCTACACCACTACCTGTATAAACATGGAAATATCAGCACCGCTATCTGTATGAACATGGAAATATCTACACCGCTGCCTGTATAAACATGGAAATATCAGCACGGCTATCTGTATGAACATGGAAATATCTACACCGCTATCTGTATGAACATGGAAATAACTACACTGCAATCTGTATGAACATGGAAATAGCTACACCGTTATCTGTATGAACATGGAAATAGCTACACCACTATCTGTATGAACATGGAAATATCTACACCGCTATCTGTATGAACATGGATATATCTACACAGCCATCTGGATGAACATGGAAATATCTACACCGCTATCTGTATGAACATGGAAATATATACACCACTATCTGTATGAACTTGGATATATCTACACAGCCATCTGGATGAACATGGAAATATCTACACCACTATCTGTATGAACATGGATATATCTACACAGCCATCTGGATGAACATGGAAATATCTAAACCACTATCAGTATAAACATGGAAATATCTACACCGCTATCTGTATGAACATGGAAATAGCTACACCGCTATCTGTATGAACATGGAAATATCTACACCGCTATCTGTATGAACATGGATATATCTACACAGCCATCTGGATGAACATGGAAATATCTACACCGCTATCTGTGTAAACATGCATGCATCTTCACCGCTATCTGTATAAACATGGAAATAACTACACCGCTATCTGTATGAACATGGAAATATCTACACCGCTATCTGTATGAACATGGAAATATCTACACCGCTATCTGTTTGAACATGGAAATATCTACACCGCTATCTGCATGAAAATGGAAATATCTACACTGCTATCTGAATATACATGGAAATATCTACACAGCTATCTCTTTACACATGGAAATAACTACACCGCTATCTGTATGAACATGGAAATATCCACACCGCCATCTGTATTAACATGGAAATATCTGCACCGCCATCTGTATGAACATATAAATATCTACTCCGCCATGTGTATTAAGATGGAGATATCTACACCACTATCTGTATAAACATGGAAATATCTACACCGCTATCTGTATTAACATGGAAATATCTACACCGCTATCTGTATAAACATGGAAATATCTACACCGCTACCTGTATAAACATGGAAATATCAGCACCGCTATCTGTATGAACATGGAAATATCTACACCGCTATCTGTATGAACATGGAAATATCTACACCGCTATCTGTATGAACATGGAAATATCTACACCGCTATCATTACGAACAAGGAAATATCTACACCGCTATCTGTATGAACATGGATATATCTACACAGCCCTCTGGATAAACATGGAAATATCCACACCGCTATCTGTGTAAACATGCATACATCTTCACCGCTATCTGTATAAACGTGGAAATATCTACACCGCTATCTGTATAAACATGGAAATATCTACACCGCTATCTGTATGAACATGGAAATAGCTACACCGCTATCTGTATGAACATGGAAATATCTACACCGCTATCTGTATGAACATGGATATATCTACACAGCCATCTGGATGAACATGGAAATATCTACACCGCTATCTGTGTAAACATGCATACATCTTCACCGCTATCTGTATAAACATGGAAATATCTACACCGCTATCTGTATGAACATGGAAATATCTACACCGCTATCTGTATGAACATGGAAATATCTACACCACTATCTGTTTGAACATGGAAATATCTACACCGCTATCTGCATGAAAATGGAAATATCTACACTGCTATCTGCATATACATGGAAATATCTACACAGCTATCTCTTTACACATGGAAATAACTACACCACTATCTGTATGAACATGGAAATATCCACACCGCCATCTGTATGAACATGGAAATATCTGCACCGCCATCTGTATGAACATATAAATATGTACACCGCCATCTGTATTAAGATGGAGATATCTACACCGCTATCTGTATAATCATGGAAATATCTACACTGCTATCTGTATAAACATGGAAATATCTACACCGCTATCTGTATAAACATGGAAATATCTACACCGCTATCTGTGTAAACATGCATACACCTTCACCGCTATCAGTATAAACATGGAAATATCTACACCGCTATCTGTATGAACATGGAAATAGCTACACCGCTATCTGTATGAACATGGAAATATCTACACCGCTATCTGTATGAACATGGATATATCTACACAGCCATCTGTATGAACATGGATATATCTACACAGCCCTCTGGATGATCGTGGAAATATCCACACCGCTATCTGTGTAAACATGCATACATCTTCACCGCTATCTGTATAAACATGGAAATATCTACACCGCTATCTGTATGAACATGGAAATATCTACACCGCTATCTGTTTGAAGATGGAAATATATACACCGCTATCTGCATGAAAACGGAAATATCTACACAGCTATCTGCATATACATGGAAATATCTACACAGCTATCTCTTTACACATGGAAATAACTACACCGCTATCTGTATGAACATGGAAATATCTACACCGCCATCTGTATGAACATGGAAATATCTGCACCGCCATCTGTATGAACATATAAATATCTACACCGCCATCTGTATTAAGATGGAGATATCTACACTGCTATCTGAATAAACATGGAAATATCTACACCGCTATCTGTATAAACATGGAAATATCTACACCGCTATCTGTATAACCATGGAAATATCTACACCACTACCTGTATAAACATGGAAATATCAGCACCGCTATCTGTATGAACATGGAAATATCTACACCGCTGCCTGTATAAACATGGAAATATCAGCACGGCTATCTGTATGAACATGGAAATATCTACACCGCTATCTGTATGAACATGGAAATAACTACACTGCAATCTGTATGAACATGGAAATAGCTACACCGTTATCTGTATGAACATGGAAATAGCTACACCACTATCTGTATGAACATGGAAATATCTACACCGCTATCTGTATGAACATGGATATATCTACACAGCCATCTGGATGAACATGGAAATATCTACACCGCTATCTGTATGAACATGGAAATATATACACCACTATCTGTATGAACTTGGATATATCTACACAGCCATCTGGATGAACATGGAAATATCTACACCACTATCTGTATGAACATGGATATATCTACACAGCCATCTGGATGAACATGGAAATATCTAAACCACTATCAGTATAAACATGGAAATATCTACACCGCTATCTGTATGAACATGGAAATAGCTACACCGCTATCTGTATGAACATGGAAATATCTACACCGCTATCTGTATGAACATGGATATATCTACACAGCCATCTGGATGAACATGGAAATATCTACACCGCTATCTGTGTAAACATGCATACATCTTCACCGCTATCTGTATAAACATGGAAATAACTACACCGCTATCTGTATGAACATGGAAATATCTACACCGCTATCTGTATGAACATGGAAATATCTACACCGCTATCTGTTTGAACATGGAAATATCTACACCGCTATCTGCATGAAAATGGAAATATCTACACTGCTATCTGCATATACATGGAAATATCTACACAGCTATCTCTTTACACATGGAAATAACTACACCGCTATCTGTATGAACATGGAAATATCCACACCGCCATCTGTATTAACATGGAAATATCTGCACCGCCATCTGCATGAACATATAAATATCTACTCCGCCATGTGTATTAAGATGGAGATATCTACACCACTATCTGTATAAACATGGAAATATCTACACCGCTATCTGTATTAACATGGAAATATCTACACCGCTATCTGTATAAACATGGAAATATCTACACCGCTACCTGTATAAACATGGAAATATCAGCACCGCTATCTGTATGAACATGGAAATATCTACACCGCTATCTGTATGAACATGGAAATATCTACACCGCTATCTGTATGAACATGGAAATATCTACACCGCTATCATTACGAACAAGGAAATATCTACACCGCTATCTGTATGAAGATGGATATATCTACACAGCCCTCTGGATGAACATGGAAATATCCACACCGCTATCTGTGTAAACATGCATACATCTTCACCGCTATCTGTATAAACGTGGAAATATCTACACCGCTATCTGTATAAACATGGAAATATCTACACCGCTATCTGTATGAACATGGAAATATCTACACTGCTATCTGTTTGAACATGGAAATATCTACACCGCTATCTGTATGAACATGGAAATATCTACACCGCTATCTGTTTGAACATGGAAATATCTACACCGCTATCTGCATGAAAATGGAAATATCTACACTGCTATCTGCATATACATTTAAATATCTACACAGCTATCTCTTTACACATGGAAATAACTACACTGCTATCTGCATGAACATGGAAATATCTACACCGCCATCTGAATGAACATGGAAATATCTGCACTGCCATCTGTATGAACATATAAATATCTACACCGCCATCTGTATTAAGATAGAGATATCTCCACTGCTATCTGTATAAACATGGAAATATCTACACCGCTATCTGTATAACCATGGAAATATCTAAACCGCTACCTGTATAAACATGGAAATATCAGGACCGCTATCTGTATGAACATGGAAATATCTACACCGCTGCCTGTATAAACATGGAAATATCAGCACGGCTATCTGTATGAACATGGAAATATCTACTCCGCTATCTGTATGAACACGGAAATAACTACACCGCTATCTGTATGAACATGGAAATAGCTACACCGTTATCTGTATGAACATGGAAATAGCTACACCACTATCTGTATGAACATGGAAATATCTACACCGCTATCTGTATGAACATGGATATATCTACACAGCCATCTGGATGAACATGGAAATATCTACACCGCTATCTGTATGAACATGGAAATATATACACCACTATCTGTATGAACTTGGATATATCTACACAGCCATCTGGATGAACATGGAAATATCTACACCACTATCTGTATGAACATGGATATATCTACACAGCCATCTGGATGAACATGGAAATATCTAAACCACTATCAGTATAAACATGGAAATATCTACACCGCTATCTGTATGAACATGGAAATAGCTACACCGCTATCTGTATGAACATGGAAATATCTACACCGCTATCTGTATGAACATGGATATATCTACACAGCCATCTGGATGAACATGGAAATATCTACACCGCTATCTGTGTAAACATGCATACATCTTCACCGCTATCTGTATAAACATGGAAATAACTACACCGCTATCTGTATGAACATGGAAATATCTACACCGCTATCTGTATGAACATGGAAATATCTACACCGCTATCTGTTTGAACATGGAAATATCTACACCGCTATCTGCATGAAAATGGAAATATCTACACTGCTATCTGCATATACATGGAAATATCTACACAGCTATCTCTTTACACATGGAAATAACTACACCGCTATCTGTATGAACATGGAAATATCCACACCGCCATCTGTATTAACATGGAAATATCTGCACCGCCATCTGTATGAACATATAAATATCTACTCCGCCATGTGTATTAAGATGGAGATATCTACACCACTATCTGTATAAACATGGAAATATCTACACCGCTATCTGTATTAACATGGAAATATCTACACCGCTATCTGTATAAACATGGAAATATCTACACCGCTACCTGTATAAACATGGAAATATCAGCACCGCTATCTGTATGAACATGGAAATATCTACACCGCTATCTGTATGAACATGGAAATATCTACACCGCTATCTGTATGAACATGGAAATATCTACACCGCTATCTGTATGAACATGGAAATATCTACACCGCTATCAGTATGAACAAGGAAATATCTACAACGCTATCTGTATGAACATGGATATATCTACACAGCCCTCTGGACGAACATGGAAATATCCACACCGCTATCTGTGTAAACATGCATACATCTTCACCGCTATCTGTATAAACATGGAAATATCTACACCGCTATCTGTATGAACATGGAAATATCTACACCGCTATCTGTTTGAAGATGGAAATATATACACAGCTATCTGCACGAAAACGGAAATATCTACACAGCTATCTGCAAATACATGGAAATATCTACAAAGCTATCTCTTTACACATGGAAATAACTACACCGCTATCTGTATGAACATGGAAATATCTACACCGCCATCTGTCTGAACATGGAAATATCTACACTGCTATCTGTATGAACATGGAAATATCTACACAGCTATCTGTATGAACATGGATATATCTACAAAGCCATCTGGATGAACATGGAAATATCTACACCGCTATCTGTATAAACTTGCATACATCTTCACCACTATCTGCATAAACATGGAAATATGTGCACCGCTATCGGTATGAACATGGAAATATCCACACCGCTATCTGTATGAACATGGAAATACCTACACCGCTATCTGTTTGGACTTGGAAATATCTACACCGCTATCTGCATGAAATTGGAAATATCTACCCTGCTATCTGCATATACATTTAAATATCTACACAGCTATCTCTTTACACATGGAAATAACTACACCGCTATCTGTATGAACATGGAAATATCTACACCGCCATCTGTATGAACATATAAATATGTACACCGCCATCTGTATTAAGATGGAGATATCTACACCGCTATCTGTATAATCATGGAAATATCTACACTGCTATCTGTATAAACATGGAAATATCTACACCGCTATCTGTATAAACATGGAAATATCTACACCGCTATCTGTGTAAACATGCATACACCTTCACCGCTATCAGTATAAACATGGAAATATCTACACCGCTATCTGTATGAACATGGAAATAGCTACACCGCTATCTGTATGAACATGGAAATATCTACACCGCTATCTGTATGAACATGGATATATCTACACAGCCATCTGTATGAACATGGATATATCTACACAGCCCTCTGGATGATCGTGGAAATATCCACACCGCTATCTGTGTAAACATGCATACATCTTCACCGCTATCTGTATAAACATGGAAATATCTACACCGCTATCTGTATGAACATGGAAATATCTACACCGCTATCTGTTTGAAGATGGAAATATATACACCGCTATCTGCATGAAAACGGAAATATCTACACAGCTATCTGCATATACATGGAAATATCTACACAGCTATCTCTTTACACATGGAAATAACTACACCGCTATCTGTATGAACATGGAAATATCTACACCGCCATCTGTATGAACATGGAAATATCTGCACCGCCATCTGTATGAACATATAAATATCTACACCGCCATCTGTATTAAGATGGAGATATCTACACTGCTATCTGAATAAACATGGAAATATCTACACCGCTATCTGTATAAACATGGAAATATCTACACCGCTATCTGTATAACCATGGAAATATCTACACCACTACCTGTATAAACATGGAAATATCAGCACCGCTATCTGTATGAACATGGAAATATCTACACCGCTGCCTGTATAAACATGGAAATATCAGCACGGCTATCTGTATGAACATGGAAATATCTACACCGCTATCTGTATGAACATGGAAATAACTACACTGCAATCTGTATGAACATGGAAATAGCTACACCGTTATCTGTATGAACATGGAAATAGCTACACCACTATCTGTATGAACATGGAAATATCTACACCGCTATCTGTATGAACATGGATATATCTACACAGCCATCTGGATGAACATGGAAATATCTACACCGCTATCTGTATGAACATGGAAATATATACACCACTATCTGTATGAACTTGGATATATCTACACAGCCATCTGGATGAACATGGAAATATCTACACCACTATCTGTATGAACATGGATATATCTACACAGCCATCTGGATGAACATGGAAATATCTAAACCACTATCAGTATAAACATGGAAATATCTACACCGCTATCTGTATGAACATGGAAATAGCTACACCGCTATCTGTATGAACATGGAAATATCTACACCGCTATCTGTATGAACATGGATATATCTACACAGCCATCTGGATGAACATGGAAATATCTACACCGCTATCTGTGTAAACATGCATACATCTTCACCGCTATCTGTATAAACATGGAAATAACTACACCGCTATCTGTATGAACATGGAAATATCTACACCGCTATCTGTATGAACATGGAAATATCTACACCGCTATCTGTTTGAACATGGAAATATCTACACCGCTATCTGCATGAAAATGGAAATATCTACACTGCTATCTGCATATACATGGAAATATCTACACAGCTATCTCTTTACACATGGAAATAACTACACCGCTATCTGTATGAACATGGAAATATCCACACCGCCATCTGTATTAACATGGAAATATCTGCACCGCCATCTGCATGAACATATAAATATCTACTCCGCCATGTGTATTAAGATGGAGATATCTACACCACTATCTGTATAAACATGGAAATATCTACACCGCTATCTGTATTAACATGGAAATATCTACACCGCTATCTGTATAAACATGGAAATATCTACACCGCTACCTGTATAAACATGGAAATATCAGCACCGCTATCTGTATGAACATGGAAATATCTACACCGCTATCTGTATGAACATGGAAATATCTACACCGCTATCTGTATGAACATGGAAATATCTACACCGCTATCATTACGAACAAGGAAATATCTACACCGCTATCTGTATGAAGATGGATATATCTACACAGCCCTCTGGATGAACATGGAAATATCCACACCGCTATCTGTGTAAACATGCATACATCTTCACCGCTATCTGTATAAACGTGGAAATATCTACACCGCTATCTGTATAAACATGGAAATATCTACACCGCTATCTGTATGAACATGGAAATATCTACACTGCTATCTGTTTGAACATGGAAATATCTACACCGCTATCTGTATGAACATGGAAATATCTACACCGCTATCTGTTTGAACATGGAAATATCTACACCGCTATCTGCATGAAAATGGAAATATCTACACTGCTATCTGCATATACATTTAAATATCTACACAGCTATCTCTTTACACATGGAAATAACTACACTGCTATCTGCATGAACATGGAAATATCTACACCGCCATCTGAATGAACATGGAAATATCTGCACTGCCATCTGTATGAACATATAAATATCTACACCGCCATCTGTATTAAGATAGAGATATCTCCACTGCTATCTGTATAAACATGGAAATATCTACACCGCTATCTGTATAACCATGGAAATATCTAAACCGCTACCTGTATAAACATGGAAATATCAGGACCGCTATCTGTATGAACATGGAAATATCTACACCGCTGCCTGTATAAACATGGAAATATCAGCACGGCTATCTGTATGAACATGGAAATATCTACTCTGCTATCTGTATGAACACGGAAATAACTACACCGCTATCTGTATGAACATGGAAATAGCTACACCGTTATCTGTATGAACATGGAAATAGCTACACCACTATCTGTATGAACATGGAAATATCTACACCGCTATCTGTATGAACATGGATATATCTACACAGCCATCTGGATGAACATGGAAATATCTACACCGCTATCTGTATGAACATGGAAATATATACACCACTATCTGTATGAACTTGGATATATCTACACAGCCATCTGGATGAACATGGAAATATCTACACCACTATCTGTATGAACATGGATATATCTACACAGCCATCTGGATGAACATGGAAATATCTAAACCACTATCAGTATAAACATGGAAATATCTACACCGCTATCTGTATGAACATGGAAATAGCTACACCGCTATCTGTATGAACATGGAAATATCTACACCGCTATCTGTATGAACATGGATATATCTACACAGCCATCTGGATGAACATGGAAATATCTACACCGCTATCTGTGTAAACATGCATACATCTTCACCGCTATCTGTATAAACATGGAAATAACTACACCGCTATCTGTATGAACATGGAAATATCTACACCGCTATCTGTATGAACATGGAAATATCTACACCGCTATCTGTTTGAACATGGAAATATCTACACCGCTATCTGCATGAAAATGGAAATATCTACACTGCTATCTGCATATACATGGAAATATCTACACAGCTATCTCTTTACACATGGAAATAACTACACCGCTATCTGTATGAACATGGAAATATCCACACCGCCATCTGTATTAACATGGAAATATCTGCACCGCCATCTGTATGAACATATAAATATCTACTCCGCCATGTGTATTAAGATGGAGATATCTACACCACTATCTGTATAAACATGGAAATATCTACACCGCTATCTGTATTAACATGGAAATATCTACACCGCTATCTGTATAAACATGGAAATATCTACACCGCTACCTGTATAAACATGGAAATATCAGCACCGCTATCTGTATGAACATGGAAATATCTACACCGCTATCTGTATGAACATGGAAATATCTACACCGCTATCTGTATGAACATGGAAATATCTACACCGCTATCTGTATGAACATGGAAATATCTACACCGCTATCAGTATGAACAAGGAAATATCTACAACGCTATCTGTATGAACATGGATATATCTACACAGCCCTCTGGACGAACATGGAAATATCCACACCGCTATCTGTGTAAACATGCATACATCTTCACCGCTATCTGTATAAACATGGAAATATCTACACCGCTATCTGTATGAACATGGAAATATCTACACCGCTATCTGTTTGAAGATGGAAATATATACACAGCTATCTGCACGAAAACGGAAATATCTACACAGCTATCTGCAAATACATGGAAATATCTACAAAGCTATCTCTTTACACATGGAAATAACTACACCGCTATCTGTATGAACATGGAAATATCTACACCGCCATCTGTCTGAACATGGAAATATCTACACTGCTATCTGTATGAACATGGAAATATCTACACAGCTATCTGTATGAACATGGATATATCTACAAAGCCATCTGGATGAACATGGAAATATCTACACCGCTATCTGTATAAACTTGCATACATCTTCACCACTATCTGCATAAACATGGAAATATGTGCACCGCTATCGGTATGAACATGGAAATATCCACACCGCTATCTGTATGAACATGGAAATACCTACACCGCTATCTGTTTGGACTTGGAAATATCTACACCGCTATCTGCATGAAATTGGAAATATCTACCCTGCTATCTGCATATACATTTAAATATCTACACAGCTATCTCTTTACACATGGAAATAACTACACCGCTATCTGTATGAACATGGAAATATCTACACCGCCATCTGTATGAACATGGAAATATCTGCACCGCCATCTGTATGAACATATAAATATGTACACCGCCATCTGTATTAACATGGAGATATCTACACTGCTATCTGTATAAACATGGAAATATCTACACTGCCATCTGTATGAACATATAAATACACCGCCATCTGTATTAAGAAGGAAATATCTAAACCGCTATCTGTATAAACATGGAAATATCTACACCGCTGCCTGTATAAACATGGAAATATCAGCACCGCTATCTGTATGAACATGGAAATATCTACACCGCTATCTGTAGGAACATGGAAATAGCTACACCGCTGCCTGTATAAACATGGAAATATCAGCACCGCTATCTGTATGAACATGGAAATATCTACACCACTATCTGTATGAACTTGGATATATCTACACAGCCATCTGGATGAACATGGAAATATCTACACCACTATCTGTATGAACATGGATATATCTACACAGCCATCTGGATGAACATGGAAATATCTAAACCACTATCAGTATAAACATGGAAATATCTACACCGCTATCTGTATGAACATGGAAATAGCTACACCGCTATCTGTATGAACATGGAAATATCTACACCGCTATCTGTATGAACATGGATATATCTACACAGCCATCTGGATGAACATGGAAATATCTACACCGCTATCTGTGTAAACATGCATACATCTTCACCGCTATCTGTATAAACATGGAAATATCTACACCGCTATCTGTATGAACATGGAAATATCTACACCGCTATCTGTATGAACATGGAAATATCTACACCGCTATCTGTTTGAACATGGAAATATCTACACCGCTATCTGCATGAAAATGGAAATATCTACACTGCTATCTGCATATACATGGAAATATCTACACAGCTATCTCTTTACACATGGAAATAACTACACCGCTATCTGTATGAACATGGAAATATCCACACCGCCATCCGTATGAACATGGAAATATCTGCACCGCCATCTGTATGAACATATAAATATCTACACCGCCATGTGTATTAAGATGGAGATATCTACACCACTATCTGTATAAACATGGAAATATCTACACCGCTATCTGTATTAACATGGAAATATCTACACCGCTATCTGTATAAACATGGAAATATCTACACCGCTACCTGTATAAACATGGAAATATCAGCACCGCTATCTGTATGAACATGGAAATATCTACACCGCTATCTGTATGAACATGGAAATATCTACACCGCTATCTGTATGAACATGGAAATATCTACACCGCTATCAGTATGAACAAGGAAATATCTACACCGCTATCTGTATGAACATGGATATATCTACACAGCCCTCTGGATGAACATGGAAATATCCACACCGCTATCTGTGTAAACATGCATACATCTTCACCGCTATCTGTATAAACGTGGAAATATCTACACCGCTATCTGTATGAACATGGAAATATCTACACCGCTATCTGTATGAACATGGAAATATCTACACCGCTATCTGTTTGAACATGGAAATATCTACACCGCTATCTGTATGAACATGGAAATATCTACACCGCTATCTGTTTGAACATGGAAATATCTACACCGCTATCTGCATGAAAATGGAAATATCTACACTGCTATCTGCATATACATTTAAATATCTACACAGCTATCTCTTTACACATGGAAATAACTACACTGCTATCTGCATGAACATGGAAATATCTACACCGCCATCTGAATGAACATGGAAATATCTGCACTGCCATCTGTATGAACATATAAATATCTACACCGCCATCTGTATTAAGATAGAGATATCTCCACTGCTATCTGTATAAACATGGAAATATCTACACCGCTATCTGTATAACCATGGAAATATCTAAACCGCTACCTGTATAAACATGGAAATATCAGGACCGCTATCTGTATGAACATGGAAATATCTACACCGCTGCCTGTATAAACATGGAAATATCAGCACGGCTATCTGTATGAACATGGAAATATCTACTCCGCTATCTGTATGGACACGGAAATAACTACACTGCTATCTGTATGAACATGGAAATAGCTACACCGTTATCTGTATGAACATGGAAATAGCTACACCACTATCTGTATGAACATGGAAATATCTACACCGCTATCTGTATGAACATGGATATATCTACACAGCCATCTGGATGAACATGGAAATATCTACACCGCTATCTGTGTAAACATGCATAGATCTTCACCGCTACCTCTATAAACATGGAAATATCTACACCGCTATCTGTATGAACATGGAAATATCTACACCGTTATCTGTATGAACATGGAAATATCTACACCGCTATCTGTTTGAACATGGAAATATCTACACCGCTATCTGCATGAAAATGGAAATATCTACACTGCTATCTGCATATACATTTAAATATCTACACAGCTATCTCTTTACACATGGAAATAACTACACCGCTATCTGTAAGAACATGGAAATATCTACACCGCCATCTGTATGAACATGGAAATATCTGCACCGCCATCTGTATGAACATATAAATATGTACACCGCCATCTGTATTAAGATGGAGATATCTACACTGCTATCTGTATAAACATGGAAATATCTACACCACCATCTGTATGAGCATATAAATACACCGCCATCTGTATTAAGAAGGAAATATCTCAACGGCTATCTGTATAAACATGGAAATATCTACACCGGTGCCTGTATAAACATGGAAATATCAGCACCGATATCTGTATGAACATGGAAATATCTACACCGCTTTCTGTAAGAACATGGAAATAGCTACACCGCTGCCTGTATAAATATGGAAATATCAGCACCGCTATCTGTATGAACATGGAAATATCTACACCACTATCTGTATGAACTTGGATATATCTACACAGCCATCTGGATGAACATGGAAATATCTACACCACTATCTGTATGAACATGGATATATCTACACAGCCATCTGGATGAACATGGAAATATCTACACCACTATCAGTATAAACATGGAAATATCTACACCGCTATCTGTATGAACATGGAAATAGCTACACCGCTATCTGTATGAACATGGAAATATCTACACCGCTATCAGTATGAACATGGATATATCTACACAGCCATCTGGATGAACATGGAAATATCTACACCGCTATCTGTGTAAACATGCATACATCTTCACCGCTATCTGTATAAACATGGAAATATCTACACCGCTCTCTGTATGAACATGGAAATATCTACACCGCTATCTGTATGAACATGGAAATATCTACACCGCTATCTGTTTGAACATGGAAATATCTACACCGCTATCTGCATGAAAATGGAAATATCTACACTGCTATCTGCATATACATGGAAATATCTACACAGCTATCTCTTTACACATGGAAATAACTACACCGCTATCTGTATGAACATGGAAATATCCACACCGCCATCTTTATGAACATGGAAATATCTGCATCGCCATCTGTATGAACATATAAATATCTACACCGCCATCTGTATTAAGATGGAGATATCTACACAGCTATCTGCATAAACATGGAAATATCTACACCGCTATCTGTATAAACTTGGAAATATCTACACCGCTATCTGTATAAACATGGAAATATCTACACCGCTACCTGTATAAACATGGAAATATCAGCACCGCTTTCTGTATGAACATGGAAATATCTAAACCGCTATCTGTATGAACATGGAAATATCTACACCGCTATCTGTATGAACATGGAAATATCTACACTGCTATCAGTATGAACAAGGAAATATCTACAACGCTATCTGTATGAACATGGATATATCTACACAGCCCTCTGGACGAACATGGAAATATCCACACCGCTATCTGTGTAAACATGCATACATCTTCACCGCTATCTGTATAAACATGGAAATATCTACACCGCTATCTGCATGAAATTGGAAATATCTACCCTGCTATCTGCATATACATTTAAATATCTACCCATCTATCTCTTTACACATGGAAATAACTACACCACTATCTGTATGAACATGGAAATAACTACACCGCCATCTGTATGAACATATAAATACGCCGCCATCTGTATTAAGAAGGAAATATCTAAACCGCTTTCTGTATAAACATGGAAATATCTACACCGCTGCCAGTATAAACATGGAAATATCAGCACCGCTATCTGTATGAACATGGAAATATCTACACCTCTATCTGAAGGAACATGGAAATAGCTACACCGCTGCCTGTATAAACATGGAAATATCAGCACCGCTATCTGTATGAACATGGAAATATCTACACCACTATCTGTATGAACATGAATATATCTACACAGCCATCTGGATGAACATGGAAATATCTACACCACTATCTGTATGTACATGGAAATATCTACACCGCTATCTGTGTAAACATGCATACACCTTCACCGCTATCAGTATAAACATGGAAATATCTACACCGCTATCTGTATGAACATGGAAATAGCTACACCGCTATCTGTATGAACATGGAAATATCTACACCGCTATCTGTATGAACATGGATATATCTACACAGCCATCTGGATGAACATGGAAATATCTACACCGCTATCTGTGTAAACATGCATACATCTTCACCGCTATCTGTATAAACATGGAAATATCTACACCGCTATCTGTATGAACATGGAAATATCTACACCGCTATCTGTATGAACATGGAAATATCTACACCACTATCTGTTTGAACATGGAAATATCTACACCGCTATCTGCATGAAAATGGAAATATCTACACTGCTATCTGCATATACATGGAAATATCTACACAGCTATCTCTTTACACATGGAAATAACTACACCACTATCTGTATGAACATGGAAATATCCACACCGCCATCTGTATGAACATGGAAATATCTGCACCGCCATCTGTATGAACATATAAATATGTACACCGCCATCTGTATTAAGATGGAGATATCTACACCGCTATCTGTATAAACATGGAAATATCTACACCGCTATCTGTATAAACATGGAAATATCTACACCGCTATCTGTATAATCATGGAAATATCTACACCGCTATCTGTGTAAACATGCATACACCTTCACCGCTATCAGTATAAACATGGAAATATCTACACCGCTATCTGTATGAACATGGAAATAGCTACACCGCTATCTGTATGAACATGCAAATATCTACACCGCTATCTGTATGAACATGGATATATCTACACAGCCATCTGTATGAACATGGATATATCTACACAGCCCTCTGGATGATCGTGGAAATATCCACACCGCTATCTGTGTAAACATGCATACATCTTCACCGCTATCTGTATAAACATGGAAATATCTACACCGCTATCTGTATGAACATGGAAATATCTACACCGCTATCTGTTTGAAGATGGAAATATATACACCGCTATCTGCATGAAAACGGAAATATCTACACAGCTATCTGCATATACATGGAAATATCTACACAGCTATCTCTTTACACATGGAAATAACTACACCGCTATCTGTATGAACATGGAAATATCTACACCGCCATCTGTATGAACATGGAAATATCTGCACCGCCATCTGTATGAACATATAAATATCTACACCGCCATCTGTATTAAGATGGAGATATCTACACTGCTATCTGAATAAACATGGAAATATCTACACCGCTATCTGTATAAACATGGAAATATCTACACCGCTATCTGTATAACCATGGAAATATCTACACCACTACCTGTATAAACATGGAAATATCAGCACCGCTATCTGTATGAACATGGAAATATCTACACCGCTGCCTGTATAAACATGGAAATATCAGCACGGCTATCTGTATGAACATGGAAATATCTACACCGCTATCTGTATGAACATGGAAATAACTACACTGCAATCTGTATGAACATGGAAATAGCTACACCGTTATCTGTATGAACATGGAAATAGCTACACCACTATCTGTATGAACATGGAAATATCTACACCGCTATCTGTATGAACATGGATATATCTACACAGCCATCTGGATGAACATGGAAATATCTACACCGCTATCTGTATGAACATGGAAATATATACACCACTATCTGTATGAACTTGGATATATCTACACAGCCATCTGGATGAACATGGAAATATCTACACCACTATCTGTATGAACATGGATATATCTACACAGCCATCTGGATGAACATGGAAATATCTAAACCACTATCAGTATAAACATGGAAATATCTACACCGCTATCTGTATGAACATGGAAATAGCTACACCGCTATCTGTATGAACATGGAAATATCTACACCGCTATCTGTATGAACATGGATATATCTACACAGCCATCTGGATGAACATGGAAATATCTACACCGCTATCTGTGTAAACATGCATGCATCTTCACCGCTATCTGTATAAACATGGAAATAACTACACCGCTATCTGTATGAACATGGAAATATCTACACCGCTATCTGTATGAACATGGAAATATCTACACCGCTATCTGTTTGAACATGGAAATATCTACACCGCTATCTGCATGAAAATGGAAATATCTACACTGCTATCTGAATATACATGGAAATATCTACACAGCTATCTCTTTACACATGGAAATAACTACACCGCTATCTGTATGAACATGGAAATATCCACACCGCCATCTGTATTAACATGGAAATATCTGCACCGCCATCTGTATGAACATATAAATATCTACTCCGCCATGTGTATTAAGATGGAGATATCTACACCACTATCTGTATAAACATGGAAATATCTACACCGCTATCTGTATTAACATGGAAATATCTACACCGCTATCTGTATAAACATGGAAATATCTACACCGCTACCTGTATAAACATGGAAATATCAGCACCGCTATCTGTATGAACATGGAAATATCTACACCGCTATCTGTATGAACATGGAAATATCTACACCGCTATCTGTATGAACATGGAAATATCTACACCGCTATCATTACGAACAAGGAAATATCTACACCGCTATCTGTATGAACATGGATATATCTACACAGCCCTCTGGATAAACATGGAAATATCCACACCGCTATCTGTGTAAACATGCATACATCTTCACCGCTATCTGTATAAACGTGGAAATATCTACACCGCTATCTGTATAAACATGGAAATATCTACACCGCTATCTGTATGAACATGGAAATAGCTACACCGCTATCTGTATGAACATGGAAATATCTACACCGCTATCTGTGTAAACATGCATGCATCTTCACCGCTATCTGTATAAACATGGAAATAACTACACCGCTATCTGTATGAACATGGAAATATCTACACCGCTATCTGTATGAACATGGAAATATCTACACCGCTATCTGTTTGAACATGGAAATATCTACACCGCTATCTGCATGAAAATGGAAATATCTACACTGCTATCTGAATATACATGGAAATATCTACACAGCTATCTCTTTACACATGGAAATAACTACACCGCTATCTGTATGAACATGGAAATATCCACACCGCCATCTGTATTAACATGGAAATATCTGCACCGCCATCTGTATGAACATATAAATATCTACTCCGCCATGTGTATTAAGATGGAGATATCTACACCACTATCTGTATAAACATGGAAATATCTACACCGCTATCTGTATTAACATGGAAATATCTACACCGCTATCTGTATAAACATGGAAATATCTACACCGCTACCTGTATAAACATGGAAATATCAGCACCGCTATCTGTATGAACATGGAAATATCTACACCGCTATCTGTATGAACATGGAAATATCTACACCGCTATCTGTATGAACATGGAAATATCTACACCGCTATCATTACGAACAAGGAAATATCTACACCGCTATCTGTATGAACATGGATATATCTACACAGCCCTCTGGATAAACATGGAAATATCCACACCGCTATCTGTGTAAACATGCATACATCTTCACCGCTATCTGTATAAACGTGGAAATATCTACACCGCTATCTGTATAAACATGGAAATATCTACACCGCTATCTGTATGAACATGGAAATAGCTACACCGCTATCTGTATGAACATGGAAATATCTACACCGCTATCTGTATGAACATGGATATATCTACACAGCCATCTGGATGAACATGGAAATATCTACACCGCTATCTGTGTAAACATGCATACATCTTCACCGCTATCTGTATAAACATGGAAATATCTACACCGCTATCTGTATGAACATGGAAATATCTACACCGCTATCTGTATGAACATGGAAATATCTACACCACTATCTGTTTGAACATGGAAATATCTACACCGCTATCTGCATGAAAATGGAAATATCTACACTGCTATCTGCATATACATGGAAATATCTACACAGCTATCTCTTTACACATGGAAATAACTACACCACTATCTGTATGAACATGGAAATATCCACACCGCCATCTGTATGAACATGGAAATATCTGCACCGCCATCTGTATGAACATATAAATATGTACACCGCCATCTGTATTAAGATGGAGATATCTACACCGCTATCTGTATAAACATGGAAATATCTACACTGCTATCTGTATAAACATGGAAATATCTACACCGCTATCTGTATAAACATGGAAATATCTACACCGCTATCTGTGTAAACATGCATACACCTTCACCGCTATCAGTATAAACATGGAAATATCTACACCGCTATCTGTATGAACATGGAAATAGCTACACCGCTATCTGTATGAACATGGAAATATCTACACCGCTATCTGTATGAACATGGATATATCTACACAGCCATCTGTATGAACATGGATATATCTACACAGCCCTCTGGATGATCGTGGAAATATCCACACCGCTATCTGTGTAAACATGCATACATCTTCACCGCTATCTGTATAAACATGGAAATATCTACACCGCTATCTGTATGAACATGGAAATATCTACACCGCTATCTGTTTGAAGATGGAAATATATACACCGCTATCTGCATGAAAACGGAAATATCTACACAGCTATCTGCATATACATGGAAATATCTACACAGCTATCTCTTTACACATGGAAATAACTACACCGCTATCTGTATGAACATGGAAATATCTACACCGCCATCTGTATGAACATGGAAATATCTGCACCGCCATCTGTATGAACATATAAATATCTACACCGCCATCTGTATTAAGATGGAGATATCTACACTGCTATCTGAATAAACATGGAAATATCTACACCGCTATCTGTATAAACATGGAAATATCTACACCGCTATCTGTATAACCATGGAAATATCTACACCACTACCTGTATAAACATGGAAATATCAGCACCGCTATCTGTATGAACATGGAAATATCTACACCGCTGCCTGTATAAACATGGAAATATCAGCACGGCTATCTGTATGAACATGGAAATATCTACACCGCTATCTGTATGAACATGGAAATAACTACACTGCAATCTGTATGAACATGGAAATAGCTACACCGTTATCTGTATGAACATGGAAATAGCTACACCACTATCTGTATGAACATGGAAATATCTACACCGCTATCTGTATGAACATGGATATATCTACACAGCCATCTGGATGAACATGGAAATATCTACACCGCTATCTGTATGAACATGGAAATATATACACCACTATCTGTATGAACTTGGATATATCTACACAGCCATCTGGATGAACATGGAAATATCTACACCACTATCTGTATGAACATGGATATATCTACACAGCCATCTGGATGAACATGGAAATATCTAAACCACTATCAGTATAAACATGGAAATATCTACACCGCTATCTGTATGAACATGGAAATAGCTACACCGCTATCTGTATGAACATGGAAATATCTACACCGCTATCTGTATGAACATGGATATATCTACACAGCCATCTGGATGAACATGGAAATATCTACACCGCTATCTGTGTAAACATGCATACATCTTCACCGCTATCTGTATAAACATGGAAATAACTACACCGCTATCTGTATGAACATGGAAATATCTACACCGCTATCTGTATGAACATGGAAATATCTACACCGCTATCTGTTTGAACATGGAAATATCTACACCGCTATCTGCATGAAAATGGAAATATCTACACTGCTATCTGCATATACATGGAAATATCTACACAGCTATCTCTTTACACATGGAAATAACTACACCGCTATCTGTATGAACATGGAAATATCCACACCGCCATCTGTATTAACATGGAAATATCTGCACCGCCATCTGCATGAACATATAAATATCTACTCCGCCATGTGTATTAAGATGGAGATATCTACACCACTATCTGTATAAACATGGAAATATCTACACCGCTATCTGTATTAACATGGAAATATCTACACCGCTATCTGTATAAACATGGAAATATCTACACCGCTACCTGTATAAACATGGAAATATCAGCACCGCTATCTGTATGAACATGGAAATATCTACACCGCTATCTGTATGAACATGGAAATATCTACACCGCTATCTGTATGAACATGGAAATATCTACACCGCTATCATTACGAACAAGGAAATATCTACACCGCTATCTGTATGAAGATGGATATATCTACACAGCCCTCTGGATGAACATGGAAATATCCACACCGCTATCTGTGTAAACATGCATACATCTTCACCGCTATCTGTATAAACGTGGAAATATCTACACCGCTATCTGTATAAACATGGAAATATCTACACCGCTATCTGTATGAACATGGAAATATCTACACTGCTATCTGTTTGAACATGGAAATATCTACACCGCTATCTGTATGAACATGGAAATATCTACACCGCTATCTGTTTGAACATGGAAATATCTACACCGCTATCTGCATGAAAATGGAAATATCTACACTGCTATCTGCATATACATTTAAATATCTACACAGCTATCTCTTTACACATGGAAATAACTACACTGCTATCTGCATGAACATGGAAATATCTACACCGCCATCTGAATGAACATGGAAATATCTGCACTGCCATCTGTATGAACATATAAATATCTACACCGCCATCTGTATTAAGATAGAGATATCTCCACTGCTATCTGTATAAACATGGAAATATCTACACCGCTATCTGTATAACCATGGAAATATCTAAACCGCTACCTGTATAAACATGGAAATATCAGGACCGCTATCTGTATGAACATGGAAATATCTACACCGCTGCCTGTATAAACATGGAAATATCAGCACGGCTATCTGTATGAACATGGAAATATCTACTCCGCTATCTGTATGAACACGGAAATAACTACACCGCTATCTGTATGAACATGGAAATAGCTACACCGTTATCTGTATGAACATGGAAATAGCTACACCACTATCTGTATGAACATG
Source organism: Gorilla gorilla gorilla (assembly GCF_029281585.2). Classification (NCBI taxonomy): domain Eukaryota; kingdom Metazoa; phylum Chordata; class Mammalia; order Primates; family Hominidae; genus Gorilla; species Gorilla gorilla. The sequence continues at coordinate 2,544,970 of NC_073224.2, forward strand.
GAAATATCTACACCGCTATCTGTATGAACATGGATATATCTACACAGCCATCTGGATGAACATGGAAATATCTACACCGCTATCTGTATGAACATGGAAATATATACACCACTATCTGTATGAACTTGGATATATCTACACAGCCATCTGGATGAACATGGAAATATCTACACCACTATCTGTATGAACATGGATATATCTACACAGCCATCTGGATGAACATGGAAATATCTAAACCACTATCAGTATAAACATGGAAATATCTACACCGCTATCTGTATGAACATGGAAATAGCTACACCGCTATCTGTATGAACATGGAAATATCTACACCGCTATCTGTATGAACATGGATATATCTACACAGCCATCTGGATGAACATGGAAATATCTACACCGCTATCTGTGTAAACATGCATACATCTTCACCGCTATCTGTATAAACATGGAAATAACTACACCGCTATCTGTATGAACATGGAAATATCTACACCGCTATCTGTATGAACATGGAAATATCTACACCGCTATCTGTTTGAACATGGAAATATCTACACCGCTATCTGCATGAAAATGGAAATATCTACACTGCTATCTGCATATACATGGAAATATCTACACAGCTATCTCTTTACACATGGAAATAACTACACCGCTATCTGTATGAACATGGAAATATCCACACCGCCATCTGTATTAACATGGAAATATCTGCACCGCCATCTGTATGAACATATAAATATCTACTCCGCCATGTGTATTAAGATGGAGATATCTACACCACTATCTGTATAAACATGGAAATATCTACACCGCTATCTGTATTAACATGGAAATATCTACACCGCTATCTGTATAAACATGGAAATATCTACACCGCTACCTGTATAAACATGGAAATATCAGCACCGCTATCTGTATGAACATGGAAATATCTACACCGCTATCTGTATGAACATGGAAATATCTACACCGCTATCTGTATGAACATGGAAATATCTACACCGCTATCTGTATGAACATGGAAATATCTACACCGCTATCAGTATGAACAAGGAAATATCTACAACGCTATCTGTATGAACATGGATATATCTACACAGCCCTCTGGACGAACATGGAAATATCCACACCGCTATCTGTGTAAACATGCATACATCTTCACCGCTATCTGTATAAACATGGAAATATCTACACCGCTATCTGTATGAACATGGAAATATCTACACCGCTATCTGTTTGAAGATGGAAATATATACACAGCTATCTGCACGAAAACGGAAATATCTACACAGCTATCTGCAAATACATGGAAATATCTACAAAGCTATCTCTTTACACATGGAAATAACTACACCGCTATCTGTATGAACATGGAAATATCTACACCGCCATCTGTCTGAACATGGAAATATCTACACTGCTATCTGTATGAACATGGAAATATCTACACAGCTATCTGTATGAACATGGATATATCTACAAAGCCATCTGGATGAACATGGAAATATCTACACCGCTATCTGTATAAACTTGCATACATCTTCACCACTATCTGCATAAACATGGAAATATGTGCACCGCTATCGGTATGAACATGGAAATATCCACACCGCTATCTGTATGAACATGGAAATACCTACACCGCTATCTGTTTGGACTTGGAAATATCTACACCGCTATCTGCATGAAATTGGAAATATCTACCCTGCTATCTGCATATACATTTAAATATCTACACAGCTATCTCTTTACACATGGAAATAACTACACCGCTATCTGTATGAACATGGAAATATCTACACCGCCATCTGTATGAACATGGAAATATCTGCACCGCCATCTGTATGAACATATAAATATGTACACCGCCATCTGTATTAACATGGAGATATCTACACTGCTATCTGTATAAACATGGAAATATCTACACTGCCATCTGTATGAACATATAAATACACCGCCATCTGTATTAAGAAGGAAATATCTAAACCGCTATCTGTATAAACATGGAAATATCTACACCGCTGCCTGTATAAACATGGAAATATCAGCACCGCTATCTGTATGAACATGGAAATATCTACACCGCTATCTGTAGGAACATGGAAATAGCTACACCGCTGCCTGTATAAACATGGAAATATCAGCACCGCTATCTGTATGAACATGGAAATATCTACACCACTATCTGTATGAACTTGGATATATCTACACAGCCATCTGGATGAACATGGAAATATCTACACCACTATCTGTATGAACATGGATATATCTACACAGCCATCTGGATGAACATGGAAATATCTAAACCACTATCAGTATAAACATGGAAATATCTACACCGCTATCTGTATGAACATGGAAATAGCTACACCGCTATCTGTATGAACATGGAAATATCTACACCGCTATCTGTATGAACATGGATATATCTACACAGCCATCTGGATGAACATGGAAATATCTACACCGCTATCTGTGTAAACATGCATACATCTTCACCGCTATCTGTATAAACATGGAAATATCTACACCGCTATCTGTATGAACATGGAAATATCTACACCGCTATCTGTATGAACATGGAAATATCTACACCGCTATCTGTTTGAACATGGAAATATCTACACCGCTATCTGCATGAAAATGGAAATATCTACACTGCTATCTGCATATACATGGAAATATCTACACAGCTATCTCTTTACACATGGAAATAACTACACCGCTATCTGTATGAACATGGAAATATCCACACCGCCATCCGTATGAACATGGAAATATCTGCACCGCCATCTGTATGAACATATAAATATCTACACCACCATGTGTATTAAGATGGAGATATCTACACCACTATCTGTATAAACATGGAAATATCTACACCGCTATCTGTATTAACATGGAAATATCTACACCGCTATCTGTATAAACATGGAAATATCTACACCGCTACCTGTATAAACATGGAAATATCAGCACCGCTATCTGTATGAACATGGAAATATCTACACCGCTATCTGTATGAACATGGAAATATCTACACCGCTATCTGTATGAACATGGAAATATCTACACCGCTATCAGTATGAACAAGGAAATATCTACACCGCTATCTGTATGAACATGGATATATCTACACAGCCCTCTGGATGAACATGGAAATATCCACACCGCTATCTGTGTAAACATGCATACATCTTCACCGCTATCTGTATAAACGTGGAAATATCTACACCGCTATCTGTATGAACATGGAAATATCTACACCGCTATCTGTATGAACATGGAAATATCTACACCGCTATCTGTTTGAACATGGAAATATCTACACCGCTATCTGTATGAACATGGAAATATCTACACCGCTATCTGTTTGAACATGGAAATATCTACACCGCTATCTGCATGAAAATGGAAATATCTACACTGCTATCTGCATATACATTTAAATATCTACACAGCTATCTCTTTACACATGGAAATAACTACACTGCTATCTGCATGAACATGGAAATATCTACACCGCCATCTGAATGAACATGGAAATATCTGCACTGCCATCTGTATGAACATATAAATATCTACACCGCCATCTGTATTAAGATAGAGATATCTCCACTGCTATCTGTATAAACATGGAAATATCTACACCGCTATCTGTATAACCATGGAAATATCTAAACCGCTACCTGTATAAACATGGAAATATCAGGACCGCTATCTGTATGAACATGGAAATATCTACACCGCTGCCTGTATAAACATGGAAATATCAGCACGGCTATCTGTATGAACATGGAAATATCTACTCCGCTATCTGTATGGACACGGAAATAACTACACTGCTATCTGTATGAACATGGAAATAGCTACACCGTTATCTGTATGAACATGGAAATAGCTACACCACTATCTGTATGAACATGGAAATATCTACACCGCTATCTGTATGAACATGGATATATCTACACAGCCATCTGGATGAACATGGAAATATCTACACCGCTATCTGTGTAAACATGCATAGATCTTCACCGCTACCTCTATAAACATGGAAATATCTACACCGCTATCTGTATGAACATGGAAATATCTACACCGTTATCTGTATGAACATGGAAATATCTACACCGCTATCTGTTTGAACATGGAAATATCTACACCGCTATCTGCATGAAAATGGAAATATCTACACTGCTATCTGCATATACATTTAAATATCTACACAGCTATCTCTTTACACATGGAAATAACTACACCGCTATCTGTAAGAACATGGAAATATCTACACCGCCATCTGTATGAACATGGAAATATCTGCACCGCCATCTGTATGAACATATAAATATGTACACCGCCATCTGTATTAAGATGGAGATATCTACACTGCTATCTGTATAAACATGGAAATATCTACACCACCATCTGTATGAGCATATAAATACACCGCCATCTGTATTAAGAAGGAAATATCTCAACGGCTATCTGTATAAACATGGAAATATCTACACCGGTGCCTGTATAAACATGGAAATATCAGCACCGATATCTGTATGAACATGGAAATATCTACACCGCTTTCTGTAAGAACATGGAAATAGCTACACCGCTGCCTGTATAAATATGGAAATATCAGCACCGCTATCTGTATGAACATGGAAATATCTACACCACTATCTGTATGAACTTGGATATATCTACACAGCCATCTGGATGAACATGGAAATATCTACACCACTATCTGTATGAACATGGATATATCTACACAGCCATCTGGATGAACATGGAAATATCTACACCACTATCAGTATAAACATGGAAATATCTACACCGCTATCTGTATGAACATGGAAATAGCTACACCGCTATCTGTATGAACATGGAAATATCTACACCGCTATCAGTATGAACATGGATATATCTACACAGCCATCTGGATGAACATGGAAATATCTACACCGCTATCTGTGTAAACATGCATACATCTTCACCGCTATCTGTATAAACATGGAAATATCTACACCGCTCTCTGTATGAACATGGAAATATCTACACCGCTATCTGTATGAACATGGAAATATCTACACCGCTATCTGTTTGAACATGGAAATATCTACACCGCTATCTGCATGAAAATGGAAATATCTACACTGCTATCTGCATATACATGGAAATATCTACACAGCTATCTCTTTACACATGGAAATAACTACACCGCTATCTGTATGAACATGGAAATATCCACACCGCCATCTTTATGAACATGGAAATATCTGCATCGCCATCTGTATGAACATATAAATATCTACACCGCCATCTGTATTAAGATGGAGATATCTACACAGCTATCTGCATAAACATGGAAATATCTACACCGCTATCTGTATAAACTTGGAAATATCTACACCGCTATCTGTATAAACATGGAAATATCTACACCGCTACCTGTATAAACATGGAAATATCAGCACCGCTTTCTGTATGAACATGGAAATATCTAAACCGCTATCTGTATGAACATGGAAATATCTACACCGCTATCTGTATGAACATGGAAATATCTACACTGCTATCAGTATGAACAAGGAAATATCTACAACGCTATCTGTATGAACATGGATATATCTACACAGCCCTCTGGACGAACATGGAAATATCCACACCGCTATCTGTGTAAACATGCATACATCTTCACCGCTATCTGTATAAACATGGAAATATCTACACCGCTATCTGCATGAAATTGGAAATATCTACCCTGCTATCTGCATATACATTTAAATATCTACCCATCTATCTCTTTACACATGGAAATAACTACACCACTATCTGTATGAACATGGAAATAACTACACCGCCATCTGTATGAACATATAAATACGCCGCCATCTGTATTAAGAAGGAAATATCTAAACCGCTTTCTGTATAAACATGGAAATATCTACACCGCTGCCAGTATAAACATGGAAATATCAGCACCGCTATCTGTATGAACATGGAAATATCTACACCTCTATCTGAAGGAACATGGAAATAGCTACACCGCTGCCTGTATAAACATGGAAATATCAGCACCGCTATCTGTATGAACATGGAAATATCTACACCACTATCTGTATGAACATGAATATATCTACACAGCCATCTGGATGAACATGGAAATATCTACACCACTATCTGTATGTACATGGAAATATCTACACCGCTATCTGTGTAAACATGCATACACCTTCACCGCTATCAGTATAAACATGGAAATATCTACACCGCTATCTGTATGAACATGGAAATAGCTACACCGCTATCTGTATGAACATGGAAATATCTACACCGCTATCTGTATGAACATGGATATATCTACACAGCCATCTGGATGAACATGGAAATATCTACACCGCTATCTGTGTAAACATGCATACATCTTCACCGCTATCTGTATAAACATGGAAATATCTACACCGCTATCTGTATGAACATGGAAATATCTACACCGCTATCTGTATGAACATGGAAATATCTACACCACTATCTGTTTGAACATGGAAATATCTACACCGCTATCTGCATGAAAATGGAAATATCTACACTGCTATCTGCATATACATGGAAATATCTACACAGCTATCTCTTTACACATGGAAATAACTACACCACTATCTGTATGAACATGGAAATATCCACACCGCCATCTGTATGAACATGGAAATATCTGCACCGCCATCTGTATGAACATATAAATATGTACACCGCCATCTGTATTAAGATGGAGATATCTACACCGCTATCTGTATAAACATGGAAATATCTACACCGCTATCTGTATAAACATGGAAATATCTACACCGCTATCTGTATAATCATGGAAATATCTACACCGCTATCTGTGTAAACATGCATACACCTTCACCGCTATCAGTATAAACATGGAAATATCTACACCGCTATCTGTATGAACATGGAAATAGCTACACCGCTATCTGTATGAACATGCAAATATCTACACCGCTATCTGTATGAACATGGATATATCTACACAGCCATCTGTATGAACATGGATATATCTACACAGCCCTCTGGATGATCGTGGAAATATCCACACCGCTATCTGTGTAAACATGCATACATCTTCACCGCTATCTGTATAAACATGGAAATATCTACACCGCTATCTGTATGAACATGGAAATATCTACACCGCTATCTGTTTGAAGATGGAAATATATACACCGCTATCTGCATGAAAACGGAAATATCTACACAGCTATCTGCATATACATGGAAATATCTACACAGCTATCTCTTTACACATGGAAATAACTACACCGCTATCTGTATGAACATGGAAATATCTACACCGCCATCTGTATGAACATGGAAATATCTGCACCGCCATCTGTATGAACATATAAATATCTACACCGCCATCTGTATTAAGATGGAGATATCTACACTGCTATCTGAATAAACATGGAAATATCTACACCGCTATCTGTATAAACATGGAAATATCTACACCGCTATCTGTATAACCATGGAAATATCTACACCACTACCTGTATAAACATGGAAATATCAGCACCGCTATCTGTATGAACATGGAAATATCTACACCGCTGCCTGTATAAACATGGAAATATCAGCACGGCTATCTGTATGAACATGGAAATATCTACACCGCTATCTGTATGAACATGGAAATAACTACACTGCAATCTGTATGAACATGGAAATAGCTACACCGTTATCTGTATGAACATGGAAATAGCTACACCACTATCTGTATGAACATGGAAATATCTACACCGCTATCTGTATGAACATGGATATATCTACACAGCCATCTGGATGAACATGGAAATATCTACACCGCTATCTGTATGAACATGGAAATATATACACCACTATCTGTATGAACTTGGATATATCTACACAGCCATCTGGATGAACATGGAAATATCTACACCACTATCTGTATGAACATGGATATATCTACACAGCCATCTGGATGAACATGGAAATATCTAAACCACTATCAGTATAAACATGGAAATATCTACACCGCTATCTGTATGAACATGGAAATAGCTACACCGCTATCTGTATGAACATGGAAATATCTACACCGCTATCTGTATGAACATGGATATATCTACACAGCCATCTGGATGAACATGGAAATATCTACACCGCTATCTGTGTAAACATGCATGCATCTTCACCGCTATCTGTATAAACATGGAAATAACTACACCGCTATCTGTATGAACATGGAAATATCTACACCGCTATCTGTATGAACATGGAAATATCTACACCGCTATCTGTTTGAACATGGAAATATCTACACCGCTATCTGCATGAAAATGGAAATATCTACACTGCTATCTGAATATACATGGAAATATCTACACAGCTATCTCTTTACACATGGAAATAACTACACCGCTATCTGTATGAACATGGAAATATCCACACCGCCATCTGTATTAACATGGAAATATCTGCACCGCCATCTGTATGAACATATAAATATCTACTCCGCCATGTGTATTAAGATGGAGATATCTACACCACTATCTGTATAAACATGGAAATATCTACACCGCTATCTGTATTAACATGGAAATATCTACACCGCTATCTGTATAAACATGGAAATATCTACACCGCTACCTGTATAAACATGGAAATATCAGCACCGCTATCTGTATGAACATGGAAATATCTACACCGCTATCTGTATGAACATGGAAATATCTACACCGCTATCTGTATGAACATGGAAATATCTACACCGCTATCATTACGAACAAGGAAATATCTACACCGCTATCTGTATGAACATGGATATATCTACACAGCCCTCTGGATAAACATGGAAATATCCACACCGCTATCTGTGTAAACATGCATACATCTTCACCGCTATCTGTATAAACGTGGAAATATCTACACCGCTATCTGTATAAACATGGAAATATCTACACCGCTATCTGTATGAACATGGAAATAGCTACACCGCTATCTGTATGAACATGGAAATATCTACACCGCTATCTGTATGAACATGGATATATCTACACAGCCATCTGGATGAACATGGAAATATCTACACCGCTATCTGTGTAAACATGCATACATCTTCACCGCTATCTGTATAAACATGGAAATATCTACACCGCTATCTGTATGAACATGGAAATATCTACACCGCTATCTGTATGAACATGGAAATATCTACACCACTATCTGTTTGAACATGGAAATATCTACACCGCTATCTGCATGAAAATGGAAATATCTACACTGCTATCTGCATATACATGGAAATATCTACACAGCTATCTCTTTACACATGGAAATAACTACACCACTATCTGTATGAACATGGAAATATCCACACCGCCATCTGTATGAACATGGAAATATCTGCACCGCCATCTGTATGAACATATAAATATGTACACCGCCATCTGTATTAAGATGGAGATATCTACACCGCTATCTGTATAAACATGGAAATATCTACACCGCTATCTGTATAAACATGGAAATATCTACACCGCTATCTGTATAAACATGGAAATATCTACACCGCTATCTGTGTAAACATGCATACACCTTCACCGCTATCAGTATAAACATGGAAATATCTACACCGCTATCTGTATGAACATGGAAATAGCTACACCGCTATCTGTATGAACATGGAAATATCTACACCGCTATCTGTATGAACATGGATATATCTACACAGCCATCTGTATGAACATGGATATATCTACACAGCCCTCTGGATGATCGTGGAAATATCCACACCGCTATCTGTGTAAACATGCATACATCTTCACCGCTATCTGTATAAACATGGAAATATCTACACCGCTATCTGTATGAACATGGAAATATCTACACCGCTATCTGTTTGAAGATGGAAATATATACACCGCTATCTGCATGAAAACGGAAATATCTACACAGCTATCTGCATATACATGGAAATATCTACACAGCTATCTCTTTACACATGGAAATAACTACACCGCTATCTGTATGAACATGGAAATATCTACACCGCCATCTGTATGAACATGGAAATATCTGCACCGCCATCTGTATGAACATATAAATATCTACACCGCCATCTGTATTAAGATGGAGATATCTACACTGCTATCTGAATAAACATGGAAATATCTACACCGCTATCTGTATAAACATGGAAATATCTACACCGCTATCTGTATAACCATGGAAATATCTACACCACTACCTGTATAAACATGGAAATATCAGCACCGCTATCTGTATGAACATGGAAATATCTACACCGCTGCCTGTATAAACATGGAAATATCAGCACGGCTATCTGTATGAACATGGAAATATCTACACCGCTATCTGTATGAACATGGAAATAACTACACTGCAATCTGTATGAACATGGAAATAGCTACACCGTTATCTGTATGAACATGGAAATAGCTACACCACTATCTGTATGAACATGGAAATATCTACACCGCTATCTGTATGAACATGGATATATCTACACAGCCATCTGGATGAACATGGAAATATCTACACCGCTATCTGTATGAACATGGAAATATATACACCACTATCTGTATGAACTTGGATATATCTACACAGCCATCTGGATGAACATGGAAATATCTACACCACTATCTGTATGAACATGGATATATCTACACAGCCATCTGGATGAACATGGAAATATCTAAACCACTATCAGTATAAACATGGAAATATCTACACCGCTATCTGTATGAACATGGAAATAGCTACACCGCTATCTGTATGAACATGGAAATATCTACACCGCTATCTGTATGAACATGGATATATCTACACAGCCATCTGGATGAACATGGAAATATCTACACCGCTATCTGTGTAAACATGCATGCATCTTCACCGCTATCTGTATAAACATGGAAATAACTACACCGCTATCTGTATGAACATGGAAATATCTACACCGCTATCTGTATGAACATGGAAATATCTACACCGCTATCTGTTTGAACATGGAAATATCTACACCGCTATCTGCATGAAAATGGAAATATCTACACTGCTATCTGAATATACATGGAAATATCTACACAGCTATCTCTTTACACATGGAAATAACTACACCGCTATCTGTATGAACATGGAAATATCCACACCGCCATCTGTATTAACATGGAAATATCTGCACCGCCATCTGTATGAACATATAAATATCTACTCCGCCATGTGTATTAAGATGGAGATATCTACACCACTATCTGTATAAACATGGAAATATCTACACCTCTATCTGTATTAACATGGAAATATCTACACCGCTATCTGTATAAACATGGAAATATCTACACCGCTACCTGTATAAACATGGAAATATCAGCACCGCTATCTGTATGAACATGGAAATATCTACACCGCTATCTGTATGAACATGGAAATATCTACACCGCTATCTGTATGAACATGGAAATATCTACACCGCTATCATTACGAACAAGGAAATATCTACACCGCTATCTGTATGAACATGGATATATCTACACAGCCCTCTGGATAAACATGGAAATATCCACACCGCTATCTGTGTAAACATGCATACATCTTCACCGCTATCTGTATAAACGTGGAAATATCTACACCGCTATCTGTATAAACATGGAAATATCTACACCGCTATCTGTATGAACATGGAAATAGCTACACCGCTATCTGTATGAACATGGAAATATCTACACCGCTATCTGTATGAACATGGATATATCTACACAGCCATCTGGATGAACATGGAAATATCTACACCGCTATCTGTGTAAACATGCATACATCTTCACCGCTATCTGTATAAACATGGAAATATCTACACCGCTATCTGTATGAACATGGAAATATCTACACCGCTATCTGTATGAACATGGAAATATCTACACCACTATCTGTTTGAACATGGAAATATCTACACCGCTATGTGCATGAAAATGGAAATATCTACACTGCTATCTGCATATACATGGAAATATCTACACAGCTATCTCTTTACACATGGAAATAACTACACCACTATCTGTATGAACATGGAAATATCCACACCGCCATCTGTATGAACATGGAAATATCTGCACCGCCATCTGTATGAACATATAAATATGTACACCGCCATCTGTATTAAGATGGAGATATCTACACCGCTATCTGTATAAACATGGAAATATCTACACCGCTATCTGTATAAACATGGAAATATCTACACCGCTATCTGTATAAACATGGAAATATCTACACCGCTATCTGTGTAAACATGCATACACCTTCACCGCTATCAGTATAAACATGGAAATATCTACACCGCTATCTGTATGAACATGGAAATAGCTACACCGCTATCTGTATGAACATGGAAATATCTACACCGCTATCTGTATGAACATGGATATATCTACACAGCCATCTGTATGAACATGGATATATCTACACAGCCCTCTGGATGATCGTGGAAATATCCACACCGCTATCTGTGTAAACATGCATACATCTTCACCGCTATCTGTATAAACATGGAAATATCTACACCGCTATCTGTATGAACATGGAAATATCTACACCGCTATCTGTTTGAAGATGGAAATATATACACCGCTATCTGCATGAAAACGGAAATATCTACACAGCTATCTGCATATACATGGAAATATCTACACAGCTATCTCTTTACACATGGAAATAACTACACCGCTATCTGTATGAACATGGAAATATCTACACCGCCATCTGTATGAACATGGAAATATCTGCACCGCCATCTGTATGAACATATAAATATCTACACCGCCATCTGTATTAAGATGGAGATATCTACACTGCTATCTGAATAAACATGGAAATATCTACACCGCTATCTGTATAAACATGGAAATATCTACACCGCTATCTGTATAACCATGGAAATATCTACACCACTACCTGTATAAACATGGAAATATCAGCACCGCTATCTGTATGAACATGGAAATATCTACACCGCTGCCTGTATAAACATGGAAATATCAGCACGGCTATCTGTATGAACATGGAAATATCTACACCGCTATCTGTATGAACATGGAAATAACTACACTGCAATCTGTATGAACATGGAAATAGCTACACCGTTATCTGTATGAACATGGAAATAGCTACACCACTATCTGTATGAACATGGAAATATCTACACCGCTATCTGTATGAACATGGATATATCTACACAGCCACCTGGATGAACATGGAAATATCTACACCGCTATCTGTATGAACATGGAAATATATACACCACTATCTGTATGAACTTGGATATATCTACACAGCCATCTGGATGAACATGGAAATATCTACACCACTATCTGTATGAACATGGATATATCTACACAGCCATCTGGATGAACATGGAAATATCTAAACCACTATCAGTATAAACATGGAAATATCTACACCGCTATCTGTATGAACATGGAAATAGCTACACCGCTATCTGTATGAACATGGAAATATCTACACCGCTATCTGTATGAACATGGATATATCTACACAGCCATCTGGATGAACATGGAAATATCTACACCGCTATCTGTGTAAACATGCATGCATCTTCACCGCTATCTGTATAAACATGGAAATAACTACACCGCTATCTGTATGAACATGGAAATATCTACACCGCTATCTGTATGAACATGGAAATATCTACACCGCTATCTGTTTGAACATGGAAATATCTACACCGCTATCTGCATGAAAATGGAAATATCTACACTGCTATCTGAATATACATGGAAATATCTACACAGCTATCTCTTTACACATGGAAATAACTACACCGCTATCTGTATGAACATGGAAATATCCACACCGCCATCTGTATTAACATGGAAATATCTGCACCGCCATCTGTATGAACATATAAATATCTACTCCGCCATGTGTATTAAGATGGAGATATCTACACCACTATCTGTATAAACATGGAAATATCTACACCGCTATCTGTATTAACATGGAAATATCTACACCGCTATCTGTATAAACATGGAAATATCTACACCGCTACCTGTATAAACATGGAAATATCAGCACCGCTATCTGTATGAACATGGAAATATCTACACCGCTATCTGTATGAACATGGAAATATCTACACCGCTATCTGTATGAACATGGAAATATCTACACCGCTATCATTACGAACAAGGAAATATCTACACCGCTATCTGTATGAACATGGATATATCTACACAGCCCTCTGGATAAACATGGAAATATCCACACCGCTATCTGTGTAAACATGCATACATCTTCACCGCTATCTGTATAAACGTGGAAATATCTACACCGCTATCTGTATAAACATGGAAATATCTACACCGCTATCTGTATGAACATGGAAATATCTACACCGCTATCTGTTTGAACATGGAAATATCTACACCGCTATCTGTATGAACATGGAAATATCTACACCGCTATCTGTTTGAACATGGAAATATCTACACCGCTATCTGCATGAAAATGGAAATATCTACACTGCTATCTGCATATACATTTAAATATCTACACAGCTATCTCTTTACACATGGAAATAACTACACTGCTATCTGCATGAACATGGAAATATCTACACCGCCATCTGAATGAACATGGAAATATCTGCACTGCCATCTGTATGAACATATAAATATCTACACCGCCATCTGTATTAAGATAGAGATATCTCCACTGCTATCTGTATAAACATGGAAATATCTACACCGCTATCTGTATAACCATGGAAATATCTAAACCGCTACCTGTATAAACATGGAAATATCAGGACCGCTATCTGTATGAACATGGAAATATCTACACCGCTGCCTGTATAAACATGGAAATATCAGCACGGCTATCTGTATGAACATGGAAATATCTACTCCGCTATCTGTATGAACACGGAAATAACTACACCGCTATCTGTATGAACATGGAAATAGCTACACCGTTATCTGTATGAACATGGAAATAGCTACACCACTATCTGTATGAACATGGAAATATCTACACCGCTATCTGTATGAACATGGATATATCTACACAGCCATCTGGATGAACATGGAAATATCTACACCAATATCTGTATGAACATGGAAATATATACACCACTATCTGTATGAACTTGGATATATCTACACAGCCATCTGGATGAACATGGAAATATCTACACCACTATCTGTATGAACATGGATATATCTACACAGCCATCTGGATGAACATGGAAATATCTAAACCACTATCAGTATAAACATGGAAATATCTACACCGCTATCTGTATGAACATGGAAATAGCTACACCGCTATCTGTATGAACATGGAAATATCTACACCGCTATCTGTATGAACATGGATATATCTACACAGCCATCTGGATGAACATGGAAATATCTACACCGCTATCTGTGTAAACATGCATACATCTTCACCGCTATCTGTATAAACATGGAAATAACTACACCGCTATCTGTATGAACATGGAAATATCTACACCGCTATCTGTATGAACATGGAAATATCTACACCGCTATCTGTTTGAACATGGAAATATCTACACCGCTATCTGCATGAAAATGGAAATATCTACACTGCTATCTGCATATACATGGAAATATCTACACAGCTATCTCTTTACACATGGAAATAACTACACCGCTATCGGTATGAACATGGAAATATCCACACCGCCATCTGTATTAACATGGAAATATCTGCACCGCCATCTGTATGAACATATAAATATCTACTCCGCCATGTGTATTAAGATGGAGATATCTACACCACTATCTGTATAAACATGGAAATATCTACACCGCTATCTGTATTAACATGGAAATATCTACACCGCTATCTGTATAAACATGGAAATATCTACACCGATACCTGTATAAACATGGAAATATCAGCACCGCTATCTGTATGAACATGGAAATATCTACACCGCTATCTGTATGAACATGGAAATATCTACACCGCTATCTGTATGAACATGGAAATATCTACACCGCTATCATTACGAACAAGGAAATATCTACACCGCTATCTGTATGAACATGGATATATCTACACAGCCCTCTGGATGAACATGGAAATATCCACACCGCTATCTGTGTAAACATGCATACATCTTCACCGCTATCTGTATAAACGTGGAAATATCTACACCGCTATCTGTATAAACATGGAAATATCTACACCGCTATCTGTATGAACATGGAAATATCTACACCGCTATCTGTTTGAACATGGAAATATCTACACCGCTATCTGTATGAACATGGAAATATCTACACCGCTATCTGTTTGAACATGGAAATATCTACACCGCTATCTGCATGAAAATGGAAATATCTACACTGCTATCTGCATATTCATTTAAATATCTACACAGCTATCTCTTTACACATGGAAATAACTACACTGCTATCTGCATGAACATGGAAATATCTACACCGCCATCTGAATGAACATGGAAATATCTGCACTGCCATCTGTATGAACATATAAATATCTACACCGCCATCTGTATTAAGATAGAGATATCTCCACTGCTATCTGTATAAACATGGAAATATCTACACCGCTATCTGTATAACCATGGAAATATCTAAACCGCTACCTGTATAAACATGGAAATATCAGGACCGCTATCTGTATGAACATGGAAATATCTACACCGCTGCCTGTATAAACATGGAAATATCAGCACGGCTATCTGTATGAACATGGAAATATCTACTCCGCTATCTGTATGAACACGGAAATAACTACACCGCTATCTGTATGAACATGGAAATAGCTACACCGTTATCTGTATGAACATGGAAATAGCTACACCACTATCTGTATGAACATGGAAATATCTACACCGCTATCTGTATGAACATGGATATATCTACACAGCCATCTGGATGAACATGGAAATATCTACACCGCTATCTGTGTAAACATGCATAGATCTTCACCGCTACCTCTATAAACATGGAAATATCTACACCGCTATCTGTATGAACATGGAAATATCTACACCGTTATCTGTATGAACATGGAAATATCTACACCGCTATCTGTTTGAACATGGAAATATCTACACCGCTATCTGCATGAAAATGGAAATATCTACACTGCTATCTGCATATACATTGAAATATCTACACAGCTATCTCTTTACACATGGAAATAACTACACCGCTATCTGTATGAACATGGAAATATCTACACCGCCATCTGTATGAACATGGAAATATCTGCACCGCCATCTGTATGAACATATAAATATGTACACCGCCATCTGTATTAAGATGGAGATATCTACACTGCTATCTGTATAAACATGGAAATATCTACACCGCCATCTGTATGAACATATAAATACACCGCCATCTGTATTAAGAAGGAAATATCTAAACCGCTATCTGTATAAACATGGAAATATCTACACCGGTGCCTGTATAAACATGGAAATATCAGCACCGCTATCTGTATGAACATGGAAATATCTACACCGCTATCTGTAGGAACATGGAAATAGCTACACCGCTGCCTGTATAAACATGGAAATATCAGCACCGCTATCTGTATGAACATGGAAATATCTACACCACTATCTGTATGAACTTGGATATATCTACACAGCCATCTGGATGAACATGGAAATATCTACACCACTATCTGTATGAACATGGATATATCTACACAGCCATCTGGATGAACATGGAAATATCTACACCACTATCAGTATAAACATGGAAATATCTACACCGCTATCTGTATGAACATGGAAATAGCTACACCGCTATCTGTATGAACATGGAAATATCTACACCGCTATCAGTATGAACATGGATATATCTACACAGCCATCTGGATGAACAAGGAAATATCTACACCGCTATCTGTGTAAACATGCATATATCTTCACCGCTATCTGTATAAACATGGAAATATCTACACCGCTATCTGTATGAACATGGAAATATCTACACCGCTATCTGTATGAACATGGAAATATCTACACCGCTATCTGTTTGAACATGGAAATATCTACACCGCTATCTGCATGAAAATGGAAATATCTACACTGCTATCTGCATATACATGGAAATATCTACACAGCTATCTCTTTACACATGGAAATAACTACACCGCTATCTGTATGAACATGGAAATATCCACACCGCCATCTTTATGAACATGGAAATATCTGCATCGCCATCTGTAAAAACATATAAATATCTACACCTCCATCTGAATTAAGTTGGAGATATCTACACAGCTATCTGCATAAACATGGAAATATCTACACCGCTATCTGTATAAACTTGGAAATATCTACACCGCTATCTGTATAAACATGGAAATATCTACACCGCTACCTGTATAAACATGGAAATATCAGCACCGCTTTCTGTATGAACATGGAAATATCTAAACCGCTATCTGTATGAACATGGAAATATCTACACCGCTATCTGTATGAACATGGAAATATCTACACTGCTATCAGTATGAACAAGGAAATATCTACAACGCTATCTGTATGAACATGGAAATATATACACAGCCCTCTGGACGAACATGGAAATATCCACACCGCTATCTGTGTAAACATGCATACATCTTCACCGCTATCTGTATAAACATGGAAATATCTACACCGCTATCTGCATGAAATTGGAAATATCTACCCTGCTATCTGCATATACATTTAAATATCTACACAGCTATCTCTTTACACATGGAAATAACTACACCACTATCTGTATGAACATGGAAATAACTACACCGCCATCTGTATGAACATATAAATACGCCGCCATGTGTATTAAGAAGGAAATATCTAAACCGCTATCTGTATAAACATGGAAATATCTACACCGCTGCCTGTATAAACATGGAAATATCAGCACCGCTATCTGTATGAACATGGAAATATCTACAAAGCTATCTGTAGGAACATGGAAATAGCTACACCGCTGCCTGTAGAAACATGGAAATATCAGCACCGCTATCTGTATAAACATGGAAATATCTACACCACTATCTGTATGAACATGGATATATCTACACAGCCATCTGGATGAACATGGAAATATCTACACCACTATCTGTATGAACATGGAAATATCTACACCGCTATCTGTGTAAACATGCATACATCTTCACCGCTATCAGTATAAACATGGAAATATCTACACCGCTATCTGTATGAACATGGAAATAGCTACACCGCTATCTGTATGAACATGGAAATATCTACACCGCTATCAGTATGAACATGGATATATCTACACAGCCATCTGGATGAACATGGAAATATCTACACCGCTATCTGTGTAAACATGCATACATCTTCGCCGCTATCTGTATAAACATGGAAATATCTACACCGCTATCTCTATGAACATGGAAATATCTACACCGCTATCTGTATGAACATGGAAATATCTACACCACTATCTGTTTGAACATGGAAATATCTACACCGCTATCTGCATGAAAATGGAAATATCTACACTGCTATCTGCATATACATGGAAATATCTACACAGCTATCTCTTTACACATGGAAATAACTACACCACTATCTGTATGAACATGGAAATATCCACACCGCCATCTGTATGAACATGGAAATATCTGCACCGCCATCTGTATGAACATATAAATATGTACACCGCCATCTGTATTAAGATGGAGATATCTACACCGCTATCTGTATAAACATGGAAGTATCTACACCGCTATCTGTATAAACATGGAAATATCTACACCGCTATCTGTATAAACATGGAAATATCTACACCGCTACCTGTGTAAACATGGAAATATCAGCACCGCTATCTGTGTGAACATGGAAATATCTACACCGCTATCTGTATGAACATGGAAATATCTACACCGCTATCTGTATGAACATGGAAATATCTACACCGCTATCAGTATGAACAAGGAAATATCTACACCGCCATCTGTATGAACATGGATATATCTACACAGCCCTCTGGATGATCATGGAAATATCCACACCGCTATCTGTGTAAACATGCATACATCTACACCGCTATCTGTATAAACATGGAAATATCTACACCGCTATCTGTATGAACATGGAAATATCTACACCGCTATCTGTTTGAAGATGGAAATATATACACCGCTATCTGCATGAAAACGGAAATATCTACACAGCTGTCTGCATATACATGGAAATATCTACACAGCTATCTCTTTACACATGGAAATAACTACACCGCTATCTGTATGAACATGGAAATATCTACACCGCCATCTGTATGAACATGGAAATATCTGCACCGCCATCTGTATGAACATATAAATATCTACACCGCCATCTGTATTAAGATGGAGATATCTACACTGCTATCTGAATAAACATTTAAATATCTACACTGCTATCTGTATAAACATGGAAATATCTACACCGCTATCTGTATAACCATGGAAATATCTACACCGCTACCTGTATAAACATGGAAATATCAGCACCGCTATCTGTATGAACATGGAAATATCTACACCGCTGCCTGTATAAACATGGAAATATCAGCACGGCTATCTGTATGAACATGGAAATATCTACACCGCTATCTGTATGAACATGGAAATAACTACACTGCTATCTGTATGAACATGGAAATAGCTACACCGTTACCTGTATGAACATGGAAATAGCTGCACCACTATCTGTATGAACATGGAAATATCTACACCGCTATCTGTATGAACATGGATATATCTACACAGCCATCTGGATGAACATGGAAATATCTACACCGCTATCTGTATGAACATGGAAATATATACACCACTATCTGTATGAACATGGATATATCCACACAGCCATCTGGATGAATATGGAAATATCTACACCTCTATCTGTGTAAACATGCATAGATCTTCACCGCTACCTCTATAAACATGGAAATATCTACACCGCTATCTGTATGAACATGGAAATATCCACACCGCTATCTGTATGAACATGGAAATATCTACACAGGTATCTGTTTGAATATGGAAATATCTACACCGCTATCTGCATGAAAATGGAAATATCTACACAGCTATCTGCATATACATTTAAATATCTACACAGCTATCTCTTTACACATGGAAATAACTACACCGCTATCTGTATGAACATGGAAATATCTACACCGCCATCTGTATGAACATGGAAATATCTGCACCGCAATCTGTATGAAGATATAAATATGTACACCGCCATCTGTATTAAGATGGAGATATCTACACTGCTATCTGTATAAACATGGAAATATCTACACCGCCATCTGTATGAACATATAAATACACCGCCGTCTGTATTAAGAAGGAAATATCTAAACCGCTATCTGTATAAACATGGAAATATCTACACTGCTGTCTGTATAAACATGGAAATATCAGCACCGCTATCTGTATGAACATGGAAATATCTACACCGCTATCTGTAGGAACATGGAAATAGCTACACCGCTGCCTGTATAAACATGGAAATATCAGCACCGCTATCTGTATGAACATGGAAATATCTACACCACTATCTGTATGAACTTGGATATATCTACACAGCCATCTGGATGAACATGGAAATATCTACACCACTATCTGTATGAACATGGATATATCTACACAGCCATCTGGATGAACATGGAAATATCTACACCACTATCAGTATAAACATGGAAATATCTACACCGCTATCTGTATGAACATGGAAATAGCTACACCGCTATCTGTATGAACATGGAAATATCTACACCGCTATCTTTATGAACATGGATATATCTACACAGCCATCTGGATGAACATGGAAATATCTACACCGCTATCTGTGTAAACATGCATACATCTTCACCACTATCTGTATAAACATGGAAATATCTACACCGCTATCTGTATGAACATGGAAATATCTACACCGCTATCTGTTTGAAGATGGAAATATATACACCGCTATCTGCATGAAAACGGAAATATCTACACAGCTATCTGCATATACATGGAAATAGCTACACAGCTATCTCTTTACACATGGAAATAACTACACCGCTATCTGTATGAACATGGAAATATCTACACCGCCATCTGTATGAACATGGAAATATCTGCACCGCCATCTGTATGAACATATAAATATCTACACCGACATCTGTATTAAGACGGAGATATCTACACTGCTATCTGAATAAAAATGGAAATATCTACACCGCTATCTGTATAAACATGGAAATATCTACACCGCTATCTGTATAACCATGGAAATATCTACACCGCTACCTGTATAAACATGGAAATATCAGCACCGCTATCTGTATGAACATGGAAATATCTACACCGCTATCTGTATGAACATGGAAATATCTACTCCGCTATCTGTATGAACATGGAAATAGCTACACCGCTATCTGTATGAACATGGATATATCTACACAGCCATCTGGATGAACATGGAAATATCTACACCGCTATCTGTATAAACATGGAAATATCTACACCGCTATCTGTATGAACATGGAAATATCTACACCGCTATCTGTTTGAACATGGAAATATCTACACCGCTATCTGCATGAAAATGGAAATATCTACACTGCTGTCTGCATATACATTTAAATATCTACACAGCTATCTCTTTACACATGGAAATAACTACACTGCTATCTGCATGAACATGGAAATATCTACACCGCCATCTGTATGAACATGGAAATATCTGCACTGCCATCTGTATGAACATATAAATATATACACCGCCATCTGTATTAAGATAGAGATATCTCCACTGCTATCTGTATAAACATGGAAATATCTACACCGCTATCTGTAGGAACATGGAAATAGCTACACCGCTGCCTGTATAAACATGGAAATATCAGCACCGCTATCCGTATGAACATGGAAATATCTACACCACTATCTGTATGAACTTGGATATATCTACACAGCCATCTGGATGAACATGGAAATATCTACACCACTATCTGTATGAACATGGATATATCTACACAGCCATCTGGTTGAACATGGAAATATCTACACCACTATCAGTATAAACATGGAAATATCTACACCGCTATCTGTATGAACATGGAAATAGCTACACCGCTATCTGTATGAACATGGAAATATCTACACCGCTATCAGTATGAACATGGATATATCTACACAGCCATCTGGATGAACATGGAAATATCTACACCGCTATCTGTGTAAACATGCATACATTTTCACCGCTATCTGTATAAACATGGAAATATCTACACCGCTATCTGTATGAACATGGAAATATCTACACCGCTATCTGTATGAACATGGAAATATCTACACCGCTATCTGTTTGAACATGGAAATATCTACACCGCTATCTGCATGAAAATGGAAATATCTACACTGCTATCTGCATATACATGGAAATATCTACACAGCTATCTCTTTACCCATGGAAATAACTACACCGCTATCTGTATGAACATGGAAATATCCACACCGCCATCTGTATGAACATGGAAATATCTGCACCGCCATCTGTATGAACATATAAATATCTACACCGCCATCTGTATTAAAATGGAGATATCTACACAGCTATCTGTATAAACATGGAAATATCTACACCGCTACCTGTATAAACATGGAAATATCAGCACCGCTTTCTGTATGAACATGGAAATATCTACACCGATATCGGTATGAACATGGAAATATCTACACCGCTATCCGTATGAACATGGAAATATGTACACCGCTATTAGTATGAACAAGGAAATATCTACACCGCTATCTGTATGAACATGGATATATCTACACAGCCCTCTGGATGAACATGGAAATATCCACACCGCTATCTGTGTAAACATGCATACATCTTCACCGCTATCTGTATAAACATGGAAATATCTACACCGCTATCTGTATGAACATGGAAATATCTACACCGCTATCTGTTTGAAAATGGAAATATATACACCACTATCTGCATGAAAACGGAAATATCTACACAGCTATCTGCATATACATGGAAATATCTACACAACTATCTCTTTACACATGGAAATAACTACACCGCTATCTGTATGAACCTGGAAATATCTACACCGCCATCTGTCTGAACATGGAAATATCTACACCTCTATCTGTATGAACATGGAAATAGCTTCACCGTTATCTGTATGAAAATGGAAATAGCTACACCGCTATCTGTATGAAGATGGAAATATGTACACCGCTATCTGTATGAACATGAATATATCTACACAGCCATCTGGATGAACATGGAAATATCTACACCGCTATCTGTGTAAACATGCATACATCTTCACCACTATCTGTATAAACATGGAAATATCTGCACCGCTATCGGTATGAACATGGAAATATCTACACCGCTATCTGTATGAACATGGAAATACCTACACCGATATCTGTTTGGACATGCAAATATCTACACCGCTATCTGCATGATATTGGAAATATCTACACTGCTATCTGCATATACATTTAAATATCTACACAGCTATCACTTTACACATGGAAAAAACTACACCACTATCTGTATGAACATGGAAATAACTACACCGCCATCTGTATGAACATGGAAGTATCTGCACCGCCATCTGTATGAACATATAAATATCTACACCGCCATCTGTATTAAGATGGAGATATCTACACTGCTATCTGTATAAACATGGAAATATCTACACCGCCATATGTATGAACATATAAATACACCGCCATCTGTATTAAGAAGGAAATATCTAAACCGCTATCTGTATAAACATGGAAATATCTACAATGCTGCCTGTATAAACATGGAAATATCAGAACCGCTATCTGTATGAACATGGAAATATCTACACCGCTATCTGTGTAAACATGCATACATCTTCACCGCTATCAGTATAAACATGGAAATATCTACACCGCTATCTGTATGAACATGGAAATAGCTACACCGCTATCTGTATGAACATGGAAATATCTACACCGCTATCTGTATGAACATGGATATATCTACACAGCCGTCTGGATGAACATGGAAATATCTACACCGCTATCTGTGTAAACATGCATACATCTTCACCGCTATCTGTATAAACATGGAAATATCTACACCGCTATCTGTATGAACATGGAAATATCTACACCGCTATCTGTATGAACATGGAAATATCCACACCGCTATCTATTTGAACATGGAAATATCTACACCGCTATCTGCATGAAAATGGATACATCTACACTGCTATCAGCATATACATGGAAATATCTACACAGCTATCTCTTTACACATGGAAATAACTACACCGCTATCTGTATGAACATGGAAATATCCACACCGCCATCTGTATGAACATGGAAATAACTGCACCGCCATCTGTATGAACATATAAATATCTACACCGCCATCTGTATTAAGATGGAAATATCAGCACCGCTATCTGTATGAACATGGAAGTATCTACACCGCTATCTGTATCAACATGGAAATAACTACACTGCTATCTGTATGAACATGGAAATAGCTACACCGTTATCTGTATGAACATGGAAATAGCTACACCACTATCTGTATGAACATGGAAATATCTACACCGCTATCTGTATGAACATGGATATATCTACACAGCCATCTGGATGAACAAGGAAATATCTACACCGCTATCTGTATGAACATGGAAATATCTACACCGCTATCTGTATGAACATGGATATATCTACACAGCCATCTGGATGAACATGGAAATATGTACACCGCTATCTGTGTAAACATGCAAAGATCTTCACCGCTGTCTGTATAAACATGGAAATATCTACACCGCTATCTGTATGAACATGGAAATATCTAAACAGCTATCTGTATGAACATGGAAATATCTACACCACTATCTGTTTGAACATGGAAATATCTACACCGCTATCTGCATGAAAATGGAAATATCTACACTGCTATCTGCATATACATGGAAATATCTACACAGCTATCTCTTTACACATGGAAATAACTACACCGCTATCTGTATGAACATGGAAATATCCACATCGCCATCTGTATGAACATGGAAATATCTGCACCGCCATCTGTATGAAAATATAAATATCTGCACAGCCATCTGTATTAAGATGGAGACATCTACACCGCTATCTGCATAAACATGGAAATATCTACACCGCTATCTGTATAAACATGGAAATGTATACACCGCTATCTGTATAAACATGGAAATATCTACACCGCTACCTGTATAAGCATGGAAATATCAGCACCGCTATCTGTATGAACATGGAAATATCTACACCGCTATCTGTATGAACATGGAAATATCTACACCGCTATCTGTATGAACATGGAAATGTCTACACCGCTATCAGTATGAGCATGGAAATATCTACACCGCTATCTGTTTGAACATGGATATATCAACACAGCCCTCTGGATGAACATGGAAATATCCACACCGCTATCTGTGTAAACATGCATACATCTTCACCGCTATCTGTATAAACATGGAAATATCTACAATGCTATCTGTATGAACATGGAAATATCTACACCACTATCTGTTTGAAGATGGAAATATATACACCGCTATCTGCATGAAAATGGAAATATCTACACAGCTATCTGCATATACATGGAAATATCTACACAGCTATCTCTTTACACATGGAAATAACTACACCGCTATCTGTATGAACATGGAAATGTCTACACCGCCATCTGTATGAACATGGAAATATCTGCACCGCCATCTGTATGAACATATAAATATCTACACCGCCATCTGTATTAAGATGGAGATATCTACACCGCTATCTGAATAAACATGGAAATATCTACACCGCTATCTGTATAAACATGGAAATATCTACACCGCTATCTGTATAAACATGGAAATATCTACACTGCTACCTGTATAAACATGGAAATATCAGCACCGCTATCTGTATGAACATGGAAATATCTACACCGCTATCTGTATGAACATGGAAATATCTACACCGCTATCTGTATGAACATGGAAATATCTACAAAGCTATCTGAATGAACATGGAAATATCTACACCGCTATCTGTTTGAACATGTAAATATCTACACCGCTATCTGGATGAAAATGGAAATATCTACAAAGCTATCTGCATATACATGGAAATATCTACACAGCTATCTCTTTACACATGGAAATAACTACACCGCTATATCTATAAACATGGAAATATCTACACCGCTATCTGTATAAACATGGAAATATCTACACCGCTATCTGTATAAACATGGAAATATCTACACCACTACCTGTATAAACATGGAAATATCAGCACCGCTATCTGTATGAACATGGAATTATCTACACCGCTATCTGTATGAACATGGAAATATCTACACCGCTATCTGTATGAACATGGAAATATCTTCACCGCTATCTGTATGAACATGGAAATATCTACACCGCTATCTGTTTGAACATGGAAATATCTACAACGCTGTCTGCATGAAAATGGAAATATCTTCACAGCTATCTGCATACACATGGAAATATCTACACAGCTATCTCTTAACACATGGAAATAAGTACTCCGCTATCTCTATAAACATGGAAATATCTACACCGCCATCTGTATGAACATGGAAATATCTCCACCGCCATCTGTATGAACATATAAATATCTACACCGCCATCTGTATTAAGAAAGAAATATCTAAACCGCTATCTGTATGAACATTGAAATATCTACACCGCTATCTGTATGAACATTGAAATATCTACACCGCTGCCTGTATAAACATGGAAATATCAGCACCGCTATCTGTATGAACACGGAAATATCTACACCGCTACCTGTATGAACATGGAAATATCTACACCGCTATCTATATGAACATGGAAATATCTTCACCGCTATCTGTATGAACATGGAAATATCTACACAGCCATCTGGATGAACATGGAAATATCTACTCCGCTATCTGTGTAAACATGCATAGATCTTCACCGCTATCTGTATAAACATGGAAATATCTGCACCGCTATCTGTATGAACATGGAAATATCTACACCGCTATCTGTATGAACATGGAAATATCTACACCGCTATCTGTTTGAACATGGAAATATCTACACCGCTATCTGCATGAAAATGGAAATATCTACACTGCTATCTGCATATACATGGAAATATCTACACAGCTATCTATTAACACATGGAAATAACTACACCGCTATCTGTATGAACATGGAAATATCTACACCGCCATCTGTATGAACATGGAAATTTGTGCACCGCCATCTGTATGAACATATAAATATCTACACCGCCATCTGTATTAAGATGGAGATATCTACACCGCTATCTGTATAAACATGGAAATATCTACACCGCTATCTGTATAAACATGGAAATATCTACACCGCTATCTGTATAAACATGGAAATATCTACACCACTACCTGTATAAACATGGAAATATCAGCACCGCTATCTGTATGAACATGGAATTATCTACACCGCTATCTGTATGAAGATGGAAATATCTACACCGCTATCTGTACGAAGATGGAAATATCTATACCGCTATCTGTATGAACATAGAAATATCTACACCGCTATCTGTTTGAACATGGAAATATCTACACCGCTGTCTGCATGAATATGGAAATATATACACAGCTATCTGCATACACATGGAAATATCTACACAGCTATCTCTTTACACATGGAAATAACTACACCGCTATCTGTATGAACATGGAAATATCTACACCGCCATATGTATGAACATGGAAATATCTGCACCGCCATCTGTATGAACATATAAATATCTACACCACCATCTGTATTAAGATGGAGATATCTACACCGCTATCTGAATAAACATGGAAATATCTACACCGCTATCTGTATAAACATGGAAATATCTACACCGCTATCTGTATAAACATGGAAATATCTACACTGCTACCTGCATAAACATGGAAATATCAACACCGCTATCTGAATGAACATGGATATATCTACACAGCCATCTGTATCAACATGGAAATATCTACACCACTATCTGTATGAACATGGAAATATCTACACCGCTATCTGTATGAACATGGAAATACCTACACCGCTATCTGTTTGAACATGGAAATATCTACACCGCTATCTGCATGAAAATGGAAATATCTACACTGCTATCTGCATATACATTTAAATATCTACACAGCTCTCTCTTAACACATGGAAATAACTACACCGCTATCTGTATGAACATGGAAATATCTACACCACCATCTGTATGAACATGGAAATATCTGCACCGCCATCTGTATGAACATGGAAATATCTACACAGCAATGTGTATGAACATGGAAATATCTACACCGCTATCTGTATGAACATGGAAATATCTACACCGCTATCTGTATGAACATGGAAATATCTACACCGCTATCTGTTTGAACATGGAAATATCTCCACCGCTATCTGCATAAACATGGAAATATCTTCATCGCCATCTGTATGAACATGGATATGTCTACGCAGCCATCTAGATTAACATGGAATTATCTACACCGCTATCTGTATGAACATGGAAGTATCTACACCGCTATCTGTGTAAACATGCATACATCTTCACCGCTATCTGTGTAAACATGGAAATATCTACACCGCTATCTGTATGAACATGGAAATATCTACACTGCTATCTGTTTGAACATGGAAATATCTAAACCGCTATCTGCATAAAAATAGAAATATCTACACAGCTATCTGCATATACATGGAAATATCTACAATGCTATCTCTTTACACATGGAAATAACTACACCGCTATCTCTATAAACATGGAAATATCTACACCGCCATCTGTATGAACATGGAAATATCTGCACCCCCATCTGTATGAACATATAAATATCTACAACGCCATCTGTATTAAGATGGAGATATCTTCACCGCTATGTGTATAAACTTGGAAATATCTACACCGCTATCTGTATAAACATGGAAATATCTACACCGCTACCTGCATAAACATGGAAATATCAGCACCGCTATATGTATGAACATGGAAATACCTACACCATTATCTCTAAGAACATGGAAATATCTACACCGCTATCTGTATGAACATGGAAATAGCTACAATGCTATCTGTATGAACATGGAAATATCTACACCACTATCTGTATGAACATGGAAATATCTAAACCGCCATCTTTATGAACATGGATATATCTACACAGCCATCTGGATGAACATGGAAATATCTACACCGATATCTGCATGAACATGGAAATATCTACACCGCTATCTGTGTAAACATGCATACATCTTCACCGCAATCTGTATAAACATGGAAATATCTACACCGTTATCTGTATGAACATGGTAATATCTACACCGCTACCTGTATAAACATGGAAATATCTACACCGCTACCTGTATAAACATGGAAATATCTACACCGCTACCTGTATAAACATGGAAATATCAGCACCGCTCTCTGTATGAACATGGAAATATCAGCCCCTCTATCTGTATGAACATGGAAATATCTACACCGCTATCTGTATGAACATGGAAATATCCACACCGCTATCTGTATGAACATGGAAATATCTTCACCGCCATCTGTATGAACATGGATATATCTACACAGCCATCTGGATGAACATGGAAATATCTACACCGCTATCTGTATGAACATGGAAATAGCTACACCGCTATCTGTATGAATATGGAAATATCTACACCACTGTCTGTATGAACATGGAAATATCTACACGGCTATTTGTATGAAAACGGAAATATCTTCACCGCCATCTGTACGATCATGGATATATCTACACAGCCATCTGGATGAACATGGAAATATCTACACCGCTATCTGTATGAACATGGAAATAGCTACACCGCTATCTGAATGAACATGGAAATATCTTCACCGCCATCTGTATGAAAATGGATATATCTACACAGCCATCTGGATGAACATGGAAATATCTACACAGCTATCTGTATGAACATGGAAATATATACACCGCTATCCGTGTAAACATGCATACATCTTCACCGCTATCTGTATAAACATGGAAATATCTACACCGCTATCTGTATGAACATGGAAATATCCACACTGCTATCTGCATGAAAATGGAAATATCTACACAGCTATCTGCATATACATGGAAATGTCTACAAAGCTATCTCTTTACACATGGATATAACTACACCGCTATCTCTATAAACATGGAAATATCTACACCGCCATCTGTATGAACATGGAAATATCTGCACCGCCATCTGTATGAACATATAAAGATCTACACCGCCATCTATATTAAGATGGAGATATCTACACCACTATCTGTATGAACATGGAAATATCTACACCGCTATCTGTATGAACATGGATATATCTACACCATCCTGTGTATGAACATGGAAATATCTGCACCGCCATCTGTATGAACATATAAATATCTACACCGCCATCTATATTAAGATGGAGATATCTACACCACTATCTGTATGAACATGGAAATATCTACACCGCTATCTGTATGAACATGGAAATATCTACACCGCTATCTGTTTGAACATGGAAATATCTACACCGCTATCTGCATGAACATGGAAATATCTTCACCGCCATCTATATGAACATGGATATGTCTACGCAGCCATCAAGATGAACATGGAATTATCAACACCGCGATCTGTATGAACATGGAAATATCTACACCGCTATCTGTGTAAACATGCATACATCTTCATCGCTATCTGTATAAACATGGAAATATCTACACCGCTAACTGTATGAACATGGAAATATCTACACCGCTATCTGTTTGAACATGGAAATATCTAAACCGCTATCTGCATAAAAATAGAAATATCTACACAGCTATCTGCATATACATGGAAATATCTACAAAGCTATCTCTTTACACATGGAAATAACTACACCGCTATCTGTATGAACATGGAAATATCTACACCGACATCTGTATAAACATGGAAATATCTACACCGCTACCTCTATAAACATGGAAATATCAGCACCGCTATCTTTATGAACATGGAAATATCTACACCACTATCTCTAAGAACATGGAAATATCTACACCGCTATCTGTATGAACATGGAAATAGCTACAATGCTATCTGTATGAACATGGAAATATCTACACCACTATCTGTATGAACATGGAAATATCTAAACCGCCATCTGTATGAACATGGATATATCTACACAGCCATCTGGATGAACATGGAAATATCTACACCGCTATCTGCATGAACATGGAAATATCTACACCGCTTTCTGTGTAAACATGCATACATCTTCACCGCAATCTGTATAAGCATGGAAATATCTACACCGCTATCTGTATGAACATGGAAATATCTACACCGCTATCTGTTAGAACATGGAAATATCTAAACCGCTATCAGCATGAAAATGGAAATATCTACACAGCTATCTGCATATACATGGAAATATCTACACAGCTATCTCTTTACACATGGAAATAACTACACCGCTATCTGTACGAACATGGAAATATCTACACCGCCATCTGTATGAACATGGAAATATCTGCACCGCCATCTGTATGAACATATAAATATCTACACCGCTATCTGTTTGAACATGGAAATTTCTAAACCGCTATCTGCATGAAAATGGAAATATCTGCACAGCTATCTGCATATACATGGAAATATCTACACAACTATCTCTTTACACATGGAAATAACTACAGAGCTATCTGTATGAACATGGAAATATCTTCACCGCCATCAGTATGAACATGGATATATCTACACAGCCATCTGGATGAACATGGAAATATCTACACCGCTATCTGTATGAACATGGAAATATCTACACAGCTATCTCTTTACACATGGAAATAACTACAGCGCTATCTCTATAAACAAGGAAATATCTACACCACCATCTGTATGAACATGGAAATATCTGCACCGCCATCTGTATAAACATATAAATATCTTCACCGCCATCTCTATGAACATGGAAATATCTACACCGCTATCTGTATGAATATGGAAATAGCTACACCACTATCAGTATGAACATGGAAATATCTACAGCACTACCTGTGTGAACATGGAAATAACTACACCGCTATCTGTTTGAACATGGAAATATCTACACCGCTGTCTGCATGAAAATGGAAATATCTACACAGCTATCTGCATATACATGGAAATGTCTACAAAGCTATCTCTTTACACATGGATATAACTACACCGCTATCTCTATAAACATGGAAATATCTACACAGACATCTGTATGAACATGGAAATATCTGCATCGCCATCTGTGTGAACATATAAATATCTACACCGCCATCTATATTAAGATGGAGATATCTACACCGTTATCTGTATAAACCAGGAAATATCTACACCGCTATCTGTATATACATAGAAATATCTACACCGCTATCTGTATAAACATGGAAATATCTACACCGCTACCTGTATAAACATGGAAATATCAGCACCGCTATCTGTATGAACATGGAAATATCTACACCGCTGTCTGTATGAACATGGAAATATCTACACCGCTATCTGTATGAACATGGAAATATCTTCACCGCTATCTGTTTGAACATGGAAATATCTCCACCGCTATCTGCATAAACATGGAAATATCTTCATCGCCATCTGTATGAACATGGATATGTCTACGCAGCCATCTAGATTAACATGGAATTATCTACACCGCGATCTGTATGAACATGGAAGTATCTACACCGCTATCTGTGTAAACATGCATACATCTTCACCGCTATCTGTGTAAACATGGAAATATCTACACCGCTATCTGTATGAACATGGAAATATCTACACTGCTATCTGTTTGAACATGGAAATATCTAAACCGCTATCTGCATAAAAATAGAAATATCTACACAGCTATCTGCATATACATGGAAATATCTACAATGCTATCTCTTTACACATGGAAATAACTACACCGCTATCTCTATAAACATGAAAATATCTACACCGCCATCTGTATGAATATGGAAATATCTGCACCCCCATCTGTATGAACATATAAATATCTACAACGCCATCTGTATTAAGATGGAGATATCTTCACCGCTATGTGTATAAACTTGGAAATATCTACACCGCTATCTGTATAAACATGGAAATATCTACACCGCTACCTGCATAAACATGGAAATATCAGCACCGCTATATGTATGAACATGGAAATACCTACACCATTATCTCTAAGAACATGGAAATATCTACACCGCTATCTGTATGAACATGGAAATAGCTACAATGCTATCTGTATGAACATGGAAATATCTACACCACTATCTGTATGAACATGGAAATATCTAAACCGCCATCTTTATGAACATGGATATATCTACACAGCCATCTGGATGAACATGGAAATATCTACACCGATATCTGCATGAACATGGAAATATCTACACCGCTATCTGTGTAAACATGCATACATCTTCACCGCAATCTGTATAAACATGGAAATATCTACACCGTTATCTGTATGAACATGGTAATATCTACACCGCTACCTGTATAAACATGGAAATATCTACACCGCTACCTGTATAAACATGGAAATATCTACACCGCTACCTGTATAAACATGGAAATATCAGCACCGCTCTCTGTATGAACATGGAAATATCAGCCCCTCTATCTGTATGAACATGGAAATATCTACACCTCTATCTGTATGAACATGGAAATATCCACACCGCTATCTGTATGAACATGGAAATATCTTCACCGCCATCTGTATGAACATGGATATATCTACACAGCCATCTGGATGAACATGGAAATATCTACACCGCTCTCTGTATGAACATGGAAATAGCTACACCGCTATCTGTATGAATATGGAAATATCTACACCACTGTCTGTATGAACATGGAAATATCTACACGGCTATTTGTATGAAAACGGAAATATCTTCACCGCCATCTGTACGATCATGGATATATCTACACAGCCATCTGGATGAACATGGAAATATCTACACCGCTATCTGTATGAACATGGAAATAGCTACACCGCTATCTGAATGAACATGGAAATATCTTCACCGCCATCTGTATGAAAATGGATATATCTACACAGCCATCTGGATGAACATGGAAATATCTACACAGCTATCTGTATGAACATGGAAATATATACACTGCTATCCGTGTAAACATGCATACATCTTCACCGCTATCTGTATAAACATGGAAATATCTACACCGCTATCTGTATGAACATGGAAATATCTACACTGCTATCTGCATGAAAATGGAAATATCTACACAGCTATCTGCATATACATGGAAATGTCTACAAAGCTATCTCTTTACACATGGATATAACTACACCGCTATCTCTATAAACATGGAAATATCTACACCGCCATCTGTATGAACATGGAAATATCTGCACCGCCATCTGTATGAACATATAAAGATCTACACCGCCATCTATATTAAGATGGAGATATCTACACCACTATCTGTATGAACATGGAAATATCTACACCGCTATCTGTATGAACATGGATATATCTACACCATCCTGTGTATGAACATGGAAATATCTGCACCGCCATCTGTATGAACATATAAATATCTACACCGCCATCTATATTAAGATGGAGATATCTACACCACTATCTGTATGAACATGGAAATATCTACACCGCTATCTGTATGAACATGGAAATATCTACACCGCTATCTGTTTGAACATGGAAATATCTACACCGCTATCTGCATGAACATGGAAATATCTTCACCGCCATCTATATGAACATGGATATGTCTACGCAGCCATCTAGATGAACATGGAATTATCAACACCGCGATCTGTATGAACATGGAAATATCTACACCGCTATCTGTGTAAACATGCATACATCTTCATCGCTATCTGTATAAACATGGAAATATCTACACCGCTAACTGTATGAACATGGAAATATCTACACCGCTATCTGTTTGAACATGGAAATATCTAAACCGCTATCTGCATAAAAATAGAAATATCTACACAGCTATCTGCATATACATGGAAATATCTACAAAGCTATCTCTTTACACATGGAAATAACTACACCGCTATCTCTATGAACATGGAAATATCTACACCGACATCTGTATAAACATGGAAATATCTACACCGCTACCTGTATAAACATGGAAATATCAGCACCGCTATCTTTATGAACATGGAAATATCTACACCACTATCTCTAAGAACATGGAAATATCTACACCGCTATCTGTATGAACATGGAAATAGCTACAATGCTATCTGTATGAACATGGAAATATCTACACCACTATCTGTATGAACATGGAAATATCTAAAC
The DNA here is from genome assembly GCF_029281585.2 of Gorilla gorilla gorilla. NCBI lineage: Eukaryota > Metazoa > Chordata > Mammalia > Primates > Hominidae > Gorilla > Gorilla gorilla. The sequence goes on from NC_073224.2 coordinate 2,581,499, forward strand.
CGCCATCTGTATGAACATGGATATATCTACACAGCCATCTGGATGAACATGGAAATATCTACACCGCTATCTGCATGAACATGGAAATATCTACACCGCTTTCTGTGTAAACATGCATACATCTTCACCGCAATCTGTATAAGCATGGAAATATCTACACCGCTATCTGTATGAACATGGAAATATCTACACCACTATCTGTTAGAACATGGAAATATCTAAACCGCTATCAGCATGAAAATGGAAATATCTACACAGCTATCTGCATATACATGGAAATATCTACACAGCTATCTCTTTACACATGGAAATAACTACACCGCTATCTGTACGAACATGGAAATATCTACACCGCCATCTGTATGAACATGGAAATATCTGCACCGCCATCTGTATGAACATATAAATATCTACACCGCTATCTGTTTGAACATGGAAATATCTAAACCGCTATCTGCATGAAAATGGAAATATCTGCACAGCTATCTGCATATACATGGAAATATCTACACAACTATCTCTTTACACATGGAAATAACTACAGAGCTATCTGTATGAACATGGAAATATCTTCACCGCCATCAGTATGAACATGGATATATCTACACAGCCATCTGGATGAACATGGAAATATCTACACCGCTATCTGTATGAACATGGAAATATCTACACAGCTATCTCTTTACACATGGAAATAACTACAGCGCTATCTCTATAAACAAGGAAATATCTACACCACCATCTGTATGAACATGGAAATATCTGCACCGCCATCTGTATAAACATATAAATATCTTCACCGCCATCTCTATGAACATGGAAATATCTACACCGCTATCTGTATGAACATGGAAATAGCTACACCACTATCAGTATGAACATGGAAATATCTACAGCACTACCTGTGTGAACATGGAAATAACTACACCGCTATCTGTTTGAACATGGAAATATCTACACCGCTGTCTGCATGAAAATGGAAATATCTACACAGCTATCTGCATATACATGGAAATGTCTACAAAGCTATCTCTTTACACATGGATATAACTACACCGCTATCTCTATAAACATGGAAATATCTACACAGCCATCTGTATGAACATGGAAATATCTGCATCGCCATCTGTGTGAACATATAAATATCTACACCGCCATCTATATTAAGATGGAGATATCTACACCGTTATCTGTATAAACCTGGAAATATCTACACCGCTATCTGTATAAACATGGAAATATCTACACCGCTACCTGTATAAACATGGAAATATCTACACCGCTATCTGTATGAACATGGAAATAGCTACACCGCTATCTGTATGAACATGGAAATATCTACACCACTATCTGTATGAACATGGAAATATCTACACCGCTATCTGTATGAACATGGATATATCTACACCATCATGTGTATGAACATGGAAATATCTGCACCGCCATCTGTATGAACATATAAATATCTACACCGCCATCTATATTAAGATGGTGATATCTACACCGCTATCTGTATAAACTTGGAAATATCTACACCGCTACCTGTATAAACATGGAAATATCTACACCGCTATCAGTATAAACTTGGAAATATCTACACCGCTACCTGTATAAACATTTAAATATCAGCACCGCTATCTGTATGAACATGGAAATATCTACAGCGCTATCTCTGTGAAGATGGAAATATCTACACCGCTATCTGTATGAACATGGAAATAGCTACACCACTATCTGTATGAACATGGAAATATCTACAGCACTACCTGTATGAACATGGAAATATCTACACCTCTATCTCTATGAACATGGATATATCTACACAGCCATCTGGATGAACATGGAAATATCTACACCGCTATCTGTATAAACATGGAAATATCTACACCGCTACCTGTATAAACATGGAAATATCTACACCGCTACCTGAATAAACATGGAAATATCAGCACCGCTCTCTGTATGAACATGGAAATATCAGCCCCTCTATCTGTGTGGACATGGAAATATCTACACCGCTATCTGTATGAACATGGAAATATCTACACCGCTATCCGTATGAACATGGAAATATCTTCACCGCCATCTGTATGAACATGGATATATCTTCACAGCCATCTGGATGAACATGGAAATATCTAAACCTCTATCTGTATGAACATGGAAATAGCTACACCGCTATCTGTATGAATATGGAAATATCTACAACACTATCAGTATGAACATGGAAATATCTACACCGCTATCTGTATGAACATGGAAATATCTACACAGCTATCTCTTTACACATGGAAATAACTACAGCGCTATCTCTATAAACAAGGAAATATCTACACCACCATCTGTATGAACATGGAAATATCTGCACCGCCATCTGTATGAACATATAAATATCTACACCGCCATCTCTATGAACATGGAAATATCTACACCGCTATCTGTATGAATATGGAAATAGCTACACCACTATCAGTATGAACATGGAAATATCTACAGCACTACCTGTATGAACATGGAAATAACTACACCTCTATCTCTATGAACATGGACATATCTACACAGCCATCTGGATGAACATGGAAATATCTACACCGCTATCTGTATAAACATGGAAATATCTACACCGCTATCTGTATAAACATGGAAATATCTACACCGCTACCAGTATAAACATGGAAATACCAGCACCGCTCTCTGTATGAACATTGAAATATCAGCCCCTCTATCTGTATGAACAAGGAAATATCTACACCGCTATCTGTACGAACATGGAAATATCTACACCGCTGTCCGTATGAACATGGAAATATCTTCACCGCCATCTGTATGAACATGGATTTATCTACACAGCCATCTGGATGAACATGGAAATATCTACACCGCTATCTGTATGAACATGGAAATAGCTACACCGCTATCTGTTTGAACATGGAAATATCTACACCGCTATCTGCATGAAAATGGAAACATCTACACAGCTATCTCCATATACATGGAAATGTCTACAAAGCTATCTCTTTACACATGGATATAACTACACCGCTATCTCTATAAACATGGAAATATCTACACCGCCATCTGTATGAACACGGAAATATCTGCACCGCCATCTGTATGAACATATAAACATATACACCGCCATCTACATTAAGATGGAGATATCTACACCGCTATCTGTATAAACCTGGAAATATCTACACCACTATCTGTATAAACATGGAAATATCTACACCGCTACCTGTATAAACATGGAAATATCAGCACGGCTATGTGTATGAACATGGAAATATCTACACCGCTATCTGTATGAACATGGAAATATCTACACCGCTATCTGTATGAACATGGAAATAGCTACACCGCTATCTGTATTAACATGGAAATATCTACACCACTATCTGTATGAACATGGAAATATCTACACCGCTATCTGTATGAACATGTATATATCTACACAGCCATCTGGATGAACATGGAAATATCCACACTGCTATCTGTGTAAACATGCATACATCTTCACCGCTAGCTGTATAAACATGGAAATATCTACCCCGCTATCTGTATGAACACGGAAAAATCTACACCACTATCTGTTTGAAGATAGAAATATATACAATGCTATCTGCATGAAAATGGAAATATCTACACAGCTATCTGCATACACATGGAAATATCTACACAGCTATCTCTTTACACATGGAAATAACTACACCGCTATCTGTATGAACATGGAAATATCTACACCGCCATCTGTATGAACATGGAAATATCTGCACCGCCATCTGTATGAACATATAAATATCTACACCGCCATCTGTATTAAGATGGAGATATCTACACCGCTATCTGAATAAACATGGAAATATCTACACCGCTATCTGTATAAACATGGAAATATCTACACCGCTATCTGTATAAACATGGAAATATCTACACCGCTACCTGCATAAACATGGAAATATCAGCACCGCTATCTGAATGAACATGGATATATCTACACAGCCATCTGTATCAACATGGAAATATCTACACCACTATCTGCATGAACATGGAAATATCTTCACCGCCATCTATATGAACATGGATATGTCTACGCAGCCATCTAGATGAACATGGAATTATCAACACCGCGCTCTGTATGAACATGGAAATATCTACACCGCTATCTGTGTAAACATGCATACATCTTCATCGCTATCTGTATAAACATGGAAATATCTACACCGCTAACTGTATGAACATGGAAATATCTACACCGCTATCTGTTTGAACATGGAAATATCTCCACCGCTATCTGCATGAACATGGAAATATCTTCATCGCCATCTGTATGAACATGGATATGTCTACGCAGCCAACTAGATTAACATGGAATTATCTACACCGCGATCTGTATGAACATGGCAGTATCTACACCGCTATCTGTGTAAACATGCATACATCTTCACCGCTATCTGTATAAACATGGAAATATCTACACCGCTATCTGTATGAACATGGAAATATCTAAAGGCTATCTGCATAAAAATAGAAATATCTACACAGCTATCTGCATATACATGGAAATATCTACAATGCTATCTCTTTACACATGGAAATAACTACACCGCTATCTCTATAAACATGGAAATATCTACACCGCCATCTGTATGAACATGGAAATATCTGCACCCCCATCCGTATGAACATATAAATATCTACACCGCCATCTGTATTAAGATGGAGATATCTTCACCGCTATTTGTATAAACTTGGAAATATCTACATCGCTATCTGTATAAACATGGAAATATCTACACCGCTACCTGTATAAACATGGAAATATCAGCACCGCTATATGTATGAACATGGAAATATCTACACCACTATCTCTAAGAACATGGAAATATCTACACCGCTATCTGTATGAACATGGAAATTGCTACAATGCTATCTGTATGAACATGGAAATATCTACACCACTATCTGTATGAACATGGAAATATCTAAACCGCCATCTTTATGAACATGGATATATCTACACAGCCATCTGGATGAACATGGAAATATCTACACCGATATCTGCATGAACATGGAAATATCTACACCGCTATCTGTGTAAACATGCATACATCTTCACCGCAATCTGTATAAGCATGGAAATATCTACACCGTTATCTGTATGAACATGGAAATATCTACACCGCTATCTGTTTGAACATGGAAATATCTAAACCGCTATCTGCATATACATGGAAATATCTACACAGCTATCTCTTTACACATGGAAATAACTACACCGCTATCTGCATGAACATGGACATATCTTCACCGCCATCTGTATGAACATGGATATGTCTACGCAGCCATCTAGATGAACATGGAAATATCTACACCGCGATCTGTTTGAACATGGAAATATCTACACCGCTATCTGCATGAAAATGGAAATATCTACACTGCTATCTGCATATACATTTAAATATCTACACAGCTATCTCTTAACACATGGAAATAACTACACCGCTATCTGTATGAACATGGAAATATCTACACCACCATCTGTATGAACATGGAAATGTCTGCACCGCCATCTGTATGAACATGGAAATATCTACACCGCAATCTGTATGAACATGGAAATATCTACACCGCTATCTGTATGAACATGGAAATATCTACACCGCTATCTGTATGAACATGGAAATATCTACACCGCTATCTGTTTGAACATGGAAATATCTACACCGCTATCTGCATGAACATGGAAATATCTTCACCGCCATCTATATGAACATGGATATGTCTACGCAGCCATCTAGATGAACATGGAATTATCAACACCGCGATCTGTATGAACATGGAAATATCTACACCGCTATCTGTGTAAACATGCATACATCTTCATCGCTATCTGTATAAACATGGAAATATCTACACCGCTAACTGTATGAACATGGAAATATCTACACCGCTATCTGTTTGAACATGGAAATATCTAAACCGCTATCTGCATAAAAATAGAAATATCTACACAGCTATCTGCATATACATGGAAATATCTACAAAGCTATCTCTTTACACATGGAAATAACTACACCGCTATCTCTATGAACATGGAAATATCTACACCGACATCTGTATAAACATGGAAATATCTACACCGCTACCTCTATAAACATGGAAATATCAGCACCGCTATCATTATGAACATGGAAATATCTACACCACTATCTCTAAAACATGGAAATATCTACACCGCTATCTGTATGAACATGGAAATAGCTACAATGCTATCTGTATGAACATGGAAATATCTACACCACTATCTGTATGAACATGGAAATATCTAAACCGCCATCTGTATGAACATGGATATATCTACACAGCCATCTGGATGAACATGGAAATATCTACACCGCTATCTGCATGAACATGGAAATATCTACACCGCTTTCTGTGTAAACATGCATACATCTTCACCGCAATCTGTATAAGCATGGAAATATCTACACCGCTATCTGTATGAACATGGAAATATCTACACCGCTATCTGTTAGAACATGGAAATATCTAAACCGCTATCAGCATGAAAATGGAAATATCTACACAGCTATCTGCATATACATGGAAATATCTACACAGCTATCTCTTTACACATGGAAATAACTACACCGCTATCTGTATGAACATGGAAATATCTACACCGCCATCTGTATGAACATGGAAATATCTGCACCGCCATCTGTATCAACATATAAATACCTACACCGCTATCTGTTTGAACATGGAAATATCTAAACCGCTATCTGCATGAAAATGGAAATATCTGCACAGCTATCTGCATATACATGGAAATATCTACACAACTATCTCTTTACACATGGAAATAACTACAGAGCTATCTGTATGAACATGGAAATATCTTCACCGCCATCAGTATGAACATGGATATATCTACACAGCCATCTGGATGAACATGGAAATATCTACACCGCTATCTGTATGAACATGGAAATATCTACACAGCTATCTCTTTACACATGGAAATAACTACAGCGCTATCTCTATAAACAAGGAAATATCTACACCACCATCTGTATGAACATGGAAATATCTGCACCGCCATCTGTATGAACATATAAATATCTTCACCGCCATCTCTATGAACATGGAAATATCTACACCACTATCTGTATGAATATGGAAATAGCTACACCACTATCAGTATGAACATGGAAATATCTACAGCACTACCTGTGTGAACATGGAAATAACTACACTGCTATCTGTTTGAAAATGGAAATATCTACACCGCTGTCTGCATGAAAATGGAAATATCTACACAGCTATCTGCATATACATGGAAATGTCTACAAAGCTATCTCTTTACACATGCATATAACTACACCGCTATCTCTATAAACATGGAAATATCTACACAGACATCTGTATGAACATGGAAATATCTGCATCGCCATCTGTGTGAACATATAAATATCTACACCGCCATCTATATTAAGATGGAGATATCTACACCGTTATCTGTATAAACCTGGAAATATCTACACCGCTATCTGTATATACATAGAAATATCTACACCGCTATCTGTATAAACATGGAAATATCTACACCGCTACCTGTAAACATGGAAATATCAGCACCGCTATCTGTATGAACATGGAAATATCTACACCGCTGTCTGTATGAACATGGAAATATCTACACCGCTATCTGTATGAACATGGAAATAGCTACACCGCTATCTGTATGAACATGGATATATCTACACCATCATGTGTATGAACATGGAAATATCTGCACCGCCATCTGTATGAACATATAAATATCTACACCGCCATCTATATTAAGATGGAGATATCTACACCGCTATCTGTATAAACTTGGAAATATCTACACCGCTATCTGTATAAACATGGAAATATCTACACCGCTATCAGTATAAACTTGGAAATATCTACACCGCTACCTGTATAAACATTTAAATATCAGCACCGCTGTCTGTATGAACATGGAAATATCTACAGCGTTATCTCTGTGAAGATGGAAATATCTACACCGCTATCTGTATGAACATGGAAATAGCTACACCACTATCTGTATGAACATGGAAATATCTACAGCACTACCTGTATGAACATGGAAATATCTACACCTCTATCTCTATGAACATGGATATATCTACACAGCCATCTGGATGAACATGGAAATATCTACACCGCTATCAGTATAAACATGGAAATATCTACACCGCTATCTGTATAAACATGGAAATATCTACACCGCTACCAGTATAAACATGGAAATACCAGCACCGCTCTCTGTATGAACATTGAAATATCAGCCCCTCTATCTGTATGAACAAGGAAATATCTACACCGCTATCTGTACGAACATGGAAATATCTACACCGCTGTCCGTATGAACATGGAAATATCTTCACCGCCATCTGTATGAACATGGATTTATCTACACAGCCATCTGGATGAACATGGAAATATCTACACCGCTATCTGTATGAACATGGAAATAGCTACACCGCTATCTGTTTGAACATGGAAATATCTACATCGCTATCTGCATGAAAATGCAAACATCTACACAGCTATCTCCATATACATGGAAATGTCTACAAAGCTATCTCTTTACACATGGATATAACTACACCGCTATCTCTATAAACATGGAAATATCTACACCGCCATCTGTATGAACACGGAAATATCTGCACCGCCATCTGTATGAACATATAAACATATACACCGCCATCTACATTAAGATGGAGATATCTACACCGCTATCTGTATAAACCTGGAAATATCTACACCACTATCTGTATAAACATGGAAATATCTACACCGCTACCTGTATAAACATGGAAATATCAGCACGGCTATGTGTATGAACATGGAAATATCTACACCGCTATCTGTATGAACATGGAAATATCTACACCGCTATCTGTATGAACATGGAAATAGCTACACCGCTATCTGTATTAACATGGAAATATCTACACCACTATCTGTATGAACATGGAAATATCTACACCGCTATCTGTATGAACATGTATATATCTACACAGCCATCTGGATGAACATGGAAATATCTACACTGCTATCTGTATGAACATGGAAATATCTACACCGCTATCTGTGTAAACAAGCATACATCTTCACCGCTATCTGTATAAACATGGAAATATCTACACCGTTATCTGTATGAACATGGTAATATCTACACCGCTACCTGTATAAACATGGAAATATCTACACCGCTACCTGTATAAACATGGAAATATCTACACCGCTACCTGTATAAACATGGAAATATCAGCACCGCTCTCTGTATGAACATGGAAATATCAGCCCCTCTATCTGTATGAACATGGAAATATCTACACCGCTATCTGTATGAACATGGAAATATCCACACCGCTATCTGAATGAACATGGAAATATCTTCACCGCCATCTGTATGAACATGGATATATCTACACAGCCATCTGGATGAACATGGAAATATCTACACCGCTATCTGTATGAACATGGAAATAGCTACACCGCTATCTGTATGAATATGTAAATATCTACACCACTGTCTGTATGAACATGGAAATATCTACACGGCTATTTGTATGAAAACGGAAATATCTTCACCGCCATCTGTATGATCATGGATATTTCTACACAGCCATCTGGATGAACATGGAAATATCTACACCGCTATCTGTATGAACATGGAAATAGCTACAACGCTATCTGTATGAATATAGAAATATCTACACCACTATCAGTATGAACATGGAAATATCTACACCGCTATCTGTATGAACATGGAAATATCTTCACTGCCATCTGTATGAACATGGATATATCTACACAGCCATCTGGATGAAGATGGAAATATCTACACCACTATCTGTATGAACATGGAAATAGCAACACCGCTATCTGTATGAACATGGAAATATCTTCACCGCCATCTGTATGAACATGGATATATCTACACAGCCATCTGGATGAACATGGAAATATCTACACAGGTATCTGTATGAACATGGAAATATATACACCGCTATCTGTGTAAACATGAATACATCTTCACCGCTACCTGTATAAACATGGAAATATCTACACCGCTATCTGTATGAACATGGAAATATCTAAACCGCTATCTCTTTGAACATGGAAATATCTACACCGCTATCTGCATGAAAATGGAAATATCTACACAGCTATCTGCATATACATGGAAATGTCTACAAAGCTATCTCTTTACACATGGATATATCTACCCCGCTATCTCTATAAACATGGAAATATCTACACCGCCATCTGTATGAACATGGAAATATCTGCACCGCCATCTGTATCAACATATAAATATCTAAACAGCCATCTATATTAAGATGGAGATATCTACACCACTATCTGTATAAACCTGGAAATATCTAAACCGCTATCTGTATAAACATGGAAATATCTACACCGCTATCTGTATAAACATGGAAATATCTACACCGCTACCTGTATAAACATGGAAATATCAGCACCACTATCTGTATGAACATGGAAATATCTACACCGCTATCTGTATGAACATTGAAATATCTACACCGCTATCTGTATGAACATGGAAATAGCTACACCGCTATCTGTATTAACATGGAAATATCTACACCACTATCTGTATGAACATGGAAATATCTACACCGGTATCTGTATGAACATGGATATATCTACACAGCCATCTGGATGAACATGGAAATATCTACACTGCTATCTGTATGAACATGGAATTATCTACACCGCTATCTGTGTAAACAAGCATACATCTTCACCACTATCTGTATAAACATGGAAATATCTACACCGTTATCTGTATGAACATGGTAATATCTACACCGCTACCTGTATAAACATGGAAATATCTACACCGCTACCTGCATAAACATCGAAATATCTACACCGCTACCTGTATAATCATGGAAATATCAGCACCGCTATCTGTGTGAACATGGAAATATCTACACCGCTATCTGTATGAACATGGAAATATCTACACCGCTATCTGTATAAACATGGAAATAGCTACACCGCTATCTGTCTGAACATGGAAATATCTACACCACTATCTGTATGAACATAGAAATATCTACACCGCTATCTGTATGAACATGGATATATCTACACAGCCATCTGGATGAACATGGGAATATCTACACCACTATCAGTATGAACATGGAAATATCTACACCGCTATCTGTATGAACATGGAAATATCTTCACCGCCATCTGTATGAACATGGATATATCTACACAGCCATCTGGATGAAGATGGAAATATCTACACCACTATCTGTATGAACATGGAAATAGCTACACCGCTATCGGTATGAACATGGAAATATCTTCACCGCCATCTGTATGAACATGGATATATCTACACAGCCATCTGGATGAACATGGAAATATCTACACAGGTATCTGTATGAACATGGAAATATATACACCGCTATCTGTGTAAACATGCATACATCTTCACCGCTATCTGTATAAACATGGAAATATCTACACCGCTATCTGTATGAACATGGAAATATCTAAACCGCTATCTGTTTGAACATGGAAATATCTACACCGCTATCTGCATGAAAATGGAAATATCTACACAGCTATCTGCATATACATGGAAATGTCTACAAAGCTATCTCTTTACACATGGATATAACTACCCCACTATCTCTATAAACATGGAAATATCTACACCGCCATCTGTATGAACATGGAAATATCTGCACCGCCATCTGTATGAACATATAAATATCTACACCGCCATCCATATTAAAATGGAGATATCTACACCGCTATCTGTATAAACCTGGAAAAATCTACACCGCTATCTGTATAAACATGGAAATATCTACACCGCTATCTGTATAAACATGGAAATATCTACACCGCTACCTGTATAAACATGGAAATATCAGCACCGCTATCTGTATGAACATGGAAATATCTACACCGCTATCTGTATGAACATTGAAATATCTACACCGCTGTCTGTATGAACATGGAAATAGCTACACCGCTATCTGTCTGAACATGGAAATATCTACACCACTATCTGTATGAACATGGAAATATCTACACCGCTATCTGTATGAACATGGATATATCTACACAGCCATCTGGATGAACATGGAAATATCTACACTGCTATCTGAATGAACATGGAATTATCTACACCGCTATCTGCGTAAACAAGCATACATCTTCACCACTATCTGTATAAACATGGAAATATCTACACCGTTATCTGTATGAACATGGTAATATCTACACCGCTACCTGTATAAACATGGAAATATCTACACCGCTACCTGTATAAACATGGAAATATCTACACCGCTACCTGTATAAACATGGAAATATCAGCACCGCTATCTGTATGAACATGGAAATATCTACACCGCTATCTGTATGAACATGGAAATATCTACACCGCTATCTGTATGAACATGGAAATAGCTACACCGCTATCTGTATGAACATGGAAATATCTACACCACTATCTGTATGAACATAGAAATATCTACACCGCTATCTGTATGAACATGGATATATCTACACAGCCATCTTGATGAACATGGAAATATCTACACCGCTATCTGTATGAACATGGAAATATCTACACCGCTATCTGTGTAAACATACATACATCTTCACCGCTATCTGTATAATCATGGAAATATCTACACCGTTATCTGTATGAACATGGAAATATCTACACCGCTATCTGTTTGAACATGGAAATATCTAAACCGCTATCTGCATGAAAATGGAAATATGTGCACAGCTATCTGCATATACATGGAAATATCTACACAGCTATCACTTTACACATGGAAATATCTACACCACTATCTGTATGAACATGGAAATATCTACACCGCCATCTGTATGAACATGGAAATATCCGCACCGCCATCTGTATGAACATATAAATATCTACACCGCCATCTGTATTAAGGAGATATCTAAACCGCTATCTGTATAAACATGGAAATATCTACACCGCTATCTGTATAAACATGGAAATATCTACACAGCTATATGTATAAACATGGAAATATCTACACCGCTACCTGCATAAACATGGAAATAACAGCACCGCTATCAGTATGAACATGGAAATATATATACCGCTATCTGTATGAACATGGAAATATCTACACCGCTATCTGTATGAACATGGAAATATCTTCACCGCCATCTGTATGAGCATGGATATGTCTACACAGCCATCTGGATGAACATGGAAATATCTACACCGCGATCTTTATGAACATGGAAATATCTACACCGCTATCTGTGTAAACATGCATACATCTTCACCGCTATCTGTATGAACATGGAAATATCTACACCGCTATCTGTATGAACATGGATATATCTACACAGCCATCTGGATGAACATGGAAATATCTACACCGCGATCTTTATGAACGTGGATATATCTACACAGCCATCTGGATGAACATGGAAATATCTACACCGCTATCTGTATGAACATGGAAATATCTACACCGCTATCTGTTTGAACATGGAAATATCTACACCGCTATCTGCATGAAAATGTAAATATCTACACAGATATCTGCATATACATGGAAATATCTACAAAGCTATCTCTTTACACATGGAAATAACTACACCGCTATCTCTATAAACATGGAAATATCTACACCGCCATCTGTATGAACACGGAAATATCTGCACCGCCATCTATATGAACATGTAAATATCTACACTGCCATCTGTATTAAGATGGAGATATCTACACCGCTATCTGTATAAACCTGGAAATATCTACACCGCTATCTGTATAAACATGGAAAGATCTACACCGCTATCTGTATAAACATGGAAATATCTACACCGCTACCTGTATAAACATGGAAATATCAGCACCGCTATCTGTATGAACATGGAAATATCTACACCGCTATCTGTATGAACATGGAAATATGTACACCGCTATCTGTTTGAACATGGAAATATCTACACCGCTGTCTGCATGAAAATGGAAATATCTACACAGCTATCTGCATATACATGGAAATATCTACAAAGCTATCTCTTTACACATGGAAATAACTACACCGCTATCTTTATAAACATGGAAATATATACACCGCCATCTGTATGAACATGTAAATATCTACACTGCCATCTGTATTAAGATGGAGATATCTACACCGCTATCTGTATAAACCTGGAAATATGTACACCGCTATCTGTATAAACTTGGAAATATCCACACCGCTGTCTGTATAAACCTGGAAATATCTACACCGCTATCTGTATATACATGGAAATAACTACACCTCTATCTGTATAAACATGGAAATATCTACACCGCTACCTGTATAAACATGGAAATATCAGCACCGCTATCTGCATGAACATGGCAATATCAGCCCCTCTATCTGTATGAACATGGAGATATCTTCACCGCCATCTGTATGAACATGGATATATATACACAGCCATCTGGATGAACATGGAAATATCTACACCGCTATCTGTATGAACATGGAAATAGCTACACCGCTATCTGTATGAACATGGAAATATCTACAACACTATCTGTATGAACATGGAAATATCTACACTGCTATCTGTATGAACATGGAAATATCTTCTCCGCCATCTGTATGAACATGGATATATCTACAGAGCCATCTGGATGAACATGGAAATATCTACACCGCTATCTGTATGAACATGGAAATATATAAACCGCTATCTGTGTAAACATGCATACATCTTCACCGCTATCTGTATGAACATGGAAATATCTACACCGCTATCTGTGTGAACATGGAAATATCTACACCGCTATCTGTTTGAACATGGAAATATCTACACCGCTATATGTATGAAAATGTAAATATCTACACAGCTATCTGCATATACATGGAAATATCCACAAAGCTATCTCTTTACACATGGAAATAACTACACCGCTATCTCTATAAACATGGAAATATCTACACCGCCATCTCTATGAACATGGAAATATCTGCACCACCATCTGTATGAACATATAAATATCTACACCGCCATCTGTATTAAGATGGAGTTATCTACACCGCTATCTGTATAAACCTGGAAATATCTACACCGCTATCTGTATAAACATGGAAAGATCCACACCGCTATCTGTATAAACGTGGAAATATCTACACCGCTACCTGAATAAACATGGAAATATCAGCACAGCTATCTGTATGAACATGGAAATATCTACACCGCTATCTGTACGAACATGGAAATATCTACACCGCTATCTGTATGAACATGGAAATAGCTACCCCGCTATCTGTATCAACATGGAAATATCTACACCACTATCTGTATGAACATGGAAATATCTACACCGCTATCTGTATGAACATGGATATATCTACACAGCCGTCTGGATGAACATGGAAATATCTACACCGCTATCTGTAAGAACCTGGAAATATCTACTCCGCTATCTGTGTAAACATGCATACATCTTCACCGCTATCTGTATAAACATGGAAATATCTACACCGCTATCTGTATGAACATGGAAATATCTACACCGCTATCTGTTTGAACATGGAAATATCTAAACCGCTATCTGCATGAAAATGGAAATATCTGCACAGCTATCTGCATATACATGGAAATATCTACACAATTATCTCTTTACACATGGAAATAACTACAGAGCTATCTGTATGAACCTGGAAATATCTTCACCGCCATCTGTATGAACATGGGTATATCTACACAGCCATCAGGATGAACATGGGAATATCTACACCGCTATCTCTATGAACATGGAAATAACTACACCGCTATCTATATGAATATGGATATAGCTACACCACTATCTGTATGAACATGGAAATATCTACAGCACTACCTGTATGAAGATGGAAATAACTACACCTCTATCTCTATGAACATGGATATATCTACACAGCCTTCTGGATGAACATGGAAATATCTACACCGCTATCTGTATAAACATGGAAATATCTACACCGCTAACTGTACAAACATGGAAATATCTACACCACTACCTGTATAAACATGGAAATATCAGCACCGCTCTCTGTATGAACATGAAAATATCAGCCCCTCTATCTGTATGAACATGGAAATATCTACACCGCTATCTGTACGAACATGGAAATATCTGCACCGCTATCTGTATGAACATGGAAATAGCTACACCGCTATCTGTATCAACATGGAAATATCTACACCACTATCTGTATGAACATGGAAATATCTACACCGCTATCTGTATGAACATGGATATATCTACACAGCCATCTGGATGAACATGGAAATATCTACACCGCTATCTGTAAGAACCTGGAAATACCTACTCCGCTATCTGGGTAAACATGCATACATCTTCACCGCTATCTGTATAAACATGGAAATATCTACACCGCTATCTGTATGAACATGGAAATAGCTACACCACTATCTCTATGAACATGGAAATATCTACACCGCTATCTGTTTGAACATGGAAATATCTAAACCGCTATGTGCATGAAAATGGAAATATCTGCACAGCTATCTGCATATACATGGAAATATCTACACAACTATCTCTTTACACATGGAAATATCTACAGAGCTATCTGAGTGAACATGGAAATATCTTCACCGCCATGTGTATGAACGGATGTATCTACACAGCCATCTGGATGAACATGGAAATATCTACACCGCTATCTGTATGAACATGGATATATCTACACAGCCATCTGTGTAAACATGCATACATCTTCACCGCTATCTGTATAAACATGGAAATATCTACACTGCTATCTGCATGAACATGGAAATATCTACACCGGTATCTGTTTGAACATGGAAATATCTACACCGCTATCTGCATGAAAATGGAAATATCTACACAGCGATCTGCATATACATGGAAATATCTACAAAGCTATCTCTTTACACATGGAAATAACTACAGCGCTATCTCTATAAACAAGGAAATATCTACACCACCATCTGTATGAACATGGAAATATCTGCACCGCCATCAGTATGAACATATAAATATCTACACCGCCATCTATATTAAGATGGTGATATCTACACCGCTATCTGTATAAACTTGGAAATATCTACACCGCTATCTGTATAAACATGGAAATATCTACACCGCTATCTGTATAAACATGGAAATATCTACACCGCTACCTGTATAAACATTTAAATATCAGCACCGCTATCTGTATGAACATGGAAATATCTACACCGCTATCTCTATGAACATGGAAATATCTACACCGCTATCTGTATGAATATGGAAATAGCTACACCACTATCTGTATGAACATGGAAATATCTACAGCACTACCTGTATGAACATGGAAATAACTACACCCCTTTCTCTATGAACATGGATATATCTACACAGCCATCTGGATGAACATGGAAATATCTACACCGCTATCTGTATAAACATGGAAATATCTACACCGCTAACTGTATAAACATGGAAATATCTACATCGCTACCTGTATAAACATGGAAATATCAGCACCGCTCTCTGTATGAACATGGAAATATCAGCCCCTCTATCTGTATGAACATGGAAATATCTACACCGCTATCCGTATGAACATGGAAATATCTTCACCGCCATCTGTATGAACATGGATATATCTACACAGCCATCTGGATGAACATGGAAATATCTACACCGCTAACTGTATGAACATGGAAATAGCTACACCGGTATCTGTATGAATATGGAAATATCTACACCACTATCTGTATGAACATGGAAATATCTACACCGCTATCTGTATGAACATGGAAATATCTTCACCGAAATCTGTATTAACATGGATATATCTGCACAGCCATCTGGATGAACATGGACATATCTACACCACTATCTGTATGAACATGGAAATAGCTACACCGCTATCTGTATGAACATGGAAATATCTTCACCGCCATCTGTATGAACATGGATATATCTACACAGCCATCTGGATGAACATGGAAATATCTACACAGCTATCTGTATGAACATGGAAATATATACACCGCTATCTGTGTAAACATGCATACATCTTCACCGCTATCTGTATAAACATGGAAATATCTACACCGCTAACTGTATGAACATGGAAATATCTAAACCGCTATCTGTTTGAACATGGAAATATCTACACCGCTAGCTGCATATACAGGGAAATGTCTACAAGGCTATCTCTTTACACATGGATATAACTACACCGCTATCTCTATAAACATGGAAATATCTACACCGCCATCTGTATGAACATGGAAACATCTACACCGCTATCTGTGTAAACATGGAAATATCTACACCGATATCAGTGTAAACATGGAAATATCTACAACGCTATCTCTGTAAACATGGAAATATCTACACAGCCATCTGTAGGAACATGTAAATATCTGCACCACTATCTCTATAAACATGGAAATATCTACACTGCTATCTGTATAAACATGGAAATATCTACACCGCTATCTGTGTAAACATGGAACTATCTACACCGCTATCTGTGTAAACATGGAAATATCTACACCGCCATCTCTTAAAACTTGGAAATATCTTCACCGTTATGTGCATAAACATGGAAATATCTTCTCCGTCATCTGTATGAACATGGAAATATCTACACTGCCATCTGTATAAACATGGAAATATCTACACCGCTATCTGTGTAAACATGGAACTATCTACACCGCTATCTGTGTAAACATGGAAATATCTACACCGCCATCTCTTAAAACTTGGAAATATCTTCACCGTTATGTGCATAAACATGGAAATATCTTCTCCGTCATCTGTATGAACATGGAAATATCTACACTGCCATCTGTATAAACATGGAAATATCTACACCGCCATCTGTTTGAACATGAAAATATCTACACAGCCAACTCTATTAACATTGAAATATCTACACCGCTATCTGTGTAAACATGGAAATATCTACACCGCTATCTGTGTAAACATGGAAGTATCTACAGGGCTATCTCTATAAACATGGAAATATCTTCACCGCCATCTGTATGAACATGGAAATATCTACATCGTGATCTGTATAAACATGGAAATATCTACACCGCTATCTGTATAAACATGGAAATATCTACACCGCTATCTCTATAACCATGGAAATATCTACACCGCTATCTGTATAAACATGGAAATATCCACACTGCTATCTGTATAGACATGGAAATATCTACACCGCTATCTGTATAAACATGTAAATATCTACACCGCTATCTGTGTAAACATGGACATATCTACAAAACTATCTGTGTAAACATGGAAATATCTACACCGCTATCTATACAAACATGGAAATATCTACACAGCCATCTGTAGGAATATGTAAATATCTACACCATTATCTGTATACACATGGAATTATCTACACCGCTATCTGTATGAACAAGGAAATGTCTAAACCGCCATCTCTATAAACATGGAAATATCTACACCGCCATCTGTATGGGTATGGAAATATCTACACCGCCATTTGTATAAGCATGGAAATATCTACACCGTTATGTGTATAAAGATGGAAATATCTTCACTGCTATCTGTAAAAACATGGAAATATCTACACCGCCATCTGTATGAACATGGAAATGTCTAAACCGCCAACTCTATAAACATGGAAATATCTACAGCGCCATGTGTTGGAACATAGAAATATCTACACCGCTTTCTGTATAAACATGGAAATATCTACACCGCTATCTGCATAAAAGTGGAAATATCTTCACCGCTATCTGTATAAACTTGGAAATATCTACACCACTATCTTGTAAACATGGAAATATCTAAAAAAACAACTGTGAGAACATGGAAATATCTACACCGCTATCTCTATAAACATGGAAATATCTACACCGCTATCTGTATAAACATGGAAATATCTACACAGCCATCTGTAGGAACATGTAAATATCTACACAGTTATCTGTATACACATGGAAATATCTACACCGCTATCTGTATAAACATGGAAATATCGACACCTCTATCTGTGTAAACTTGGAAATATCTACACCGCTATCTGTGTAAACATGGAAATATCTACACGGCTATCTCTAAAAACATGGAAAGATCTACACCATTATGTGTATAAAGATGGAAATATCTACACCGCTATCTGTATAAACATGGAAATATCTACACCGCCATCTGTATGAACGTGGAAATGTCTAAACCGCCATCTCTATAAACATGTAAATATCTACACCGCCCTCTGTAGGAACATGGAAATATCTACAACGCTATCTGTTTAAACATTGAAATATCCACACCGCTATCTGCCTAAAGGTGGAAATATCTACACCGCTATCTGCATAAACTTGGAAATATCTACACCGCTATCTGTGTAAACATGGAAATATCTAAACAACCAACTGTAGGAACATGGAAATATCTACACCACTATCTCCATAAACATTGACATACCTACACCGCTATCTGTAAAAACATGGAAATATCTACACAGCCATCTGTAGGAACATGTAAATATCTACACCACTATCTCTATAAACATGGAGATATCTACACCGCTATCTGTATAAACATGGAAATATCTACACCGCTACCTGCATAAACATGGAAATATCAGCACCGCTATCAGTATGAACATGGAAATATCTACACCGCTACCTGTATAAACATGGAAATATCAGCACCGCTATCTGTATGAACATGGAAATATCTACACGGCTATCTGTATGAACATGGAAATATCTACACCGCTATCTGTATGAACAAGGAAATAGCTACACCGCTATCTGTATGAACATGGAAATATCTACACCACTATCTGTATGAACATAGAAATATCTACACCGCTATCTGTATGAACATGGATATATCTACACAGCCATCTGGATGAACATGGAAATATCTACACCGCTATTTGTATGAACATGGAAATATCTACACCGCTATCTGTGTAAACATACATACATCTTCACCGCTATCTGTTTAAACATGGAAATATCTACACCGTTATCTGTATGAACATGGAAATATCTACACCGCTATCTGTTTGAACATGGAAATATCTAAACCGCTATCTGCATGAAAATGGAAATATGTGCACAGCTATCTGAATATACATGGAAATATCTACACAGCTATCTTTTTACACATGGAAATATCTACACCGCTTTCTGTATGAACATGGAAATATCTACACCGCCATCTGTATGAATATGGAAATATCTGCACCGCCATCTGTATGAACATATAAATATCTACACCGCCATCTGTATTAAGAAGGAGATATCTAAACCGCTATCTGTATAAACATGGAAATATCTACACTGCTATCTGTATAAACATGGAAATATCTACACAGCTATCTGTATAAACATGGAAATATCTACACCGCTACCTGCATAAACATGGAAATATCAGCACCGCTATCAGTATGAACATGGAAATATATACACCGCTATCTGTATGAACATGGAAATATCTACACCGCTATATGTATGAACATGGAAATATCTTCACCGCCATCTGTATGAGCATGGATATGTCTACACAGCCATCTGGATGAACATGGAAATATCTACACCACGATCTGTATGAACATGGAAATATCTACACCGCTATCTGTGTAAACATGCATACATCTTCACCGCTATCTGTATAAACATGGAAATATCTACACCGCTATCTGTATGAACATGGAAATATCCACACCGCTATCTGTTTGAACATGGAAATATCTAAACCGCTATCTGCATGAAAATAGAAATATCTACACAGCTATCTGCAGATACATGGAAATATCTACAAAGCTATCTCTTTACACTTGGAAATAACTACACCGCTATCTCTATAAACATGGAAATATCTACACCGCCATCTGTATGAACTTGGAAATATCTGCACCGCCATCTGAATGAACATATAAATATCTACACCGCCATCTGTATTAAGATGGAGATATCTTCACCGCTATCTGTATAAACTTGGAAATACCTACACCGCTATCTGTATAAACATTAAGATATCTACACCGCTATCTGTATAAACATGGAAATATCTACACCGCTACCTGTATAAAAATGGAAATATCAGCACCGCTATCTGTATGAAGATGGAAATATCTACACCGCTATCTCTATGAACATGGAAATATCTACACCGCTATCTGTATGAACATGGAAATAGATAAACCGCTATCTGTATGAACATGGAAATATCTACACCACTATCTGAATGAACATGGAAATATCTACACCGCTCTCTATATGAACATGGATATATCTACACCGCTATCTGTTTGAACATGGAAATATCTACACCGCTATCTGCATGAAAATGGAAATATCTCCACAGCTATCTGCATAAACAAGGAAATATCTACACAGCTATCTCTTTACACATGGAAATAACTACACCGCTATCTGTGTGAACATGGAAATATCTACACCGCCATCTGTATGAACATGGAAATATCTGCACTGACATCTGTATGAACATATACATATCTACACGACCATCTGTATTAAGATGGAGATATCTACACCACTATCTGTATAAACCTGGAAATATATACACCGCTATCTGTATGAACATGGTAATATCTACACAGCTACCTGTATAAACATGGAAATATCTACACCGCTACCTGCATAAACATGGAAATATCTACACCGCTACCTGTATAAACATGGAAATATCAGCACCGCTATCTGTATGAACATGGAAATATCTACACCGCTATCTGTATGAACATGGAAATATCTACACCGCTATCTGTATGAACATGGAAATAGCTACACCGCTATCTGTATGAACATGGAAATAACTTAACCGCCATCTGTATGAACATGGATATATCTACACAGCCATCTGGATGAAGATGGAAATATCTACACCACTATCTGTATGAACATGGAAATAGCTACACCGCTATCTGTATGAACATGGAAATATCTTCACCGCCATCTGTATGAACATGGATATATCTACACAGCCATCTGGATGAACATGGAAATATCTACACAGGTATCTGTATGAACATGGAAATATATACACCGCTATCTGTGTAAACATGCATACATCTTCACCGCTATCTGTATAAACATGGAAATATCTACACCGCTATCTGTATGAACATGGAAATATCTAAACCGCTAACTGTTTGAACATGGAAAAATCTACACCGCTATCTGCATGAAAATGGAAATATCTACACAGCTATCTGCATATACATGGAAATGTCTACAAAGCTATCTCTTTACACATGGATATAACTACCCCGCTATCTCTATAAACATGGAAATATCTACACCGCCATCTGTATGAAAATGGAAATATCTGCACCGCCATCTGTATGAACATATAAATATCTACACCGCCATCTATATTAAGATGGAGATATCTACACTGCTATCTGTATAAACCTGGAAATATCTACACCGCTATCTGTATAAACATGGAAATATCTACACCGCTACCTGTATAAACTTGGAAATATCTACACCGCTACCTGTATAAACATGTAAATATCAGCACCGCTATCTGTATGAACATGGAAATATCTACACCGCTATCTGTATGAACATTGAAATATCTACACCGCTATCTGTATGAACATAGAAATAGCTACACCGCTATCTGTCTGAACATGGAAATATCTACACCACTATCTGTATGAACATGGAAATATCTACACCGCTATCTGTATGAACATGGATATATCTACACAGCCATCTGGATGAACATGGAAATATCTACACTGATATCTGAATGAACATGGAATTATCTACACCGCTATCTGTGTAAACAAGCATACATCTTCACCACTATCTGTATAAACATGGAAATATCTACACCGTTATCTGTATGAACATGGTAATATCTACACTGCTACCTGTATAAACATGGAAATATCTACACCGCTACCTGTATAAACATGGAAATATCTACACCGCTACCTGTATAAACATGGAAATATCAGCACCGCTATCTGTATGAACATGGAAATATCTACACCGCTATCTGTATGAACATGGAAATATCTACACCGCTATCTGTATGAACAAGGAAATAGCTACAGCGCTATCTGTATGAACATGGAAATATCTACACCACTATCTGTATGAACATAGAAATATCTACACCGCTATCTGTATGAACATGGATATATCTACACAGCCATCTGGATGAACATGGAAATATCTACACTGCTATCTGTATGAACATGTAAATATCTACACCGCTATCTGTGTAAACATACATACATCTTCACCGCTATCTGTTTAAACATGGAAATATCTACACCGTTATCTGTATGAACATGGAAATATCTACACCGCTATCTGTTTGAACATGGAAATATCTAAACCGCTATCTGCATGAAAATGGAAATATGTGCACAGCTATCTGCATATACATGGAAATATCTACACAGCTATCTTTTTACACATGGAAATATCTACACCGCTATCTGTATGAACATGGAAATATCTACACCGCCATCTGTATGAATATGGAAATATCTGCACCGCCATCTGTATGAACATATAAATATCTACACCGCCATCTGTATTAAGAAGGAGATATCTAAACCGATATCTGTATAAACATGGAAATATCTACACCGCTATCTGTATAAACATGGAAATATCTACAAAGCTATCTGTAAAAACATGGAAATATCTACACCGCTACCTGCATAAACATGGAAATATCAGCACCGCTATCAGTATGAACATGGAAATATATACACCGCTATCTGTATGAACATGGAAATATCTACACCGCTATCTGTATGAACATGGAAATATCTTCACCGCCATCTGTATGAGCATGGATATGTCTACACAGCCATCTGGATGAACATGGAAATATCTACACCGCGATCTGTATGAACATGGGAATATCTACACCGCTATCTGTGTAAACATGCATACATCTTCACCGCTATCTGTATAAACATGGAAATATCTACACCGCTATCTGTATGAACATGGAAATATCTACACCGCTATCTGTTTGAACATGGAAATATCTAAACCGCTATCTGCATGAAAATAGAAATATCTACCCAGCTATCTGCAGATACATGGAAATATCTACAAAGCTATCTCTTTACACTTGGAAATAACTACACCGCTATCTCTATAAACATGGAAATATCTACACCGCCATCTGTATGAACTTGGAAATATCTGCACCGCCATCTGAGTGAACATATAAATATCTACACCGCCATCTGTATTAAGATGGAGATATCTTCACCGCTATCTGTATAAACTTGGAAATACCTACACCGCTATCTGTATAAACATTAAAATATCTACACCGCTATCTGTATAAACATGCAAATATCTACACCGCTACCTGTATAAACATGGAAATATCAGCACCGCTATCTGTATGAAGATGGAAATATCTACACCGCTATCTCTATGAACATGGAAATATCTACACCGCTATCTGTATGAACATGGAAATAGATACACCGCTATCTGTATGAACATGGAAATATCTACACCACTATCTGAATGAACATGGAAATATCTACACCGTTCTCTATATGAACATGGATATATCTACACCGCTATCTGTTTGAACATGGAAATATCTACACCGCTATCTGCATGAAAATGGAAATATCTTCACAGCTATCTGCATAAACATGGAAATATCTACACAGCTATCTCTTTACACATGGAAATAACTACACCGCTATCAGTGTGAACATGGAAATATCTACACCGCCATCTGTATGAACATGGAAATATCTGCACCGCCATCAGTATGAACATATAAATATCTACACTGCCATCTATATTAAGATGGTGATATCTACACCGCTATCTGTATAAACTTGGAAATATCTACACCGCTATCTGTATAAACATGGAAATATCTACACCGCTATGTGCATGAAAATGGAAATATCTGCACAGCTATCTGCATATACATGGAAATATCTACACAACTATCTCTTTACACATGGAAATATCTACAGAGCTATCTGAGTGAACATGGAAATATCTTCACCGCCATGTGTATGAACGGATGTATCTACACAGCCATCTGGATGAACATGGAAATATCTACACCGCTATCTGTATGAACATGGATATATCTACACAGCCATCTGTGTAAACATGCATACATCTTCACCGCTATCTGTATAAACATGGAAATATCTACACTGCTATCTGCATGAACATGGAAATATCTACACCGGTATCTGTTTGAACATGGAAATATCTACACCGCTATCTGCATGAAAATGGAAATATCTACACAGCGATCTGCATATACATGGAAATATCTACAAAGCTATCTCTTTACACATGGAAATAACTACACCGCTATCTCTATAAATAAGGAAATATCTACACCACCATCTGTATGAACATGGAAATATCTGCACCGCCATCAGTATGAACATATAAATATCTACACCGCCATCTATATTAAGATGGTGATATCTACACCGCTATCTGTATAAACTTGGAAATATCTACACCGCTATCTGTATAAACATGGAAATATCTACACCGCTATCTGTATAAACATGGAAATATCTACACCGCTACCTGTATAAACATTTAAATATCAGCACCGCTATCTGTATGAACATGGAAATATCTACACCGCTATCTCTATGAACATGGAAATATCTACACCGCTATCTGTATGAATATGGAAATAGCTACACCACTATCTGTATGAACATGGAAATATCTACAGCACTACCTGTATGAACATGGAAATAACTACACCTCTTTCTCTATGAACATGGATATATCTACACAGCCATCTGGATGAACATGGAAATATCTACACCGCTATCTGTATAAACATGGAAATATCTACACCGCTAACTGTATAAACATGGAAATATCTACACCGCTACCTGTATAAACATGGAAATATCAGCACCGCTCTCTGTATGAACATGGAAATATCACCCCTCTATCTGTATGAACATGGAAATATCTACACCGCTATCCGTATGAACATGGAAATATCTTCACCGCCATCTGTATGAACATGGATATATCTACACAGCCATCTGGATGAACATGGAAATATCTACACCGCTAACTGTATGAACATGGAAATAGCTACACCGGTATCTGTATGAATATGGAAATATCTACACCACTATCTGTATGAACATGGAAATATCTACACCGCTATCTGTATGAACATGGAAATATCTTCACCGAAATCTGTATTAACATGGATATATCTACACAGCCATCTGGATGAACATGGACATATCTACACCACTATCTGTATGAACATGGAAATAGCTACACCGCTATCTGTATGAACATGGAAATATCTTCACCGCCATCTGTATGAACATGGATATATCTACACAGCCATCTGGATGAACATGGAAATATCTACACAGCTATCTGTATGAACATGGAAATATATACACCGCTATCTGTGTAAACATGCATACATCTTCACCGCTATCTGTATAAACATGGAAATATCTACACCGCTAACTGTATGAACATGGAAATATCTAAACCGCTATCTGTTTGAACATGGAAATATCTACACCGCTAGCTGCATATACAGGGAAATGTCTACAAGGCTATCTCTTTACACATGGATATAACTACACCGCTATCTCTATAAACATGGAAATATCTACACCGCCATCTGTATGAACATGGAAACATCTACACCGCTATCTGTGTAAACATGGAAATATCTACACCGATATCAGTGTAAACATGGAAATATCTACAACGCTATCTCTGTAAACATGGAAATATCTACACAGCCATCTGTAGGAACATGTAAATATCTACACCACTATCTCTATAAACATGGAAATATCTACACTGCTATCTGTATAAACATGGAAATATCTACACCGCTATCTGTGTAAACATGGAACTATCTACACCGCTATCTGTGTAAACATGGAAATATCTACACCGCCATCTCTTAAAACTTGGAAATATCTTCACCGTTATGTGCATAAACATGGAAATATCTTCTCCGTCATCTGTATGAACATGGAAATATCTACACTGCCATCTGTATAAACATGGAAATATCTACACCGCCATCTGTTTGAACATGAAAATATCTACACAGCCAACTCTATTAACATTGAAATATCTACACCGCTATCTGTGTAAACATGGAAATATCTACACCGCTATCTGTGTAAACATGGAAGTATCTACAGGGCTATCTCTATAAACATGGAAATATCTTCACCGCCATCTGTATGAACATGGAAATATCTACATCGTGATCTGTATAAACATGGAAATATCTACACCGCTATCTGTATAAACATGGAAATATCTACACCGCTATCTCTATAACCATGGAAATATCTACACCGCTATCTGTATAAACATGGAAATATCCACACTGCTATCTGTATAGACATGGAAATATCTACACCGCTATCTGTATAAACATGTAAATATCTACACCGCTATCTGTGTAAACATGGACATATCTACAAAACTATCTGTGTAAACATGGAAATATCTACACCGCTATCTATACAAACATGGAAATATCTACACAGCCATCTGTAGGAATATGCAAATATCTACACCATTATCTGTATACACATGGAATTATCTACACCGCTATCTGTATGAACAAGGAAATGTCTAAACCGCCATCTCTATAAACATGGAAATATCTACACCGCCATCTGTATGGGTATGGAAATATCTACACCGCCATCTGTATAAGCATGGAAATATCTACACCGTTATGTGTATAAAGATGGAAATATCTTCACTGCTATCTGTAAAAACATGGAAATATCTACACCGCCATCTGTATGAACATGGAAATGTCTAAACCGCCAACTCTATAAACATGGAAATATCTACAGCGCCATGTGTAGGAACATAGAAATATCTACACCGCTTTCTGTATAAACATGGAAATATCTACACCGCTATCTGCATAAAAGTGGAAATATCTTCACCGCTATCTGCATAAACTTGGAAATATCTACACCACTATCTTGTAAACATGGAAATATCTAAAAAAACAACTGTGGGAACATGGAAATATCTACACCGCTATCTCTATAAACATGGAAATATCTACACCGCTATCTGTATAAACATGGAAATATCTACACAGCCATCTGTAGGAACATGTAAATATCTACACAGTTATCTGTATACACATGGAAATATCTACACCGCTATCTGTATAAACATGGAAATATCAACACCTCTATCTGTGTAAACATGGAAATATCTACACCGCTATCTCTAAAAACATGGAAAGATCTACACCATTATGTGTGTAAAGATGGAAATATCTACACCGCTATCTGTATAAACATGGAAATATCTACACCGCCATCTGTATGAACGTGGAAATGTCTAAACCGCCATCTCTATAAACATGTAAATATCTACACCGCCCTCTGTAGGAACATGGAAATATCTACAACGCTATCTGTTTAAACATTGAAATATCCACACCGCTATCTGCCTAAAAGTGGAAATATCTACACCGCTATCTGCATAAACTTGGAAATATCTACACCGCTATCTGTGTAAACATGGAAATATCTAAACAACCAACTGTAGGAACATGGAAATATCTACACCACTATCTCCATAAACATTGACATACCTACACCGCTATCTGTAAAAACATGGAAATATCTACACAGCCATCTGTAGGAACATGTAAATATCTACACCACTATCTCTATAAACATGGAGATATCTACACCGCTATCTGTATAAACATGGAAATATCTACACCGCTACCTGCATAAACATGGAAATATCAGCACCGCTATCAGTATGAACATGGAAATATCTACACCGCTACCTGTATAAACATGGAAATATCAGCACCGCTATCTGTATGAACATGGAAATATCTACACGGCTATCTGTATGAACATGGAAATATCTACACCGCTATCTGTATGAACAAGGAAATAGCTACACCGCTATCTGTATGAACATGGAAATATCTACACCACTATCTGTATGAACATAGAAATATCTACACCGCTATCTGTATGAACATGGATATATCTACACAGCCATCTGGATGAACATGGAAATATCTACACCGCTATCTGTATGAACATGGAAATATCTACACCGCTATCTGTGTAAACATACATACATCTTCACCGCTATCTGTTTAAACATGGAAATATCTACACCGTTATCTGTATGAACATGGAAATATCTACACCGCTATCTGTTTGAACATGGAAATATCTAAACCGCTATCTGCATGAAAATGGAAATATGTGCACAGCTATCTGAATATACATGGAAATATCTACACAGCTATCTTTTTACACATAGAAATATCTACACCGCTTTCTGTATGAACATGGAAATATCTACACCGCCATCTGTATGAATATGGAAATATCTGCACCGCCATCTGTATGAACATATAAATATCTACACCGCCATCTGTATTAAGAAGGAGATATCTAAACCGCTATCTGTATAAACATGGAAATATCTACACTGCTATCTGTATAAACATGGAAATATCTACACAGCTATCTGTATAAACATGAAAATATCTACACCGCTACCTGCATAAACATGGAAATATCAGCACCGCTATCAGTATGAATATGGAAATATATACACCGCTATCTGTATGAACATGGAAATATCTACACCGCTATATGTATGAACATGGAAATATCTTCACCGCCATCTGTATGAGCATGGATATGTCTACACAGCCATCTGGATGAACATGGAAATATCTACACCGCGATCTGTATGAACATGGAAATATCTACACCGCTATCTGTGTAAACATGCATACATCTTCACCGCTATCTGTATAAACATGGAAATATCTACACCGCTATCTGTATGAACATGGAAATATCCACACCGCTATCTGTTTGAACATGGAAATATCTAAACCGCTATCTGCATGAAAATAGAAATATCTACACAGCTATCTTCAGATACATGGAAATATCTACAAAGCTATCTCTTTACACTTGGAAATAACTACACCGCTATCTCTATAAACATGGAAATATCTACACCGCCATCTGTATGAACTTGGAAATATCTGCACCGCCATCTGAATGAACATATAAATATCTACACCGCCATCTGTATTAAGATGGAGATATCTTCACCGCTATCTGTATAAACTTGGAAATACCTACACCGCTATCTGTATAAACATTAAAATATCTACACCGCTATCTGTATAAACATGGAAATATCTACACCGCTACCTGTATAAAAATGGAAATATCAGCACCGCTATCTGTATGAAGATGGAAATATCTACACCGCTATCTCTATGAACATGGAAATATCTACACCGCTATCTGTATGAACATGGAAATAGATACACCGCTATCTGTATGAACATGGAAATATCTACACCACTATCTGAATGAACATGGAAATATCTACACCGCTCTCTATATGAACATGGATATATCTACACCGCTATCTGTTTGAACATGGAAATATCTACACCGCTATCTGCATGAAAATGGAAATATCTCCACAGCTATCTGCATAAACAAGGAAATATCTACACAGCTATCTCTTTACACATGGAAATAACTACACCGCTATCTGTGTGAACATGGAAATATCTACACCGCCATCTGTATGAACATGGAAATATCTGCACTGACATCTGTATGAACATATACATATCTACACGACCATCTGTATTAAGATGGAGATATCTACACCACTATCTGTATAAACCTGGAAATATATACACCGCTATCTGTATGAACATGGTAATATCTACACAGCTACCTGTATAAACATGGAAATATCTACACCGCTACCTGCATAAACATGGAAATATCTACACCGCTACCTGTATAAACATGGAAATATCAGCACCGCTATCTGTATGAACATGGAAATATCTACACCGCTATCTGTATGAACATGGAAATATCTACACCGCTATCTGTATGAACATGGAAATAGCTACACCGCTATCTGTATGAACATGGAAATAACTTAACCGCCATCTGTATGAACATGGATATATCTACACAGCCATCTGGATGAAGATGGAAATATCTACACCACTATCTGTATGAACATGGAAATAGCTACACCGCTATCTGTATGAACATGGAAATATCTTCACCGCCATCTGTATGAACATGGATATATCTACACAGCCATCTGGATGAACATGGAAATATCTACACAGGTATCTGTATGAACATGGAAATATATACACCGCTATCTGTGTAAACATGCATACATCTTCACCGCTATCTGTATAAACATGGAAATATCTACACCGCTATCTGTATGAACATGGAAATATCTAAACCGCTAACTGTTTGAACATGGAAATATCTACACCGCTATCTGCATGAAAATGGAAATATCTACACAGCTATCTGCATATACATGGAAATGTCTACAAAGCTATCTCTTTATACATGGATATAACTACCCCGCTATCTCTATAAACATGGAAATATCTACACCGCCATCTGTATGAAAATGGAAATATCTGCACCGCCATCTGTATGAACATATAAATATCTACACCGCCATCTATATTAAGATGGAGATATCTACACCGCTATCTGTATAAACCTGGAAATATCTGCACCGCTATCTGTATAAACATGGAAATATCTACACCGCTATCTGTATAAACTTGGAGATATCTACACCGCTACCTGTATAAACATGTAAATATCAGCACCGCTATCTGTATGAACATGTAAATATCTACACCGCTATCTGTATGAACATTGAAATATCTACACCGCTATCTGTATGAACATGGAAATAGCTACACCGCTATCTGTCTGAACATGGAAATATCTACACCACTATCTGTATGAACATGGAAATATCTACACCGCTATCTGTATGAACATGGATATATCTACACAGCCATCTGGATGAACATGGAAATATCTACACTGATATCTGAATGAACATGGAATTATCTACACCGCTATCTGTGTAAACAAGCATACATCTTCACCACTATCTGTATAAACATGGAAATATCTACACCGTTATCTGTATGAACATGGTAATATCTACACCGCTACCTGTATAAACATGGAAATATCTACACCGCTACCTGTATAAACATGGAAATATCAGCACCGCTATCTGTATGAACATGGAAATATCTACACCGCTATCTGTATGAACATGGAAATATCTACACCGCTATCTGTATGAACAAGGAAATAGCTACAGCGCTATCTGTATGAACATGGAAATATCTACACCACTATCTGTATGAACATAGAAATATCTACACCGCTATCTGTATCAACATGGATATATCTACACAGCCATCTGGATGAACATGGAAATATCTACACTGCTATCTGTATGAACATGGAAATATCTACACCGCTATCTGTGTAAACATACATACATCTTCACCGCTATCTGTTTAAACATGGAAATATCTACACCGTTATCTGTATGAACATGGAAATATCTACACCGCTATCTGTTTGAACATGGAAATATCTAAACGGCTATCTGCATGAAAATGGAAATATGTGCACAGCTATCTGCATATACATGGAAATATCTACACAGCTATCTTTTTACACATGGAAATATCTACACCGCTATCTGTATGAACATGGAAATATCTACACCGCCATCTGTATGAATATGGAAATATCTGCACCGCCATCTGTATGAACATATAAATATTTACACCGCCATCTGTATTAAGAAGGAGATATCTAAACCGATATCTGTATAAACATGGAAATATCTACACCGCTATCTGTATAAACATGGAAATATCTACAAAGCTATCTGTAAAAACATGGAAATATCTACACCGCTACCTGCATAAACATGGAAATATCAGCACCGCTATCAGTATGAACATGAAAATATATACACCGCTATCTGTATGAACATGGAAATATCTACACCGCTATCTGTATGAACATGGAAATATCTTCACCGCCATCTGTATGAGCATGGATATGTCTACACAGCCATCTGGATGAACATGGAAATATCTACACCGCGATCTGTATGAACATGGAAATATCTACACCGCTATCTGTGTAAACATGCATACATCTTCACCGCTATCTGTATAAACATGGAAATATCTACACCGCTATCTGTATGAACATGGAAATATCTACACCGCTATCTGTTTGAACATGGAAATATCTAAACCGCTATCTGTATGAAAATAGAAATATCTACCCAGCTATCTGCAGATACATGGAAATATCTACAAAGCTATCTCTTTACACTTGGAAATAACTACACCGCTATCTCTATAAACATGGAAATATCTACACCGCCATCTGTATGAACTTGGAAATATCTGCACCGCCATCTGAATGAACATATAAATATCTACACCGCCATCTGTATTAAGATGGAGATATCTTCACCGCTATCTGTATAAACTTGGAAATACCTACACCGCTATCTGTATAAACATTAAAATATCTACACCGCTATCTGTATAAACATGGAAATATCTACACCGCTACCTGTATAAACATGGAAATATCAGCACCGCTATCTGTATGAAGATGGAAATATCTACACCGCTATCTCTATGAACATGGAAATATCTACACCGCTATCTGTATGAACATGGAAATAGATACACCGTTATCTGTATGAACATGGAAATATCTACACCACTATCTGAATGAACATGGAAATATCTACACCGTTCTCTATATGAACATGGATATATCTACACCGCTATCTGTTTGAACATGGAAATATCTACACCGCTATCTGCATGAAAATGGAAATATCTTCACAGCTATCTGCATAAACATGGAAATATCTACACAGCTATCTCTTTACACATGGAAATAACTACACCGCTATCTGTGTGAACATGGAAATATCTACACCGCCATCTGTATGAACATGGAAATATCTGCACTGACATCTGTATGAACATATACATATCTACACGACCATCTGTATTAAGATGGAGATATCTACACCGCTATCTGTATAAACCTGGAAATATATACACCGCTATCTGTATAAACCTGGAAATATCTACACCGC
Source organism: Gorilla gorilla gorilla (assembly GCF_029281585.2). Taxonomy (NCBI): domain Eukaryota; kingdom Metazoa; phylum Chordata; class Mammalia; order Primates; family Hominidae; genus Gorilla; species Gorilla gorilla. The sequence continues at coordinate 2,616,656 of NC_073224.2, forward strand.
TATCTGTATAAACATGGAAATATCTACATCGCTACCTGTATAAACATGGAAATATCAGCACCGCTATCTGCATGAACATGGAAATATCAGCCCCTCTATCTGCATGAACATGGAGATATCTACACCGCTATCTGTATGAAAATGGAGATATCTACACCGCTATCTGTATGAACATGGAAATATCTTCACCGCCATCTGTATGAACATGGATATATCTACACAGCCATCTGGATGAACATGGAAATATCTACAGCGCTATCTGTATGAACATGGAAATAGTTACACCGCTATCTGTATGAACATGGAAATACCTACACCACTATCTGTATGAACATGGAAATATCTACACTGCTATCTGTATGAACATGGAAATAGCTACACCGCTATCTGTATGAACATGGAAATAACTTAACCGCCATCTGTATGAACATGGATATATCTACACAGCCATCTGGATGAAGATGGAAATATCTACACCACTATCTGTATGAACATGGAAATAGCTACACCGCTATCTGTATGAACATGGAAATATCTTCACCGCCATCTGTATGAACATGGATATATCTACACAGCCATCTGGATGAACATGGAAATATCTACACAGGTATCTGTATGAACATGGAAATATATACACCGCTATCTGTGTAAACATGCATACATCTTCACCGCTATCTGTATAAACATGGAAATATCTACACCGCTATCTGTATGAACATGGAAATATCTAAACCGCTAACTGTTTGAACATGGAAATATCTACACCGCTATCTGCATGAAAATGGAAATATCTACACAGCTATCTGCATATACATGGAAATGTCTACATAGCTATCTCTTTACACATGGATATAACTACCCCGCTATCTCTATAAACATGGAAATATCTACACCGCCATCTGTATGAAAATGGAAATATCTGCACCGCCATCTGTATGAACATATAAATATCTACACCGCCATCTATATTAAGATGGAGATATCTACACCGCTATCTGTATAAACCTGGAAATATCTACACCGCTATCTGTATAAACATGGAAATATCTACACCGCTATCTGTATAAACTTGGAGATATCTACACCGCTACCTGTATAAACATGTAAATATCAGCACCGCTATCTGTATGAACATGGAAATATCTACACCGCTATCTGTATGAACATTGAAATATCTACACCGCTATCTGTATGAACATGGAAATAGCTACACCGCTATCTGTCTGAACATGGAAATATCTACACCACTATCTGTATGAACATGGAAATATCTACACCGCTATCTGTATGAACATGGATATATCTACACAGCCATCTGGATGAACATGGAAATATCTACACTGATATCTGAATGAACATGGAATTATCTACACCGCTATCTGTGTAAACAAGCATACATCTTCACCACTATCTGTATAAACATGGAAATATCTACACCGTTATCTGTATGAACATGGTAATATCTACACTGCTACCTGTATAAACATGGAAATATCTACACCGCTACCTGTATAAACATGGAAATATCTTCACCGCTACCTGTATAAACATGGAAATATCAGCACCGCTATCTGTATGAACATGGAAATATCTACACCGCTATCTGTATGAACATGGAAATATCTACACCGCTATCTGTATGAACAAGGAAATAGCTACAGCGCTATCTGTATGAACATGGAAATATCTACACCACTATCTGTATGAACATAGAAATATCTACACCGCTATCTGTATCAACATGGATATATCTACACAGCCATCTGGATGAACATGGAAATATCTACACTGCTATCTGTATGAACATGGAAATATCTACACCGCTATCTGTGTAAACATACATACATCTTCACCGCTATCTGTTTAAACATGGAAATATCTACACCGTTATCTGTATGAACATGGAAATATCTACACCGCTATCTGTTTGAACATGGAAATATCTAAACCGCTATCTGCATGAAAATGGAAATATGTGCACAGCTATCTGCATATACATGGAAATATCTACACAGCTATCTTTTTACACATGGAAATATCTACACCGCTATCTGTATGAACATGGAAATATCTACACCGCCATCTGTATGAATATGGAAATATCTGCACCGCCATCTGTATGAACATATAAATATCTACACCGCCATCTGTATTAAGAAGGAGATATCTAAACCGATATCTGTATAAACATGGAAATATCTACACCGCTATCTGTATAAACATGGAAATATCTACAAAGCTATCTGTAAAAACATGGAAATATCTACAACGCTACCTGCATAAACATGGAAATATCAGCACCGCTATCAGTATGAACATGAAAATATATACACCGCTATCTGTATGAACATGGAAATATCTACACCGCTATCTGTATGAACATGGAAATATCTTCACCGCCATCTGTATGAGCATGGATATGTCTACACAGCCATCTGGATGAACATGGAAATATCTACACCGCGATCTGTATGAACATGGAAATATCTACACCGCTATCTGTGTAAACATGCATACATCTTCACCGCTATCTGTATAAACATGGAAATATCTACACCGCTATCTGTATGAACATGGAAATATCTACACCGCTATCTGTTTGAACATGGAAATATCTAAACCGCTATCTGTATGAAAATAGAAATATCTACCCAGCTATCTGCAGATACATGGAAATGTCTACAAAGCTATCTCTTTACACTTGGAAATAACTACACCGCTATCTCTATAAACATGGAAATATCTACACCGCCATCTGTATGAACTTGGAAATATCTGCACCGCCATCTGAATGAACATATAAATATCTACACCGCCATCTGTATTAAGATGGAGATATCTTCACCGCTATCTGTATAAACTTGGAAATACCTACACCGCTATCTGTATAAACATTAAAATATCTACACCGCTATCTGTATAAACATGGAAATATCTACACCGCTACCTGTATAAACATGGAAATATCAGCACCGCTATCTGTATGAAGATGGAAATATCTACACCGCTATCTCTATGAACATGGAAATATCTACACCGCTATCTGTATGAACATGGAAATAGATACACCGTTATCTGTATGAACATGGAAATATCTACACCACTATCTGAATGAACATGGAAATATCTACACCGTTCTCTATATGAACATGGATATATCTACACCGCTATCTGTTTGAACATGGAAATATCTACACCGCTATCTGCATGAAAATGGAAATATCTTCACAGCTATCTGCATAAACATGGAAATATCTACACAGCTATCTCTTTACACATGGAAATAACTACACCGCTATCTGTGTGAACATGGAAATATCTACACCGCCATCTGTATGAACATGGAAATATCTGCACTGACATCTGTATGAACATATACATATCTACACGACCATCTGTATTAAGATGGAGATATCTACACCGCTATCTGTATAAACCTGGAAATATATACACCGCTATCTGTATAAACCTGGAAATATCTACACCGCTATCTGTATAAACATGGAAATATCTACATCGCTACCTGTATAAACATGGAAATATCAGCACCGCTATCTGCATGAACATGGAAATATCAGCCCCTCTATCTGCATGAACATGGAGATATCTACACCGCTATCTGTATGAAAATGGAGATATCTACACCGCTATCTGTATGAACACGGAAATATCTTCACCGCCATCTGTATGAACATGGATATATCTACACAGCCATCTGGATGAACATGGAAATATCTACAGCGCTATCTGTATGAACATGGAAATAGTTACACCGCTATCTGTATGAACATGGAAATACCTACACCACTATCTGTATGAACATGGAAATATCTACACCGCTATCTGTATGAACATGGAAATGTCTTCACCGCCCTCTGTATGAACATGGATATATCTACAGAGCCATCTGGATGAACATGGAAATATCTACACCGCTATCTGTATGAACATGGAAATATATACACCGCTATCTGTGTAAACATGCTTACATCTTCACCGCTATCTGTATGAACATGGAAATATCTACACCGCTATCTGTATGAACATGGAAATATCTACACCGCTATCTGTTTGAACATGGAAATGTCTACACCGCTATCTGCATGAAAATGGAAATATCTACACAGATATCTGCATATACATGGAAATATCTACAAAGCTATCTCTTTACACATGGAAATAACTACACCGCTATCTCTATAAACATGGAAATATCTACACCGCCATCTGTATGAACATGGAAATATCTGCACCGCCATCTGTATGAACATGTAAATATCTACACTGCCATCTGTATTAAGATGGAGATATCTACACCGCTATCTGTATAAACCTGGAAATATCTACACCGCTATCTGTATAAACATGGAAAGATCTACACCGCTATCTGCATAAACATGGAAATATCTACACCGCTACCTGTATAAACATGGAAATATCAGCACCGCTATCTGTATGAACATGGAAATATCTACACCGCTATCTGTATGAACATGGAAATATCTACACCGCTATCTGTTTGAACATGGAAATATCTACACCGCTGTCTGCATGAAAATGGAAATATCTACACAGCTATCTGCATATACATGGAAATATCTACAAAGCTATCTCTTTACACATGGAAATAACTACACCGCTATCTTTATAAACATGGAAATTTATACACCGCCATCTGTATGAACATGGAAATACCTGCACTACCATCTGTATGAACATATAAATATCTACAACGCCATCTGTATTAAGATGGAGATATCTTCACCGATATCTGTATAAACTTGGAAATATCCACACCGCTGTCTGTATAAACCTGGAAATATCTACACCGCTATCTGTATATACATGGAAATAACTACACCTCTATCTTTATAAACATGGAAATATCTACACCGCTACCTGTATAAACATGGAAATATCAGCACCGCTATCTGCATGAACATGGCAATATCAGCCCCTCTATCTGTATGAACATGGAGATATCTACACCGCTATCTGTAAGAACATGGAAATATCTACACTGCTATCTGTCTGAACATGGAAATATCTTCACCGCCATCTGTATGAACATGGATATATCTACACAGCCATCTGGATGAACATGGAAATATCTATACCGCTATCTGTATGAACATGGAAATAGCTACAGGGCTATCTGTATGAACATGGAAATATCTACAACACAATCTGTATGAACATGGAAATATCTACACCGCTATCTGTATGAACATGGAAATATCTTCACCGCCATCTGTATGAACATGGAAATATCTACACCGCTATCTGTGTGAACATGGAAATATCTACACCGCTATCTGTTTGAACATGGAAATATCTACACCGCTATATGTATGAAAATGTAAATATCTACACAGCTATCTGCATATACATGGAAATATCCACAAAGCTATCTCTTTACACATGGAAATAACTACACTGCTATCTCTATAAACATGGAAATATCTACACCGCCATCTGTATGAACATGGAAATATCTGCACCACCATCTGTATGAACATATAAATATCTACACCGCCATCTGTATTAAGATGGAGTTATCTACACCGCTATCTGTATAAACCTGGAAATATCTACACCGCTATCTGTATAAACATGGAAAGATCCACACCGCTATCTGTATAAACGTGGAAATATCTACACCGCTACCTGAATAAACATGGAAATATCAGCACAGCTATCTGTATGAACATGGAAATATCTACACCGCTATCTGTACGAACATGGAAATATCTACACCGCTATCTGCATGAACATGGAAATAGCTACACCGCTATCTGTATCAACATGGAAATATATACACCACTATCTGTATGAACATGGAAATATCTACACCGCTATCTGTATGAACATGGATATATCTACACAGCCATCTGGATGAACATGGAAATATCTACACCGCTATCTGTAAGAACCTGGAAATATCTACTCCGCTATCTGTGTAAACATGCATACATCTTCACCGCTATCTGTATAAACATGGAAATATCTAAACCGCTATCTGCATGAAAATGGAAATATCTGCACAGCTATCTGCATATACATGGAAATATCTACACAACTACCTCTTTACACATGGAAATAACTACAGAGCTATCTGTATGAACCTGGAAATATCTTCACAGCCATCTGTATGAACATGGGTATATCTACACAGCCATCAGGATGAACATGGGAATATCTACACCGCTATCTCTATGAACATGGAAATAACTACACCGCTATCTATATGAATATGGATATAGCTACACCACTATCTGTATGAACATGGAAATATCTACAGCACTACCTGTATGAACATGGAAATAACTACACCTCTATCTCTATGAACATGGATATATCTACACAGCCTTCTGGATGAACATGGAAATATCTACACCGCTATCTGTATAAACATGGAAATATCTACACCGCTAACTGTACAAACATGGAAATATCTACACCGCTACCTGTATAAACATGGAAATATCAGCACCGCTCTCTGTATGAACATGAAAATATCAGCCCCTCTATCTGTATGAACATGGAAATATCTACACCGCTATCTGTACGAACATGGAAATATCTGCACCGCTATCTGTAAGAACCTGGAAATACCTACTCCGCTATCTGGGTAAACATGCATACATCTTCACCGCTATCTGTATAAACATGGAAATATCTACACCGCTATCTGTATGAACATGGAAATAGCTACACCACTATCTCTATGAACATGGAAATATCTACACCGCTATCTGTTTGAACATGGAAATATCTAAACCGCTATGTGCATGAAAATGGAAATATCTGCACAGCTATCTGCATATACATGGAAATATCTACACAACTATCTCTTTACACATGGAAATATCTACAGAGCTATCTGAGTGAACATGGAAATATCTTCACCGCCATGTGTATGAACGGATGTATCTACACAGCCATCTGGATGAACATGGAAATATCTACACCGCTATCTGTATGAACATGGATATATCTACACAGCCATCTGTGTAAACATGCATACATCTTCACCGCTATCTGTATAAACATGGAAATATCTACACTGCTATCTGCATGAACATGGAAATATCTACACCGGTATCTGTTTGAACATGGAAATATCTACACCGCTATCTGCATGAAAATGGAAATATCTACACAGCGATCTGCATATACATGGAAATATCTACAAAGCTATCTCTTTACACATGGAAATAACTACAGCGCTATCTCTATAAACAAGGAAATATCTACACCACCATCTGTATGAACATGGAAATATCTGCACCGCCATCAGTATGAACATATAAATATCTACACCGCCATCTATATTAAGATGGTGATATCTACACCGCTATCTGTATAAACTTGGAAATATCTACACCGCTATCTGTATAAACATGGAAATATCTACACCGCTATCTGTATAAACATGGAAATATCTACACCGCTACCTGTATAAACATTTAAATATCAGCACCGCTATCTGTATGAACATGGAAATATCTACACCGCTATCTCTATGAACATGGAAATATCTACACCGCTATCTGTATGAATATGGAAATAGCTACACCACTATCTGTATGAACATGGAAATATCTACAGCACTACCTGTATGAACATGGAAATAACTACACCTCTTTCTCTATGAACATGGATATATCTACACAGCCATCTGGATGAACATGGAAATATCTACACCGCTATCTGTATAAACATGGAAATATCTACACCGCTAACTGTATAAACATGGAAATATCTACACCGCTACCTGTATAAACATGGAAATATCAGCACCGCTCTCTGTATGAACATGGAAATATCAGCCCCTCTATCTGTATGAACATGGAAATATCTACACCGCTATCCGTATGAACATGGAAATATCTTCACCGCCATCTGTATGAACATGGATATATCTACACAGCCATCTGGATGAACATGGAAATATCTACACCGCTAACTGTATGAACATGGAAATAGCTACACCGGTATCTGTATGAATATGGAAATATCTACACCACTATCTGTATGAACATGGAAATATCTACACCGCTATCTGTATGAACATGGAAATATCTTCACCGAAATCTGTATTAACATGGATATATCTACACAGCCATCTGGATGAACATGGACATATCTACACCACTATCTGTATGAACATGGAAATAGCTACACCGCTATCTGTATGAACATGGAAATATCTTCACCGCCATCTGTATGAACATGGATATATCTACACAGCCATCTGGATGAACATGGAAATATCTACACAGCTATCTGTATGAACATGGAAATATATACACCGCTATCTGTGTAAACATGCATACATCTTCACCGCTATCTGTATAAACATGGAAATATCTACACCGCTAACTGTATGAACATGGAAATATCTAAACCGCTATCTGTTTGAACATGGAAATATCTACACCGCTAGCTGCATATACAGGGAAATGTCTACAAGGCTATCTCTTTACACATGGAAATAACTACAGCGCTATCTCTATAAACAAGGAAATATCTACACCACCATCTGTATGAACATGGAAACATCTGCACCGCTATCTGTGTAAACATGGAAATATCTACACCGATATCAGTGTAAACATGGAAATATCTACAACGCTATCTCTGTAAACATGGAAATATCTACACAGCCATCTGTAGGAACATGTAAATATCTACACCACTATCTCTATAAACATGGAAATATCTACACTGCTATCTGTATAAACATGGAAATATCTACACCGCTATCTGTGTAAACATGGAACTATCTACACCGCTATCTGTGTAAACATGGAAATATCTACACCGCCATCTCTTAAAACTTGGAAATATCTTCAACGTTATGTGCATAAACATGGAAATATCTTCTCCGTCATCTGTATGAACATGGAAATATCTACACTGCCATCTGTATAAACATGGAAATATCTACACCGCTATCTGTGTAAACATGGAACTATCTACACCGCTATCTGTGTAAACATGGAAATATCTACACCGCCATCTCTTAAAACTTGGAAATATCTTCACCGTTATGTGCATAAACATGGAAATATCTTCTCCGTCATCTGTATGAACATGGAAATATCTACACTGCCATCTGTATAAACATGGAAATATCTACACCGCCATCTGTTTGAACATGAAAATATCTACACAGCCAACTCTATTAACATTGAAATATCTACACCGCTATCTGTGTAAACATGGAAATATCTACACCGCTATCTGTGTAAACATGGAAGTATCTACAGGGCTATCTCTATAAACATGGAAATATCTTCACCGCCATCTGTATGAACATGGAAATATCTACATCGTGATCTGTATAAACATGGAAATATCTACACCGCTATCTGTATAAACATGGAAATATCTACACCGCTATCTCTATAACCATGGAAATATCTACACCGCTATCTGTATAAACATGGAAATATCCACACTGCTATCTGTATAGACATGGAAATATCTACACCGCTATCTGTATAAACATGTAAATATCTACACCGCTATCTGTGTAAACATGGACATATCTACAAAACTATCTGTGTAAACATGGAAATATCTACACCGCTATCTATACAAACATGGAAATATCTACACAGCCATCTGTAGGAATATGTAAATATCTACACCATTATCTGTATACACATGGAATTATCTACACCGCTATCTGTATGAACAAGGAAATGTCTAAACTGCCATCTCTATAAACATGGAAATATCTACACCGCCATCTGTATGGGTATGGAAATATCTACACCGCCATCTGTATAAGCATGGAAATATCTACACCGTTATGTGTATAAAGATGGAAATATCTTCACTGCTATCTGTAAAAACATGGAAATATCTACACCGCCATCTGTATGAACATGGAAATGTCTAAACCGCCAACTCTATAAACATGGAAATATCTACAGCGCCATGTGTTGGAACATAGAAATATCTACACCGCTTTCTGTATAAACATGGAAATATCTACACCGCTATCTGCATAAAAGTGGAAATATCTTCACCGCTATCTGCATAAACTTGGAAATATCTACACCACTATCTTGTAAACATGGAAATATCTAAAAAAACAACTGTGGGAACATGGAAATATCTACACCGCTATCTCTATAAACATGGAAATATCTACACCGCTATCTGTATAAACATGGAAATATCTACACAGCCATCTGTAGGAACATGTAAATATCTACACAGTTATCTGTATACACATGGAAATATCTACACCGCTATCTGTATAAACATGGAAATATCGACACCTCTATCTGTGTAAACTTGGAAATATCTACACCGCTATCTGTGTAAACATGGAAATATCTACACCGCTATCTCTAAAAACATGGAAAGATCTACACCATTATGTGTATAAAGATGGAAATATCTACACCGCTATCTGTATAAACATGGAAATATCTACACCGCCATCTGTATGAACGTGGAAATGTCTAAACCGCCATCTCTATAAACATGTAAATATCTACACCGCCCTCTGTAGGAACATGGAAATATCTACAACGCTATCTGTTTAAACATTGAAATATCCACACCGCTATCTGCCTAAAAGTGGAAATATCTACACCGCTATCTGCATAAACTTGGAAATATCTACACCGCTATCTGTGTAAACATGGAAATATCTAAACAACCAACTGTAGGAACATGGAAATATCTACACCACTATCTCCATAAACATTGACATACCTACACCGCTATCTGTAAAAACATGGAAATATCTACACAGCCATCTGTAGGAACATGTAAATATCTACACCACTATCTCTATAAACATGGAGATATCTACACCGCTATCTGTATAAACATGGAAATATCTACACCGCTACCTGCATAAACATGGAAATATCAGCACCGCTATCAGTATGAACATGGAAATATCTACACCGCTACCTGTATAAACATGGAAATATCAGCACCGCTATCTGTATGAACATGGAAATATCTACACGGCTATCTGTATGAACATGGAAATAACTACACCGCTATCTGTATGAACAAGGAAATAGCTACACCGCTATCTGTATGAACATGGAAATATCTACACCACTATCTGTATGAACATAGAAATATCTACACCGCTATCTGCAGATACATGGAAATACCTACAAAGCTATCTCTTTACACTTGGAAATAACTACACCGCTATCTCTATAAACATGGAAATATCTACACCGCCATCTGTATGAACTTGGAAATATCTGCACCGCCATCTCAATGAACATATAAATATCTACACCGCCATCTGTATTAAGATGGAGATATCTTCACCGCTATCTGTATAAACTTGGAAATACCTACACCGCTATCTGTATGAACATGGAAATATCTACACCGCTATCTGCATGAAAATGGAAATATCTCCACAGCTATCTGCATAAACAAGGAAATATCTACACAGCTATCTCTTTACACATGGAAATAACTACACCGCTATCTGTGTGAACATGGAAATATCTACACCGCCATCTGTATGAACATGGAAATATCTGCACTGACATCTGTATGAACATATACATATCTACACGACCATCTGTATTAAGATGGAGATATCTACACCACTATCTGTATAAACCTGGAAATATATACACCGCTATCTGTATGAACATGGTAATATCTACACAGCTACCTGTATAAACATGGAAATATCTACACCGCTACCTGCATAAACATGGAAATATCTACACCGCTACCTGTATAAACATGGAAATATCAGCACCGCTATCTGTATGAACATTGAAATATCTACACCGCTATCTGTATGAACATGGAAATATCTACACCGCTATCTGTATGAACATGGAAATAGCTACACCGCTATCTGTATGAACATGGAAATAACTTAACCGTCATCTGTATGAACATGGATATATCTACACAGCCATCTGGATGAAGATGGAAATATCTACACCATTATCTGTATGAACATGGAAATAGCTAAACCGCTATCTGTATGAACATGGAAATATCTTCACCGCCATCTGTATGAACATGGATATATCTACACAGCCATCTGGATGAACATGGAGATATCTACACAGGTATCTGTATGAACATGGAAATATATACACCGCTATCTGTGTAAACATGCATACATCTTCACCGCTATCTGTATAAACATGGAAATATCTACACCGCTATCTGTATGAACATGGAAATATCTAAACCGCTAACTGTTTGAACATGGAAATATCTACACCGCTATCTGCATTAAAATGGAAATATCTACACAGCTATCTGCATATACATGGAAATGTCTACAAAGCTATCTCTTTACACATGGATATAACTACCCCGCTATCTCTATAAACATGGAAATATCTACACCGCCATCTATATGAAAATGGAAATATCTGCACCGCCATCTGTATGAACATATAAATATCTACACCGCCATCTATATTAAGATGGAGATATCTACACCGCTATCTGTATAAACCTGGAAATATCTACACCGCTATCTGTATAAACATGGAAATATCTACACCGCTATCTGTATAAACTTGGAAATATCTACACCGCTACCTGTATAAACATGTAAATATCAGCACCGCTATCTGTATGAACATGGAAATATCTACACCGCTATCTGTATGAACATTGAAATATCTACACCGCTATCTGTATGAACATGGAAATAGCTACACCGCTATCTGTCTGAACATGGAAATATCTACACCACTATCTGTATGAACATGGAAATATCTACACCGCTATCTGTATGAACATGGATATATCTACACAGCCATGTGGATGAACATGGAAATATCTACACTGATATCTGAATGAACATGGAATTATCTACACCGCTATCTGTGTAAACAAGCATACATCTTCACCACTATCTGTATAAACATGGAAATATCTACACCGTTATCTGTATGAAGATGGTAATATCTACACTGCTACCTGTATAAACATGGAAATATCTACACCGCTACCTGTATAAACATGGAAATATCAGCACCGCTATCTGTATGAACATGGAAATATCTACACCGCTATCTGTATGAACATGGAAATATCTACACCGCTATCTGTATGAACAAGGAAATAGCTACAGCGCTATCTGTATGAACATGGAAATATCTACACCACTATCTGTATGAACATAGAAATATCTACACCGCTATCTGTATGAACATGGATATATCTACACAGCCATCTGGATGAACATGGAAATATCTACACTGCTATCTGTATGAACATGGAAATATCTACACCGCTATCTGTGTAAACATACATACATCTTCACCGCTATCTGTTTAAACATGGAAATATCTACACCGTTATCTGTATGAACATGGAAATATCTACACCGCTATCTGTTTGAACATGGAAATATCTAAACCGCTATCTGCATGAAAATGGAAATATGTGCACAGCTATCTGCATATACATGGAAATATCTACACAGCTATCTTTTTACACATGGAAATATCTACACCGCTATCTGTATGAACATGGAAATATCTACACCGCCATCTGTATGAATATGGAAATATCTGCACCGCCATCTGTATGAACATATAAATATCTACACCGCCATCTGTATTAAGAAGGAGATATCTAAACCGATATCTGTATAAACATGGAAATATCTACACCGCTATCTGTATAAACATGGAAATATCTACAAAGCTATCTGTAAAAACATGGAAATATCTACACCGCTACCTGCATAAACATGTAAATATCAGCACCGCTATCAGTATGAACATTTAAATATATACACCGCTATCTGTATGAACATGGAAATATCTACACCGCTATCTGTATGAACATGGAAATATCTTCACCGCCATCTGTATGAGCATGGATATGTCTACACAGCCATCTGGATGAACATGGAAATATCTACACCGCGATCTGTATGAACATGGAAATATCTACACCGCTATCTGTGTAAACATGCATACATCTTCACCGCTATCTGTATAAACATGGAAATATCTACACCGCTATCTGTATGAACATGGAAATATCTACACCGCTATCTGTTTGAACATGGAAATATCTAAACCGCTATCTGCATGAAAATAGAAATATCTACCCAGCTATCTGCAGATACATGGAAATATCTACAAAGCTATATCTTTACACTTGGAAATAACTACACCGCTATCTCTATAAACATGGAAATATCTACACCGCCATCTGTATGAACTTGGAAATATCTGCACCGCCATCTGAATGAACATATAAATATCTACACCGCCATCTGTATTAAGATGGAGATATCTTCACCGCTATCTGTATAAACTTGGAAATACCTACACCGCTATCTGTATAAACATTAAAATATCTACACCGCTATCTGTATAAACATGGAAATATCTACACCGCTACCTGTATAAACATGGAAATATCAGCACCGCTATCTGTATGAAGATGGAAATATCTACACCGCTATCTCTATGAACATGGAAATATCTACACCGCTATCTGTATGAACATGGAAATAGATACACCGCTATCTGTATGAACATGGAAATATCTACACCACTATCTGAATGAACATGGAAATATCTACACCGTTCTCTATATGAACATGGATATATCTACACCGCTATCTGAACATGGAAATATCTACACCGCTATCTGCATGAAAATGGAAATATCTTCACAGCTATCTGCATAAACATGGAAATATCTACACAGCTATCTCTTTACACATGGAAATAACTACACCGCTATCTGTGTGAACATGGAAATATCTACACCGCCATCTGTATGAACATGGAAATATCTGCACTGACATCTGTATGAACATATACATATCTACACGACCATCTGTATTAAGATGGAGATATCTACACCGCTATCTGTATAAACCTGGAAATATATACACCGCTATCTGTATAAACCTGGAAATATCTACACCGCTATCTGTATAAACATGGAAATATCTACACCGCTACCTGTATAAACATGGAAATATCAGCACCGCTATCTGCATGAACATGGAAATATCAGCCCCTCTATCTGCATGAACATGGAGATATCTACACCGCTATCTGTATGAAAATGGAGATATCTACACCGCTATCTGTATGAACACGGAAATATCTTCACCGCCATCTGTATGAACATGGATATATCTACACAGCCATCTGGATGAACATGGAAATATCTACAGCGCTATCTGTATGAACATGGAAATAGTTACACCGCTATCTGTATGAACATGGAAATACCTACACCACTATCTGTATGAACATGGAAATATCTACACCGCTATCTGTATGAACATGGAAATGTCTTCACCGCCCTCTGTATGAACATGGATACATCTACAGAGCCATCTGGATGAACATGGAAATATCTACACCGCTATCTGTATGAACATGGAAATATATACACCGCTCTCTGTGTAAACATGCTTACATCTTCACCGCTATCTGTATGAACATGAAAATATCTACACCGCTATCTGTATGAACATGGAAATATCTACACCGCTATCTGTTTGAACATGGAAATATCTACACCGCTATCTGCATGAAAATGGAAATATCTACACAGATATCTGCATATACATGGAAATATCTACAAAGCTATCTCTTTACACATGGAAATAACTACACCGCTATCTCTATAAACATGGAAATATCTACACCGCCATCTGTATGAACATGGAAATATCTGCACCGCCATCTGTATGAACATGTAAATATCTACACTGCCATCTGTATTAAGATGGAGATATCTACACCGCTATCTGTATAAACCTGGAAATATCTACACCGCTATCTGTATAAACATGGAAAGATCTACACCGCTATCTGCATAAACATGGAAATATCTACACCGCTACCTGTATAAACATGGAAATATCAGCACCGCTATCTGTATGAACATGGAAATATCTACACCGCTATCTGTATGAACATGGAAATATCTACACCGCTATCTGTTTGAACATGGAAATATCTACACCTCTGTCTGCATGAAAATGGAAATATCTACACAGCTATCTGCATATACATGGAAATATCTACAAAGCTATCTCTTTACACATGGAAATAACTACACCGCTATCTTTATAAACATGGAAATATATACACCGCCATCTGTATGAACATGGAAATACCTGCACTACCATCTGTATGAACATATAAATATCTACACCGCCATCTGTATTAAGATGGAGATATCTTCACCGCTATCTGTATAAACTTGGAAATATCCACACCGCTGTCTGTATAAACCTGGAAATATCTACACCGCTATCTGTATATACATGGAAATAACTACACCTCTATCTGTATAAACATGGAAATATCTACACCGCTACCTGTATAAACATGGAAATATCAGCACCGCTATCTGCATGAACATGGCAATATCAGCCCCTCTATCTGTATGAACATGGAGATATCTACACCGCCATCTGTAAGAACATGGAAATATCTACACTGCTATCTGTCTGAACATGGAAATATCTTCACCGCCATCTGTATGAACATGGATATATCTACACAGCCATCTGGATGTACATGGAAATATCTATACCGCTATCTGTATGAACATGGAAATAGCTACAGGGCTATCTGTATGAACATGGAAATATCTACAACACAATCTGTATGAACATGGAAATATCTACACCGCTATCTGTATGAACATGGAAATATCTTCACCGCCATCTGTATGAACATGGATATATCTACACAGCCATCTGGATGAACATGGAAATATCTACACCGCTATCTGTATGAACATGGAAATAGCTACACCGCTATCTGTATGAACATGGAAATATCAGCCCCTCTATCTGTATGAACATGGAAATATCTACACCGCTATCTGTATGAACATGGAAATATCTTCTCCGCCATCTGTATGAACATGGATATATCTACACAGCCATCTGGATGAACATGGAAATATCTACAGTGCTATCTGTATGAACATGGAAATAGCTACACCGCTATCTGTATGAACATGGAAATATCTACACCAATATCTCTATGAACATGGAAATATCTACACCGCTATCTGTATTAACATGGAAATATCTTCACCGCCATCTGTATGAACATGGATATATCTACACAGCCATCTGGATGAACATGGAAATACCTACACCGCTATCTGTATGAACATGGAAATAGCTACACCGCTATCGGTATGAACAAGGTAATATCTACACCGCTATCTGTATGAACATGGAAATAACTACACCGCTATCTGTATGAACATGGAAATGTCTTCACCGCCATCTGTATGAACATGGATATATCTACAGAGCCATCTGGATGAACATGGAAATATCTACACCGCTATCTGTATGAACATGGAAATATATACACCGCTATCTGTGTAAACATGCATACATCTTCACCGCTATCTGTATGAACATGGAAATATCTACACCGCTATCTGTATGAACATGGAAATATCTACACCGCTATCTGTTTGAAGATGGAAATATCTACACCGCTATCTGCATGAAAATGGAAATATCTACACAGATATCTGCATATACGTGGAAATATCTACAAAGCTATCTCTTTACACATGGAAATAACTACACCGCTATCTCTATAAACATGGAAATATCTACACCGCCATCTGTATGAACATGGAAATGTCTGCACCGCCATCTGTATGAACATGTAAATATCTACACTGCCATCTGTATTAAGATGGAGATATCTACACTGCTATCTGTATAAACCTGGAAATATCTACACGGCTATCTGTATAAACATGGAAAGATCTACACCGCTATCTGTATAAACATGGAAATTTCTACACCGCTACCTGTATAAACATGGAAATATCAGCACCGCTATCTGTATGAACATGGAAATATCTACACCGCTATCTGTATGAACATGGAAATATCTACACCGCTATCTGTTTGAACATGGAAATATCTACACCGCTGTCTGCATGAAAATGGAAATATCTACACAGCTATCTGCATATACATGGAAATATCTACAAAGCTATCTCTTTACACATGGAAATAACTACACCGCTATCTTTATAAACATGGAAATATATACACCGCCATCTGTATGAACATGGAAGTACCTGCACTACCATCTGTATGAACATATAAATATCTACACCGCCATCTGTATTAAGATGGAGATATCTTCACCGCTATCTGTATAAACTTGGAAATATCCACACCGCTGTCTGTATAAACCTGGAAATATCTACACCCCTATCTGTATATACATGGAAATAACTACACCTCTATCTGTATAAACATGGAAATATCTACACCGCTACCTGTATAAACATGGAAATATCAGCACCGCTATCTGCATGAACATGGCAATATCAGCCCCTCTATCTGTATGAACATGGAGATATCTACACCGCTATCTGTAAGAACATGGAAATATCTACACCGCTATCTGTCTGAACATGGAAATACCTTCACCGCCATCTGTATGAACATGGATATATCTACACAGCCATCTGGATGAACATGGAAATATCTACACCGCTATCTGTATGAACATGGAAATAGCTACACGGCTATCTGTATGAACATGGAAATATCTACAACACAATCTGTATGAACATGGAAATATCTACACCGCTATCTGTATGAACATGGAAATATCTTCACCGCCATCTGTATGAACATGGATATATCTACACAGCCATCTGGATGAACATGGAAATATCTACACCGCTATCTGTATGAACATGGAAATAGCTACACTGCTATCTGGATGAACATGGAAATATCAGCCCCTCTATATGTATGAACATGGAGATATCTACACCGCTATCTGTAAGAACATGGAAATATCTAGACCGCTATCTGTCTGAACATGGAAATATCTTCACCGCTATCTGTATGAACATGGAAATATCTTCTCCGCCATCTGTATGAACATGGATATATCTACAGAGCCATCTGGATGAACATGGAAATAGCTACACCGCTATCTGTATGAACATGGAAATATATACACCGCTATCTGTGTAAACATGCATACATCTTCACCGCCATCTGTATGAACATGGAAATATCTACACCGCTATCTGTATGAACATGGAAATATCTACACCGCTATCTGTTTGAACATGGAAATATCTACACCGCTATTTGCATGAAAATGGAAATATCAACACAGCTATCTGAATATGCATGGAAATATCCACAAAGCTATCTCTTTACACATGGAAATAACTACACCTCTATCTCTATAAACATGGAAATATCTACACCGCCATCTGTATGAACATGGAAATATCTGCACTGCCATCTGTATGAACATGTAAATATCTACACTGCCATCTGTATTAAGATGGAGATATCTACACCGCTATCTGTAGAAACCTGGAAATATCTACACCGCTATCTGTATAAACATGGAAAGATCTACACCGCTATCTGTATAAACATGGAAATATCTTCACCGCTACCTGTATAAACATGGAAATATCAGCACCGCTATCTGTATGAACATGGAAATATCTACACCGCTATCTGTATGAACATGGAAATATCTACACCGCTATCTGTTTGAACATGGAAATATCTATACCGATGTCTGCATGAAAATGGAAATATCTACACAGCTATCTGCATATACTTGGAAATATCTACTAAGCTATCTCTTTACACATGGAAATAACTACACCGCTGTCTTTATAAACATGGAAATATATACACCGCCATCTGTATGAACATGGAAATATCTGCACTGCCATCTGTATGAACATATAAATATCTACACCGCCATCTGTATTAAGATGGAGGTATCTTCACCGCTATCTGTATAAACTTGGAAATATCCACACCGCTGTCTGTATAAACCTGGAAATATCTACACCGCTATCTGTATATACATGGAAATAACTACGCCTCTATCTGTATAAACATGGAAATATCTACACCGCTACCTGTATAAACATGGAAATATCAGCACCGCTATCTGCATGAACATGGCAATATCAGCCCCTCTATCTGTATGAACATGGAGATATCTACACCGCTATCGGTAAGAACATGGAAATATCTAGACCGCTCTCTGTCTGAACATGGAAATATCTTCACCGCCATCTGTATGAACATGGATATATCTACACAGCCATCTGGATGAACATGGAAATATCTACACCGCTATCTGTATGAACATGGAAATAGCTACACTGCTATCTGTATGAACATGGAAATATCTACAACACTATCTATATGAACATGGAAATATCTACACCGCTATCTGTACGAACATGGAAATATCTTCACCGCCATCTGTATGAACATGGATATATCTGCACAGCCATCTGGATGAACATGGAAATATCTACACCGCTATCTGTATGAACATGGAAATAGATACACCGCTATCTGTATGAACATGGAAATATCAGCCCCTCTATCTGTATGAACATGGAAATATCTACGCTGCTATCTGTATGAACATGGAAATATCTTCTCCGCCATCTGTATGAACATGGATATATCTACAGAGCCATCTGGATGAACATGGAAATATCTACACCGCTATCTGTATGAACATGGAAATATATACACCGCTATCTGTGTAAACATGCATACATCTTCAACGCTATCTGTATGAACATGGAAATATCTACACCGCTATCTGTATGAACATGGAAATATCTACACCGCTATCTGTTTGAACATGGAAATATCTACACCGCTATTTGTATGAAAATGTAAATATCTACACAGCTATCTGCATATACATGGAAATATCCACAAAGCTATCTCTTTACACATGGAAATAACTACACCGCTATCTCTATAAACATGGAAATATCTACACCGCCATCTGTATGAACATGGAAATATCTGCACCGCCATCTGTATGAACATATAAATATCTACACCGCCATCTGTATTAAGATGGAGTTATCTACACCGCTATCTGTATAAACCTGGAAATATCTACACCGCTATCTGTATAAACATGGAAAGATCCACACCACTATCTGTATAAACATGGAAATATCTACACCGCTCCCTGAATAAACATGGAAATATCAGCACAGCTATCTGTATGAACATGGAAATATCTACACCGCTATCTGTATGAACATGGAAATAGCTACACCGCTATCTGTATCAACATGGAAATATCTACACCACTATCTGTATGAACATGGAAATATCTACACCGCTATCTGTATGAACATGGATATATCTACACAGCCATCTGGATGAACATGGAAATATCTACACCGCTATCTGTAAGAACCTGGAAATATCTACTCCGCTATCTGTGTAAACATGCATACATTTTCACCGCTATCTGTATAAACATGGAAATATCTACACCGCTATCTGTATGAACATGGAAATAGCTACACTACTATCTCTATGAACATGGAAATATCTACACCGCTATCTGTTTGAACATGGAAATATCTAAACCGCTATCTGCATGAAAATGGAAATATCTGCACAGCTATCTGCATATACATGGAAATATCTACACAACTATCTATTTACACATGGAAATAACTACAGAGCTATCTGTATGAACCTGGAAATATCTTCACCGCCATCTGTATGAACATGGGTATATCTACACAGCCATCAGGATGAACATGGAAATATCTACACTGCTATCTGTATGAACATGGAAATATCTACACAGCTATCTGTGTAAACATGCATACATCTTCACCGCTATCTGTATAAACATGGAAATATCTACACTGCTACCTGTATAAACATTTAAATATCAGCACCGCTATCTGTATGAACATGGAAATATCTACACCGCTATCTCTATGAACATGGAAATAACTACACCGCTATCTGTATGAATATGGATATAGCTACACCACTATCTGTATGAACATGGAAATATCTACAGCAGTACCTATATGAACATGGAAATAACTACAACTCTGTCTCTATGAACACGGATATATCTACACAGCCATCTGGATGAACATGGAAATATCTACATCGCTATCTGTATAAACATGGAAATATCTACACCGCTAACTGTATAAACATGGAAATATCTACACCGCTACCTGTATAAACATGGAAATATCAGCACCGCTCTCTGTATGAACATGGAAATATCAGCCCCTCTATCTGTATGAACATGGAAATATCTACACCGCTATCTGTATGAACATGGAAATATCTACACCGCTATCCGTATGAACATGGAAATATCTTCACCGCCATCTGTATGAACATGGATATATCTACACAGCCATCTGGATGAACATGGAAATATCTACACCACTATCTGTATGAACATGGAAATATCTACACCGCTATCTGCATGAAAATGGAAATATCTACACAGCTATCTGCATATACATGGAAATGTCTACAAAGCTATCTCTTTACACATGGATATAACTACACCGCTATCTCTATAAACATGGAAATATCTACACCGCCATCTGTATGAACATGGAAATATCTGCACCGCCATCTGTATGAACATACAAATATCTACACCGCCATCTATACTAAGATGGAGATATTTACACCGCTATCTGAATAAACCTGGAAATATCTACACCGCTATCTGTATAAACATGGAAATATCTACAA
This sequence comes from Gorilla gorilla gorilla, assembly GCF_029281585.2. Lineage (NCBI taxonomy): Eukaryota > Metazoa > Chordata > Mammalia > Primates > Hominidae > Gorilla > Gorilla gorilla. Next base: position 2,639,238 of record NC_073224.2, read on the forward strand.
CGCTACCTGAATAAACATGGAAATATCAGCACAACTATCTGTATGAACATGGAAATATCTACACCGCTATCTGTACGAACATGGAAATATCTGCACCGCTATCTGTATGAACATGGAAATAGCTACACCGCTATCTGTATCAACATGGAAATATCTACACCACTATCTGTATGAACATGGAAATATCTACACCGCTATCTGTATGAACATGGATATACCTACACAGCCATCTGGATGAACATGGAAATATCTACACCGCTATCTGTAAGAACCTGGAAATACCTACTCCGCTATCTGGGTAAACATGCATCCATCTTCACCGCTATCTGTATAAACATGGAAATATCTACACCGCTATCAGTATGAACATGGAAATAGCTACACCACTATCTCTATGAACATGGAAATATCTACACCGCTATCTGTATGATCATGGAAATATCTAAACCGCTATGTGCATGAAAATGGAAATATCTGCACAGCTATCTGCATATACATGGAAATATCTACACAACTATCTCTTTACACATGGAAATATCTACAGAGCTATCTGTATGAACATGGAAATATCTTCACCGCCATGTGTATGAACATGGATGTATCTACACAGCCATCTGGATGAACATGGAAATATCTACACCGCTATCTGTATGAACATGGATATATCTACACAGCTATCTGTGTAAACATGCATACATCTTCACCGCTATCTGTATAAACATGGAAATATCTACACTGCTATCTGCATGAACATGGAAATATCTACACCGCTATCTGTTTGAACATGGAAATATCTACACCGCTATCTGCATGAAAATGGAAATATCTACACAGCGATCTGCGTATACGTGGAAATATCTACAAAGCTATCTCTTTACACATGGAAATAACTACAGCACTATCTCTATAAACAAGGAAATATCTACACCACCATCTGTATGAACATGGAAATATCTGCACCGCCATCAGTATGAACATATAAATATCTACACCGCCATCTAAATTAAGATGGTGATATCTACACCGCTATCTGTATAAACTTGGAAATATCTACACCGCTATCTGTATTAACATGGAAATATCTACACCGCTACCTGTATAAACATGGAAATATCTACACCGCTACCTGTATAAACATTTAAATATCAGCACCGCTATCTGTATGAACATGGAAATATCTACACCGCTATCTCTATGAACATGGAAATATCTACACCGCTATCTGTATGAATATGGAAATAGCTACACCACTATCTGTATGAACATGGAAATAACTACAGCACTACCTGTATGAACATGGAAATAACTACACCTCTATCTCTATGAACATGGATATATCTACACAGCCATCTGGATGAACATGGAAATATCTACACCGCTATCTGTATAAACATGGAAATATCTACACCGCTAACTGTATAAACATGGAAATATCTACACCGCTACCTGTATAAACATGGAAATATCAGCACCGCTCTCTGTAGGAACATGGAAATATCAGCCCCTCTATCTGTATGAACATGGAAATATCTACACCGCTATCTGTATGAACATGGAAATATCTACACCGCTATCCGTATGAACATGGAAATATCTTCACCGCCATCCGTATTAACATGGATATATCTACACAGCCATCTGGATGAACATGGAAATATGTACACCGCTATCTGCATGAACATGGAAATAGCTACACCACTATCTGTATGAATATGGAAATATCTACACCACTATCTGTATGAACATAGAAATATCTACACCGCTATCTGCATGAAAATGGAAATATCTACACAGCTATCTGCATATACATGGAAATGTCTACAAAGCTATCTCTTTACACATGGATATAACTACACCGCTATCTCTATAAACATGGAAATATCTACACCGCCATCTGTATGAACATGGAAATATCTGCACCGCCATCTGTATGAACATATAAATATCTACACCGCCATCTATATTAAGATGGAGATATCTACACCGCTATCTGTATAAACGTGGAAATATCTACACCGCTACCTGAATAAACATGGAAATATCAGCACAGCTATCTGTATGAACATGGAAATATCTACACCGCTATCTGTACGAACATGGAAATATCTACACCGCTATCTGTATGAACATGGAAATAGCTACACCGCTATCTGTATCAACATGGAAATATCTACACCACTATCTGTAAGAACCTGGAAATACCTACTCCGCTATCTGGGTAAACATGCATACATCTTCACCCCTATCTGTATAAACATGGAAATATCTACACCGCTATCTGTATGAACATGGAAATAGCTACACCACTATCTCTATGAACATGGAAATATCTACACCGCTATCTGTTTGAACATGGAAATATCTAAACCGCTATCTGCATGAAAATGGAAATATCTGCACAGCTATCTGCATATACATGGAAATATCTACACAACTATCTCTTTACACATGGAAATAACTACAGAGCTATCTGTATGAACATGGAAATATCTTCACCGCCATCTGTATGAACATGGATATATCTACACAGCCATCTGGATGAACATGAAAATATCTACACCGCTATCTGTATGAACATGGAAATATCTACACAGCTATCTGTGTAAACATGCATACATCTTCACCGCTATCTGTATAAACATGGAAATATCTACACTGCTATCTGCATGAACATGGAAATATCTACACCGCTATCTGTTTGAACATGGAAATATCTACACCGCTATCTGCATGAAAATGGACATATCTACACAGCGATCTGCATATACATGGAAATATCTACAAAGCTATCTCTTTACACATGGAAATAACTACAGCGCTATCTCTATAAACAAGGAAATATCTACACCACCATCTGTATGAACATGGAAATATCTGCACCGCCGTCAGTATGAACATATAAATATCTACACAGCCATCTATATTAAGGTGGTGATATCTACACCGCTATCTGTATAAACTTGGAAATATCTACACCGCTATCTGTATAAACATGGAAATATCTACACCGCTATCTGTATAAACATGGAAATATCTACACCGCTACCTGTATAAACATTTAAATATCAGCACCGCTATCTGTATGAACATGGAAATATCTACACCGCTATCTCTATGAACATGGAAATATCTACACCGCTATCTGTTTGAACATGGAAATATCTACACCGCTATTTGTATGAAAATGTAAATATCTACACAGCTATCTGCATATACATGGAAATATCCACAAAGCTATCTCTTTACACATGGAAATAACTACACCGCTATCTCTATAAACATGGAAATATCTACACCGCCATCTGTATGAACATGGAAATATCTGCACCGCCATCTGTATGAACATATAAATATCTACACCGCCATCTGTATTAAGATGGAGTTATCTACACCGCTATCTGTATAAACCTGGAAATATCTACACCGCTATCTGTATAAACATGGAAAGATCCACACCACTATCTGTATAAACATGGAAATATCTACACCGCTCCCTGAATAAACATGGAAATATCAGCACAGCTATCTGTATGAACATGGAAATATCTACACCGCTATCTGTATGAACATGGAAATAGCTACACCGCTATCTGTATCAACATGGAAATATCTACACCACTATCTGTATGAACATGGAAATATCTACACCGCTATCTGTATGAACATGGAAATATCTACACAGCTATCTGTGTAAACATGCATACATCTTCACCGCTATCTGTATAAACATGGAAATATCTACACCGCTATCTGTATGAACATGGAAATAGCTACACCACTATCTCTATGAACATGGAAATATCAGCACCGCTATCTGCATGAACATGGCAATATCAGCCCCTCTATCTGTATGAACATGGAGATATCTACACCGCTATCTATAAGAACATGGAAATATCTACACTGCTATCTGTCTGAACATGGAAATATCTTCACCGCCATCTGTATGAACATGGATATATCTACACAGCCATCTGGATGAACATGGAAATATCTATACCGCTATCTGTATGAACATGGAAATAGCTACTGGGCTATCTGTATGAACATGGAAATATCTACAACACAATCTGTATGAACATGGAAATATCTACACCGCTATCTGTATGAACATGGAAATATCTTCACCGCCATCTGTATGAACATGGATATATCTACACAGCCATCTGGATGAACATGGAAATATCTACACCGCTATCTGTATGAACATGGAAATAGCTACACCGCTATCTGTATGAACATGGAAATATCAGCCCCTCTATCTGTATGAACATGGAAATATCAACACCGCTATCTGTATGAACATGGAAATATCTTCTCCGCCATCTGTATGAACATGGATATATCTACACAGCCATCTGGATGAACATGGAAATATCTACACCGCTATCTGTATGAACATGGAAATAGCTACACCGCTATCTGTATGAACATGGAAATATCTACACCGCTATCTGTATGAACATGGAAATATATACAGCGCTATCTCTATGAACATGGAAATGTCTTCACCGCCCTCTGTATGAACATGGATATATCTACAGAGCCATCTGGATGAACATGGAAATATCTACACCGCTATCTGTATGAACATGGAAATATATACACCGCTATCTGTGTAAACATGCATACATCTTCACCGCTATCTGTATGAACATGGAAATATCTACACCGCTATCTGTATGAACATGGAAATATCTACACCGCTATCTGTTTGAACATGGAAATATCTACACCGCTATCTGCATGAAAATGGAAATATCTACACAGATATCTGCATATACGTGGAAATATCTACAAAGCTATCTCTTTACACATGGAAATAACTACACTGCTATCTCTATAAACATGGAAATATCTACACCGCCATCTGTATGAACATGGAAATATCTGCACCGCCATCTGTATGAACATGTAAATATCTACACTGCCATCTGTATTAAGATGGAGATATCTACACTGCTATCTGTATAAACCTGGAAATATCTACACCGCTATCTGTATAAACATGGAAAGATCTACACCGCTATCTGTATAAACATGGAAATATCTACACCGCTACCTGTATAAACATGGAAATATCAGCACCGCTATCTGTATGAACATGGAAATATCTACACCGCTATCTGTATGAACATGGAAATATCTACACCGCTATCTGTTTGAACATGGAAATATCTACACCGCTGTCTGCATGAAAATGGAAATATCTACACAGCTATCTGCATATACATGGAAATACCTACAAAGCTATCTCTTTACACATGGAAATAACTACACCGCTATCTTTATAAACATGGAAATATATACACCGCCATCTGTATGAACATGGAAATACCTGCACTACCATCTGTATGAACATATAAATATCTACACCGCCATCTGTATTAAGATGGAGATATCTTCACCGCTATCTGTATAAACTTGGAAATATCCACACCGCTGTCTGTATAAACCTGGAAATATCTACACCGCTATCTGTATATACATGGAAATAACTACACCTCTATCTGTATAAACATGGAAATATCTACACCGCTACCTGTATAAACATGGAAATATCAGCACCGCTATCTGCATGAACATGGCAATATCAGCCCCTCTATCTGTATGAACATGGAGATATCTACACCGCTATCTGTAAGAACATGGAAATATCTACACCGCTATCTGTCTGAACATGGAAATATCTTCACCGCCATCTGTATGAACATGGATATATCTACACAGCCATCTGGATGAACATGGAAATATCTACACCGCTATCTGTATGAACATGGAAATATCTACACCGCTATCCGTATGAACATGGAAATATCTTCACCGCCATCCGTATTAACATGGATATATCTACACAGCCATCTGGATGAACATGGAAATATGTACACCGCTATCTGCATGAACATGGAAATAGCTACACCACTATCTGTATGAATATGGAAATATCTACACCACTATCTGTATGAACATAGAAATATCTACACCGCTATCTGCATGAAAATGGAAATATCTACACAGCTATCTGCATATACATGGAAATGTCTACAAAGCTATCTCTTTACACATGGATATAACTACACCGCTATCTCTATAAACATGGAAATATCTACACCGCCATCTGTATGAACATGGAAATATCTGCACCGCCATCTGTATGAACATATAAATATCTACACCGCCATCTATATTAAGATGGAGATATCTACACCGCTATCTGTATAAACCTGGAAATATCTACACCGCTATCTGTATAAACATGGAAAGATCCATACCACTATCTGTAGAAACATGGAAATATCTACACCGCTCCCTGAATAAACATGGAAATATCAGCACAGCTCTCTGTATGAACATGGAAATATCTACACCGCTATCTGTATGAACATGGAAATAGCTACACCTCTATCTGTATCAACATGGAAATATCTACACCACTATCTGTATGAACATGGAAATATCTACACCGCTATCTGTATGAACATGGATATATCTACACAGCCATCTGGATGAACATGGAAATATCTACACCGCTATCTGTAAGAACCTGGAAATATCTACTCCGCTATCTGTGTAAACATGCATACATTTTCACCGCTATCTGTATAAACATGGAAATATCTACACCGCTATCTGTATGAACATGGAAATAGCTACACCACTATCTCTATGAACATGGAAATATCTACACCGCTATCTGTTTGAACATGGAAATATCTAAACCGCTATCTGCATGAAAATGGAAATATCTGCACAGCTATCTGCATATACATGGAAATATCTACACAACTATCTCTTTACACATGGAAATAACTACAGAGCTATCTGTATGAACCTGGAAATATCTTCACCGCCATCTGTATGAACATGGGTATATCTACACAGCCATCAGGATGAACATGGAAATATCTACACTGCTATCTGTATGAACATGGAAATATCTACACAGCTATCTGTGTAAACATGCATACATCTTCACCGCTATCTGTATAAACATGGAAATATCTACACTGCTATCTGCATGAACATGGAAATATCTACACCGCTATCTGTTTGAACATGGAAATATCTACACCGCTATCTCCATGAAAATGGGAATATCTACACAGCGATCTGCATATACATGGAAATATCTACAAAGCTATTTCTTTACACATGGAAATAACTACAGCGCTATCTCTATAACAAGGAAATATCTACACCACCATCTGTATGAACATGGAAATATCTGCACCGCCATCAGTATGAACATATAAATATCTACACCGCCATCTGTATTAAGATGGTGATATCTACACCGCTATCTGTATAAACTTGGAAATATCTACACCGCTATCTGTATAAACATGGAAATATCTACACCGCTATCTGTAAACATGGAAATATCTACACCGCTACCTGTATAAACATTTAAATATCAGCACCGCTATCTGTATGAACATGGAAATATCTACACCGCTATCTCTATGAACATGGAAATAACTACACCGCTATCTGTATGAATATGGATATAGCTACACCACTATCTGTATGAACATGGAAATATCTACAGCACTACCTATATGAACATGGAAATGACTACACCTCTGTCTCTATGAACACGGATATATCTACACAGCCATCTGGATGAACATGGAAATATCTACACCGCTATCTGTATAAACATGGAAATATCTACACCGCTAACTGTATAAACATGGAAATATCTACACCGCTACCTGTATAAACATGGAAATATCAGCACCGCTCTCTGTATGAACATGGAAATATCAGCCCCTCTATCTGTATGAACATGGAAATATCTACACCGCTATCTGTATGAACATGGAAATATCTACACCGCTATCTGTATGAACATGGAAATATCATCACCGCCATCTGTATGAACATGGATATATCTACACATCTATCTGGATGAACATGGAAATATCTACACCACTATCTGTATGAACATGGAAATATCTACACCGCTATCTGCATGAAAATGGAAATATCTACACAGCTATCTGCATATACATGGAAATGTCTACAAAGCTATCTCTTTACACATGGATATAACTACACCGCTATCTCTATAAACATGGAAATATCTACACCGCCATCTGTATGAACATGGAAATATCTGCACCGCCATCTGTATGAACACATAAATATCTACACCGCCATCTATATTAAGATGGAGATATCTACACCGCTATCTGAATAAACCTGGAAATATCTACACCGCTATCTGTATAAACATGGAAATATCTACAACGCTACCTGAATAAACATGGAAATATCAGCACAAATATCCGTATGAACATGGAAATATCTACACCGCTATCTGTACGAACATGGAAATATCTGCACCGCTATCTGTATGAACATGGAAATAGCTACACCGCTATCTGTATCAACATGGAAATATCTACACCACTATCTGTATGAACATGGAAATATCTACACCGCTATCTGTATGAACATGGATATATCTACACAGCCATCTGGATGAACATGGAAATATCTACACCGCTATCTGTAAGAACCTGGAAATACCTACTCCGCTATCTGGGTAAACATGCATCCATCTTCACCGCTATCTGTATAAACATGGAAATATCTACACCGCTATCAGTATGAACATGGAAATAGCTACACCACTATCTCTATGAACAAGGAAATATCTACACCGCTATCTGTTTGATCATGGAAATATCTAAACCGCCATGTGCATGAAAATGGAATTATCTGCACAGCTATCTGCATATACATGGAAATATCTACACAAATATCTCTTTACACATGGAAATATCTACAGAGCTATCTGTATGAACATGGAAATATCTTCACCGCCATGTGTATGAACATGGATGTATCTACACAGCCATCTGGATGAACATGGAAATATCTACACCGCTATCTGTATGAACATGGATATATCTACACAGCTATCTGTGTAAACATGCATACATCTTCACCGCTATCTGTATAAACATGGAAATATCTACACTGCTATCTGCATGAACATGGAAATATCTACACCGCTATCTGTTTGAACATGGAAATATCTACACCGCTATCTGCATGAAAATGGAAATATCTACACAGCGATCTGCGTATACGTGGAAATATCTACAAAGCTATCTCTTTACACATGGAAATAACTACAGCGCTATCTCTATAAACAAGGAAATATCTACACCACCATCTGTATGAACATGGAAATATCTGCACCGCCATCAGTATGAACATATAAATATCTACACCGCCATCTATATTAAGATGGTGATATCTACAACGCTATCTGTATAAACTTGGAAATATCTACACCGCTATCTGTATTAACATGGAAATATCTACACCGCTACCTGTATAAACATGGAAATATCTACACCGCTACCTGTATAAACATTTAAATATCAGCACCGCTATCTGTATGAACATGGAAATATCTACACCGCTATCTCTATGAACATGGAAATATCTACACCGCTATCTGTATGAAGATGGAAATAGCTACACCACTATCTGTATGAACATGGAAATATCTACAGCACTACCTGTATGAACATGGAAATAGCTACACCTCTATCTCTATGAACATGGATATATCTACACAGCCATCTGGATGAACATGGAAATATCTACACCGCTTTCTGTATAAACATGGAAATATCTACACCGCTAACTGTATAAACATGGAAATATCTACACCGCTACCTGTATAAACATGGAAATATCAGCACCGCTCTCTGTAGGAACATGGAAATATCAGCCCCTCTATCTGTATGAACATGGAAATATCTACACCGCTATCTGTATGAACATGGAAATATCTACACCGCTATCCGTATGAACATGGAAATATCTTCACCGCCATCCGTATTAACATGGATATATCTACACAGCCATCTGGATGAACATGGAAATATGTACACCGCTATCTGCATGAACATGGAAATAGCTACACCACTATCTGTATGAATATGGAAATATCTACACCACTATCTGTATGAACATAGAAATATCTACACCGCTATCTGCATGAAAATGGAAATATCTACACAGCTATCTGCATATACATGGAAATGTCTACAAAGCTATCTCTTTACACATGGATATAACTACACCGCTATCTCTATAAACATGGAAATATCTACACCGCCATCTGTATGAACATGGAAATATCTGCACCGCCATCTGTATGAACATATAAATATCTACACCGCCATCTATATTAAGATGGAGATATCTACACCGCTATCTGTATAAACATGGAAATATCTACACCGCTATCTGTATAAACATGGAAAGATCCACACCACTATCTGTAGAAACATGGAAATATCTACACCGCTACCTGAATAAACATGGAAATATCAGCACAGCTATCTGTATGAACATGGAAATATCTACACCGCTATCTGTACGAACATGGAAATATCTACACCGCTATCTGTATGAACATGGAAATAGCTACACCGCTATCTGTATCAACATGGAAATATCTACACCACTATCTGTAAGAACCTGTAAATACCTACTCCGCTATCTGGGTAAACATGCATACATCTTCACCCCTATCTGTATAAACATGGAAATATCTACACCGCTATCTGTATGAACATGGAAATAGCTACACCACTATCTCTATGAACATGGAAATATCTACACCGCTATCTGTTTGAACATGGAAATATCTAAACCACTATCTGCATGAAAATGGAAATATCTGCACAGCTATCTGCATATACATGGAAATATCTACACAACTATCTCTTTACACATGGAAATAACTACAGAGCTATCTGTATGAACATGGAAATATCTTCACCGCCATCTGTATGAACATGGATATATCTACACAGCTATCTGTGTAAACATGCATACATCTTCACCGCTATCTGTATAAACATGGAAATATCTACACTGCTATCTGCATGAACATGGAAATATCTACACCGCTATCTGTTTGAACATGGAAATATCTACACCGCTATCTGCATGAAAATGGACATATCTACACAGTGATCTGCATATACATGGAAATATCTACAAAGCTATCTCTTTACACATGGAAATAACTACAGCGCTATCTCTATAAACAAGGAAATATCTACACCACCATCTGTATGAACATGGAAATATCTGCACCGCCGTCAGTATGAACATATAAATATCTACACCGCCATCTATATTAAGGTGGTGATATCTACACCGCTATCTGTATAAACTTGGAAATATCTACACCGCTATCTGTATAAACATGGAAATATCTACACCGCTATCTGTATAAACATGGAAATATCTACACCGCTACCTGTATAAACATTTAAATATCAGCACCGCTATCTGTATGAACATGGAAATATCTACACCGCTATCTCTATGAACATGGAAATATCTACACCGCTATCTGTATGAATATGGAAATAGCTACACCACTATCTGTATGAACATGGAAATATCTACAGCACTACCTGTATGAACATGGAAATAACTACACCTCTATCTCTATGAACATGGATATATCTACACAGCCATCTGGATGAACATGGAAATATCTACACCGCTATCTGTATAAACATGGAAATATCTACACCGCTAACTGTACAAACATGGAAATATCTACACCGCTACCTGTATAAACATGGAAATATCAGCACCGCTCTCTGTATGAACATGGAAATATCAGCCCCTCTATCTGTATGAACATGGAAATATCTACACCGCTATCTGTATGAACATGGAAATATCTACACCGCTATCCGTATGAACATGGAAATATCTTCACCGCCATCTGTATGAACATGGATATATCTACACAGCCATCTGGATGAACATGGAAATATCTACACCGCTATCTGTATGAACATGGAAATATCTTCACCGCCATCTGTATGAACATGGATATATCTACACAGCCATCTGGATGAACATGGAAATATCTACACCACTATCTGTATGAACATGGAAATAGCTACACCGCTATCTGTATGAACATGGAAATATCTTCACCGCCATCTGTATGAACATGGATATACCTACACAGCCATCTGGATGAACATGGAAATATCTACACAGCTATCTGTATGAACATGGAAATATATACACCGCTATCTGTGTAAACATGCATACATCTTCACAGCTATCTGTATAAACATGGAAATATCTACACCGCTAACTGTATGAACATGGAAATATCTAAACCGCTATCTGTTTGAACATGGAAATATCTACACCGCTATCTGCATGAAAATGGAAATATCTACACAGCTATCTGCATATACAGGGAAATGTCTACAAAGCTATCTCTTTACACATGGATATAACTACACCGCTATCTCTATAAACATGGAAATATCTACACCGCCATCTGTATGAACATGGAAATATCTACACCGCTATCTGTGTAAACATGGAAATATATACACCGATATCTGTGTAAACATGGAAATATCTACAACGCTATCTCTGTAAACATGGAAATATCTACACAGCCATCTGTAGGAACATGTAAATAACTACACCACTATCTCTATAAACATGGAAATATCTACACTGCTATCTGTATAAACATGGAAATATCTACACCGCTATCTGTGTAAACATGGAAAGATCTACACCGCTATCTCTGAAAACATGGAAAGATCTACATCATTATGTGTATAAAGACGTAAATATCTACACCGCTATCTGTATAAACATGGAAATATCTACACAGGCATCTGTAGGAGCATGTAAATATCTACACAGTTATCTGTATACACATGGAAATATCTACACCGCTATCTGTATAAACATGGAACTATCTACACCGCTATCTGTGTAAACATGGAAATATCTACACCGCCATCTCTTAAAACTTGGAAATATCTTCACCGTTATGTGCATAAACATGGAAATATCTTCTCCGTCATCTGTATTAACATGGAAATATCTACACTGCCATCTGTATAAACATGGAAATATCTACACCGCCATCTGTTTGAACATGAAAATATCTACACAGCCAACTCTATTAACATTGAAATATCTACACCGCTATCTGTGTAAACATGGAAATATCTACACCGCTATCTGTGTAAACATGGAAGTATCTAAAGGGCTATCTCTATAAACATGGAAATATCTTCACCGCCATCTGTATGAACATGGAAATATCTACATCGTGATCTGTATATACATGGAAATATCTACACCGCTATCTGTATAAACATGGAAATATCTACACCGCTATCTCTATAACCATGGAAATATCTACACCGCTATCTGTATAAACATGGAAATATCCACACTGCTATCTGTATAGACATGGAAATATCTACACCGCTATCTGTATAAACATGTAAATATCTACACCGCTATCTGTGTAAACATGGAAATATCTGCAAAACTATCTGTGTAAACATGGAAATATCTACACCGCTATCTATACAAACATGGAAATATCTACACAGCCATCTGTAGGAATATGTAAATATCTACACCGTTATCTGTATACACATGGAATTATCTACACCGCTATCTGTATGAACATGGAAATGTCTAAACCGCCAACTCTATAAACATGGAAATATCTACACCGCCATCTGTATGGGTATGGAAATATCTACACCGCCATCTGTATAAACATGGAAATATCTACACCGTTATGTGTATAAAGATGGAAATATCTTCACTGCTATCTGTAAAACCATGGAAATATCTACACCGCCATCTGTATGAACATGGAAATGTCTAAACCGCCAACTCTATAAACATGGAAATATCTACAGCGCCATGTGTTGGAACATAGAAATATCTACACCGCTTTCTGTATAAACATGGAAATATCTACACCGCTATCTGCATAAAAGTGGAAATATCTTCACCGCTATCTGCATAAACTTGGAAATATCTACACCACTATCTTGTAAACATGGAAATATCTAAAAAAACAACTGTGGGAACATGGAAATATCTACACCGCTATCTCTGTAAACATGGAAATATCTACACCGCTATCTGTATAAACATGGAAATATCTACACAGCCATCTGTAGGAACATGTAAATATCTACACAGTTATCTGTATACACATGGAAATATCTACACCGCTATCTGTATAAACATGGAAATATCGACACCTCTATCTGTGTAAACTTGGAAATATCTACACCGCTATCTGTGTAAACATGGAAATATCTACACCGCTATCTCTAAAAACATGGAAAGATCTACACCATTATGTGTATAAAGATGGAAATATCTACACCGCTATCTGTATAAACATGGAAATATCTACACTGCCATCTGTATGAATGTGGAAATGTCTAAACCGCCATCTCTATAAACATGTAAATATCTACACCGCCCTCTGTAGGAACATGGAAATACCTACAACGCTATCTGTTTAAACATTGAAATATCTACACCGCTATCTGCCTAAAAGTGGAAATATCTACACCGCTATCTGCATAAACTTGGAAATATCTACACCGCTATCTGTGTAAACATGGAAATATCTAAACCACCAACTGTAGGAACATGGAAATATCTACACCACTATCTCCATAAACATTGACATACCTACACCGCTATCTGTAAAAACATGGAAATATCTACACAGCCATCTGTAGGAACATGTAAATATCTACACCGCCATCTGTATGAACATGGAAATATCTACACCGCTAACTGTAGGAACATGTAAATATCTACACCACTATCTCTATAAACATGGAAATATCTACACTGCTATCTGTATAAACATGGAAATATCTACACCGCTATCTGTGTAAACATGGAAAGATCTACACCGCTATCTCTGAAAACATGGAAAGATCTACACCATTATGTGTATAAAGACGTCAATATCTACACCGCTATCTGTATAAACATGGAAATATCTACGCAGCCATCTGTAGGAACATGTAAATATCTACACAGTTATCTGTATACACATGGAAATATCTACACCACTATCTGTATAAACACGGAAATATCTACACCGCTATCTGTGTAAACATGGAAATATCTACACTGCTATCTGTGTAAACATGGAAATATCTACACCGCCATCTCTTAAAACTTGGAAATATCTTCACCGTTATTTGTATAAACATGGAAATATCTTCACCGTCATCTGTATGAACATGGAAATATCTACACTGCCATCGATATAAACATGGAAATATCTACACCGCCATCTGAACATGAAAATATCTACACCGCCAACTCTATAAACATTGAAATATCTACACCGCTATCTGTATAAACATGGAAATATCTACACCGCTATCTGTGTAAACATGGAAATATCTACACCGCTATCTGTGTAAACATGGAAGTATCTACACCGCTATCTCTATTAACATGGAAATATCTTCACCGCCATCTGTATGAACATGGAAATATCTACATCGCCATCTGTATAAACATGGAAATATCTACACTGCTGTCTCTATAAACATGGAAATATCAACAACGCTATCTGTATAAACATGGAAAATCTTCACCGCTATCTGTATAAACATGGAAATATCTACACCGCTATCTCTATAAACATGGAAATATCTACACCGCTATCTGTATAGACATGGAAATATCCACACCGCTATCTGTATAGACATGGCAATATCTACACCGCTATCTGTGTAAACATGGAAATAACTACACCACTATCTGTGTAAACATGGAAATATCTACACCGCTATCTGTACAAACATGGAAATATCTACACAGCCATCTGTAGGAATATGTAAATATCTACACCGTTATCTTTATACACATGGAATTATCTACACCGCTATCTGTATGAACATGGAAATATCTACACCGCTATCTGTGTAAACATGGAAATATCTACACCGCTATCTGTGTAAACGTGGAGATATCTACACCGCTATCTCTAGAAACATGGAAATATCCACACAGCCATCCATATAAACATGGAAATATCATCACTACGCTCTGTATAAACCTGGAAATATCTACACTGATATCTCTATAAACATGGAAACATCTACACCGCTTTCTCCATAAACATGGAAATATCTACACCGCTATCTGTGTAAACATGGAAATATCTACACCGCTGTCTGTGTAAACATGGAAATACCTACACTGCTATATCTATAAACATGGAAATATCTACACCGCCATCTGTATGGGTATGGAAATATCTACTCCGCCATCTGTATAAACATGGAAATATCTACAATGCTATCTGCGTAAACATGGAAATATCTACACCGCTATCTCTATATACATGCAAATATCTACACCGCTATCTGTGTAAACATGGAAATATCTACACCGATATCTCTGTAAACATGGAAATATCTACACTGCTATCTGTGTAAACATGGAAATATCTACACCGCCATCTCTTAAAACTTGGAAATATCTTCACCGTTATGTGCATAAACATGGAAATATCTTCACCGTCATCTGTAGGAACATGGAAATATCTACACTGCCATCTGTATAAACATGGAAATATCTACACCGCCATCTGTTTGAACATGAAAATATCTACACAGCCAACTCTATTAACATTGAAATATCTACACCGCTATCTGTGTAAACATGGAAATATGTACACCGCTATCTGTGTAAACATGGAAGTATCTACAGGGCTATCTCTATAAACATGGAAATATCTTCACCGCCATCTGTATGAACATGGAAATATCTACATCGTGATCTGTATAAACATGGAAATATCTACACCGCTATCTGTATAAACATGGAAATATCTACACCGCTATCTCTATAACCATTAAAATATCTAAACCGCTATCTGTATAAACATGGAAATAGCCACACTGCTATCTGTATAGACATGGAAATATCTACACCGCTATCTGTATAAACATGTAAATATCTACACCGCTATCTGTGTAAACATGGAAATATCTACAAAACTATCTGTGTAAACATGGAAATATCAACACCGCTATCTATACAAACATGGAAATATCTACACAGCCATCTGTAGGAATATGTAAATATCTACACCGTTATCTGTATACACATGGAATTATCTACACCGCTATCTGTATGAACATGGAAATGTCTAAACCGCCAACTCTATAAACATGGAAATATCTACACCGCCATCTGTATGGGTATGGAAATATCTACACCGCCATCTGTATAAACATGGAAATATCTACACCGTTATGTGTATAAAGATGGAAATATCTTCACTGCTATCTGTAAAAACATGGAAATATCTACACCGCCATCTGTATGAACATGGAAATGTCTAAACCGCCAACTCTATAAACATGGAAATATCTACAGCGCCATGTGTTGGAACATAGAAATATCTACACCGCTTTCTGTATAAACATGGAAATATCTACACCGCTATCTGCATAAAAGTGGAAATATCTTCACCGCTATCTGCATAAACTTGGAAATATCTACACCACTATCTTGTAAACATGGAAATATCTAAAAAAACAACTGTGGGAACATGGAAATATCTACACCGCTATCTCTATAAACATGGAAATATCTACACCGCTATCTGTATAAACATGGAAATATCTACACAGCCATCTGTAGGAACATGTAAATATCTACACAGTTATCTGTATACACAGGGAAATATCTACACCGCTATCTGTATAAACATGGAAATATCGACACCTCTATCTGTGTAAACTTGGAAATATCTACACCGCTATCTGTGTAAACATGGAAATATCTACACCGCTATCTCTAAAAACATGGAAAGATCTACACCATTATGTTTATAAAGACGGAAATATCTACACCGCTATCTGTATAAACATGGAAATATCTACACCGCCATCTGTATGAACGTGGAAATGTCTAAACCGCCATCTCTATAAACATGTAAATATCTACACCGCCCTCTGTAGGAACATGGAAATATCTACAACGCTATCTGTTTAAACATTGAAATATCTACACCGCTATCTGCCTAAAAGTGGAAATATCTACACCGCTATCTGCATAAACTTGGAAATACCTACACCGCTATCTGTGTACACATGGAAATATCTACACCACCAACTGTAGGAACATGAAAATATCTACACCGCCAACTCTATAAACATTGAAATATCTACACCGCTATCTGTATAACCATGGAAATATCTACACCGCTATCTGTGTAAACATATAAATATCTACACCGCCTTTTGTGTAAACATGGAAATATCTACACCGCCATATCTATAATCATGGAAATATCTTCAACTCCATCTGTATGAACATGGAATTATCTACCCTGCCATCTGTATGAACATGGATACATCTACACCGCTATCTGTATAAACATGGAAATATCTACACCGCCATCGGTAGGAAAATGAAAATATCTACACCGCCATCTGTATGAACAGGGAACTATGTACACCACCATCTGTATCAAGATGAAAATACCTACACCGCCATCTGTATCACAATGGAAATATCTGCACCGCCATCTCTATAACAATCGAAATATCTAAACCGCCGTCTGTATGGAAATGGAAAAATCTACACCACCATCTGTATAAAGGTGGAAATATCTACACCGCTATCTGTGTGAACATGGAAATATCTACAACGCTATCTGTAAAAACATGGAAATATCTACCCCTCCATCTGTATAAACATGGAAATATCTACACCGCCATCTGTAGAAACATGGAAATATCTACACCGCCATCTCTATAAACATGGAAATATCTACATAGCTATCTGTATAAACATTTAAATATCTACACCGCCATCTCTATAAACATAGAAATATCTACACCGCCATCTGTATGAACATGGAAATATGTACACCGCCATCTGTATAAATGTGGAAATATCTACACCGCTATCTGTATGAACATGGCAATATGTACACCGCTACCTGTATTAACATGGAAATATCTACACCGCTATCTGTATAAACATGGAAATATCTACACCGCTGTCTCTATAAACATGGAAATATGTGCGCCGCTATCTCTATAAATATAGAAATATATACACCTCTGTCTCTATAAACATGGAAATATCTACAATGCTATCTGTATAAACATGGAAATATCTACACCGCTATCTGTATGAACATGGAAATATCTACACCGCTATCTCTATAAACATGGATATATCTACACCGCTATCTCTATGAACATGGAAATATCTACACCACTATCTGTATGAACATGGAAATATCCACACCGCTATCTGTATAGACATGGAAGTATCTACACCGGTAACTGTATAAACATGGAAATATCTACACCGCTATCGGTATAAATGTCTGTATTTGCTCTTAATTTATACCCAAGGCTGGGATGTTTCATATGATAAAAAGACCTAATACAGAAATAGACTATATTTGGTCTGGCAATTGATCTCTGCAATAATCAAACCTCAAAGACAATCAAACCTGAAATCTAAGCTACATATTAAATAGCTTGGTTTTTAGGTTGCACGTTGCTGTGTATGCTGGCTTCATAGAAAATGCAAGTAGCAATGGCCATTTTTTAATAGTCATTAGCCTTGAAGCTCTCCTACTTTTGAATCACATAGAAATAGAAATCAAATCTCACTAGATTTTTTTTTTTGAAACAGGGTCTGGCTTGGTTGCCCAGGCTGAAGAGCAGGGCATGATCTTGGCTCACACCTCTGCCTCTCGGACTCAAGCCATCCTCCCACCTCAGCCTTGGAGTAGCTGGGACCACAGGCATGTGCCACCATACCCAGCTAATATTTTTATTTTTGTACCAATGGGGTTTGTCATCTTTCCCAGGCAGGCCTCAAACTCCAAGACTCAAGCAATACACCTGCCTTGAATTCCCAAAGTACTGGGATTACAGGCGACAGCCACTACGCCCAGCAACTAAACTTCTAAAAATCAGTTTTACATAAAATTATCTAAGCGTGCAAGGAAAGATAAGAAGCCTAAGGAACCAGTGAGTTGAAGAATAAATGCAGTTTAAATCATACATGTAAACAACATGATGTGATGTGGTAGGAATCATCTAACATGCTTTAAAGCATGAGTAAAAGGTCTTTACTTAGAAAACTGGATCTTAGTTTAGGATATCTTTAGATAAGAGTATGAAAAGTCATATCATATTGATAAGTAAAGTGCTTCCTTTGGCTAATTTTAAGGATAGGACATTTACTTTCATATAATTCATAGGAATCTTAGACTTAAAAATAAAATTTCCCTTCTCAAATCCTTACTTTTATACTATTTTGCATTTCTTTCAATTTTGTGTTAATGGCCTATGTCTCAACATATTCTATTAAGCCTTCTGGAAACACATACTTTGTTTCCAGCCTCTTCAGAGAACCATCACTCCAATTCCTAGGCTTCTGAAGAAGCAGACCCAAGCTTATAATTATTACATATTTCCAAATCTAGGTGACCAACAAAAATTGATACTTTTCCCATCATACCTTTAAGTTAAAAATCAGGTGTATGCTGAGAGGTAAAGACCCAAGAGTGTTGGTTGTCTAATTCTGCAGCTGTATAAACAAATCTTAATGCTTGAAAATATTCAAAGGTTATTCTCACGTTGATTGTTGGTAACTATGTGTAACAACATGAAAAGAAAAAAAAATCAAAGAATTACGTCTGAGGATAATACACAATCTCTAAGGGTAAGAAGAGCAACAAAAATTCTGCTTCAATTACCACTGAAATAATATATTTATCCTGTAAAATCTATGGTGGCTGGTTGTAAAAATTAGGCATTAGCAAACTGATAAAGATTTTTTAATGAAAACATTATGAAACATAGTTTTTAAAAAGTTAAATACACCCACACCAGTTTTTCACATTCTTTGGGCTGCTTTAATGCTGCCATTAAATAATTGATTTAGTTGTGACATAGATCCTATGTTCCATGGAGTCTACCATTCATAAAGATGCAATGTAAGGTAACAAAAATATAAATTGTGTGTGTGGGGAGGAGAAGTCAAGAGTATTTTTATGTGACAGAAGTTAAGTTGTTATCAGTGTAAAATAGTCTGTTACAAATACAGGACTCTGTATGTTAGTTTCACTAACCAGAAAGAAAGAAATTACAGCAGATACACACACACACACCAAAAAAGGGAAAAGAAACAAAGCTTAGCACCACAGAAAACCACCAAACTAGAGGGATAAACAATAAGAAAGGAAGAAGTGAACAAGTAATCTAAAAAACAACTAATGAAATGGTAGAAGGAAGTCCTAATTTATCAATAATAAACTTCAATAGAAGTGGATTAAACTCTACTTAAAAGATATAAAGTGGATGAATGGATTCAGATAGCAAAACCCACCTATATGCTGCCTATATGATACTTACCTCACTATTAAAGACAAATAGACTGAAAGTGAAGAGATGGAAAAATATATTTTATGCAAACAAATGAAAAGCAAGCAGGAGTAGCCACAGTCATGTCATATTTTAAAAGGCTTTAAATAAAAAAAACTATATAAAAAAAGAATGTCACTGTATAATGAAATGATAAAAGGCCCAATTCAATAAGAGGACATAACATATATATTACTTAGGTGTAACTATATATGTACCCAACACCAGAACAACCAGATATATAAAGCAAATATTAGATTTAAAGGTAGAGATAGACTGCAATACAATATTAGTAGGAAATTTCAACACTCCACTTTAAAAATGGACAGATTCTATGAAGAGAAAATCAACCAAAAAATGACAGACTCAAACTATCCCATAGACCAAATGGACCTAGCAGGTAAAGAAGATCTCACCTGATATGGTTTGGCTGTATATCTCCACCCAAATCTCATCTTGATTATAGCTCCCATAATTCATACATGTTGTGGGAGGGAACCAGTGGGAGATAATTGAATCATGGGAGCGGTTCCCCCATACTGTTCTTGTGGTAGTGAATACGTCTAACAAGATCTGATGGTTTTATAAGGGGGAACCCTTTCACTTGGTTCTCAATTCTATTTTGTTTGCTACCATGTAAGATGTGTCTTTCGCCTTCCATCATGATTGGGAGACCTCCCCAGCCACGTGGAACTATGAGTCCACTAAACCTCTTTTTCTCTGTAAATTACCCAGTCTCGGGTATGTCTTTATCAGCGGTATGAAAACAGACTAATACATCATCCAACAGCTGCAGAATACAAATTATTCTCAACTGTACACCAAACATTCTCTAGGACCAATCATACATTATGACACATAGTAAGTCTTAACAAACTTAAGAAGACAGATATCATATGAAGTATCTTTTCTGATTACAGGGATATAAAGCCAGAAATCAACAACAGGAAAGCCCTTGGAAATTTTATAAAAACATGGAAATTAAATAGCACGCACCCAAGAAATCAATAGGTCTCATTAAGACATTAATAGGAAAATTTCAAAAGTCACTGAGACAAGTAAGAATGAAAATCCAACATACCCAAACCTATGGAACGTAGCAAAAGCAGTTCTAAGAGGGAAATTTATAGCAATAAAAGACTACACCAAAAAAGAAGAAAGATTTTCAAATCACAAAGCAAAATTATACACTTCAAGTAACTAGAACATCAAAAACAAACTAAACCCAAAATTGGTAGAAGGAAGGAAATAATAAAGCTCACAGCAGATATAAATGAAACAGACACTAAAAAATATTTCAAAAGATAAATAAGACAAAGTGTAAAGGTAAAACTGACAAACCTTTAGCTAAACTAAGACAAAAGGAGAGAAAATTCAAATAAATAAAAGATGAAAAAGGAGACATTACAACTGATACACCACAGAAATAGAAGGGATTGTAAGACATTACTCATAACTATATGCCAACAAATTTGATAGTGTAGAATAAAATGAATAAATTTCTGCACACATACAACTACCCAGATTAAATTGTGAGGAAATATAACATCTGAACACATCAATAATGAGTTTGGAAATTGAATCAATAATAAAACATCTTCCATCAAAACAACAACAACAACAACCAACACCCAGGACCTGATGTCTTCACTGCTGAATTCTACCAAACAGTTAAAGAATAACTACCAATTCTCCACAAACTTTTCCACAAAAGTAATGAGGAAGGAATACTTCCATACTCATCTTATGAGGCTCGCAATATCCTGATTCTAAAACCAGACAAAGACACGCACAAAATGAAAATAACAGGCCAATATTCCTGAAGAACATAGATACAAAAATTCTCAACAAGATACAAGTGAACTGACTTCGACAGCACACTAAAAAGAGTATTCACTATAATCAAGTGGGGTTCATCCCAGGGATGAAAGGATGGCTTAACATGCACAAATCAGTAAATATGATACACCACCACAATAGAAAGAAGAACAAAAACCATGTGATCATTTCAACAGATGCAAAAAGAACACTTGACAAAAGTCAACATTCCTTTATGATAAAAACTGTCAAGAAAGTAGGTATAGGAGTGTACCTCAACGCAGTAAAGGCCATAGGTGACAAACCCACAGCTAACATCTTATTTATGGTGAATAGTTAAATGCTTTTCCTCTTTGATATGGAGGAAGACAAGGATGTCAACTTCTACCACTTCTATTTAGCATAGTACTGGAGGTCAGAGCCAGAGCAATTAGACAAAAGAAATAAATAAGAGGGATCCAAACTGGAAAGAAGGAAGTCAGATTGTTTCTCTTTATAGAAAATGTGATCTCACATACATATGTATACATCTATATATATGATCATATAGATATATATGATCTCTCTCTCTTTAGGGTTCTTTCTATATATACTTATATAGAGTGAGAACCCTAAAGACTTGACCAAAAACTACTAGAAATCATAAATAAATTCAGTAAAGTTGTAGTATACAAAATCAACACAGAAAATTCAGTGGTGTTTCTATACACTAATAGTGAACTATCTGAAAAAGTCATCAAGAAAGGAATTCCATTTACAATAGCTACCAAGAAATCTGCAGATAAATTTAATCAAGGTCGTGAAAGATCTCTACAATGAAAACTATAACACACTGATGGAAAAATTTACGATCCACAAAAAATGGACACTATATACTCATGGAATGGAAGAACTGATACTATTGAAATGACCATACTAACAAAATGTCCTACAGATTCAATGCAATCCCTATCAAAATACCAATGAAATTCTTCACAGAAATAGAAAAAAATACCCTAAAATTTGTATGAAACCAGAAAAGACCCCAAATAACCAAAGCAATCCTGTGCAAAAATAACAAAGCTGGAGGCACCACACTACCTGACTTCAAAATATACTACAAAGCCATAGTAAGCAAAACAGCATGGCACTGCCATAAAGCAAACACATAGACCAATGGAAGAGAATATACAGCTCAGAAATAAATTCTCATACCTAAAGTCAACTGATTTTCCAAAAAGGAGTCAAGAGCACACACAGGGGTAAAGACAGTCTCTTCATTAAATGGTACTGAGAAGATTGGATATCTACATGTGGGATAATGAAATTAGACCCCTATCTTTTACCTTATACAAAAATCAACTCAAATGCGATTAAAGACCTAAAGGTAAGATTGAAAACTATGAAAAACTACTAGAAGATAACATGTGGGAAATTCTCTATAACTTTGGGTTGTACAAGGATTTTTTAAATGAGACGTCAAAAGCACAGGCAACAAAAGCAAAAATAGATAAATGGGGTTTCATCAAACTAAAATGCTTTTGCACAGCAAAGGAAACTTAACAGAGTGAAAAAACAACTTACAGAATGGGATACAATATTTGCAAACTATACATCTGCTAAGGAGTTAATGCCCAGATTATATAACAAACTTAAACAACTCAACAGCAAAAACATAAATAACTTATTTAAAAATGGGCAAAACTGGGAGGCTGAGGCAGGCGGATTGCCTGAGGTCAGGAGTTTGAGACCAGCCTGACCAATATGGTGAAATCATTTCTCTACTAAAAATACAAAAATTTAGCCAAACATGATGGCGTGTGCCTGTAACCCCAGCTACTCAGCAGGCTGAGGCAGGGGAATTGCTTGAACCAGGGAGATGGAGGTTGCCGTGAGCCCCGATTGCACCACTGCACTCCAGCTTGGGCAACAGAGCAAGACTCCTTCGCAAAAAAAAAAAAAAAAGGACAAAATAAACTAAAAGAAATGCCACAAGAGAAAATATAGAAAGGGTCAAGACGAATATATAATAAAATCATGTTCAACATCACTAACCATCAGGGAAATGCAAATCAAAACCGCAATGAGATACCAGTTCACCCATTAGAATGGCTATTAGCAAAAAGGTAAAAGATAACAAGAGTTGGCAAGGAAGTGGAGAAAACGGAACACTTACGCACTGTTGATGGGGTTGTAAACTAGTACAACCATTAAGCAAAACTTTATGGAAGTTCGCTAAAAAATTAAAAATAAAAAAAAAAAACAATCATTCGATCACATAACCCAGCAATCCCACTACTGGGTATATATCCATAGGAAATGAAATCATTGTGTTTGAAAAATATCTGCACTCTTATGTTTACTGTAGCACTATTTCTAATAATCAGATATGGAATCAACCTATGTGTATAAAAACAAACAAGTGAATTATATATATATAATATATATTATGTATATTATATATAATACATATTATGTATATTATATATAATATATTATGTATAATATATTATATATTATATATTAATATATTATTAATATATAATATATTATATATTAATATTAATAATATAAATAATAAATAATTATTAATAATTAATAATAATTAATATTAATATTAATTATTATTAATATATAATATATATTGTATGTATAATATACATTATATATTATGTATATTTTATATATAATACATATTATGTATATTTTATATATAATACATATTATGTATATTATATACATAATATATATTATGTATATTATAATATATATAATGTATAATGTATATAATATACGTTATGTATATTATATATTACATATAATATATATTATTATTATATATAATTATATATAATTATAATTATAATTATATATAATTTTATGTGTAATTATAATTACACATAAAATTAATTATAATTATATATAATTTTATGTGTAATTATAATTATACATAAAATTATATATGTATATATATATATATATATATGGACACACACACAATGAAATACTATTCAGCCATAAAAAAAGAATGAAATTCTGCCAGTTGCAACAACATGGATGACCCTGTAGGATACAATGTTAAGTGAAATAAGCCAGACACAGAAAGCAAATACCGCATGATCTCGCTCATATGTGGAATCTTAAAAAAAAAAATGTTAATAGAGAAGTAGAGTAGAATAGTGGTTACCAAACAGTGAGGAAGAAGTGGGGAGGGCAAAATGGAGATAGACTGGTTAACAGTTATGAAATCACAATTATATAGGAAGAATAAGTTGTAGTGTTCTTTGCAAAGCAGGGTGACTATAGTTAAAAGTAAAGTATTGTATATTACAAAGTATCTAGAAGAAAGGATTTTGAAATTTCTTATTAAAAAGAAATGATGAATGCATGAGGTAATTAACACACTAACTATCCTTATTGGATCATTAGACAACATACATATTCATTGAAACATCAAATTGTATCCTATAAATCTATATAATTACAATGTGAAAATTTTTTAAAAATAAATTAATGAATTAAATAACAATTTTAAAATGTTCTCAATCACCAATGCAAAGTTTAGGAGCTTTGTTCTTCACTCAGCCTTAAGACTGAAAACTAATGTGTTAGAAATATTTGTAGATCCTCTCAATTTTGAAAGAATCCTAGCTAAACTACTGAAATATAAAATATATTCTATGTAATATGCTCTTAGGTATATTCTTAGGTGAACTCTGCTTTTAGATGAAGCTTATAAAAATGAAAAACCTATCTGAAATAAAATTTTAAAGTATTTGGAAAATTACAGCTTAATCTCTTAAAGACAAATTTTCTATACAGTAACCTTTTTATGTGCTTTTGAAATGGGGTATACAATTATTTTCCCTGATGTGAGACAAAATATAGAAAGTTGGCATTTTATCTAAGAAGTTAACTTAGGAAGAAAGAGTGAGAGGCAGAGGAATGAGGGAAGAAAGGAAGGCTGATGATGGGATACCTTATCAAGTTGCCTAATGCTGTATTGGAACCTAATAGGCCTTCTAAGGAGTTTTATTACATAATGCAAGACTCCTCAATCTGGGAGGAGGAAAGGGCTTTATTTTTGAGTGGTCACAGGTTGCCCCATGGGCATAAACTCTACCAAGCTGCTAGGTTACACCTACATGAGCATCCCACCTGCTTAAGTAAGAGCAGCCACAAACTGTGGGCCATTCCAGGTAAGTGTCATATCACACCTGCACCAACTAGTCAAAGCCTGGGTCAAAGCCTGTGCAGAACTGATCGCTACAGCAGAGGCTAAAATAAGAAATGGGGCTAAGAGAGTGAAAAGCAGTGCCCATATGTATCCAAAAACAGGTTGAAGATATCTTTAGGAAGGAACAGATAATTTTTCTTATTCATAAAATAACAGATGCATATGAACTCCTCGACTATTCACCCATTCCTGTCAGCCCTTGGGCTTCATAACTAAATCATTCTTCCTTTGTAATCCAGTCCCACATTTTCAGCTATCTCTATATGTTTATTATCTTAAATATTTCTTTGCTCTATACTCTTCCCCTAGTCTTCAACAAATTTCTTTCTTTATTGTCCCAACCCACAGACTGTTATTTCCACTTCGATGTCCCATAGAAGCTTCAAGGGTTTGAAATACCTAAAAAAACAACTCATCTTTCTCCCTAAAACTCCCTCTCCTTCTCCCACTTCAAAATTTCAACTAATGGCTCCCCCTGTTATTCCCACCAGAATCCTGAATGATCCCTGCTTCCCCTCATTCACTCCATACATGTAAATCTCATTAACGTTACTTTCTAGATATTTCATGAATCCTTTCCATTCATTCTGTACTAGAAAGTGTTCCCAGTTTAGACCCTGGTGGTTGGTGGCCTCTTACCTAGGCGCTCTCTCTCTCTCTCTCTCTCTCTCTCTGTGGGTGTGGGTGTGGGTGTGTGTGTCCTGAGAATTTATTTACTTCTGGTTTTTGTTTGTTTTTTAGTATCCAGATTCTACAGGGAACTTAAATCAATTAGAAAAAAAAATAACCCAATTAAAAAATGGGCAAAGGACATGAACAAACACTTCTCAAAAGAACACATACAAATGGCCAACAAATACACGAAAAAAAATGCTTAGAATCACTAATCATCAGAAAAATGCAAATCAAAACACAATGAGATACCATTTCATACCGGTTGGAATGGCTATTATTAAAAAGTCAAAATACAACAGATGCCAGCAGGGCTGTAGACAAGAGGAAGTGTCTGTATATTTTTAGCTATAGCCCTACTTCAAACGTGTCCCCATTACAGCCAAAAGAGCGGCCTATCTAAAGGACTGTTCTGATCAGCTCACTTACCTGACTGAAACCTTCAGTGACTCCCATGGCCTGCAGGTCAATGCACTAATTCATGACTATAACATCTGAGATATCCTTGATCTGGCTACTGGTCTAGCCCTCTCTGACTCACGCTTTATAAACCATGCATTCTGGAACTTTTTAGTTGTTTCCCACATCAGCATGCTACTTCCCATCCATGTAGATTTGCAGAGACCTCCTCATCTTTTTAATTCCCAGTTCCCACTCTCAACATGGGCCATCTCCTACCCACACTTCAAAACCTAAGCAAAACAACACCTTCCGTGACACCTCCATGCTGAGTCAGATGCCATCCCCTTTGTATTGTAGTTCTTTGCTTGTGTGCCTTTGTCTCACTTTGTTCTCTTTAAAATAAACTCCATGAGGACAATGATCACCTGCTATTTGTGTTAATATCTGCACCTAGTGGCATAGTGTCTGGAGTATAGTAGGATCTATTTTCAAGGAAAAAAAGATTATATCTATACCAATAGACATGAATTAGCGCTTTTTTTTTAAAGATAAGCTCCCTTTGAACTAAGTCAATGTTTACAAGAAGAGTTATACTAAAAAGTTCACTTTTGCTGCTTACGTTTCATTTATTTCAGGCAATTAATTCATTGTTATTGGTAAATCGATACTTTTTATTGATACTGAAAAGAGAGAAATAAACTAATGACTATCTCTGTTAGAGTAGATTTGTTCATATCTATCAGTAAAATGTTAATTATCTGAAAGTCAATAATAAAACATAAACTGTGATCTTAAATGTTTTTTAGGGGCTCAAAAATAATTAGAATTCATGTCAGCATATAAAAAAAGATCAGAGTATTTTTAAGATATGATAAAATTTTATTTTAGTTTCTTAATAGGGATTTTTGTGACCTTATAGAGTTCAACTAATTATAATTTTAAAAATAGGATTGATAGAGTTTTAGAATTAGAAACAATTTATAGATTATTTTATTTTTCTTTTGAGGAATCAGGTCATCAGAAGATCAAGGAACACCTATAATGTCACTAGATCCTAATTTAATTTAAATTTTAGAATCCAGGTATTCTAACTCCTGTCTTGATACTATTTCTACTTTATTATGTTGCTTCCCAGGGCTTTAAAAAATAAAAGCTGGGAAATTACATTTGCTTTGCATATACAGCACCAATTATCAAATTCAGCATAAAAGCATAACATGTATACATCAAAAAGAAAACATAAAAACTTCAAATTAAAAGCATCTCAAAACAATTGAATATAATAGGGAAACCTTATACAAATGCAACACTCCCCCATTAATAAAAAGAAACCAATTGGAGAAAAAAGAAATTCAATATAAACATGTTGGAATATAACCTAATTCATTTTAATCCAATGCTTCAAATTGAAAAAAATTAGCACTAGTGTTATTTTCCTTTATCATTACAATCTTGCTTTTCATTACATTATGCTATGTTTTGTATTAAACATAAAATCAATTTTTCACCTTAACACATGCTAGAAATACAGAGTCACCATATTGGAAATCAGTAGAAAGTGTCTTTGTTTCTACTTTTTTTTCTTTGAAAAAGCTTTGGGAAAAAAAATCATTTACAATGTTTAATTTTAATAACTTAAAGAATGTAATTGATTTTTGTTTGTTTTTGACATGGAGTTTCACTCTTGTCACTCAGGCTGGAGTACAATGGCATGATCTCGGCTCACTGTAACCTCCACCTCCCAGGTTCAAATGATTCTCCTGTCTCAGCCCCCCGAGTAGCTGGGATGACAGGCACTCGCCACCACACCCGGCTAATTTTTGTATTTTTAGTAGAGATGGGGTTTCATCATGTTGGCCAGGCTGCTCTCAAACTCCTGACCTCAGGCGATCCGCCAACCTCGGCCTCCCAAAGAGCTGGGACTACAGGCGTGAGCCACCGTGCCCAGCCAATTGAATAGTTTTTAACTCAGAGGATAAATGCTTGAGGGGATGGAAAGCCCATTCCTCATGACGTGATTATTTCACACTGCATGCCTGTATCAAAACATCTCATGTACCCCACAAATATATAAACCTCCTATGTACCCACAAAAATTTTATAAAATAATGAAAATATTTTAAAACTAAAAAAAGTGTTTTTTAATTAAGCAACTTTATTTAAATAAAATCATTCTTCCTCATCCTCAGTCCTGGGATCTACCAGAAAGAATTAGCAACATCTTAAAGATGACAAAGTGTTAAAGATAAGCTGCTATTAAGTAAAAGTGTGAAGTGTGGAGGGGACAAGCTGGATGCCTGAACCATTTTGTTCTATCTTTAGGACAGTGAAAGAGCAAGAAGCAGGGTTGGGTGGGGGACATATATTCTGTTGAGCATTGTCACCACTATATTCACTGAAATTCATCTGCATGCTTGTATGTATACTTTTGATTCGCCTGATACACTGAAAATTATATGAAATTGTTCTCTATTCTTTAGATAATTATAATCTAAGTGCTAATATGAAGCTTAGAATTTATATGAAATATGTATGCCCACAACAAGACATTTCAGCTATTTCCTAGATAATAATCTCACTTCACCCTGCACAAAACAGGCACATGATCATGTCACTCTGACCTGGTTTGAGTCCAAGGAGGCTTTTGTTTTTAAAATAATTTAGGTTAGTAGTTAAAATATGAACTTTGGGCCAGGAGTGGGAGCTCATGCCTATAATCCCAGCACTTCGGGAGGCTGAGGCGGGCGGATGACTTGAAGTCAGGAGTAGGAGACTGGCCTGGCCAACATGCTGAAACCCCATCTCTACTAAAAAAAAAAAAAATAGAAAACTTAGCTGGGTGTGGTGGCGGGCACCTATAATCCCAGCTACTTGGGAGACTGAGGCAGGAGAATTGCTTGAGCCTGGGAAGTGGAGGTTGCAGTGAGCAGAGATCTTACCACTACACTCCAAAACAAACAACAAACAAAAAAATTCTAGAGTCACACTGAAAATCTTAACAACCTGCTTCTACTACCCATTTTTTTAATTTTTATTTTGACCTGATTTTAGATTGATAGCAAAATGCACAAATAACACAAAGTGCCCCCTATGTCCGTCACCCGACTTCCCCTAATGCTAACATTTTCAGAGCCATCCTTATTTTCTCTATAAAAGAGCAGAGTTCTCCTTTTAGAGATTTGGAAAGATTATTAAAAGATAAGTTACAAAATACAGTACCTGACACGTATAAAATATTAAATAAATACTAGCCATGCTTAATTATTTTGTTTTAAGTCTATATGAGTCAAGTTTTAGTAGAAATATGGGCTAGAAAAAAAAACAGAAAGCGGGACTCTGTGATCTGACTTGGGCTTATAGAACAGACTGCACTAGTTTGTTCTCATGCTGCTAATAAAGTCATACCCAAGACCGGGTAATTTAGAAAGGAAAGAGGTTTAAGGAACTCACAATTCCACATGGCTGGGGAGGCCTCACAGTCACGGCAGAAGGCGAAAAAGAAGCAAAGGCACATCTTAAATGGTAGCAGAGAAGAAAGCTTGTGTAGGGAAGCTCCCATTTTAAAAGCATCAGATCTCGTGAGACTTATTCGCTACCAGGAGAACAGTAGGGGGAACCCGCCCCTATGATTCAATGATCTCCACCTGACTCCATCCTTGACATGCGGGGATAATTACAATCAAGGTGAGATTCGGGTGGAGACACAGCCGAATTATATCAATGACTAATGAGAGTTACGTCCAGAACCAAATGAAAACCTGTCTGAGGCCACATTCCCTGTAAAGCAGATTTGAGATAGAGATTTGTGTAGAGAACATTTAACTGGGTAAAATCCTAGGAGCCAACAACTGTGGCGAAAAAGCTGAATTGGATAAAGGGAGTTGAGATGTGAGGCAGTCACAACAAATACCTCAGCTAATCTCAAGGGGGAGCTGAGAAGCTGGGGCGACCCTTCAGAGTTGCCCTAAATTGAGGCAGGAGTATGGAGTTTTAATACCTTTCACTGGCCATTCTTCAGATACAAGTTGTCCCCAAGGATGGACATCAGCTTGACAAGTTATTAATTAGATCTCCTGAGAATAAATTCTAGAGAGAATCAGCTGAGAGGCATGATTTGCCAACACTCCCAATAGCTGGGCAAACTTCAGTTTTGAGGGAGGATTTGGGTCACACACAAAAGTCTCCACAACCAATTATTCATGGGAAATTCTATGTAGGCAGAGCTATTTCATGGCCAGTTAATCAAAACTACATAATCTATTTGGTTAAGCAAAAGAAATTAAAAAGATAAAATAAAATCTATGTATTAACACTCAAAAGTTTTTTAATGCATTTGCCTTGCATTTCGTATGTTTTGCCTTGCCTTTTATATGTTTTGCCTTGCATTTGTTTATTTGCTTTTAAGAACCTTTAGAGAACAATAATTACTAATATAATATGGAGTAGCACAGCATAGACGAGGGAAGCTAACTCTCTCCCTTTTCCCAGAACCTGGAACAGCTAAAGATCCTAAGCATTGTCAGCTTTGGTATCTGACATAGTTTGGATGTTTGTCCCCTTCAAATCTCACGTTAAAATGTGATCCCCAATGTTGGAGAGAGATGCCTCCTGAATGGCTTGGTGCTGTCCTCTTGGTAATGAATGAGTTCTTACCCTGTGAGTTCATGCGATATCTGGTTGTTTAAAAGAGACTGACACCTCCTCCCTGTCTCTCTTGCTTCCTCTCTCACCATGTGATATGCTGGTTTCCCTTCACCTTCCACCATGATTGGAAGGTTCCTGAGGCCCTCCCTGGAAGCAGGTGCCAGTACTATGCTTCATGTACAGCCTTCACAACAAGGAGCCAAATAAACCGCATTTCTTTATAAATTACCCAGCCTCAGGTATTTCTTTATAACAATGCAAATGGGCTAACAGAGTATCATTCATGGACAGTGAGTGTATTAGTCAATTTTCATGCTGCTGATAAAGACATACCCAAGACTGGGTCATTTATAAAGAAAAAGAGGTTTAATGAATTCACAGTTCCACATGGATGAGGAGGCCTCACAGTTATGGCAGAAGGCGAAAGGCGCGTCTTACATGGCAGAAGGCAAACAGCAAATGAGAACCAAGTGAAAGGCGAAAGGGGTTTCCCCTTATAAAACCATCAGATCTCATGAGACTTATTCACTACCACTAGAACAGTGTGGGGAAAGCTGCCCCCATGATCCACTTACCTCTCACTGGGTCCCTCCCACAACATGTGAATTATGGGAGCTACAGTGCAAGATGAGATTTCAGTGGGGACACAGCCAAACCATATCAGACAGTAATAACTTTCAATTAAATATAGCTAGACTTTCTGTCAGTGGGTCACAGCAGTCTAGAGAACACATTGAAAAACTCTGGGAACAGCAGATATAGAGGTCAGATCTAGAGATTTTGAACAAAGTTTAGTGCTACAATGCATTGGTGACCACAGACAAAAGGTGTCTGTTGTTGTTGTAGTTTGTTTTCTGTCTTGTTTTTCATCATGGGAGGACAAAAAGAAAAAATGGGGGCAATGGTGAAGGAGAAATGAAAAAGACCTGCTTTTCTATGGGTGGAAGCGACTAAACGAGAGAATAAATTTGGATCACACAACAAATGCAAATCAAGTTAGAAGCATGAAAGGCATGATTAAGGCCATGGTTCTAATAGAGATCAGCCAGCGGAACCAGGATCATGCCACACCGAGAGAGGCTGCAGAGCCATTGCCTTCTCTCCTGTCAAAGCTAAATTAATGAAATGGAACTCACAGAAGCACTATGTAATCAAATATTGGTGGGACACAAGCAAATTCTTAAAAAGTTTCATTGATCAGTGATAATATCTTTTGGTGTAAATATCTCCTCAAAACATTTCAGGAAAAAAAAATAAAGCTATAATTTTCCTCTAGAAATATTTAACTTTGTTATACTAGTTTACTTATTTTTTACCTAATACATTCTGATATATTGTTATGTAGGTTAAAGATGCTCGATTCATGCCACTGTGGAAACCACACATAATTTAGGCAATAATGCAAATTCTTCTCAAATTCTTTTATCAGTGTGTTCACTTTATTTTCATTTCAAACACAATACAAAATTACAGGATGCTATCAAAGTGATGCTACAAAACCCCACTAAAATTTTTTCAATTCTTCAAATCACACACTTACACACACACACACACACACACACACACACAACACATGCATTCCCCGTACAGGCCTTTTTTGTGGGGGCCTGAGTAAATAACTGCATTTTATTTTCAATTTCTCATTTTGAAATAATTAAAGACTTACCAAAAATATTGCAAAACTACGTGACTTTTTGAAGTAAAGTCTTGAAAAAGTTGTTTGGTATATCCTTTATAGTAAAAAAAAGAAAACACGTGTGTATTCTGTTGATTAAAGGCATGCTGAGATCGTTAGACATGTGATTTCATCAGAGACTCCAATATAGAGCACAGCTGTAACGACATCCTAAGAGTGTTCTAACTGAAATGTGCTGGAAGAAGGTTGTAATTTTTTTCAACCCTTCTCAAGTTGGCACTCAGCAGATTTCCACTCTATAAAAATAACTCCTGCTCTGCAACTAATGTTCACAGATAAGCTCCAAACATATTTACAGCTCCATTTAAGTATAATGTACACACAGTAAAATTCACCCTTTTCAATGTGCAATTTAATGAGTTATGGCAGATGAATATCATCATTTGACCACAATCATGATCAAGATACAGAAAATCTGCATCATCACAAAATGTTTTCTTTTGCTGTTTTGCATTTGATCTTTTCTCCATTCCTGAACACAGGCAACCACTAATCTGCTTCTGTTTCTACAGTTTGCATTTTCTAGAGTATCCTATTAGTGGAATGATACATTGGTGTCTTTCATGTCTAGATTCTTTCACTGAGCATAATGCTTTTGATATTCATTTATATTGCTGTTGTACCAGTTTGCTCCTTTTTATTGTTGAGTGGTACTCCATCTACAACTGGTTTATCCATTTACAAGTTGATGGACACATCTGCTATGAACTTCAAGGATGAGGCTTGGTACGGATATGTTTTTATTTATTTTGAGTGGCAGTGGAATTATTTGGCTATATGATCAGCACTAAGTTTAACATTAAAAGAAACTGCCAAACTGCTTTCCAGAATGTCTGTACCATTTTGAAGTCCCACTAGCCAGGTGTGAATAGCAATTCTTCACATCATGTGGTATGGTCAGTTCTGCTCGTGTCAGCCACTCCAGTGGGTGTACAGTGGTACCTCAATGTGGTTTTAACTTGCATTTCCCTGATGACGGGTAATGTTAAGTATCTTTTCATTTGTGTATTGGACATCATCTCTTTTTAAATTAAAATATCTGTACAAATATTTGGCCCATTTAGGTCAAAATATTATGTTAAATGAGTTATTTGTGTTTTGTTATTTAGTTTTTTAGTTATGTGTACATTCTAGATGAAAGTTCTTTATCAGACATATTTAAAATTATTCTGTCCCAATCTGTGGTTTGCCTTTTCATTTTTTGATGCTATGTTTTAAATTGCAAAAGTTTTAATTTCATGAAGTCCAACTTACTATTTTTTTCCATTTTCATCCATCCTTTTCTTATCTAAAAAATTTTTAGCTATAGTAAGATTATTAAAAATTTTTCCTATTCAGTAAGCTTTATACTTTTTATATTTACATTATGTATAAAATACATGTTGAGTTAATTTGAGGATATGGTGTGAGGTAATTCTGAAGTTCATATTCTCCATTTAATATCCAATTTTAATAGTACCATCTTTATAAAGACATTGATTTCCTTATTGAATTATTTTGGCAACTTTGGCCATGTAAGGCTGGATATATTTCTAAATGATTTATTCTGTTTCACTGATATATATGTCTTCTTCATGCCAGTAAGTTTACTGTACTGGTTAGTGTAGCTTTACAACATGTCTTGAAATTTGGAAAGTTTTCCAACTTTATTCTTCTTTCTAAAACATGCTCTGGCTATTCTAGGACTTCCGCATTAAAAAAAAAAAAATTAGAATCAGCTTTGTAATTTCTCCAAAAAGGCCTATAGGTTTGATTGGGATTGTGCCAAATCTGGAGATCAGTTTCAGAAGAATTATCATCTAATAAGTATGACATGTATATTTACCAATGAACTTGATACATATTTCTACCTATTCAATCTCTCGTATTAGTGATTTAGAAATTTTGGATCAGCATACCTTTTATTAAATTTATTCTGAATTATTTTATTATTTTTGAGGCTATTATAAGTTAAATTGCTTACATAATTTTATTTTCTAATTGGTGTTGATTGTGTATAGAAACACAATTGATTTTATTTATTGATCTTTCATCCTACAACTTTGTTAAATTCACTTCATACCTCTAGCAAACTTCTGCAGATGCCTAAGGATTTTCTATGTATATGTTTACATCACGTGAGAATAGTATTTTTCTTTCTTCCCAACTTGGGTGTCACTTATTTCTTATTTTCTTTTCTTTTCTCTTTATTTCTTTCTTCTTTCTGTCCATTCCTCCTTCCTTCCCTTCTTTCTTTCTCCCTGTTTTAGAATCAGTTTTGTAATTTATCCAAAAGGACCTATAAGGTTTCATGGCAATTCCACTGAATCTAGAGATCAATTTCAGGAGAATTATCATCTCATAAGTATTAAATATTTATCAATGAACTTGGTATATATTTCCACTTATTTAATATTGAATGCAATACTTTAAGGAACTAGGGAGAGAGGACATCATTGCATTTTTCATGATCTTATGTAGAAAGTATTAAGGCTTTCACCATTTTAAGTAAGATGTTTGCTATAGATTTTTTGTAAACACATAATCAGTTTGAAAATGTACTTTTCTATCCTCAGTTTGCTGGGAGTTTTTAATTTAAAAAATGTGTTACATTTTGTAAATTCCTTTTTTGCATCTATTGAGAGTGTCACGTGATTTTTCTTTTTTCTGTCAGCACGGTAGATTTTCAGTTGTTGAAACCAACTTGAGATAAACCCCACTTCGTTAAAACACATTATCATTTTTAACTATTCCTAGACTCAATTTGCTAATATTGTATTAAGAATGTTGCATCTAAGTTCATAATGGTTATCAGTCTGTCATTTTTGAGTTGTGATCTCTGTATTTGTTTCTGATATCGAGAGAATCCACGTAAAACATCTACTTCTGTCATCAGTAATAATCTGACCAGGGATAACACCAACAGTTAGAGAGGAACCTGTCATTACCTGTGGCAGCAGAGATATCAGAGATTCCAAAAAGAAAAGCAAGGTTAAAATTTCAAATATAATCACATGAAATATCAGAAAGCCAGGGGATAGAAATATAGGAGAGCAAAATCTTAGAGGTCAAAACAAGTAATTAAGTACTGCACATGATAATAAAAAGTAAAGTCTTTTCCTAAGGCAGAGCCTGGCTGCTGCCTAGCTTCTTTGACAATTCTTGGTAGGCTTTCATGGCTTTATAAGGGCTTATACTTTAGGTAAAGTTATAGTCAGGGAAACGGTGGGTGTAGGTTGGCTCTGTAGAAATGAAGCATTACAGGAGCACTGCAGTTAGAAAGAAACTGATACTGATGATACTTCGGTCACACTAATAATACATGCTAATGATAATCATAGCAATCATGGTAATGACAGAAAATATATATATAATATTAACATGCTTCTATTTGCACATATACATATGTGAATAGAAACATTGATTTAAAGACATGAAAGTATAGAAATAGCCTACACCTGATAAAGATATGCTCATACACAATAACAAACATCAGTATAAACAGAGATTTTGATGTATCACAGAATTCTCCAATAGATCACAATTTTGACACTATGGGAAGTGTCATTTTCAGAACTTTTCTTTATCTCCATTATCTCCATTCTCTATTTCCAACATTCCTGGAGACTGAACTCAAGGATCAGTAAATATTCTCAACCTTAACCATAGCAGACTTCATTCATCCCATATAGGCTTGTTCTTTTTCCCCATTGACAGAAGGCATTGTACCATGAAATATACAACATATCTCTGACACACCTGACGAAAACAAACAATGGGGAAAGATTGACTATTTAATCAATGGTGATGGGAAAACTGGCTAGCCATATGAAGAAAGCTGAAACTGGACCCCTTCCTTACACCTTATAAAATAATTAACTCAAGATGGATTAAAGACTTAAACATAAGATCTAAAACCATAAAAACTCTAGAAGAAAACCTAGCCAATACCATTCAGAACATAGGCATAGGCAAAGACTTCATGACTAAAACACCAAAAGCAGTGGCAACAAAAGCCAAAATTGAGAAACGGGATCTAATTAAACTAAAGATAGCTTCTGCACAGCAAAAGACACTATCATCGGAGTGAACACACAACCTACAGAGTGGGAGAAAATTTTTGCAATCTATCCATCTAACAAAGGGCTAATATCCAGAATCTACAAGGAACTTAAACAAATTTACAAGAAAAAAACAACCCCATCAGAAAGTGGGAAAAGGATATGAACAGACACTTCTCAAAAGAAGACATTTATGCGGCCAATAAACACATGAAAAAAAGCTCATCATAGGCTGGGCGTGGTGGCTCACGCCTGTAATCCCATCACTTTGGGAGGCCAAGGCGAGTGGATCACAAGGTCAGGAGTTTGAGACTTGCCTGGCCACTATGGTGAAACTCTGTCTCTACCAAAAACACACAAAAAAACTTTAGCCAGGCGTGGTGGTATATATCTGTAATCCCAGCTACTCAAGAGGCTAAGGCAGGAGAATTGCTTGAACCCATTAGGTGGAGGTTGCAGTGAGCCGAAATTGTGCCACTGCACTCCACCCTGGGTGACAGAGTGAGGCTGTCTCGAAGAAAAAAAAAAAAAAAAGCTCATCACCCCTGGTCCAATGAGATACCATCTCACGCCAGTTAGAATGGCAATCATTAAAAAGCCAGGAAACAACAGGTGCTAGAGAGGATGTGGAGAAATAGGAATGCTTTTACACTGTTGGTGGGAGTGTAAATTAGTTCAACCATTGTGGAAGACAGTGTAGCAATTCCTCAAGGATCCAGAACTAGAAATACCATTTGACCTAACAGTCTCATCACTAGGTACACATCCAAAGGATTATAAATCATTCTACTATAAAGACACATTCACACATATGTTTATTGCAGCACTATTCACAATAGCAAAGACTAGGAAGCAACCCAAATGCCCATCAATGATAGACTGGATAAAGAATATGTGGCACATATACACCATGGAATACTATGCAGCTATAAAAAAGGATGGATTAATGTCTTTTGCAGAGACATGGATGAAGCTGGAAACCATCATTCTCAGCAAACTATCACAAGAACAGAAAACCAAACACCACATGTTCTCACTCATAAGTGGGAGTTGAACAATGAGAACACATAGACACAGGGAGGGGAACATCACACACTGGGGCCTGTCAGTGGGTAGGAAGGAAAGAGGAGGGATAGCATTAGGAGAAATACTTAATGTAGATGACGGGTTGATGGGTGCAGCAAACCACAACAGCACATGTATACCTATTTCACAAAACTGCAAGTTCTGCATATGTATCCCAGAACTTAAAGTGTATGTATGTGTGTATATATATATACACACAAATGTAAATGTAAATGTAAATAAATTGAAAATGGTAAAAATAGAAATATGTTTCCTACACAAATAGTGACATAATAAAGCAAGATAGAATGTATGTTTGAGTTAAAAAAAAATTTGCTTAGAAGACAACTTGAATTCCATTCCAAGGAACTAGTTTTCAAAAGTTTACAACCAGATTTCAGTTTGGCAAAAGGCAACAATGCTGTTTTGAAAATAATTTCTGAAAAGAGCTTTCCCAGAAGTTCCAAATGGCAGTCCTGATACAAGGAAGTAGGGGCAATTTTGTTACCACCAGGAACATTGAATTTATTTTCAGACCTTGAAATTCTGGGAGGCCCTCGAATAATAATCAACTACAATATTTTACTTTACATAGAAATATTGTTTTAATGTTAATATAAAAGCTTGTATATGAACTAAAATTGTCAATCTGCCACTTTTAAGAAAGAAGAATCCATTATGTCCCTAATCTATAGTGAGTTGATATGTTCCATAAGCAGTTCTGGAAGGAGGCTACACTTAGAGCATAAATTGGTATAGATCGCTTTGCTCTCACAGATAGCGACACAATATTTTCTGCTGAATGGGAAAAAGTTTGAAGGCATAAATCAAGATAAAGCAATCATCTGACAAAGAATTACAAAGAGGCCCCATACCTTTTTCTTAGTGAACGCCATGTGACACATTGATTTTCCACTGAAGATAAAAGCCAAAATCATGTGTCATCAATAGAAAGCAAGCAAAACTATTTGGTTCAATATGTTATGGTACTGAACCAAAAAAAACTTGCAGAGAAAAGACAAATCTAAAATGTTGCACATGATTCAAACAAGTCTGGATCAGAAGAGACATTTCAGAGGTCACCGCTAGAGAGTCAAGGATACATTAGAGAGAAATAAACTCCTGCTTTTTTGTTTATCTACTTACATACACAGATACTGTCTGATGAAGATGATTGATATCAGGTATGGTATTTGACGGTATAGTCATTTACAAAATAATTCATCCCTTATGATCTAATGCAATTTTCTTCATATTACACGTGTATATTTAAATACTTCCTTGTGAAGTGGAGGCTAGCCAGGCTGCTGTTAGCATATCCAGTACATTTCTGCAAATTCCAAAATGGCAAATCCCACAGTTGAAATTTCAACCTCTCTAGCGTCCCTCGGCTGGAGTGCATAATCACGGCAAAAGTCTGCAACATCAGAGGTGGCCGCCACAGACACAAAGTCTATGTTTCTCATTCCATTCTACCAAATCTAGTCAGCAGTCTGGGTGAGGGGGCTTGGCAGTATCTATGAGCAGAAAGCATTCAAATGGCTGGTATATGTGCTTCCGGGGAAACTAAGGGAAAAAAAGAGAGAGGGAGGGAGGGAGGGAACAAGAAAGAAGAAGGAAACTCAAGGAGAGAGGAAGGGAAGGAGGCTGGCAAGAAGGGATGGAGGGAGCAAGGGAGGGAGGAATAAAGGAAGGAAGTTACACCAAGTTTCAAAACTGGCCACGGACTGAGAAGGATTAAGAGGCAAGCGGAATTGAAAGCATTTATGTTCATACTTGGTATTTTTCTTACCCATTCTTGCAAATTAGTAATTTAAAAATGTTCATTTCCACAAATCCACGTGTTTTCTTGTTCCTCTCTCTCCGCTCTTTTTCCTTCTTTCCTTCCTGCCTTTCTTCTTTCTTTTCAACATAGGTTATATAAATGTGTGAGAGCTATCACTAGTCTACATTAATCATCAGGATTTTCCTGTATATTTCCAATTAAGATGACCCATAATAATATTCTACTGTAATTTTGGAGGGCCCAAAATACTAGATGGCATTTAGTGTTTTGGAAATCATGACAAGTCTAACAGGACTTTAAAAAACCTATCAAGACATCTGATGTGTTTTCTTGCCCATACACTCTTTAATGAGGTCTGCTTGACCCTTTCTTCTTCCCTTCTCTAGTCATGGGTTCTTCACACTGAAAACTAAGCTTTGCATCAGTGTTTGACGAACAGGTGACATAATAAACTGCAGTTATATTTTAAATTCAGCTCAAGATGGTAGATGAGAAATCTAAGATTGTGAAGTGAGATTTAGCATGCTGTTCAGTATGCAACAAATCTGAGTGTTGCTCACACAGGATTCATACCAACAGGCTCCTTCCAAAACCTTTCAATGCAAATTCTAGCAAATGCACACTTGGAAGAAAAATGTTCCATGAAGCTGTATATGTAAATTTATACTTTCAGCATTTATGTATATAATTTCAGGGGAAGTGGGATCAACTTAACATTATTAAACATAGTCCAATGATATTTACAACATAACTTCAGAAACATTTTATTACTAGAAGTATTTTAAAAAGGATGTACCATTTAGGATTTAAGACACACCCCACAAATGAAAAAACAAATGAGATTATAAACAACATTTTAAAAAAAAATTATGCCATCTCTTTCACTACAAAATCCTCCTGGGGGAAAAATATCTTTTCCTTCATTATTAAAGGATGTTATCAGAGCACAGTGGAATTCTTTCAGATTTAGTCAGAAGGTTCTCTGGAGTTGAGAGATCTATTGGAGAATATTTTCTTTGAAAGTCCATGTCCTTTCCCCAGGCCTACATCATATATAAATAAACATTTCAGAAAAGGGGCCATTTTAGGAAAAAGTGGGTTGAAGATTGTAAGACTGGTTCCTGGGTGCCAAATAATTCACAAGTTGGAATAAGCTGGGTTTCTGTAACACTTCTCTATGACTGCCATTGATACTGAACTATGCCAAGGAACTAAGTCCTACCAAGGAAAAGCAGGAGGAAAACAGGTGTAAGAAAACATTTCCTGTCAGTGTGTCCAGAGATAGCACGAGTCAACAGCGGCTCCTCATGAAGCCATCGATTCGTAACACTGGAGTATCTAGAATGCATCTGGGTCGAATTATTAAAAAGAAAGTTCTTCTCAAGCTAGTTGTAATGGTAGCTAATTTAAAACATTAATGTTCTGCGATTCTGATAAAAACCTATGTGGTGAACCAACAATAAAGGCGGCTGAAGATATTGGTATGAAATAGTTATTTTTCCTTATATACCTGGACGTTCATGTAAGAAATTATACTTTTGGAAGGTCTGTCATATTCTCAGTGTATAAGAGTGGAATCATTTTTAGAAGTTATTGTCAGAATTTTGCTTTAATAGTGCAATAAAGTGTACATTCTCCCTCTCTCATTTTCATTCAACAGCCTCTACAAATTGAGCCTGGCTCAAAGGTCTTTCCCTCTTGGAATATGACTCCTCCCCTGTCCCTCTACATAGGCTATTCTATAACAAATTATTTGGCTGTCTTGATTTTTTCAGAGACCTCATGCTAGTAGTAGAGAGCCAGGAGAAAGTGAGATGTCCTATATAAAAGGCCTGCTAGAAAAAGAAATCAGCACTGAGTTCTAAGGATACTGAACAACTTTTTAAAAAACAAGCAAGCCATATTAAACACATTAGTTACAACCAAATTAGATAAAACAATGAAAATTATCCAAGAAGAAAATGTACATCACCTGTCTAGGTTTAAAATTGCTTAAGGCTGCCATCCAAGGACCATCTATGATAACAAATACAGTAGTCTGTATTGACACAAAGTTTTAGTGATAGACGTAATTACATTCTTCTGCTGGTGGTGTTCTAGAATAAATGGAATATCTGCTGATCAAATCTGAATGCATCCCATAATATTAGCATGTAGGATCCCAGATCTGCAGGCACTATCTCTTTCTCAGATCTAC
Organism: Gorilla gorilla gorilla; assembly: GCF_029281585.2. Taxonomy (NCBI): domain Eukaryota; kingdom Metazoa; phylum Chordata; class Mammalia; order Primates; family Hominidae; genus Gorilla; species Gorilla gorilla. The sequence goes on from NC_073224.2 coordinate 2,683,067, forward strand.
ACTTTGAATATTATGTTAGTTAAAATGAGAAGTATGTTAGAAAATGTCTTTTAGAAAAGAAATATTGGCTGAGTATGGTGGCTCATGCCTGTAATCCCAACACTCTGGGAGGCCAAGGTGAGAAGATCTCTTGAGCTCAAGAATTTGAGGCCAGCTTGGGCAACATATCTATAAAAAATTTTAAAAATTAGCCGGTGTGGTGGTGCACACCTATAGGCACAGCTACTTCAGAGGCTGAATCAAGAGGATCACTTGAGCTTGGGAGTTTGAGGTTGCAGTGAACTATGAACATGGCACTGAACTCCAGTCTGGGCAACAGAGTGAGAACTTGTCTTCAAAAAAATAAAAAAGAAGAAAAAAATAGGAAACATTGTGTTCACGTATGCTATGGTACTCTTTCTTATATAAACTATTTCTTTGCAGTATTCTAGAGGATTTAAGACAAATTTACCATTTAATAATTTCATATGGTATATTATTGCATTAGTATAGTATGTTATTATATAATTAGTATAAGTGACCAGTGCTGCAACAACCACATTCCAAAAAATATTGTGATCCTCCAAAATTACAATGTCTAAATGACATTATTCTCCTTCATGAGACCGTTATACCTTAATTTTTCAGCACCATGAAAATCTACAAATGCCCTCTAAAATATATTTAGAAAACGTGGGAAAAAATACATACAGTTTCAGAAGATACATATATTTTGAAAATTAGCCTTTTTGGAATAAATTATTCTTTATGACATATAAATAAACACATTTTCCAGACTGGCGGGGTAACATTTGCATCAGTCAAAATAATTAGATTACTAAAACCTGTAATCTTATTAGAAAAATGGTTTATTCAGAGAATCATTGGAATTATTAGCCTTCAAGCTGCTATATATTGAATCTGATCAAAATAATTAAGATAATATTATTTCATTTTTCAGTATAATATCCCCTTAGTATTTGTGTTTCTTATTTAATATGTGATTATATTTACTTCTGTGAATAATATGGATGAAGATCATTACAGTGTCAAGATCACTGGGTTCAGAACACAGAAACCTCAAGTCTATTCTTTTTTCTTAAATACCTGTAAGACATTAAAGAAGACAGAGTTTCTGGACTCTAATTTCTCTATCTGTAGAATAAATGGGTTAGACCAAATAACTCCTTTCTGCTTATAAATTTTCTAATTATATGACTGAGCTTACACCTGGAAAACAGTCTATCTCCTGTATAAATTAATGATAGAAATGAAAACCACCATGTTTCATGAAATTAACCACATAAATATTAACATCAACTGCTCAGAAGGACTTAAGTGCAAGTATCACAGGAATTCTGAAGCACAGAGAACTAAATATAAGAAATGTAACACTCTTCGTATTTTCAAAGAAGATTTTAATAATATATGTAAACACAGTAGCCTGTTCATAAGAAAAAAGAAAAGTGACGTCTTAGCATATTCAGGGTTCAACCAAAACTAATACTGGAATGTAAATCAAAGCAATATTCACCTAACTGTCATAATTGGCATGAATAATTTTAAGTAAAACACTTTTATTTGATATTAAATGTGAACAATAAGCCAAAACAGAGAAAACTAATCAATTGATCATTTATTGAAACTGAAATAAAAATATATAATTATTGAAGCCTCTTATATACATAAACCAATCATTGCTTAAATGAGCTGACATACTAGCTCCATAGTTTTATGTCACTAAGGAACTCTTTTGAACACAATAAAGAAACCAGAATTGAGCACAAAGAATGATGAACTGGGAAGTTCATGGCTTTCTATCTACTAATTAGGAGTACAATCATTCAGTCAAACAGCCACTCAACAAACATTTAGCATACAGCTTCTGGATACCAGGTACTGGTGTAGGTGCTAGAGCAACAAGGAAATAGTCCCTGCATTCAGTGAGCTCACAGGCAAGTAAACAAGTAAGTATAAAGACTGCATGACTGATTGGGAGCGGTGGCTCATGCCTGTAATCCCAGCACTTTGGGAGGCCAACGTGGGCAGATCACGAGGTCAAGAGATCGAGACCATCCTGGCCAACATAGTGAAACCCCATCTCTACTAAAAATACAAAAATTAGCTGGGCACGGTGGTGCACGCCTGTAGTTACTTGGGAGGCTGAGGCAAGAGAATCAGTTGAACCTGGAAGGTAAAGGTTGCAGTGAGCTGAGATCACACCACTGCACTCCAGCCTGGTGACAGAGTGAGACTCTGTCTCAAAAAAAAAAAAAAAAAAAAAAAAGACTCCACGATAAATGTGTATCTACAAAGGGCACAAAGGAATGAGTAGCTAATCCCCAAAGCCATATGGAGCGGTCAGTATAAGCTTCAGGAAAAGAAACTGAAGTAAAAAACTAACCTGAATCTGAAAAAAATGAGTAGGTATTTTCCAAGCACGTTTCAGGGGAAAAGTTTCAGGATGCAGAAGTCCTCCCAAGTACAAAAAGAGAATGAACTCTGGACAACTGGCAATTTATGGCACACAGGAATCAGTAAATGTAGGGATGAGAGGCACACAGAAACGTTGGCAAAAACAGGAATTTTGACTTTATTCCATAAATCATGGAAAGCCACCAATGGGTTTTAAGTAATAAAATACTAAGACCAGGTTTGCATTTTAGAAAGATCAATTTGATTTCAGTGAGGAGGTCCAAAAATGAGAGCAGCAAGGCCAGATAGAAGGTCCTACTGCAACTAGCTATGGTTAGAGATGCAGACCAAAACTAAGGTGAAATCATTTAGAAGAAAGAATGTGGATATAAGAGCCATTGGTTTGGCCTCTCCACATCATTTTTTTAATTTTATTTTCATTTATTTATTTATTTATTTATTTTGAGACAGAGTCTCGCTCTGTCACCCAGGCTGGAGTGCAGTGGCGTGATCTTGGCTCACTGCAAGTTCTGCCTCCTGGGTTCACACTATTCTCCTGCCTCAGCCTCCCGAGTAGCTGGGACTACAGGCACGCGCCACCATGCCCAGCTAATTTTTTCTATTTTTTAGTAGAGATGGGGTTTCACCGTGTTAGCCAGGATGGTCTCGATCTCCTGACCTCGTGATCCACCCACCTCGGCCTCCCAATGTGCTGGGATTACAGGCTTGAGCCACCATGCCCAGCTGGCCTCTCCACATCTTTACTGTTATACTGATAACATGGGGATGAAAATAAATATTATTTGTATTTAAACTATTATTGTTATGTGAAAATTAAACAAATAACATACTATGATAACATCTGAGGTTCAAGAAATATTAAGTCTTGAAAATAGGAAAGATGAAAGGAAGGAAACAGGGAGTGGGGAGGAAAGTAGGAGAAAGGAGAGAATATGGGAATGAGAGAGGAGGAAAATAATAAGAAAGAAGTAGAAAGCTAGGTACGGTGGCTCATGACTCTAATCCCAGCCCTTTGGGAGGCCGAGTCAGGCAGATCACAAGGTCAGGAGTTCAAGACCAGCCTGGCCAATATGGTGAAACCTTGTCTCCACTAAAAATACAAAAATTAGCTGGGTGTGGTGGCAGGCACCTATAGTCCCAGCTACTCGGGAGGCTGAGGCAGGAGAATCACTTGACCCTGGGAGGCAGAGGTTGCAGTGAGCTGAGATCACACCACTGCACTCCAGCCTGGGTGACAGAGAAAGATGCTGTCTCAAAAAAAAAAAAAAAAGAAAAAAAAAGAAAGAAGTAGAAAAAGATATAGTATTTCTTAATCAGCAGAAGCTACTCTTATTTTTCAATACTCTACCTTTCTAATGTATCACTGACAAGGAAAGGTCTTGAATAATTGACTGAAGTCAGAATAGGTAAGGCACTCTACCTGTGGATACATGAGAGGCCTTAAAAAGTTCATGGAAAATGTATATTATGAAAAAAACTATGCAAAGGTTTCAATTTTGGCAGCAAAATAAACTCATACTAATTTATTATAGCATGTTTGAACAGGATCTAGTTTGAGACAGTAAGAAGGAGTAGACATTAGTTTGAAAAGAGCCCCTAGCAGAGCAATGTAAATTCTGCTAAAATTGAAGCAAGAACAAACATTAGATTATGATGAAGCTTGAGTGAAAGAATGGTGAAATCACTGATGCTTTACAAAAAGCTTGAGGGGACAATGCACCAAAGAAATCAGTAGTTCACAAGCGGACAGCTTTTTTAAAGAAGAAACGAGATGATGTGGAAGATGAAGTCCACAGGGACAGATCGTCCGTATCAATTTGCAAGGAAAAAAATTAATCTTGTTTGTGCCCTAATTGAAGAGGACTGATAATCAACAGCACAAACAATAGCCAACATCGTAGACATCTTAATTGGTTCAGCTTACACAGTTCTGACTAAAAAATTAAAGTTGAACCAACTTTCCACTGCATGGGTGCCAAAAGTGTTGTGCTCAGATCAGCTGCAGACAAGAGGAGAGCTCTCAATGGAAATTTTAAAGAACTAGGTTCAAGATCCTGAAGGATTTCTTTGAAGAATTGTAACAGAAGATAAAACATGGCTTTCCCAGTATGATCCTGAGGGCAAAACACAATCAAAGCAATGGCTACCAAAGGTGGAAGTGGTCCAGTCAAAGCAAAAGGGGATCACTCAAGAGCAAAGGTCACGGCAACAGTTTTTTGGGGACATTCCAGGCATTTTGCTTGTTGACTTTGTGGAAGGTCAAAGAACAATAATATCTGCATATCATGAGAGTGTTTTGAATAAGTTAGCCAAAGTTTTAGGGCAAAATACCTGGGAAAGCTTTAGCAGACAGTCCTCTAACACCACAATGTTTCTGCTCATTCCTGTCATCAAGCAAAGGCAATTTTGTGAGAGTCTCAATGGGAAATTGTCAGGCATCCACCTTACAGCTCTGATTTGGCTCCTTCTGACTTCTTTTTGTTTCCCAATCTCAACAAATGTGGAAAGGGCACCCATTTTTCTTAAGTTAATAATGTATAAGAGACTGCATTGACATTGTTAAGTTCCCAGGACCATCGGTTCTTTAGGGATGAAAACCGAAGGTCACATTTTCAATGTTTATCTTTTAACTTCATTTTTCCACAAACTTTTTGAAGTTTCTCCATACAAATGTCTCCATACAAACGAGCACTTGCAAAATAAGCAGAGAGTCTCATTCAATGGACAGAAAGTTCTGTGCCATCTAAAAATTATCTTAAGCAAGTTCAATGTGTAGCAACAGACTGTATTGATAAATATCAGTTAGGTTGACTTCTGCAATGACCATGATGGAGTAACAAGAACTAGACTTTCTCTCCCTCCTGAAACAACCAAAAAAATGGCCAAAATGTATGCCACGAAAGTTTGCAAGACCCTGTAAAGTCAGTCTCAAACAAGGTGAGCCTATCAACTGCCCTAATTTATGCCTGGAGAAAGTTTTCCAGCCCACTACTCCAGGAGAAGAGCCCAAGAGGAGCCCATTGTTCTCCCTGAGCTGAGGGAACAGAGCTGAGAGTCCACAGAAACCATGTTGACATGAGCTCTCAGGACAAGGTGTCCGAGAAGAAGGGGCTGCACAGAAAGAGAACTCCAGAGCTCTGCAAAGGGTCCCCCTAAAGTACATAGCTAAGTAATTGTTAGGACAGGCCTAGAGAAAAGTACCTACGGTTGGGGAAACAACACCCAGATAAGATGAAAAGTAACAGTACACATGCTCACCAAGGTCCAGTAATAGTGCTTATTTTATCAGCCAAACCAGAAACACCTCAAGATTCCCAGGGATACCCAGAAGGATCTTGCCTCACTAGTTGGGAGTGATTAGCTCTAAAATGAGAACTGGTCTGATCCCACCTAATGAATTTTTAAAGCAAGACCAAAAAGAGTCAAACTCTTTCCAACTAAACTTAAATACATACCAATACAAAGATCAAGAATATTTATATATACTTCCAGCACTCAATAAGATAAAAGCCACCGTATCTGACATCCAGACACAGTTTAGCAGAGACGCAACAGTAACAACAAAAGACAGAAGAACGTGGCTCATAATAAGGAGAAAAAACACTGAGTCAGAACTGATCCAGAGTAAATCAAGGTGCCAGAGTTATCAGTTAAGAACATTAAAATGCTTATTGAAACAGTATTCTATATGTTCTAAAATAGAGACATGCAAGATACACTAAAGGATGCTGGGCGCAGTGGCTCACGCCTGTAATCTCAGCTTTTTGCGAGGCCGAGGCAGGTGGATCACGAAGTCAGGAGTTCAGGGCCAGCCTGACCAATATGGTGAAATCCCATCTCTACTAAAAATACAAAAATTAGCGGGGCATAGTAGCATGCGGCTGTAGTCCCAGCTACATGGTAGGCTGATAGCACATTAGTCATTAAAGAAGAAAAGATAGACACCTCTCAAAATAAAATATAGAGAGAAAATAAATTTTTAAAAAACATGAACAGAGCAATAGTAGACAGTACATTTCAAGTAACTGAATTTACGTGTAATCTCAGTTCCCAAAGGAGAGGAGAGGGAAGATGTGAAAACATTTGGGACTTTGAGTCAGGCAAAGCTTTCTTTGATATGACCCCACAGCATGATTTATATAATAATACATTGATAAGAAGAACTCATCAAATTTGAAAAAAAGAATCTGCTCTTCAAAAGAATCTATTAAGAGACTGAAAAGACAAGCTGCAGGCGGGGAGAAAATATTTGCAATTCATATATCTGATAAAAGGCTTGCATCAAAAATATATTTTAAAAGCTCAAAATTTAATAACGAAAAACAAACAACCCCATTTAAAACTTGGGTGAAAGACTGGAACAGACATTTCAAAGTAGACATTTGTTTGATAAATAAGCACATATGCTCAACATAATTAATGCTTAGGGCAATGCAAATTAAAACCAAAATGAGACGCCACTATCTATTTTTAAATAGCTAAGATTAGCATGACTGATAATAGCCAAGCACTGGCTTGGATGTGGAGAAGCTGAAACTCTCCTACACTGCTGATGGGAATAAAAAAAAAAAGTGCAACCTTTGAAAAACAGTTTAAGAGTCCCTTTAAAATGTTAAACATACTTCTGCTGTAAGACTCAGCCATTGCACTCCTGGGTATTTACCCAAGAGAGATAAAAGTAGGTGTTCATATAATGATATCAACACAAATGTTCATAGCACATGTATTCATAATAGCCCAAACTAGAAACAGTCTAAATATCAATCAATACATTAATGAATTAACTTGCTTTATCCGAATTAATTATGGATACATACTGTAACATGAATGAATCTCAAAATAATTATACTAAGTGAAACAAGGCAGACTCTAGAGGTAAAACATGCAGAGAAAAAAACATAAAATGTCAGACAAAAAAGTGCATAGTGTAAAATTGTATTTATATACATTTTTTGACTGTATAAATTACTGTCCAGTGACAGAAAGCAGTTTGGTGGTTTTTAAGGGCCAGGAATGAGGGGCCAGAGAAATGTATTATAAAGAGGCATCAGGAAACTGGAGGTGAAGTATATTTCCATCACCTCGATTGTGTGCTGATGGTTTCTAAACTTTCAATATTTTTAGTTTCTCATATGTTATACAAAATAAAGCTTGTAATAAAAATCAAAAGATTGAGCCATCCTTATTTTCTCTATAAAAGAGCAGAATTCTCCTTTTAGAGATTTGGAAAGATTATTAAAAGATAAGTTACAAAATAAAGTACCTGACACGTATAAAATATTAAATAAATATTAGCCATGCTTAATTATTTCGTTTTAAGTCTATATGAGTCAAGTTTTAGTAGAAATATGGGCTAGAAAAAAGAAACAGAAAGCGGGACTCTGTGATCCGACTTGGGCTTATAGAACAGACTGTACTAGTTTGCTCTCATGCTGCTAATAAAGTCCTACCCAAGACCGGGTAATTTATAAAGGAAAGAGGTTTAATGAACTCACAATTCCACATGGCTGGGGAGGCCTCACAGTCACGGCAGAAGGCAAAAAAGAAGCAAAGGCACATCTTAAATGGTAGCAGAGAAGAAAGCTTGTGTAGAGAAACTCCCATTTTAAAAGCATCAGATCTCGTGAGACTTATTCGCTACCAGGAGAACAGTAGGGGGAACCCGCCCCTATGATTCAATTATCTCCACCTGACTCCATCCTTGACATGCGGGGATAATTACAATCAAGGTTAGATTCGGGCAGAGACACAGCCGAATCATATCAATGACTAATGAGAGTTATGTCCAGAACCTAATGAAAACCTGTCTGAGGCCACATTCCCTGTAAAGCAGATTTGAGATAGAGATTTGTGTAGAGAACATTTAACTGGGTAAAATCCTAGGAACCAACAACTGTGGCGAAAAAGCTGAATTGGATAAAGGGAGTTGAGATGTGAGGCAGTCACAACAAATACCTCAGCTAATCTCAAGGGGGAGCTGAGAAGCTGGGGTGACCCTTCAGAGTTGCCCTAAATTGAGGCAGGAGTATGGAGTTTTAATACCTTTCACTGGCCATTCTTCAGATACGAGTTGTCCCCAAGGATGGACATCAGCTTGACAAGTTATTAATTAGATCTCCTGAGAATAAATTCTAGAGAGAATCAGCTGAGAGGCATGATTTAGCAAATGAGAACCAAGTGAAAGGCGAAAGGGGTTTCCCCTTATAAAACCATCAGATCTCATGAGACTTATTCACTACCACTAGAACAGTGTGGGGAAAACTGCCCCCATGATCCACTTACCTCTCACTGAGTCCCTCCCACAACATGTGAATTATGGGAGCTACAGTGCAAGATGAGATTTCGGTGCAGACACAGCCAAACCATATCAGACAGTAATAACTTTCAATTAAATATAGCTAGACTTTCTGTCAATGGGTCACAGCAGTCTAGAGAATACATTGAAAAACTCTGGGAACAGCAGATATAGAGGTCAGATCTAGAGATTTTGAACAAAGTTTAGTGCTACAATGCATTGGTGACCACAGACAAAAGGTGTCTGTTGTTGTTGTAGTTTGTTTTCTGTCTTGTTTTTCATCATGGGAGGACAAAAAGAAAAAATGGGGGCAATGGTGAAGGAGAAATGAAAAAGACCTGCTTTTCTATGGGTGGAAGCGACTAAACGAGAGAATAAATTTGGATTACACAACAAATGCAAATCAAGTTAGAAGCATGAAAGGCATGATTAAGGCCATGGTTCTAATAGAGATCAGCCAGCGGAACCAGGATCATGCCACACCAAGAGAGGCTGCAGAGCCATTGCCTTCTCTCCTGTCAATGCTAAATTAATGAAATGGAACTCACAGAAGCACTATGTAATCAAATATTGGTGGGACACAAGCAAATTCTGAAAAAGTTTCATTGATCAATGATAATATCTTTTGGTGTAAATATCTCCTCAAAACATTTCAGGAAAAAAAATAAAGCTATAATTTTCCTTTAGAAATATTTAACTTTGTTATACTAGTTTACTTATTTTTTACCTAATACATTCTGATATATTGTTATGTAGGTTAAAGATGCTCGATTCATGCCACTGTGGAAACCACACATAATTTAGGCAATAATGCAAATTCTTTTCAAATTCTTTTATCAGTGTATTCACTTTATTTTTATTTCAAACACAATACAAAATTACAGGATGCTATCAAAGTGATGCTACAAAACCCCACTAAAATTTTTTCAATTCTTCAAATCACACACTTACACACACACACACACACACACACACACACACACACACAACACATGCATTCCCGTACAGGCCTTTTTTGTGGGGGCCTGAGTAAATAACTGCATTTTATTTTCAATTTCTCATTTTGAAATAATTAAAGACTTACCAAAAATATTGCAAAACTACGTGACTTTTTGAAGTAAAGTCTTGAAAAAGTTGTTTGGTATATCCTTTATAGTAAAAAAAAGAAAACACGTGTGTATTCTGTTGATTAAAGGCATGCTGAGATCGTTAGACATGTGATTTCATCAGAGACTCCAATATAGAGCACAGCTGTAACGACATCCTAAGAGTGTTCTAACTGAAATGTGCTGGAAGAAGGTTGTAATTTTTTTCAACCCTTCTCAAGTTGGCACTCAGCAGATTTCCACTCTATAAAAATAACTCCTGCTCTGCAACTAATGTTCACAGATAAGCTCCAAACATATTTACAGCTCCATTTAAGTATAATGTACACACAGTAAAATTCACCCTTTTCAATGTGCAATTTAATGAGTTATGGCAGATGAATATCATCATTTGACCACAATCATGATCAAGATACAGAAAATCTGCATCATCACAAAATGTTTTCTTTTGCTGTTTTGCATTTGATCTTTTCTCCATTCCTGAACACAGGCAACCACTAATCTGCTTCTGTTTCTACAGTTTGCATTTTCTAGAGTATCCTATTAGTGGAATGATACATTGGTGTCTTTCATGTCTAGATTCTTTCACTGAGCATAATGCTTTTGATATTCATTTATATTGCTGTTGTACCAGTTTGCTCCTTTTTATTGTTGAGTGGTACTCCATCTACAACTGGTTTATCCATTTACAAGTTGATGGACACATCTGCTATGAACTTCAAGGATGAGGCTTGGTACGGATATGTTTTTATTTATTTTGAGTGGCAGTGGAATTATTTGGCTATATGATCAGCACTAAGTTTAACATTAAAAGAAACTGCCAAACTGCTTTCCAGAATGTCTGTACCATTTTGAAGTCCCACTAGCCAGGTGTGAATAGCAATTCTTCACATCATGTGGTATGGTCAGTTCTGCTCGTGTCAGCCACTCCAGTGGGTGTACAGTGGTACCTCAATGTGGTTTTAACTTGCATTTCCCTGATGACGGGTAATGTTAAGTATCTTTTCATTTGTGTATTGGACATCATCTCTTTTTAAATTAAAATATCTGTACAAATATTTGGCCCATTTAGGTCAAAATATTATGTTAAATGAGTTATTTGTGTTTTGTTATTTAGTTTTTTAGTTATGTGTACATTCTAGATGAAAGTTCTTTATCAGACATATTTAAAATTATTCTGTCCCAATCTGTGGTTTGCCTTTTCATTTTTTGATGCTATGTTTTAAATTGCAAAAGTTTTAATTTCATGAAGTCCAACTTACTATTTTTTTCCATTTTCATCCATCCTTTTCTTATCTAAAAAATTTTTAGCTATAGTAAGATTATTAAAAATTTTTCCTATTCAGTAAGCTTTATACTTTTTATATTTACATTATGTATAAAATACATGTTGAGTTAATTTGAGGATATGGTGTGAGGTAATTCTGAAGTTCATATTCTCCATTTAATATCCAATTTTAATAGTACCATCTTTATAAAGACATTGATTTCCTTATTGAATTATTTTGGCAACTTTGGCCATGTAAGGCTGGATATATTTCTAAATGATTTATTCTGTTTCACTGATATATATGTCTTCTTCATGCCAGTAAGTTTACTGTACTGGTTAGTGTAGCTTTACAACATGTCTTGAAATTTGGAAAGTTTTCCAACTTTATTCTTCTTTCTAAAACATGCTCTGGCTATTCTAGGACTTCCGCATTAAAAAAAAAAAATTAGAATCAGCTTTGTAATTTCTCCAAAAAGGCCTATAGGTTTGATTGGGATTGTGCCAAATCTGGAGATCAGTTTCAGAAGAATTATCATCTAATAAGTATGACATGTATATTTACCAATGAACTTGATACATATTTCTACCTATTCAATCTCTCGTATTAGTGATTTAGAAATTTTGGATCAGCATACCTTTTATTAAATTTATTCTGAATTATTTTATTATTTTTGAGGCTATTATAAGTTAAATTGCTTACATAATTTTATTTTCTAATTGGTGTTGATTGTGTATAGAAACACAATTGATTTTATTTATTGATCTTTCATCCTACAACTTTGTTAAATTCACTTCATACCTCTAGCAAACTTCTGCAGATGCCTAAGGATTTTCTATGTATATGTTTACATCACGTGAGAATAGTATTTTTCTTTCTTCCCAACTTGGGTGTCACTTACTTCTTATTTTCTTTTCTTTTCTCTTTATTTCTTTCTTCTTTCTGTCCATTCCTCCTTCCTTCCCTTCTTTCTTTCTCCCTGTTTTAGAATCAGTTTTGTAATTTATCCAAAAGGACCTATAAGGTTTCATGGCAATTCCACTGAATCTAGAGATCAATTTCAGGAGAATTATCATCTCATAAGTATTAAATATTTATCAATGAACTTGGTATATATTTCCACTTATTTAATATTGAATGCAATACTTTAAGGAACTAGGGAGAGAGGACATCATTGCATTTTTCATGATCTTATGTAGAAAGTATTAAGGCTTTCACCATTTTAAGTAAGATGTTTGCTATAGATTTTTTGTAAACACATAATCAGTTTGAAAGTGTACTTTTCTATCCTCAGTTTGCTGGGAGTTTTTAATTTAAAAAATGTGTTACATTTTGTAAATTCCTTTTTTGCATCTATTGAGAGTGTCACGTGATTTTTCTTTTTTCTGTCAGCACGGTAGATTTTCAGTTGTTGAAACCAACTTGAGATAAACCCCACTTCGTTAAAACACATTATCATTTTTAACTATTCCTAGACTCAATTTGCTAATATTGTATTAAGAATGTTGCATCTAAGTTCATAATGGTTATCAGTCTGTCATTTTTGAGTTGTGATCTCTGTATTTGTTTCTGATATCGAGAGAATCCACGTAAAACATCTACTTCTGTCATCAGTAATAATCTGACCAGGGATAACACCAACAGTTAGAGAGGAACCTGTCATTACCTGTGGCAGCAGAGATATCAGAGATTCCAAAAAGAAAAGCAAGGTTAAAATTTCAAATATAATCACATGAAATATCAGAAAGCCAGGGGATAGAAATATAGGAGAGCAAAATCTTAGAGGTCAAAACAAGTAATTAAGTACTGCACATGATAATAAAAAGTAAAGTCTTTTCCTAAGGCAGAGCCTGGCTGCTGCCTAGCTTCTTTGACAATTCTTGGTAGGCTTTCATGGCTTTATAAGGGCTTATACTTTAGGTAAAGTTATAGTCAGGGAAACGGTGGGTGTAGGTTGGCTCTGTAGAAATGAAGCATTACAGGAGCACTGCAGTTAGAAAGAAACTGATACTGATGATACTTCGGTCACACTAATAATACATGCTAATGATAATCATAGCAATCATGGTAATGACAGAAAATATATATATAATATTAACATGCTTCTATTTGCACATATACATATGTGAATAGAAACATTGATTTAAAGACATGAAAGTATAGAAATAGCCTACACCTGATAAAGATATGCTCATACACAATAACAAACATCAGTATAAACAGAGATTTTGATGTATCACAGAATTCTCCAATAGATCACAATTTTGACACTATGGGAAGTGTCATTTTCAGAACTTTTCTTTATCTCCATTATCTCCATTCTCTATTTCCAACATTCCTGGAGACTGAACTCAAGGATCAGTAAATATTCTCAACCTTAACCATAGCAGACTTCATTCATCCCATATAGGCTTGTTCTTTTTCCCCATTGACAGAAGGCATTGTACCATGAAATATACAACATATCTCTGACACACCTGACGAAAACAAACAATGGGGAAAGATTGACTATTTAATCAATGGTGATGGGAAAACTGGCTAGCCATATGAAGAAAGCTGAAACTGGACCCCTTCCTTACACCTTATAAAATAATTAACTCAAGATGGATTAAAGACTTAAACATAAGATCTAAAACCATAAAAACTCTAGAAGAAAACCTAGCCAATACCATTCAGAACATAGGCATAGGCAAAGACTTCATGACTAAAACACCAAAAGCAGTGGCAACAAAAGCCAAAATTGAGAAACGGGATCTAATTAAACTAAAGATAGCTTCTGCACAGCAAAAGACACTATCATCGGAGTGAACACACAACCTACAGAGTGGGAGAAAATTTTTGCAATCTATCCATCTAACAAAGGGCTAATATCCAGAATCTACAAGGAACTTAAACAAATTTACAAGAAAAAAACAACCCCATCAGAAAGTGGGAAAAGGATATGAACAGACACTTCTCAAAAGAAGACATTTATGCGGCCAATAAACACATGAAAAAAAGCTCATCATAGGCTGGGCGTGGTGGCTCACGCCTGTAATCCCATCACTTTGGGAGGCCAAGGCGAGTGGATCACAAGGTCAGGAGTTTGAGACTTGCCTGGCCACTATGGTGAAACTCTGTCTCTACCAAAAACACACAAAAAAACTTTAGCCAGGCGTGGTGGTATATATCTGTAATCCCAGCTACTCAAGAGGCTAAGGCAGGAGAATTGCTTGAACCCATTAGGTGGAGGTTGCAGTGAGCCGAAATTGTGCCACTGCACTCCACTCTGGGTGACAGAGTGAGGCTGTCTCGAAGAAAAAAAAAAAAAAAAGCTCATCACCCCTGGTCCAATGAGATACCATCTCGCGCCAGTTAGAATGGCAATCATTAAAAAGCCAGGAAACAACAGGTGCTAGAGAGGATGTGGAGAAATAGGAATGCTTTTACACTGTTGGTGGGAGTGTAAATTAGTTCAACCATTGTGGAAGACAGTGTAGCAATTCCTCAAGGATCCAGAACTAGAAATACCATTTGACCTAACAGTCTCATCACTAGGTACACATCCAAAGGATTATAAATCATTCTACTATAAAGACACATTCACACATATGTTTATTGCAGCACTATTCACAATAGCAAAGACTAGGAAGCAACCCAAATGCCCATCAATGATAGACTGGATAAAGAATATGTGGCACATATACACCATGGAATACTATGCAGCTATAAAAAAGGATGGATTAATGTCTTTTGCAGAGACATGGATGAAGCTGGAAACCATCATTCTCAGCAAACTATCACAAGAACAGAAAACCAAACACCACATGTTCTCACTCATAAGTGGGAGTTGAACAATGAGAACACATAGACACAGGGAGGGGAACATCACACACTGGGGCCTGTCAGTGGGTAGGAAGGAAAGAGGAGGGATAGCATTAGGAGAAATACTTAATGTAGATGACGGGTTGATGGGTGCAGCAAACCACAACAGCACATGTATACCTATTTCACAAAACTGCAAGTTCTGCATATGTATCCCAGAACTTAAAGTGTATGTATGTGTGTATATATATATACACACAAATGTAAATGTAAATGTAAATAAATTGAAAATGGTAAAAATAGAAATATGTTTCCTACACAAATAGTGACATAATAAAGCAAGATAGAATGTATGTTTGAGTTAAAAAAAAATTTGCTTAGAAGACAACTTGAATTCCATTCCAAGGAACTAGTTTTCAAAAGTTTACAACCAGATTTCAGTTTGGCAAAAGGCAACAATGCTGTTTTGAAAATAATTTCTGAAAAGAGCTTCCCCAGAAGTTCCAAATGGCAGTCCTGATACAAGGAAGTAGGGGCAATTTTGTTACCACCAGGAACATTGAATTTATTTTCAGACCTTGAAATTCTGGGAGGCCCTCGAATAATAATCAACTACAATATTTTACTTTACATAGAAATATTGTTTTAATGTTAATATAAAAGCTTGTATATGAACTAAAATTGTCAATCTGCCACTTTTAAGAAAGAAGAATCCATTATGTCCCTAATCTATAGTGAGTTGATATGTTCCATAAGCAGTTCTGGAAGGAGGCTACACTTAGAGCATAAATTGGTATAGATCGCTTTGCTCTCACAGATAGCGACACAATATTTTCTGCTGAATGGGAAAAAGTTTGAAGGCATAAATCAAGATAAAGCAATCATCTGACAAAGAATTACAAAGAGGCCCCATACCTTTTTCTTAGTGAACGCCATGTGACACATTGATTTTCCACTGAAGATAAAAGCCAAAATCATGTGTCATCAATAGAAAGCAAGCAAAACTATTTGGTTCAATATGTTATGGTACTGAACCAAAAAAAACTTGCAGAGAAAAGACAAATCTAAAATGTTGCACATGATTCAAACAAGTCTGGATCAGAAGAGACATTTCAGAGGTCACCGCTAGAGAGTCAAGGATACATTAGAGAGAAATAAACTTCTGCTTTTTTGTTTATCTACTTACATACACAGATACTGTCTGATGAAGATGATTGATATCAGGTATGGTATTTGATGGTATAGTCATTTACAAAATAATTCATCCCTTATGATCTAATGCAATTTTCTTCATATTACACGTGTATATTTAAATACTTCCTTGTGAAGTGGAGGCTAGCCAGGCTGCTGTTAGCATATCCAGTACATTTCTGCAAATTCCAAAATGGCAAATCCCACAGTTGAAATTTCAACCTCTCTAGCGTCCCTCGGCTGGAGTGCATAATCACGGCAAAAGTCTGCAACATCAGAGGTGGCCGCCACAGACACAAAGTCTATGTTTCTCATTCCATTCTACCAAATCTAGTCAGCAGTCTGGGTGAGGGGGCTTGGCAGTATCTATGAGCAGAAAGCATTCAAATGGCTGGTATATGTGCTTCCGGGGAAACTAAGGGAAAAAAAGAGAGAGGGAGGGAGGGAGGGAACAAGAAAGAAGAAGGAAACTCAAGGAGAGAGGAAGGGAAGGAGGCTGGCAAGAAGGGATGGAGGGAGCAAGGGAGGGAGGAATAAAGGAAGGAAGTTACACCAAGTTTCAAAACTGGCCACGGACTGAGAAGGATTAAGAGGCAAACGGAATTGAAAGCATTTATGTTCATACTTGGTATTTTTCTTACCCATTCTTGCAAATTAGTAATTTAAAAATGTTCATTTCCACAAATCCACGTGTTTTCTTGTTCCTCTCTCTCCGCTCTTTTTCCTTCTTTCCTTCCTGCCTTTCTTCTTTCTTTTCAACATAGGTTATATAAATGTGTGAGAGCTATCACTAGTCTACATTAATCATCAGGATTTTCCTGTATATTTCCAATTAAGATGACCCATAATAATATTCTACTGTAATTTTGGAGGGCCCAAAATACTAGATGGCATTTAGTGTTTTGGAAATCATGACAAGTCTAACAGGACTTTAAAAAACCTATCAAGACATCTGATGTGTTTTCTTGCCCATACACTCTTTAATGAGGTCTGCTTGACCCTTTCTTCTTCCCTTCTCTAGTCATGGGTTCTTCACACTGAAAACTAAGCTTTGCATCAGTGTTTGACGAACAGGTGACATAATAAACTGCAGTTATATTTTAAATTCAGCTCAAGATGGTAGATGAGAAATCTAAGATTGTGAAGTGAGATTTAGCATGCTGTTCAGTATGCAACAAATCTGAGTGTTGCTCACACAGGATTCATACCAACAGGCTCCTTCCAAAACCTTTCAATGCAAATTCTAGCAAATGCACACTTGGAAGAAAAATGTTCCATGAAGTTGTATATGTAAATTTATACTTTCAGCATTTATGTATATAATTTCAGGGGAAGTGGGATCAACTTAACATTATTAAACATAGTCCAATGATATTTACAACATAACTTCAGAAACATTTTATTACTAGAAGTATTTTAAAAAGGATGTACCATTTAGGATTTAAGACACACCCCACAAATGAAAAAACAAATGAGATTATAAACAACATTTTAAAAAAAATTATGCCATCTCTTTCACTACAAAATCCTCCTGGGGGAAAAATATCTTTTCCTTCATTATTAAAGGATGTTATCAGAGCACAGTGGAATTCTTTCAGATTTAGTCAGAAGGTTCTCTGGAGTTGAGAGATCTATTGGAGAATATTTTCTTTGAAAGTCCATGTCCTTTCCCCAGGCCTACATCATATATAAATAAACATTTCAGAAAAGGGGCCATTTTAGGAAAAAGTGGGTTGAAGATTGTAAGACTGGTTCCTGGGTGCCAAATAATTCACAAGTTGGAATAAGCTGGGTTTTTGTAACACTTCTCTATGACTGCCATTGATACTGAACTATGCCAAGGAACTAAGTCCTACCAAGGAAAAGCAGGAGGAAAACAGGTGTAAGAAAACATTTCCTGTCAGTGTGTCCAGAGATAGCACGAGTCAACAGCGGCTCCTCATGAAGCCATCGATTCGTAACACTGGAGTATCTAGAATGCATCTGGGTCGAATTATTAAAAAGAAAGTTCTTCTCAAGCTAGTTGTAATGGTAGCTAATTTAAAACATTAATGTTCTGCGATTCTGATAAAAACCTATGTGGTGAACCAACAATAAAGGCGGCTGAAGATATTGGTATGAAATAGTTATTTTTCCTTATATACCTGGACGTTCATGTAAGAAATTATACTTCTGGAAGGTCTGTCATACTCTCAGTGTATAAGAGTGGAATCATTTTTAGAAGTTATTGTCAGAATTTTGCTTTAATAGTGCAATAAAGTGTACATTCTCCCTCTCTCATTTTCATTCAACAGCCTCTACAAATTGAGCCTGGCTCAAAGGTCTTTCCCTCTTGGAATATGACTCCTCCCCTGTCCCTCTACATAGGCTATTCTATAACAAATTATTTGGCTGTCTTGATTTTTTCAGAGACCTCATGCTAGTAGTAGAGAGCCAGGAGAAAGTGAGATGTCCTATATAAAAGGCCTGCTAGAAAAAGAAATCAGCACTGAGTTCTAAGGATACTGAACAACTTTTTAAAAAACAAGCAAGCCATATTAAACACATTAGTTACAACCAAATTAGATAAAACAATGAAAATTATCCAAGAAGAAAATGTACATCACCTGTCTAGGTTTAAAATTGCTTAAGGCTGCCATCCAAGGACCATCTATGATAACAAATACAGTAGTCTGTATTGACACAAAGTTTTAGTGATAGACGTAATTACATTCTTCTGCTGGTGGTGTTCTAGAATAAATGGAATATCTGCTGATCAAATCTGAATGCATCCCATAATATTAGCATGTAGGATCCCAGATCTGCAGGCACTCTCTTTCTCAGATCTACACTTTGAATATTATGTTAGTTAAAATGAGAAGTATGTTAGAAAATGTCTTTTAGAAAAGAAATATTGGCTGAGTATGGTGGCTCATGCCTGTAATCCCAACACTCTGGGAGGCCAAGGTGAGAAGATCTCTTGAGCTCAAGAATTTGAGGCCAGCTTGGGCAACATATCTATAAAAAATTTTAAAAATTAGCCGGTGTGGTGGTGCACACCTATAGGCACAGCTACTTCAGAGGCTGAATCAAGAGGATCACTTGAGCTTGGGAGTTTGAGGTTGCAGTGAACTATGAACATGGCACTGAACTCCAGTCTGGGCAACAGAGTGAGAACTTGTCTTCAAAAAAATAAAAAAGAAGAAAAAAATAGGAAACATTGTGTTCACGTATGCTATGGTACTCTTTCTTATATAAACTATTTCTTTGCAGTATTCTAGAGGATTTAAGACAAATTTACCATTTAATAATTTCATATGGTATATTATTGCATTAGTATAGTATGTTATTATATAATTAGTATAAGTGACCAGTGCTGCAACAACCACATTCCAAAAAATATTGTGATCCTCCAAAATTACAATGTCTAAATGACATTATTCTCCTTCATGAGACCGTTATACCTTAATTTTTCAGCACCATGAAAATCTACAAATGCCCTCTAAAATATATTTAGAAAACGTGGGAAAAAATACATACAGTTTCAGAAGATACATATATTTTGAAAATTAGCCTTTTTGGAATAAATTATTCTTTATGACATATAAATAAACACATTTTCCAGACTGGCGGGGTAACATTTGCATCAGTCAAAATAATTAGATTACTAAAACCTGTAATCTTATTAGAAAAATGGTTTATTCAGAGAATCATTGGAATTATTAGCCTTCAAGCTGCTATATATTGAATCTGATCAAAATAATTAAGATAATATTATTTCATTTTTCAGTATAATATCCCCTTAGTATTTGTGTTTCTTATTTAATATGTGATTATATTTACTTCTGTGAATAATATGGATGAAGATCATTACAGTGTCAAGATCACTGGGTTCAGAACACAGAAACCTCAAGTCTATTCTTTTTTCTTAAATACCTGTAAGACATTAAAGAAGACAGAGTTTCTGGACTCTAATTTCTCTATCTGTAGAATAAATGGGTTAGACCAAATAACTCCTTTCTGCTTATAAATTTTCTAATTATATGACTGAGCTTACACCTGGAAAACAGTCTATCTCCTGTATAAATTAATGATAGAAATGAAAACCACCATGTTTCATGAAATTAACCACATAAATATTAACATCAACTGCTCAGAAGGACTTAAGTGCAAGTATCACAGGAATTCTGAAGCACAGAGAACTAAATATAAGAAATGTAACACTCTTCGTATTTTCAAAGAAGATTTTAATAATATATGTAAACACAGTAGCCTGTTCATAAGAAAAAAGAAAAGTGACGTCTTAGCATAT
Organism: Gorilla gorilla gorilla; assembly: GCF_029281585.2. Classification (NCBI taxonomy): domain Eukaryota; kingdom Metazoa; phylum Chordata; class Mammalia; order Primates; family Hominidae; genus Gorilla; species Gorilla gorilla. Next base: position 2,703,437 of record NC_073224.2, read on the forward strand.
TCAGGGTTCAACCAAAACTACTACTGGAATGAAAATCAAAGTAATATTCACCTAACTGTCATAATTGGCATGAATAATTTTAAGTAAAACACTTTTATTTGATATTAAATGTGAACAATAAGCCAAAACAGAGAAAACTAATCAATTGATCATTTATTGAAACTGAAATAAAAATATATAATTATTGAAGCCTCTTATATACATAAACCAATCATTGCTTAAATGAGCTGACATACTAGCTCCATAGTTTTATGTCACTAAGGAACTCTTTTGAACACAATAAAGAAACCAGAATTGAGCACAAAGAATGATGAACTGGGAAGTTCATGGCTTTCTATCTACTAATTAGGAGTACAATCATTCAGTCAAACAGCCACTCAACAAACATTTAGCATACAGCTTCTGGATACCAGGTACTGGTGTAGGTGCTAGAGCAACAAGGAAATAGTCCCTGCATTCAGTGAGCTCACAGGCAAGTAAACAAGTAAGTATAAAGACTGCATGACTGATTGGGAGCGGTGGCTCATGCCTGTAATCCCAGCACTTTGGGAGGCCAACGTGGGCAGATCACGAGGTCAAGAGATCGAGACCATCCTGGCCAACATAGTGAAACCCCGTCTCTACTAAAAATACAAAAATTAGCTGGGCACGGTGGTGCACGCCTGTAGTTACTTGGGAGGCTGAGGCAAGAGAATCAGTTGAACCTGGAAGGTAAAGGTTGCAGTGAGCTGAGATCACACCACTGCACTCCAGCCTGGTGACAGTGTGAGACTCTGTCTCAAAAAAAAAAAAAAAAAAAAAAAGACTCCACGATAAATGTGTATCTACAAAGGGCACAAAGGAATGAGTAGCTAATCCCCAAAGCCATATGGAGCAGTCAGTATAAGCTTCAGGAAAAGAAACTGAAGTAAAAAACTAACCTGAATCTGGAAAAAATGAGTAGGTATTTTCCAAGCACGTTTCAGGGGAAAAGTTGCAAGATGCAGAAGTCCTCCCAAGTACAAAAAGAGAATGAACTCTGGACAACTGGCAATTTATGGCACACAGGAATCAGTAAATGTGGGGATGAGAGGCACACAGAAACATGGGCAAAAACAGGAATTTTGACTTTATTCCATAAATCATGGAAAGCCACCAATGGGTTTTAAGTAATAAAATACTAAGACCAGGTTTGCATTTTAGAAAGATCAATTTGATTTCAGTGAGGAGGTCCAAAAATGAGAGCAGCAAGGCCAGATAGAAGGTCCTACTGCAACTAGCTATGGTTAGAGATGCAGACCAATACTAAGGTGAAATCATTTAGAAGAAAGAACGTGGATATAAGAGCCATTGGTTTGGCCTCCCCACATCATTTTTTAAATTTTATTTTCATTTATTTATTTATTTATTTTTTTGAGACAGAGTCTCGCTCTGTCACCCAGGCTGGAGTGCAGTGACATGACCTCAGCTCATAGCAGCCTCAACCTCCCAGGCTCAGGCAGTTCTCCGACTCAGCCTCCTGAGTAGCTGGGAACACAGGTGCATGCCACCACACCTGGATAATTTTTTAAAAAATTTTTTTGAGATGGGGTCTCCTCATGTTGCCCACGCTGGTCTGAGGCCTCAAGGGTCCTCCTGCCTTGGCCTCCCAAAGTGCAGGGATTACATGTGGTAAGCCACAGTGCTTGGCCATGTCCCTATTTTATTTTATTTTATTTATTTATTTATTTGGAGACAGAGTCTTGCTCTATACCCCAGGCTGGAGTGCAGTGGTGCGATCTCAGCTCACTGCAACCTCCACCTCCCAGGTTCAAGCAATTCTTATGCCTCAGCTTCCTGAGTAGCTGGGATTACAGGTGCCTGCCACCATATCCAGCTACTGTTTGTATTTTTAGTAGAGATGGGGTTTTGCCATGTTGGCCAGGCTGGTTTTGAACTCCTGACCTCAAGTGATCCACCTGCCTGGGCCTCTCAAAGTACTGAGATTACAGGCGTGAGCCACTGCACCTGGCCCGTGTCCTTATTTTAGATATAAGAAATGTGAGGTTGAAAGAGGAGTGACATGTAATTTTTCAGTGCTCATTATTATTGTCACGATTCTAACCCAAACCTGATGGCAAAGCCTATCCTCTTAAAAATTATACAGCTTCTATTAAGTTAAATCATTAATAATTATAACAATTTTTAAACAGCTATTCTATACCAAGCATTGTGCTATGTGTTTTTAATGGAAGATGATACAAAACCAAAACATGTATGACCACGGGACACATTCTGGAAATAGGTGTTACACCACACAATAATAATTGCTGTTAAGTCCACCACATTGACTCTTCTTGTTCCTTCAAAGATTTTTTTTTCCTCTAGATTTTGTGCCCCTGCTGAAAGTTGCATGAAGGAGGACAAAAGTTAATTGAGTATTCTAGTATGTTGGCTTAGGTTCATAGAGGTTGTCCTTTCTTTGATTAAGCGTTTGCTATAAACTCCAAATTCATGAATACTCTATTCTCTATTTTGGAACAGGTTCTGTAACGTTGTAATTCTTTTGAGTTTCAGGCTTTTCCATGCATTCTAATGGTTATGTGTTTGAAGTTATCATAAGGTTGAAGCAATTAAACTCTAGACTTCATCAATAGTTAATAGTCATTAATTATTTAAAATAAAATATACAATAGTAAGGGAATGTTTGCAAAAGTACCATAAAATTATTTTAAAGCTGTCTATATAAATGAATAGAAATAATTAACTCTTTTAAAAATGCCAATACATAAATAAAGAAATCATTCTTGTATTTGGAATAAGAATAATTAATTACTCTATTCTACTCATGGCTTAAAGGGCCTCCTGAGATCTAGACGATGCAGATATTATTGGTAGACAATTCCTCATGGGTCTCTTATGCTTCTGCACAGGTTATGAGCAGGGCCATTAACTGCCCCTTTGTTCCAGGCTATCCTTTCAAGGATATCTAAATAGTAGAGCTATGAAAGACAGATAGTAACTCCCTCTACAACAGAAGGCAAGTTATTATCCTGTAGAATAAAGATAATGTCTCCTTCTAAAGAAAAGGTCAGACAAGTTTATTTGCAGCCCATCATAAAAGATTTTAGTTCCATAAGTTTAGGCCTCTTTAGCGGTGATACCAGCCTGCTTCATGTGTACATCTATCTACCTGGGCACCTTTCTGTTGGTCCCTTTCTCAGGGCACATGGGGAGCAAGAAGAACCAATGCAAATATGTTGCTCACAACATTTGCTATACCATTAGTAATAAAGTCATCTGTCTGTGACACAGGAATCTCACCTCTTGTGTCAGCATCCACGAAACAGTGGCAGGCTAACTTGTTTCCTTATCAGTCAGGTAAAATTTTAGATCCTTCACAATACTTGACGCTATATTAAATATCTATGTATACTACCACTTTGCAGTGAGCCAAGATCATGCCACTGCACTACAGCCTGGGCGACGGAGACTCTGTCTCAAAAAAATAAAAAAGGAAAGCTTAGACTCTAGTGTGGGAAATTCATAAGCAAGTAAGCAATCATGAGAGAGTAAAAACCACTATGTGCTCATTCATTCATTATTCATTCATTCGACAAAAACTTAGCAAATACATGCTATATGTCTGCACAAGTATAAAGTCTAAGAGCATAGCAGGGAAAAGAAAGAAAACCTCTGTCCTCATGGATTTTACATATGAAAGCCAGGGGGGTGTGGACATTAGTGGAGACAACAATAAAAACACAAGATAAATAAGTAATGGTAAAAGGGCTAATAAAAAATAAAATAAGAATATTGAAAATGTTAGAGCAAAGGGCTGTGATTTTATCAATGATCAAGGAAGACTTTATAGAAAAGTTGGCAACTAGGTAAATGGCTGAAGGAGGTAGGTGAGGAAGCAAGTTGTGCAGCTATGCCGGTAAAGGACACCCACCACTAAGGGAATCACAGGGACAAAGCCTTGAGGCCATAGCATGCTTCTCATGTTTCAGATGTATTCAGAGACCAGGGTGACACAAGGACAATGAGTGAGGGTAGAATAAGAAGATATTATATTAGACAGTCACTTCAATTTTTTTGGCTATGATTTTGAATGAGATGGGAACCAAGTGGGATGTTTTAAGCAGAGATGTGACAACATCTGACTTTACTGAAGAGAGTGGAGGACAAAAAAGGAAGGGGAAGAATACTGCAAAAATCCAGACAAGAAATGAGAATTCGAGGTCACGGTGTGATATAGTTTGGCTCTGTGTTCCCACCAAAATCTCATCTTGAATTGTAATTCTCATGTGTTGAGAGAGGGACCTGGGGGGACAAGATTGGATCATGGGGGTGATTTCCCCCCATGCTGTTCTCGTTATAGTGAGTGAATTCTCATGAGATCTGATGGTTTAAAAGTTGTGCTTCTCCTTTCATTCTCTCTCTCTCCTGCCACCATATAAGACGTGCCTTGCTTCCCCTTCACCTTCTGCCATGATTGTGAGTTTCCTGAGGCCTCCCAAGCCATGCAGAACTGTGAGTCAATTAAACTTCTTTCCTTTATAAATTACCCAGCCTCAGGCCGTTCTTTAGAGCAGTGTGAAAACAGACTAATTCAGGGTGGTAGCAATGAAGAAAAAAATAAACCATTCTGGAGATACTTTGAAACCAGACATGACAGGATTAATTGATATCAAAGTTGTAGTATGAGAAAAACAGAAGTTAAGGATTTCAAAGTCTTTAACCTAAGCATTTGGAACAATGGTGGTACCATTTATGAAGTGGGGAAGACTGTGGGGAGGCAGGTTTGGAGGTGGTTGAGGGAAACAGAATCTCAATTTTGGACATGTTGCACTTGCTGTTCCTATTAGGTATTCAAGTGATCATGTCAGGTCAAGAGCTGTATGTATGAATCCAGAGTTCACATGAGGAGGTTAGGCTGGAGATATAAATTAGAAAATTATCAAAGTGACAAAAAGAAGGCATAAAAATAGGAGAAAAAAAACAAAGAGTTGTGCCCCATGCCATGGGAGCCAAGTCAAGTTTAAGTATTTGAAGGAGGAGGGTGATACCATCTGTGTCAAATGAAGATTGAGAATAGGTCACCGGATCTAGGTCACTGGTAGCTTGGATAAGAAGAGTTTCTGTTGAATGGTGACAGCCAGAGCCTCACTGGACTGAGTTAAAAAGAGATTCAGAAGAGAAAGTTTAAAGAAAGTGAATACAGTGAATTCTTTTGAGTAATATAAAAGAAAGGAGGAAAATGTAAAGGAAATGAGAGAAAAATGGTATGTTAGCAGGAAGGAGAAATTAGATCAAGAGAAGATATTTTTAAGATGTGAGAGGGAAAAACATTTTTTTTCTTTCTTATAGAAAAGACTGGTAGACAGAAGAACTTTCAGGAGTAATGCTGTTGAACAGGCAAATAGAGAGGGGTTCTACACAAAAGAAACACGGACAGTTTACTTCGGGTACAGGAGAAAAGACTGACTTTACAAGTGGGTAGAAATGGTGCTGGAACTTCTAAAAGTTCTTTTCTGGTTGTTTCTATTTTTTCAGTGAAATAGTATGTCAAATCATCAGTTGAGGCTAGGAATAGGGAAGTGGAAGACAGATGTCAAAGAAGACGGAAGAAAAATGTGTTATTCATTGAGGAGGGTAGGGGAAGGAACGGACTGGGGAAATTGCATGTGCTTGCTGGGTAGCACCAAGAACACACTTTAGGACAGCAATCCCCAATGTAAAGTGAGAACAGGTGTCACTGGGTTTTTGTTTGTTTGTTTGTTTGTTTTTGTTTTTCCATCTCTAGCCACATTTAGCTATGCTTTGTGGACTGGATGTGGAGTATAAGGAAAAGGGTGGACTTAAAGATGAGTACAAAGTTTTTACCTGTAGCAACTGAAGAATGGTGTTGTCACTTCTAACCCCGGGCATACTCTAAGACTGTGTTTGGAGGAAAGTCTCAGAAGCCTGCAGGTGGGTATGAAAAATTTGAGATCCCAATTAAACATCCAGGGGAAGATGTCTAATAGAGAGTTAGATCTGAGTCTGGAGTTCAATGAAGAGGTTTAAACTAGAGATATAAATTTGGGAGACACGATCATATCAATGGCATTTAAAGCTGGAGACTAGATGAGTTTTCTACCGTAGTGAAGATAAAAGATCTAAGGTCTAGACGTCAGAGCCAGAAAGAAAGAAGCAAAGATGAGAAGGAACAATCAAGGAAGTTGAGGAAAACCTAGGGAATTTGCCATCTTGAAAGCCAAGTGAATAAAATGTTTTCAGGCAATGGAAAATGTGGTTACCTGCAAATATTGCTTTTAGTAATCCCCATTTATTTACAAGAGATATTTTCCAAGACCCCTTAGTAGATGGCTGAAGCTCTGGATTATCCTGAACACTATGTACGCTGCTTTTCTATCTGATAATCAAGTTGGCTAATAGGCAGGGGGTCATAGACCGCCTGAATACACTGGACAAAAGGATGATTCACATCCTGGGCAGGACAGATAAGGACAGCGTGGGATCTCATCACACTACTCAGAATGGAGTGCAATTTAAAACTTGTGAATTTATTTCTGGAATTTTCCATTTTATATTTTCAGACTGAGATTGACTGTGGAAGGCAAAACTGCAGATAAGGGTGGACTACTGTACAAATCAGGATGAGGGCTAAGAATTGACTTTTAGATGTAACAATATAAGGCCCTTGTGGGTCCTGATTACAGGGGAAAAAGCCTGAATGGAGAGAATTTAAGTAAATATTGGAGGAGAGAATAACTTTTGGCAACATCTTTCTAAGACTTTATCAAGGAAAACTGAGAAATGAGGTGGAAAGCTGTCATATAAAATGGGGTCAAGAGAATTGAACAGCATGTTTATTTAGGCTCATGGGGAAGACACAGTAGACAAGGAAAAAGTGGTGGGCTTTGCTGGAGAGACACCACTGAATAGTAAAGAAAGGATGGGATCTAGTTCACAAGCAGAAAGTATAGAAGTGTCCAGACAGCTTGTGTATGGTAATAGACTGACAGTGTCATTATGGAAATTGTATTTTAGAAACTGGGAATAATGAAGAAATCAAGGCTGCTTGAGTAGCACTAAAGACTGACAGTGAAAAAGAAGAGAACGTTTTGTTGTTACTGGATAAATGAGTCCCACCAGGAACTCTTGTAACTCGAGAGTCCTTAAAGAGGACTCAATAGGCTATGAAAAATATTACAAAAATACAATCAATAACTGCGTATTAATTCATACTAAATTTTTACAGTCTTACAAATAACCTATGTTTATTTTCTTTATGTTTATGTTTAAAAGTAAATATAACTTAGGCACATCAGGGTGTCTAAGGAGCACCCACAATTGCATTTGAAATGTGAAATTGTATTAGTCAGCTCATGTTAATAACAGTACTCACTACTATGCTTACATTTATGAGAAGATTGTTAGTGCTATGGTGATATGAGGTGGGTTGTTATTAGACAAATAGTATAATTTTTTTTAGATAATCACATTAACAGTATACTATAGTAATATAGATGAACAAAATGTATGATTCGTAAAAGACCCTACTATTTTTTCTCTGGGGGTAGGCAGAAATCAGTGATGTATTTTTAAAATAACGTGATTTTTTTCTGTCATGTTAAATGTTTATTTATATTGTCTTTGCATTATATATATGTGTGTGTATATATATATATTTTCCTCAGACTAGGCTAATGAGCTCAAATGTTTCATACTTCTTGACAAAAGCTCAATTGCCTAAAGAGCCAAAATATGAATCAAAATATGAATATTTTAAGCTAAAACTCAAGTTGCTTGCTTAAAATTCACAGGGATCTCTTATTACCCAAGATAACCTGCTCTCCAGGATATAAGGAATTATTTATATTAACGCTACCCATTTTTACAACCCAAATCAAGTGCAATTGCATTAATATTCCCATGTCTTGTAGCACAATTTAATAATTCCATTTTTCTTTTCTTTGTTTTTTTGAGATGGGGTCTCGCTGTGTTGCCCAGGATGGATGCAGTGGCATGATCACGGCTCACTGCAGCTTCAACCTCCCAGGCTCAAGAGATCCTTTCATCTCAGCCTCTGAGTAGCTGGGACTACAGGCATGTGCCACCATGCCCAGCTAATTTTTGTATTTTTTGTAGAGATGAGGTTTTGCCATATTGCCCAGACTGGTCTGGAACTCCTGGGCTTAAGCGATCCTCCTGCCTCAGCCTCTCAAAGTGCTGAGATTACAGGTGTGAGCCACTGAGCCTGGCTTGATAGTTCCATCTTATTTCATGACTATGTATGCCTGATATTGTAAGTTATTTTATCACTACTTCCCATTCCCTCTTAACAATTATATTGTTGATCGTTTGTTGAAATAATGTTGGCCTCCTTTCAGAACTCATTGTGGGGCATACAGTATTTCCAGGAACTGAAGAAATATTTGAAAAATCTGTCTAATAAATTTCAAAACTGAAAAGAATATAAAGCCATATTTCAAGGATCCCTGTGAGCACAAAAGAACAAATACAAAGAAAACCCACATAGGCACACCCTAGCCAAACTGCCAAAAATCTGTGCCAGAGAGAAAAATGTTAAAAGCAGCTGGAAAAAAAAGCATAAATCAACTTCAAAGAATAATTATTAGACCTCTTTAATAGATGCAATGGAAACCAGAAGGAAAAGGAATGTTATCTTTAGAGTGTTGAAAGAAAGTAACTGCCAGTGCATTTGTTTTCTATTGATACCCAGGGCATTTGTTTTATTTTAGTTTCTATTAGTTTTCTATTGCTATGTAACAAACAACCACAAACCTAGAGACTTGCAACACTCATTTATTATCTCTTAGTTTCTGTAGGTCAGAGGTCTAGGATGGCATGGCATGGCTGTCTGCTTAGGGTCTCAAAAGGTAGTAATAAAAGTACAAGGTACGATGGCTCTATCTGGAGGCTGGGGGGGGGGAATCTACTTCCTGGCTTATTCTCATTTAGATGGTTGGCAGAATTCAGTTTCTTGTGGCTACAAGACTGAGATCCTTGTTTTATTGCTGCCTGTCTGCTGAGGATTTCTTTCATCTCCTTAAGCCCACCTGTCATATCTTTTCATGTGGCTCCTTACATCTTTAAACCAGCAGTGGTATATCAAGCCCTCTTCTTATTTGCTTTTTCCCCTACTTTTTCTTTATTGTGATAAAATACACATAACATAAAATGTATTATTATCTAAACCATTTTAAGTGCACAACTTAGGAGTATTAAGTGCTTTCATATTGTTGCACAACCATCACCAACATCCATGTCCAAAACTCTTTTCATCTCACAAAACTGACATCTGTACCTATTACACAAGAATTATTCACTCCTTTCTTCCCTCAGGCCCAGGAATCTACCATTCTACTTTCTGTCTCTAAGATTTAGGCTATTCACTATACCTCAGATAAGTCTAATCATATCATTACTTCTTTCTGTGACTGGCTTATTTCACTGAGCAGTATGTCCTCAAGTTTTTTTTTATTTTATTTATTTTCATTTATTTACTTATCTCTTTGGACAGAGTTTTGCTCTATTGCCCAGGCTGGAGTGCAGTGGCACGAGCGATTTCAGGTCACTACAACCTCCTCTTCCCAGGTTCAAGCAATTCTCCTGCCTCAGCCTCCTGAGTAGCTGGGATTACAGATGCACACCACCACTCCCAGCTAATTTTTGTATTTTTAGTAGAGATGGCCAACATGTTGGCCATGTTGGTCTCAAACTCCTGACCTCAGGTGATCCACCTACCTCAGCCTCCCAAAGTGCTAGGATTACAGGTGTGAGTAACCGCACCTGGCCATGTCCTCAAGTTTTATTCACTTTGTAGTGTATGTCAGAATTTCTTTCCTTGTTATGACTAAATAACATTCCATTGTATGCATTCACCACATTTTTCTGATCCACTCATCAGTCAATGAATAATTGGATTAGTTTCAGGTTTTAGCTATTGTGAATAATGTTTCTATGAACACGAGTGTGCAAATATCTCTTTGAGATCTTGCTTTTAATTATTTTGAGTATATACCCAAAACTGGAATTGCCGAATCATATGGTAATTATATTTTTAATTTTTTTGAAGAATTGCTTTCCTCTTCCACAGTAGCTATGCCATTTTACATTCCTTAACAGTGCACAAGAGTTCTGATTTCCACATCCTCACCAACACTTGTTCACTTCTGGATTGGTTTTTTGTTTGGTTTTGTTTTGGGTTTTTATTATTTTTGGGTAGTAATCTAATGGATGCAAGGTGGTATCTCATTGTTTTGATTTGCATTTCCCTAATGTTGGTGATGCTGGACATCTTTTCACATGCTTATTGGAGAAATGTCCATTAAAATATTTTGTCTTCTTTGGAGAAATGTCCATTAAAATATTTTGTCTATTTTTGAATTGAGCTGTTGGTCTATTATTGAGTTTTAGAAGTTCTCTCCTATATTGTGGATATCAATCCCTTATCAGATATATAGTTTGCAAGAAGTTTCTCCCCTTCTTGGGGTTGCCTTTTTACTCTGTTGATAGTGTTTTAGGATGCAAAAAATTGTAAAGCTCTCATAAAGTCCGATTTGTCTATTTTTTATTTTGTTGCCTGTGTCTTTGGTGTCATCCATTAAATCATTGACAGACACAGCATCATAAGGTTTCTGTCCTATATTTTCTTCTAAGAGTTTTATAGTTTTAGGTCTTATATTTAGTTTATGGATTGACTTTGAGTTAGTTTTTGAATATGAAGTTAGGTAAGGGTCCAACTTCATACTTTTGCAAGTTGATGTCTAGTTTTCCCAGCAGCATGTATTGAAAATACTGGATTTTACCAATTGAATGGTGTTGGTACCTTTGCCAAAATAAAAAAATCACTTTTTCATATATGTGAGGATTTATTTCTGGACTCTGTAATCTATTCCACTGATCTATACATTGGTCTTTTTGGCAGTACCATACTGTTTTGTTTACTGTAGTTTTGTAATATGTTTTGAAATCAGGGTGTGTGTGTCCTCCAACTTTGTTCCTCTTTTTCAGAATTAATTTGTCTATTTGGGGTTCTTTGAGATTCAATATGAACTTACTTTCTATTTCAGCTAAAAAATGTGACTGGTATTTTAACAGGGATTATATTGAATCTGTAGATCACTTTGAGTGATACTGGCATCTTAAGAATATTACGTCTTCTGATCTATGAACATGGAATATCTTTTCATTACCTATATTTTTAAAAATTTATTTCAGAAATGTTTTTTATTTTTTATTGTACAAGTCTTTCACCATCTTAATTCCTAAAGACTTTTATTCTTTTTTATGTTATTGCAAGAGAATTGGTTTTTTAATTTCCTTTTTGGATGGTTCATAGCTAATGTAAAGAAATGCAACCAATTTTTGTATTTTAACTTTACATTTTGTTGAATTCATTTTTTAGTTCTAACAGGGTTTTTTGTAGAACTTACAGGGATATTTACGTATAAAAATTCTTTGTTTCCAATTTGTATGACTTTTATTTCATTTTCTTTATTCCTATTATTTTGTTTTTTGTTATGTTTTAAACTAATTGCTTTTGCTAGTACTACGAATAGAAGTGGCAAACATGGATATGGATGGACATCCTTTCCTTATTCCTGATCTTAGAAGAAAAGCTTTTAGTCTTTCACCAATGAGTATAATGTAGCTGTGAGTTTTTCATACATAGCTTTTATTATGTTGAGGTGGTTTCCTTTTATTCCTGGTTTGTTGAGTATTTTTATCCTGAATTAAATATTGAATTGTGTCAAATGTTTTTTTCTGCATCAATTGAGGTGACCACGTGTTTTTTTCTTTCCTTTGTTCTGTTAATGTGGTGCATTACATAGACAGATATTCCTAGGTTGAAGCATTCCTGCATTCCAGGAAAAAAATCCCACTTGGTCATGTTGTATAATCTTTTTAATATGCTTCTGAAATAAGTTTGCTAATATTTTGTTGAGGATTTTGCATAAATGATCATAAAGGATATAGGTTCATAGTTTTTTTTTTTGTAGTCTCTTTGTCTGGCTTGAGTCTCAGGGTAATGCTGGCCTCATTGAATAAGTTAGAAAATATTCCTTGTCTTCAATTTTTTGGAAAAATTTGAGAGGATTGTTGTTAGTTCTTTTTTACATACTTGGCAAACTTCACCACTGACACTAATGGGACAGTTCCAGGGCTGTACTTTGTTGGCAGATCTTTTATTACTCATCAAATCTCTTTGCTAGTTGTAGGTCCATTCAGATTTTCTATTTCTTTGTGCTTTAATCTTGGTAGGTTTTACATTTCTAGGAATCTGTTTATTATACTTAAGTTATCCAATTTTGTGGCATGTACTTGTATATGGTACTCTAATCTTATAATCTTTTTTATTCATGTAGAATTGAAAGTAATGTCCCCACTTTTATTTCTGATTATAGTAATTTGAATCTTCTCTCTCTCTTTGTCTATCCCTCTCTCTGTCTCTCTCCCTTTCTCTCTCTCCCTAGGTCCATTTCGTTAAAGGTCTGTCAATTTTACCAATCTTTTTGAAGAATCAATGTTTGATTTCTTTGATTTGCTTTATTATCTTTATATTATTTATTCATTTCTATCAAAGCTTTTCACTTCTACCTGCCTTCAGAATAGATCCAGAATCTGCCCACTTCTGACCATCTCTACTGCTCTCTCCATACCTAGCTCAAGTCACCATCATTTCCTTATTCAGTCCTTGGAATACTCCCCAACTGCTCTTTCTGCTTCCATTTCTGACACTGGCCAACAGTTGGCAGTTTGCTGGTGATGTCGTCTAGACTTTGGTGTTGCTAATACCTGAACTTACAATAACAGCTGAGCTGTAGTGATCTTCCGTTGAACATAAATATTTGCACATATCAACAACATTAAACAAGGTCACTCCGTAGACTGAGAAATAAAACCACACAAAAAGAAGGCCACTCTATTCATTTCTGAACACAGACAAAAAAAAAATCACAGTGTAAACTCGAAACTCCTCAAATATTCATTCCCCTTTCCTGACTGACATGAGTATTGTATTTAACAAATTATAACTTTAGTTCAATTTCTCTCACCTCCTAAATAAAATTTGTTCAGATATACAATTACAGAATTATCCTATTTCTTGAAAACATGCAATCAAAAGAAAATTCTTGCTTCCTTGAGCCCTTCTCTAAATGACCCAACACAAGTCCAAATCCTAGAACAAGTTCCTCTTGTTAAGCCATGTCCCAGTTTCTCCTAGTAGGCTATTTTCCTTGCTTAGCAACTATCAATAAACCCAATCTTGTTACAGGTGGTCATTGACGATGGGCATCAATAACCCCCTTCTATCTCTTCTCAATGTAGCAAACACAGTGATTGTGGCAAGTCAGATCTTGCAAGTCTTCTGTTCAAAATGCTCCCAGTCTCATTTAAAAGCTAGTGTCCTTACAATCACCCATAAGGCCTCGGCTGAAATGGTCCTCAACCTTGGCTGCACATAATTTAAAAACTGTGAATGCCAGGATTCTACCCTAGAGATTGTGATTTAATTAGCCCTGCCTCAAGACTTTTTATTTCGACTTTTATTTTAGATATAGTGAATACATGTGCAAATTTGTTACATGGCAATGTTGCACGATGCTGAGGTTTGGAGTACAGATCCCATAACCCAGGTAGTGAGCACAGTACCCAATAGGTAGTTTTGAAACCCACCCACCTTTCCACCCTCCAGTAGTCCATTGTCTATTGTGTCCATATTTATGTCCATGTGAACTCAATGTTTTAGTTCCCACTTACGAGTGAGAACATGTGGTATTTGGTTTCCGTTTCTGTTAATTTGCTTAGGATTCGGCCTCCAACTCAATCCATGTTGCTGCAAAGAACTCTGAGTGTCTCTCACACACAGCCAATGTTGGGAACCATTGCTCTAGGTGGGCTGCTCTTCCTCAGCCTTATTATCCTATAATTGTTCTCTATAATCAACCTCGTCCAGCCACATTGGTCCCCTTGCTATTGTTCAAATTCACCAGATGTATTCCTGTCCCAATCCCTTAGTTCCTTCTTTCTGCTTAGAACACTCTTTCTTTTCTTTTGAGATATCTCAAAGCTTGTTTCCTCACCTTCTCAAGTCTTTGTTACAATGCCACCTTGTAACTGAGATGTACTATGACCACTCTCTTGGAAATTGCAAAGTTCCCTTGCCTTCCCCCATTGCCCTTTCCTTGCCTCATTTTTTTCTACAGCATATATCCCTTCTAAAAATAGTACATAATTTATTCACTCATAATAAGGGTCAGTCTCTCCCAAGCTAGGAAGCAGGGCCCTAATATTAATCCTCTTTATGCCTTATTTTACAGAGCTATAAATTAGTTTGTGCATGCAAATTTACTTCAAACACTGTCAGCTATAAAGTAAGTGCTTAAAAGTAAGCATGTGAGTATTTATACTACATAAATTAACTAAATTATTATGTGGTCTTTTAGGTGTCTTTAAACGTATAACCCAAAGAGATAATTATATCGCATCAGAAGCAGTGTACATTTCACTCCCTACAGTGGTGTGTTTCTGCAAGGCAGGGAGACGTCGATTGCTTGGATGCTTGGAACACTTAGTGTTAGGTGGGGAAGGCTCTTTACACCCCCTTTTTACCTATCACACACATTGCTAACCTGAAAATGGAAACAAAATGAACAAGAGTAGTGGCATGTGAGAAAAGAGAATAACTGAATAGTTTCAGCAGATAAGCAACAAAAAGAAAACGAAAGGCAGTAATACTTCTAACACAATTTTAAGAGTGAAGAAGAACAATGATCTTGTCAAAAAAAATAATATCCCAGCCGAGCTCAAAGTATGACATGGAAAAAAAAATCCACTCTCTCCACAGTCACCATTAATAATCTAATGTATTGAAACTTAATCTTAAATAATTACAGAAAAAGGCTTTCTTGCTAAATGCCTGACTTTTATTCTCAATAGAATTTTCAATGGCGGAAGAAGAATCACTTATTTTCACTACTATCCTGAATTCTCCTAATTTAACAACATGATTATCTGCAGCAAAGATTGATCAAAATAGCATGGGTCATTTATCAGATTTTACCTGACTATAGAAATAGTTTTCACTTTTCTTTATCGGAGATCAGTGACTTCCATAAATGAGGGTGAATGGACGTTTTCTCCACTTCTTGATTTCATGCCACAGAAATGATGAGCCTTCACCAGAAACAACCTCCCATTAGGGTCTTTCACAATGACATCTGTCTAGAGGGGTTTGTCTGAATAGAAAATAGTTGTCTAGATTTTAAACTTGAGGACAATGAGAAGAGAATGGAAATCCAGTTTACTAAGGAAAAATAACTAGATAGCCTTTTTTTCCCTACAGAGACTTATTTGCCATTATGCATTTAATAAAAGGGGAAGATACTCAATAATTAGCAAGTGTAGGTATATTTTCAGACTTTTTTTCCTTGTATTCAGTGCTATGGAAAAAGAATATAAGATAGAACATAGAAAACAGCAGCTCATTTTTCTAGACCTTACAAAATTAAAAGTAATTTGTATTTATACAGAGAGACACATCATAGAAATCCTTTAATATTATAATTAAGATGAAGTATCTCCGATCTAGCCAAAAAGGCCTACTCAGAAACATTTTTCAGAAAATACACTGAAAAAAGTAGTCCTAATTCAAAGACTGACACGCGCACACACACACACACATCTCAAAACATATAGAGCAGAGAGTTGCTATAGGAAATTCAAGCCTTCTCTTAATGCATTTATGTAATAAAAGAAAACATAAGTCTCAGTGCAGAGTAATGCAATTATTCTTGGTCAATACTGAGTACATAAGATACATGGCTTGCAAAATATCAACACACATAAAATGACTTTGTCTCTATTATGCGTCTCTGCTGTGGAAATGCCAGTGTCTAATGCACATATTTCTGTATTTAGCAGATATACTAGTTTGAGGAAAATATATAATCAGCATCTAAGATTGAATAAATAAATAAATAATAAATCACTCCTTTTCCTTGTACTGTTCAACCTTGGCAAAGGTTTCATTGAATTCAACTACTCAGTAGAGACTTACATGTTTTTTTTTTTCTCATGAGTAGACAGAAAAGTAGAATATAGGAAATTGTTTAGAATTTTTTCATAAAATTAGTACATGCACTTTGGACTAAATAGGTTTTAGACAGAAATAAATTATAGTGCTCACTAAATGTTGTTTGGAAATATTAAAATGTCTTTACAACTTACAGAGCTGCTTAAGTAAATTTTGGCTTTCTTGCCTGCATTACATAGCACAGCCAGAACAAAATAGTTTATATATGTCTTGTTAATACAATGTAGGTGTGAGAAAATGTACCATTTATACTATTTGACACATAATATCTTCATTTTCCAGTATACACATTATCTCTTGGAACGAAAGAAAGCACTACATAAAGTAGCATTATTTATTTTAGTCTTGAGGAAACAAAGTATTTGTTCACAAAAATAGGAACTTATAAATAGTATTTGCATAATCATGAAAAGTGAAAGTAAATTTCAAAATGGACTTCAAACACAGGGACACTGCCACAGTTTTACTTTGTTGATATGATTGTTAATTAGCATAATGTTTTGGGGAAACATTTGGCAAAATGTGTTGAATGTCATTAAATGACAATTTAGGCCAGGCATGGCAGCTCATGCCTGTAATCTCAGCACTTCGGGAGGCCAAGGCGAGTGGATCACCTGAGGTCAGGGGTTCGAGACCAGCCTGGCCAACATGGCAAAACCCCATCTCCACTAAAAATACAAAAATTAGCTGGGCACGGTGGTGCTCACCTGTAGTCTAGCCACTAGGGAGGCTGAGGCAGGAGAATCACTTGAATCCGGGAAGCAGAGGTTGCAGTGAGCCAAGATCGCACCACTGCACCCCAGCCTGGGCAACAGAGCAAGACCCTGTTTCAAAAACAAAACAAAACAACAACTACAAAAAACTCAAACCCCAAATTTCCCTTTTTGTGATCTATCCTAAAGAAACAATTCAGAGTAACAATTTTGATCTAAAAAAAAAATAAAGATAAGCTTTCAAAAATGATGAGGTAGCATTTTGATTGGCCTCAACATCAAATAACCCGTCCAGGAGAAATGGACTTTTCAGAACACTGGAACTATGGGAAGACACCTAGGTACTGGCTCTGCTCTCTGGAGCTCACTCCTCATCTGCCTTCTTTTAGGGTTTGTCCTGATGCCAAGTTTGACTTGAGAGCTAAGATGTGCAGATCATGTTAAACATTCCCTTAAATGAAAACATGCAGAGTATTTGTCTAGTTCCTCATAAATGGCAACATGATCCCAGGTCTAAAATCCACTCTGGCATTGAACTTTTCTGATACACTGTAATTTCGCTATGTCCAGGCAAAAATTACATCCAACAGTGATTCACACTGCAGCCTGTCCCTTAGAGTTTCTGAAGGTCCAGAGAAGTTTTGTTGAGATATGTTGTATTTGTCATGCTATGTAGGTTTTTCAGCCCTTCAGTTATCATAAATAAAAATCAGAGATAATTTAACATCATAGTCAGTGTGTGGTGTTTTAACTGGCAGAGAGAGAGAGAGACTCCTTGAAAACCTGTACACCTGGGTTACATTTTAAGTAACTGCACTTTTATATCATAATATAAATAAGTATGGAAACATTCGATTAAATTATCCAAGGCTATCAAAATTCTGCAAAACTTCCTAACCTCTATGTATCCCAAACAGTTCTTGAACAAATCCAATAACTTGTTCTCTCATTTACCAAAATTGGTTGCCATTTATGTTTGCTATTTTTTTTACAAAATCTGAAAATATTTCAAGGCACTGAAGACCTAAATTTTTAGCAAACTTAATAACCCGTTTGTAGTAGGTCATAATCAGTCTCATGTAAAAAAGAAAGTAAATTGTGTTAAAGATGGTTGTGAAAGTGAGAAAAATTAAAATAAATAGCATTAAAATATTAAATGTTTGAAATTCAAGAATAGCAATGGTCCTTTTTAGGAGGATTTAAGTTCATAAATAGAAATCCTGAGGGTGGCATTGCCTTTTCCTCCTTATAAGAAACCCCTGTTTTTTCAAGCAGTTAAGGTCTCTGTAAGAGAAGTGATATGCTCATTTGTTCAACATTAGAATCGCAGCCTAAATTTTGCATGCTTCCTTCAAACCTTTTTGCTGCAAAGAAGACAAGAAAAAAAAAGACTCCTACTTCTCTGTATTCTTCACTGTGTCTTTACTGCACCTCCACTCATTGCCAGAATCTTTAATGAAAGGATTCACAAAAATGGGATGAAGAATTAGCATTTCTATGAATAAACAGATTCACAGTATAAAAATTAGTTTTTTCAAAAAAGCAGGCAAAAAAAAAAAAACCCCCTCAAAATAAGACTTTAGAGAACTGGAGGTCGTTTGCTAATTTTCTAATTCAATTCCCTATGAGGGTGGGTCCCTTATCCAAATAGTGATCTTTTATTTTCCTTTTATGTCTAAAAAATTATCTTTTAGGTCCCCGAAAAGCACTATAAGAATTAAAAGCAATTTAATACATTTCAGATTATAAAAGGTACTGTGATTAAAGAAATAATTACTAAGGAGAAAGTATTAAGTATTATTTTTTAAAGACATTCATTCCTTAAACTTCTCGACAGCATTTACTAAGTGACCATTTGACATATTAGAGACTATGGGCATCGTTTCTCCTCCAAAAGTGAAGTTTTGATCATTGGCTTCAAACTTCCCATTGTTTAAACTGCTCATGTAGGGAACTTCTCACATTTTCTAAAAACATCATTCTCAATGTAATGATGACCTTAAAAGGATACAAAGGCTATACGATTTGCAGTTAAGAACGTAGGTTTTGGGCCGGGTGCGGAGGCTCACACCTGTAATCCCAGCACTTTGGGAGGCTGAGGCGGACGGATTACGAGGTCAGGAGATAGAGACCATCCTGGCTCACACGGTGAAACCCCTTCTCTACTAAAAAAATACAAAAAAATAATTAGCCAGGCGTGATGGCAGGTGCCTGCTGTCCCAGCTACTCGGGAGGCTGAGGCAGGAGAATGGCGTGAACCCGGGAGGCAGAGCTGGCAGTGAGCCCAGATCGCACCACTGCACTCCAGCCTGGGCAACAGACTCCGTCTCAAAAAAAAAAAAATGTAGGTTTTGGAGGCAGACTGTGTTTAAAATGGAATTCTAACTGATAAGAAACTAAATGACAAGAAAGTTCGTAAAATGAGGAAAATAGTACCTCTTATATTTATTTTGCTGATTAAAGACTATATAGGTAAGGTTCTTAAACCATGTACATTTGGTAACAGTCTTAATGTATATCAGAGACAGGCCTAGAACTGTTAATCCCTGGCAGAACTTGCAATAGACACTCTTCTTACACAGCAAGAAAACTAGAAAACATCTTAAGAAATTACTAAAGTATAATAATAATAAAATAAAATAAAATTGCTGCTGAGGACTTACCTACTTTCTATTGAATATATTCTCCAACTTCCTAGAGTTAAAATAGCTACTTGTTTACATCTCTATTCCAGTTATCATTACAACACCATTAAATTGATACATTTCTTACCTAATAGACTAAGCTTCTTTTCTTAATTTTTAAAACAAATTTTATTATGTATATTAAAGATATACAACATAAGGTTATGTGATACATACAGATAGTAAAATGGTTATTACAGTGAGGCAAATTATCCATTATCTCACATAATTGCCCTTTTTTTTCTTTTTTTGTGGCGAGAGTAGCTAAAACTTACTCATTTATCAAATCTCAAATCTCAAATCTGTTATTAACTGTAGTCCTCAAGTGTTATTAACTGTAGTCCTCACGTTGTACATTACATCTCTAGACACATTTCTCCTCCATATCTGTTACATCATATCCTCTGAGCTACATATCTCCATTTCCTTCCCTTGGCCCCTGCCTCTGGTAACCACTGTTTCATTCTCTATATCTGTATATAATTTTTAGATGCCACACATAATTGAGATCATGCAATATTTTCCTTCTTGTGTTTGGCTTATTTCACATAGCAAAATTTCCTCCAGATTCACCTAGGATGTGAAAAATGGCAGAATCTCTTTTTTTAAGGCTGAATAATATTCCACTGTTTTTTAGATACCACAGTTTATCTATCTGTACATCAACAGACACTTAGGTTGTTTTCATATCTTGGCTATCAAGAATAATCCTGCAGCGAACATGGGAGTGCAGACAGCTTTATGAAGTGGTAATTTCATTTTTTCTGGGTATATACCCAAAAGAGAGATTGCTAAATCATAGGGTACTTTTATTGCTAATATTTTTAGAAACCTCCATACCATATTCCATAATGGCTGCACAATTCACATTTGCACCAACAGTATGAGTACTCTTTTCTCCACACTCTTACTAAAATGTGTTACGCTTTTTTTATTATAGATATCCTAATTGATATGAGGAGGTATCTAAAAGAGTTTTGGATTTGTATTTCCCTGATGATTAATGACAATGAAATGTGGAATATCTGTTCATATACCAGTTGATTATTTTTATGTCTTCTGTGGAGAAATGTCTATTCAGGGCCTTTGCCCATTTTTTATCTATTTATCTATTTCTGAGTTGTATAAAATCTTCATAAATTTTGAATATTAACCCCTTATCAGATATATGGTTTGCAAATATTTTTCCCGATATGCAGGTTGCTATTTTATTTTGCTGACTGTTTCCTTTACTGTGCAGAAGCTTTTTAGTTTGAGGTAATCCCATTATTTATTTCTGCTTTTGTAGCCAGAGCATTTGGTGTGATATTAAAATACCATTGCCAACTCTAATGTCAAGGAGTTTTCCCCCTAAGTTCTCTTCTAGGAGTTTAATTATTTCAGGTCTTAAATTTAGGAAGTTCTTACATTTTGATTTCATTTAAGTGTACGGTGTAAGACAAAGGTCCAATTTCATTCTTTCGCATGAGAACGACCAGATTTTCCGGCACCATTTATTGACGAGACTATTTTTTCCCTACTGTGTCCTCTTGGTGCCTTTGTCAAAACTTATTTGGTCTTTTATGTTTAGATTTATTTCTGAGCTCTCTGTAATAGATTATGTTTCTCGAGGGAAATGATCACACTTTCTTCTTACCAAATCTCTTGGTATAGAAAAGATGCTCATAAGGTTTTTTGTGGGTCACAGCATGGCAGCTTGCCAATGTATTAGCAATCAGCAATGGCCCTGATTTTTCTCGTCATTCTCATGTATGATTTGAATGCAGAGGAAAGAGTATCTCCAACTCTTTGCGCCACCACACTTCTGGAAAATGTCTGTGTTCCTCCACTGTCTTGACTCAAAACCATCTTGGTTTTCACCTCGGGTATGGGTAATCAATAAAGTGGGATGCTTCTCTTGCCTTTCCTCTTGCCATTTTTTATTGTGTTCAATAGCACAGTTATTAAAATACTTTTGGAAAAGCTTATCCAACATCAGACAACCTTCTTTTTTCTTCTCATTCTGTATTACTTTTTCAGGGATGCTAGGAGAGATTTAGAATCATTTAAGTAGAATGCACAAAGAATGGAGGCATTGCCCTGGAAAAGGAAAAACTGAAAGGAGACTCTTAAAGGTGGAAAAATATATAGAACTAGGCAGGATCTATAGTTTTATGACCATAGAACTATTCATTGATACACTATCATTTGAAATAACATTTGTAAGCAGTATAAAGTCTTCTACTGCTAGTTGTACTGAAATAGCAACTGAATACGATAATAAGAATACAAAGATGTTAAAAATAATTTAATAAATAAATGTTTATAATACATATATTATACAACGCTGTCTATATAAACATGGAAATATCTACCCCACTGTCTGTATAAACATGGAAATATCTACACGGCTGACTGTATAAACATGGAAATATCTACACTGCTGTCTGTATAAACATGGAAATATCTACACCGCTGTCTGTATAAACATGGAAATATCTACACCGCTGTCTGTATAAACATGGAAATATCTACAATGCTGTCTATATAAAAATGGAAATATCTACACAGCTGTCTGTATAAACATGGAAATATCTACACCAATGTCCCTTTAAACATGGAAATATCTACACAACTGCCTGTACAAACATGGAAATATCTACAGCGCTATCTGTATAAACATGGAAATTTCTACACCGCTATCTGTATAAACAAGGAAATTTCTACACCGCTATCTGTATAAACAAGGAAATTTCTACACCACTACCTGTATGAACATGGAAATATCTACACCACTCTCTGTATAAACATGGAAATATTTACACCGCTATCTCTATAAACATGGAAATATCTACACCACTATCTATATAAACGTGGAAAAGTCTACACAGCAATCTCTATGCAGATGGAAATATGAGCCCAGCTATCTCTATAAACATGGAAATATCTACACCGCTATCTGTATAAACATGGAAATTTCTACACCGCTATCTGTATAAACATGGAAATTTCTAAACCGCTACCTGCACAAACATGGAAATATCTACACCGCTATCTGTATAAACATGGAAATATCTACACCGCTATCTCTATAAACATGGAAATATCTACAGCAATATCTATATAAACGTGGAAATATCTACACCGCAATCTCTATACAGATGGAAATATGTGCACAGCTATCTCTATAAACAAGGAAATATCTACAACCCTATCTGGGTAAGCATGGAAATATCTACACCGCTATCTCTATAAACATGGAAATATCTACACCACTATCTGAGTAAGCATGGAAATACTTGCAACGCTATCTCTATAAACATGGAAATATCTACACCGCTATCTTTGTAAACATGGAAATATCTACACCGCTATCTGTATAAACATGGAAAAATCTACACAGCTATCTGTATAAACCTGGAAATATCTAAACCGCTATCGGTATAAACATGGAAATATCTACACCGCTATCTGTATAAACATGGAAATATCTACACCGCTATGTCTATAAACTTGTACACATTTACACCGCTATCTGTATGAACATGGAAATATCTACACCGATGTCTCTATAAACATGGAAATATCTACACCGCTATCTCTATCAACATGGAAATATCTACACCGCTCTCTCTATAAACGTGGAAATAGCTACACCGCTATCTGTATATACGTGGAAGTATCTACACCGCTATCTCTATAAAAGTGGAAATATCTACACCCATTTCTGTATAAACATGGAAATATTTACACCGCTATCTCGAAAGACATGGAAATATCTCCACCGCTATTTCTATAAACATCAAATTATTTGCACCGATATCTCTATAAACATGGAAATAATTACACCGTTATTTCTATAAACATGGAAATATTTACACCGCTATCTCTATAAACATGGAAATATTTACACCGCTATCTGTATAAACATGGAAATATTTACAACGCTCTCTCTATAAACATGGAAATATTTACACCGCTACCTGTATAAACATGGAAATATATACACTGCCATCTCTATAAACATGCAAATATCTACAACACTATCCCTATAAACATGAAAATATCTACACCGCTGTCTCTGTAAACATGGAAATATCTACAAAGCTCTCTGCATAAACATGGAAATACCTACACCGCTATCTGTATAAACATGGAAATATCTACACTGCTATCTGTATAAAAATGGAAATATCTACAAAGCTCTCTGCATAAACATGGAAATATCTACACCGCTATCTCTATAAACATGGAAATATTTACACCACTATCTCTATAAACATGCAAGTATTTACGCCGGTATCTCTGTAAACATGGAAATATTCACAATGGTATCTCTATAAACAAGGAGATATTTACACGGCTATCTCTAAAAACATGGAAATATCTACACCGCTATCTCTATAAACATGGAAATATCTACACCGCTATCTGTATAAACATGGAAACATCTACACCGCTGTCTCTATAAACATGGAAACATCTACAACGCTATCTGTATAAACAAGGAAATATCTACACCGCTCTCTGTATAAACATGGAAATATCTACACCACTGTCTCTATAAACATGAAAATATCTACACCGCTGTCTCTATAAACATGGTAATATCTACACCGCTGTCTGTATGAACATGGAAATATCTACAACGCTGTCTCTATAAACGTGGAAATATCTACACTGCTGCATGTATAAACATGGAAATTTCTGCACCACTATCTGCACAAACATGGAAATTTGCACACCGCAATCTGTATAAACAAGGAAATTTCTACACCGCTACCTGTATAAACATGGAAATATCTACACTGGTATCTATATAAACATGTAAATAACTACACCGCTATCTTTATAAACATGGAAATATCTACACTTCTATCTCCATAAACGTGGAAATATCTACACCACTATCTCTATAAAGACGGAAATGTGTACACCGCTATCTCTTTAAACATGGAAATATCTTCACTGCTATCTGTGAAAGCATGGAAATATCTACAGCGCTACCTCTGTAAACATTAAAATACCTACACCACTATCTGTGTAAGCATGGACATATCTACACCGGTATGTCCATAAACATGGAAATATCTACACCGCTATCTGTGTAAACATGGAAATGTCTACACCGCTATCTGTATAAACATGGAAATAGCTACACCGCTATCTGTATAACCATGGAAAAATCTGCACAGCTATCTGTATAAACATGGAAATATCTACACCACTATCTGTAAAAACATGGAAATACCTACACCGCTAACTGTATAAACATGGAAATATCTACACCGCCACCTATATAAACATGTAAACATTTACACTGCTACCTGTATAAACATGGAAATATCTACACCACTATCTCTATAAACATGAAAATATCTACACCGCTATCTCCATAAACAGGGAAATATCTACACCGCTATCTGTATATACGTGGAAAAATCTACACCGCTATCTGCATAAACATGGAAATATCTACACCTCTATCTGTGTAAACATGGAAATATCTACACCGCCATCTGTATGAAGATACAAGTATCTTCACCGCCATCTGTATGAACATGGAAATAGCTACACCGCTACCTGTGTAAACATGGAAATATCTACACCGCCATCTGTGTAAACATGAAAATATCTACACCGCCATCTCTATAAACATGGAAATATCTACACCGCCATCTGTATGAACATGGAAATATCTACACCACCATCTCTATAAACATGGAAATATCTACACCGCTATCTGTATGAACATGGAAATATCTACACCACCATCTCTATAAACATGGAAATATCTAAACCGCTATCTGTATGAACATGGAAATATCTACACCGCTATCTGTATGAAAATGGAAATATCTACACCGCTATCTGTATGAACATGAAAACATCTACACCGCTATCTGTATGAACATGGAAATATCTACACAGCTATCTGTATGAACATGGAAGTATCTACACCGCTATCTGTATGAACATGGAAATATCTACACCGCTATCTGTATAAACATGGAAATATCTGCACCGCTATATGTATGAACATGGAAATATCTACAATGCTATCTGTATAAAATTGGAAATATCTACACCGCTATCTCTATAAACATGGAAATATCTACACTGTTATCTGTATAAACATGGAAATATCTTCACCGCTATCTGTATAAACATGGAAATGTCTACACCGCTATCTCTATAAACTTGGAAATAACTACACCACTATCTCTATAAACATGGAAATATCTACACCGCCATTTGTATGAACATGGAAATATCTACACCGCCATCTGTATGAACATGGAAATATCTTCAACGCCATCTGTATGAACATGGATATATCTACACTGGCATGTGGATGAACATGGAAATACCTACACCGCTATCTGCATGAACATGGAAATATCTACTCAGCTATCTGCATATACATGGAAATATCTACAAAAATTTCTCTATAAATATGAAAATAACTACAGCGCTATCTCTATAAACTTCGAAATATCTACACCGCCATCTGTATGAACATGGAAATATGTACAACGCCATCTGTACGAACATGGACATATCTACACCGCCATCTGTATTAAGATGGAAATATCTACACCGCTATCTGTATAAACATGGAAATATCTGCCCAACTATCTGTATAAACATCGAAATATCCGCACCGCTATCTGTATAAACATGGAAATATCTACACAACTCTCTGCATAAACATGGAAATATCTACACCGCCATCTGTATGAACATGGAAATATCTACACCGCCATCTCTATAAACGTAGAAATATCTACACCGCTATCTGTATGAATTAGGAAATATCCACACTGCTATCTGTATAAAATTGGAATTATCTACACCACTATCTCTATAAACATGGAAATATCTACACTGCTATCTGTATAAACATGGAAATATCTACACCGCTATCTGTATAAACATGGAAATATCTTCACCGCTATCTGTATAAACTTGGAAATAACTACAACGCTGTCTCTATAAACTTGGAAATAACTACACCACTATCTCTATAAACATGGAAATATCTAGACCGTCATCTCTATAAACATTGAAATATCTACACCACCATCTGTATAAACATGGACATATTTATACCGCTATCTGCATAAACATGGAAATATCTACACCGCCATCTCTATGAACATGGAAATATCTACACCGCTATCTGTACGAACATGGAAATATCTAAACCGCCATCTGTATAAACATGTAAATATCAACACTGCCATCTGTATTAACATGGAAATATCTACACCGCTAACTGTATGAACATGGAAATATCTACACCGCCATCTGTATGAACATGGAAATATCTACACCGTTATCTGTATGAAGATGGAAATATCTACACCGCTATCTGTATCAACATGGAAATATCTACACCTCTATCTGTACGAACATGGAAATATCTACACCGCTATCTGAATGAACATGCAAATATCTACACAGCTATCTGTATAACAATAGAAATATCTACACTGCTATCTCTATAAACATGGAAATAACTACACTGCTATCTGTATAAACATGGAAATATCTACACCGCCACCTGTATGAACATGGAAATATCTACACTGCCATCTGTACGAACATGGAAATAACTACACCGCCATCTGTATGAACATGGAAATATCTACACCGCCATCTGTATGAACATGGAAATATCTACACCGCTAACTGTAAGAACATGGAAATACCCACACCGCTATCTGTATGAACATGGAAATATCTACACCGCTATCTGAATAAATATGGAAATATCCACACCGATATCCATGTAAACATGGAAAAGTCTACACCGCTATCTGTGTAAACACGGAAATATCTACACTGCCATCTGTGTAAACATGAAAATATCTACACCGCCATCTCTATAATCATGGAAATACCTACACCGCCATCTGTATGAACATGGAAATATCTACACCGCCATCTCTATAAACGTGGAAATATCTTCACTGCTATCTGTATGAATTTGGAAATATCTACACTGATATCTATATAAAATTGGAATTATCTACACCACTATCTCCAAAAACATGGAAATATCTACACTGCTATCTGTACAAACTTGGAAATATCTGCACCACTATCTGTATAAACATGGAAACATCTTCACCGCTATCTGTATAAACATGGTAATACCTACAACGCTGTCTCTATAAACTTGAAAATAACTACACCACTATCTCTATAAACATGGAAATATCTAGACCGCCATCTCTATAAACATGGAAATATCTACACCAACATCTGTATAAACATGGAAATATCTATACCGCTATGTGCATAAACATGGAAATACCTACACCGCCATCTCTATGAACATGGAAATATCTACACTGCCATCTGTATGAACATGGAAATATCTACACCGCCATCTCTATGAACATGTAAATATCTACACCGCCATCTGTATGAACATGGAATTATCTACAGCGCCATCTGAACGAACATGGACATATCTACCCCGCCATCTGTATTAAGATGGAAATATCTACACCGCTATCTGTATAAACATGGAAATATCTGCACCACCATCTGTATAAACATGGAAATAACCGCACCGCTATCTGTATAAAATGGAAATATCTACACCGCTATCTGCATAAACATGGAAATATCCACACCGCTATCAGTGTAAACATGGAAATGTCTACACCGCTATCTGTGTAAACATGGAAATATCTACACCGCCATCTATGTAAACATGAAAATATCTACACTGCCATCTCTATAAACGTGGAAATATCTACACCGCTAAATCTATGAACTTAGAAATATCTACACTGCTATCTGTATAAAATTGGAATTATCTACACCACTATCTCTATAAACATGGAAATATCTACACCGCTATCTGTATGAACATGGAAATATCTACACCGCTATCTCTATAAACATGGAAATATCTTCACCGCTATCTGTATAAACATGGAAATATCTACAACTCTGTCTCTATAAACTTCGAAATAACTACACCACTATCTCTATAAACATGGAAATATCTAGACTGCCATCCCTATAAACATGGAAATATCTACACCACCATCTGTAAAAACATGGAAATATCTATACCGCTATCTGCATAAACATGGAAATATCTACACCGCCATCTCTATGAACTTGGAAATATCTACACCGCTAACGGTATGAACATGGAAATATCTGCACCGCTATCTGTATGAACATGGAAATATCTACACAGTTATCTGTAAGAACATGGAAATATCTACACCGCTATCTGTATGAACATGGAAATATCTACACCGCTATCTGTATGAACATGGAAATATCTACACCGCTATCTGTATGAACATGCAAATATCTATACAGCTATCTGTATATCAATGGAAATATCTACACTGCTATCTCTATAAACATGGAAATAACTATACTGCTATCTGTATAAACATGGAAATATCTACACCGCCATCTCTATGAACATGGAAATATCTACACCGCCATTTGTATGTACATGGAAATATCTACACCGCCATCTCTGTGAACATGGAAATATCTACACTGCCATTTTTATGAACATGGAAATATCTTCACCGCCATGTGTATGAATATGGAAATATCTTCACCGCCATCTGTATGAACATGGATATATCTACACCGGCATCTGGATGAACATGGAAATATCTACACTGCTATCTGCATGAACATGGAAATATCTACACAGCTATCAGCATATACATGGAAATGTCTACACAGATTTCTCTATAAATATGGAAATAACTACAGCGCTATCTCTATAAACTTCAAAATATCTACACCGCCATCTGTATGAACATGGAAATATGTACAATGCCAACTGTACGAGCATGGACATACCTACACCGCCATCTGTATTAAGATGGAAATATCTACACCGCTATCTGTATAAACATGGAAATATCTGCACCACTATCTGTATAAACATGGAAATATCCGCACCGCTATCTGTAAAAGCATGGAAATATCTTCACCGCTATCTGTATGAACATGGAAATTTCTACACCGCTATCTGTATGAAAATGGAAATATCTACACCGCAATCTGTATGAACATGGAAATATCTACACCGCAAACGGTATGAACATGGAAATATCTGCACCGCTATCTGTATGAACATGGAAATATCTACACCGTTATCTGTATGAACATGGAAATATCTACACCGCTATCTGTATGAACATGGAAATATCTACAACGCTATCTGTATGAACATGCAAATATCTACACCGCTATCTCTATATCAATGGAAATATCTACAATGCTATCTCTATAAACATGGAAATAACTACACTGCTATCTGTATAAACAAGGAAATATCTACACCGCCATCTCTATGAACATGGAAATATCTACACCGCCATTTGTATGAACATGGAATTATCTACACCGCCATCTCTATGAACACGGAAATATCTACACTGCCATTTGTATGAACATGGAAATATCTACACCGCCATCTGTAAGAACATGGAAATGTCTACACAGACATCTGTATGAACATGGATATATCTACACCGGCATCTGGATGAACATGGAAATATCTACAAAGCTATCTGCATGAACATGGAAATATCTACACAGCTATCTGCATAAACATGGAAATATCTACACAGATATCTCTATAAATATGGAAATAACTACAGCGCTATCTCTATAAACTTCGAAATACCTAAACCGCCATCTGTATGAACATGGAAATATCTCCAGCGCCATCTGAACGAACATGGACATATCTACCCCGCCATCTGTATTAAGATGGAAATATCTACACCGCTATCTGTATAAACATGGAAATATCTGCACCACCATCTGTATAAACATGGAAATAACCACACCGCTATCTGTATAAACATGGAAATATCTACACCGCTATCTGCATAAACATGGAAATATCCACACCGCAATCAGTGTTAACATGGAAATGTCTACACCGCTATCTGTGTAAACATGGAAATATCTACACCGCCATCTGTGTAAACATGAAAATATCTTCACTGCCATCTCTATAAACGTGGAAATATCTACACCGCTAAATCTATGAACTTAGAAATATCTACACTGCTATCTGTATAAAATTGGAATTATCTGCACCACTATCTCTATAAACATGGAAATATCTACACCGCTATCTGTATGAACATGGAAATATCTACACCGCTATCTCTATAAACATGGAAATACCTTCACCGCTATCTGTATAAACATGGAAATATCTACAACTCTGTCTCTATAAACTTCGAAATAACTACACCACTCTCTATAAACATGGAAATATCTAGACTGCCATCCCTATAAACATGGAAATATCTACACCACCATCTGTAAAAACATGGAAATATCTATACCGCTATCTGCATAAACATGGAAATATCTACACCGCCATCTCTATGAACTTGGAAATATCTACACCGCTAACGGTATGAACATGGAAATATCTACACCGCTATCTGCATATACATGGAAATATCTACAGAGATATCTCTATAAATATGGAAATAACTACAGCGCTATCTCTATAAACTTCGAAATACCTACACCGCCATCTGTATGAACATGGAAATATCTACACCGCCATCTGTATGAACATGGACATATCTACACCGCCATCTGTATTGACATGGAAATATCTACACCGCTATCTGTATAAACATGGAAATAACGACACCGCTATCTGTATAAACATGGAAATCTCTGCAAAGCTATCTGCATAAACATGGAAATATCCACACCGCTATCTGTGTAAACATGGAAATGTCTACACCGCTATCTGTGTAAACATGGAAATATCTACACCGCCATCTGTGTAAACATGAAAATATCTACACCGCCATCTCTATAAACATGGAAATATCTACACCGCTATCTGTATCAACATGGAAATATCTACCCCGCTAACTGTAAGAACATGGAAATAACTACACCGCTCTCTGTATGAACATGGAAATATCTACACCGCTATCTGTATGAACATGCAAATATCTACACCGCTATCTGTATGAACATGGAAATATCTACAACGCTATCTGTATGAACATGCAAATATCTACACCGCTATCTGTATAATATTGAAATTATCTACACCACTATCTCTATAATCATTCAAATAACTACACTGCTATCTGTATAAACATAGAAATATCTACACCCACATCTTATGAACATG
Organism: Gorilla gorilla gorilla; assembly: GCF_029281585.2. Lineage (NCBI taxonomy): Eukaryota > Metazoa > Chordata > Mammalia > Primates > Hominidae > Gorilla > Gorilla gorilla. Next base: position 2,735,090 of record NC_073224.2, read on the forward strand.
GAAATATCTACAGCGCCATTTGTATGAAGATGGAAATATCTACACCGCCATCTGTATGAACATGGAAATATCTTCACCGCCATCTGTATGAACATGGATATATCTACACCGCCATCTGGATGAACATGGAAATATCTACACGGCTATCTGCATGAACATGGAAATATCTACACAGCTATCTGAATATACATGGAATTATCTACACAGATATCTCTATAAATGTGGAAATAACTACAGCGCTATCTCTATAAACTTCGAAATATCTACACCGTCATCTGTACGAACATGGACATATCTACACCGCCATCTGTACGAACATGGACATATCTACACCGCCATCTGTATTAAGATGGAAATATCTACACCACTATCTGTATAAACATGGAAATATCTGCCCATCCGTATAAACGTAGAAATATCCACACCGCTATCTGTATAAACATGGAAATATCTACACAGCTATCTGCATAAACATGGAAATATCCACACCGCTATCTGGGTAAACATGGAAATGTCTACACCACTATCTGTGTAAACATGGAAATATCTACACCGCCATCTGTGTAAACATGAAAATATCTACACCGCCATCTCTATAAACATGGAAATATCTACACCGCCATCTGTATGAACATGGAAATATCTACACCGCTATCTGAAAGAACATGGAAATATCTACACCGATATCTGTATGAACATGGAAATATCTACACCGCCATCTGTATGAAAATGGAAATATCTATACCGCTATCTGTATGAACATGCAATAGCTACACAGCTATCAGTATAAACATGGAAATATCTACACTGCTATCTCTATAAACATGGAAATAACTAAACTGCTATCTGTATAAACATGGAAATATCTACACTGCCATCTCTATGAACATGGAAATATCTACACCGCCATTTGTATGAACATGGAAATATCTACACCGCCATCTCTATGAACATGGAAATATCTACACTGCCATTTGTATGAACATGGAAATATCTACACCGCCATCTGTATGAACATTGAAATATCTACACCGCAAACGGTATGAACATGGAAATACCTGCACCGCTATCTGTATGAACATGGAAATATCTACACCGTTATCTGTATGAACATGGAAATATCTACACCGCTATCTGTATGAACATGGAAATATCTTCACCGCCATCTGTATGAACATGGATATATCTACACCGGCATCTGGATGAACATGGAAATATCTACACCGCTATCTGCATGAACATGGAAATATCTACACAGCTATCTGCATATACATGGAAATATCTACACAGATTTCTCTATAAATATGGAAATAACTACAGCGCTCTCTCTATAAACTTCGAAATGTCTACACCGCAGTCTGTATGAACTTGGAAATATGTACAACGCCATCTGTACGAACATGGATATATCTACGACGCCATCTGTATTAACATGGAAATATCTACACCACTATCTGTATAAACATGGAAATAGCTGCCCAACTATCTGTATAAACATGGAAATATCCGCACCGCTATCTGTATAAACATGGAAATATCTACACCGCTATCTGCATAAACATGGAAACATCCACACCGCTATCTGTGTCAACATGGAAATGTCTACACCGTTATCTGTGTAAACACGGAAATATCTACACCGCCATCTGTGTAAACATGAAAATAACTACACCGCCATCTCTATAAACATGGGAATATCTACACCGCTAACTGTATGAAAATGGAAATATTTACACCGACATCTGTATGAACATGGAAATATCTACACCGTTATCTGTATGAACATGGAAATATCTACACCGCTATCTGTATCAACATTGAAATATCTACACCTCTATCTGTACGAACATGGATATATCTACACTGCTATCTGAATGAACATGCAAATATCTACACAGCTATCTGTATAACAATGGAAATACCTCCACTGCTATCTCTATAAACTTGGAAATAACTACACTGCTATCTGTATAAACATGGAAATATCTACACCGCTATCTGTATAAACATGGAAATATCTGCCCAACTATCTGTATAAACATGGAAATATCCGCACCGCTATCTGTATAAACATGGAAATATCTACACCGCTATCTGCATAAACATGGAAATATCCACACCGCTATCTGTGTAAACATGGAAATGTCTACACCGTTATCTGTGTAAACACGGACATACCTACACCGCCATCTGTGTAAACATGAAAATACCTACACCGCCATCTGTGTAAACATGAAAATATCTACACCGCCATCTCTATAAACATGGGAATATCTTCACCGCTAACTGTATGAAAATGGAAATATTTACCCCGACATCTGTATGAACATGGAAATATCTACACCGTTATCTGTATGAACATGGAAATATCTACACCGCTATCTGTATCAACATTGAAATATCTACACCTCTATCTGTACGAACATGGAAATATCTACACTGCTATCTGAATGAACATGCAAATAGCTACACAGCTATCTGTATAACAATGGAAATATCTACACCGCTATCTGTTTGAACATGGAAATATATACACCGCTATCTGCATGAAAATGGAAATATCTACACAGCTATCTGCATATACCTGGAAATATCTACACAGCTATCTCTATAAACATGGAAATAACTACACTGCTATCTGTAGAAACATGGAAATATCTACACCGCCACCTGTATGAACATGGAAATAACTACACTGCCATCCGTACGAACATGGAAATATCTACACCGCCATCTGTATGAACATGGAACTGTCTACACCGCCATCTGTATGAACATGGAAATATCGACACCGCTAACTGTAAGAACATGGAAATACCTACACCGCTATCTGTATGAACATGGAAATATCTACACCGCTATCAGTATGAACATGGAAATATCTACACCACTCTCAGTATGAACATGGCAATATCTACACCGCTATCTCTATGAAAATGGAAATATCTACACCGCTATCTGTATGAACATGCAAATATCTACACAGCTATCTGTATATCAATGGAAATATCTATACTGCTATCTCTATAAACATGGAAATATCTTCACTGGTATCTGTATAAACATGGAAATAACTTCACTGCTATCTGAATAAATATGGAAATATCTACACCGCCATCTCTATGAACATGGAAATATCTACACCGCCGTTTGTATGAACATGGAAATATCTACACCGCCATCTCTATGAACTTGGAAATATCTACACTGCCATTTGTATGAACATGGAAATATCTACACAGCCATCTGTAAGAACATGGAAATGTCTACACCGACATCTGTATGAACATGGATATACCTACAACGGCATCTGGATGAACATGGAAATATCTACAAAGCTATCTGCATGAACATGGAAATATCTACAGAGATATCTCTATAAATATGGAAATAACTACAGCGCTATCTCTATAAACTTCGAAATATCTACACCGCCATCTGTATGAACATGGAAATATGTACAATGCCATCTGTACAAACATGGACATATCTACACCGCCATCTGTATTAAGATGGAGATATCTACACCGCTATCTGTATAAACCTGGAAATATCTACACCGCTATCTGTATAAACATGGAAATATCCACACCGCTATCTGTATAAACATGGAAATATAAGCACCGCTATCTGTATGAACATGGAAATATCTACACCGCTATCTGTACGAACATGGAAATATATTCACCGCTATCTGTGTAAACATGCATACATCTTCACCGCTATCTGTATAAACATGGAAATATCTACACTGCTATCTGCATGAACATGGAAATATCTACACCGCTATCTGTTTGAACATGGAAATATCTACACCGCTATCTGCATGAAAATGGATATATCTACACAGCCATCTGGATGAACATGGAAATATCTACAAAGCTACCTGAATGAACATGGAAATATCTTCACCGCCATCTGTATTGAGATGGAAATATCTACACCGCTATCAGTGTAAACATGGAAATAACGGCACCTCTATCTGTATAAACATGGAAATATCTGCACCGCTATCTGCATAAACATGGAAATATCCACACCGCTATCTGTGTAAACATGGAAATATCTACACCGCCATCTCTGTAAACATGAAAATATCTACACCGCCATCTCTACAAACATGGAAATATCTACACCGCCATCTGTATGGACATGGAAATATCTACACCGCTAACTGTAACAACATGGAAATACCTACACCGCTATATGTATGAACATGGAAATATCTACACCGCAATCTGTATGAACATGGAAATATCTATACCGCCATCTTTACGAACATGGAAATATTTACACCACCATATGTAAGAACATGTAAATATCTACACAGCCATCTGTATGAACATGAAAATACCTACACCGCTAACTGTAAGAACATGGAAATATCTACACCGCTATCTGTATGAACATGGAAATATCTACACCGTTATCTGTATGAACATGGAAATATCTACACGGCTATCTGTATGAACTTGGAAATATCTACACCGCTATCTGTGTGAACATGGAAATATCTACACCGCTATATGTATGAACATGCAAATATCTACACAGCTATCTGTATATCAATGGAAATATCTACACTGCTACCTCTATAAACATGGAGATAACTTCACTGCTATCTGTATAAACATGGAAATATCTACACCGCCATCTCTATGAACATGGAAATATCTACACCGCCATTTTTATGAACATGGAAATATCTACACTGCCATCTGTATGAACATTGAAATACCTTCACCGCCATCTGTATGAACATTGAAATAACTTCACCGCCATCTGTATGAACATGGATATATCTACACCGGCATCTGGATGAACCTGGAAATATCTACACCGCTTTCTGCATGAACATGGAAATATCTACACAGCTATCTGCATATACATGGAAATATCTACACAGATTTCTCTATAAATATGGAAATAACTAAAGCGCTATCTCTATAAACTTCGAAATATCTACACCGCCATCTGTATGAACATGGAAATATCTACACCGCCATCTGTACGAACACGGACATATCTACACCGCCATCTGTATTAAGATGGAAATATCTACACCGCTATCTTTATAAACATGGAAATATCTGCACCACTATCTGTATAAACATGGAAATATACGCACCGCTATCTGTATAAACATGGAAATATCTACACCGCTATCTGCATAAACATGGAAATATCCACACCGCTATCTGTGTAAACATGGAAATGTCAACACCGCTATCTGTGTAAACACTGAAATATCTACACCGCCATCTGTGTAAACATGAAAATATCTACACCTCCATCTCTATAAACGTGGAAATATCTACACGGCTATCTGTATGAATTTGGAAATATCTACCCTGCTATCTGTATAAAATTGGAATTATCTACACCACTATCTCTGTAAACATGGAAATATCTACACTGCTATCTGTATAAACATGGAAATATCTACACTGCTATCTGTATAAACATGGAAATATCTTCACCGCTATCTGTATAAACATGGAAATATCTACAACGCTGTCTCTATAAACTTGGAAATAACTACACCCCTATCTCTATAAACATGGAAATATCAAGACCACCATCTCTATAAACATGGAAATATCTACTCCGCCACCTGTATGAACATGGAAATAACTACACTGCCATCCGTACGAACATGGAAATATCTACACCGCCATCTGTATGAACATGGAAATATCTACACCGCTATCTGTATGAACATGGAAATATCTACACCGCTATCAGTATGAACATGGACATATCTACAGCACTCTCTGTATGAACATGGCAATATCTACACCGCTATCTGTATGAACATGGAAATATCTACACCGCCATTTGTATGAACATGGAAATATCTACACAGCTATCTGTATATCAATGGAAATATCTACACTGCTATCTCTATAAACATGGAAATATCTACACTGCTATCTGTATAAACATGGAAATAACTTCACTGCTATCTGTATAAAAATGGAAATATCTACACCGCCATCTATATGAACATGGAAATATCTACACCGCCATTTGTATGAACATGGAAATATCTACACCGCCATCTCTATGAACTTGGAAATATCTACACTGCCATTTGTATGAACATGGAAATATCTACACCGCCATCTGTAAGAACATGGAAATGTCTACACTGACATCTGTATGAACATGAATATATCTACAACGGCATCTGGATGAACATGGAAATATCTACAAAGCTATCTGCATGAACATGGAAATATCTACACAGATATCTCTATAAACATGGAAATAACTTCAGCGCTATCTCTATAAACTTCGAAATACCTACACCGCCATCTGTATGAACATGGAAATATCTACACCGCCATCTGTACGAACATGGACATATCTACACAGCCATCTGAATTAAGATGGAAATATCTACACCGCTATCTGTATAAACATGGAAATATCTGCACCAGTATCTGTATGAACACGGAAATAACCGCACCGCTATCTGTATAAACATGGAAATATCTACACCGCTATCTGCATAAACATGGAAATATCCACACCGCTATCTGTGTAAACGTGGGAATGTCTACACCGCTATCTGTGTAAACATGGACATATCTACACCACCATCTGTTTAAACATGAAAATATCTACATCGCCATCTCTATAAACATGGAAATATCTACACCACCATCTGTATGAACATGGAAATATCTACACCGCTACCTGTAAGAACATGGAAATAACAACACCGCTATCTGTATGAACATGGAAATATCTACACCGCTATCTGTATGAACATGGAAATATCTACACCGCTATCTGTATGAACATGGAAATATCTACAACGCTATCTGTATGAACATGCAAATATCTACACCGCTATCAGTATAAAATTGAAATTATCTACACCACTATCTCTATAATCATTCAAATAACTACACTGCTATCTGTATAAACATAGAAATATCTACACCCACATCTTATGAACATGGAAATATCTACAGCGCCATTTGTATGAAGATGGAAATATCTACACCGCCATCTGTATGAACATGGAAATATCTTCACCGCCATCTGTATGAACATGGATATATCTACACCGGCATCTGGATGAACATGGAAATATCTACACGGCTATCTGCATTAACATGGAAATATCTACACAGCTATCTGAATATACATGGAAATATCTACACAGATATCTCTATAAATGTGGAAATAACTACAGCGCTATCTCTATAAACTTCGAAATATCTACACCGCCATCTGTATTAAGATGGAAATATCTACACCGCTATCTTTATAAACATGGAAATATCTGCCCATCCGTATAAACGTGGAAATATCCGCACCGCTATCAGTATAAACATGGAAATATCTACACCGCTATCTGCATAAACATGGAAATATCCACACCGCTATCTGGGTAAACATGGAAATGTCTACACCACTATCTGTGTAAACATGGAAATATCTACACCGCCATCTGTGTAAACATGAAAATATCTACACCGCCATCTCTATAAACATGGAAATATCTACACCGCCATCTGTATGAACATGGAAATATCTACACCGCTATCTGAAAGAACATGAAAATATCTACACCGATATCTGTATGAACATGGAAATATCTACACCGCTATGTGTATGAAAATGGAAATATCTATACCGCTATCTGTATGAACATGCAAATAGCTACACAGCTATCTGTATAAACATGGAAATATCTACACTGCTATCTCTATAAACATGGATATAACTAAACTGCTATCTGTATAAACATGGAAATATCTACACTGCCATCTCTATGAACATGGAAATACCTACACCGCCATTTGTATGAACATGGAAATATCTACACCGCCATCTCTATGAACATGGAAATATCTACACTGCCATTTGTATGAACATGGAAATATCTACACCGCCATCTGTATGAACATTGAAATATCTACACCGCAAACGGTATGAACATGGAAATATCTGCACCGCTATCTGTATGAACTTGGAAATATCTACACCGTTATCTGTATGAACATGGAAATATCTACCCCGCTATCTGTATGAACATGGAAATATCTTCACCGCCATCTGTATGAACATGGATATATCTACACCGGCATCTGGATGAACATGGAAATATCTACACCGCTATCTGCATGAACATGGACATATCTACACAGCTATCTGCATATACATGGAAATATCTACACAGATTTCTCTATAAATATGGAAATAACTACAGCGGTCTCTCTATAAACTTCGAAATGTCTACACTGCCGTCTGCATGAACATGGAAATATGTACAACGCCATCTGTACGAACATGGATATATCTACGCCGCCATCTGTATTAACATGGAAATATCTACACCACTATCTGTATAAACATGGAAATATCTGCCCAACTATCTGTATAAACATGGAAATATCCGCACCGCTATCTGTATAAACATGGAAATATCTACACCGCTATCTGCATAAACATGGAAATATCCACACCGCTATCTGTGTCAACATGGAAATGTCTACACCGTTATCTGTGTAAACACGGAAATATCTACACCGCCATCTGTGTAAACATGAAAATATCTACACCGCCGTCTCTATACACATGGGAATATCTACACCTCTAAATGTATGAAAATGGAAATATTTACACCGACATCTGTATGAACATGGAAATATCTACACCGTTGTCTGTATGAACATGGAAATATCTACACCGCTATCTGTATCAACATTGAAATATCTACACCTCTATCTGTACGAACATGGAAATATCTACACTGCTATCTGAATGAACATGCAAATATCTACACAGCTATCTGTATAAAAATGGAAATATCTACACTGCTATCTCTATAAACTTGGAAATAACTACACTGCTATCTGTATAAACATGGAAATATCTACACCGCTATCTGTATAAACTTGGAAATATCTGCCCAACTATCTGTATAAACATGGAAATATCCGCACCGCTATCTGTATAAACATGGAAATATCTACACCGCTATCTGCATAAACATGGAAATATCCACACCGCTATCTGTGTAAACATGGAAATGTCTACACCGTTATCTGTGTAAACACGGACATACCTACACCGCCATCTGTGTAAACATGAAAATATCTACACCGCCATCTCTATAAACATGGGAATATCTACACCGCTAACTGTATGAAAATGGAAATATTTACACCGACATCTGTATGAACATGGAAATATCTGCACCGTTATCTGTATGAACATGGAAATATCTACACTGCTATCTGATTGAACATGCAAATATCTACACAGCTATCTGTATAACAATGGAAATATCTACACTGCTATCTCTATAAACATGGAAATGACTACACTGCTATCTGTATAAACATGGAAATATCTACACCGCCACCTGTATGAACATGGAAATAACTACACTGCCATCCGTACGAACATGGAAATATCTACACCGCCATCTGTATGAACATGGAATTGTCTACACCGCCATCTGTATGAACATGGAAATATCGACACCGCTAACTGTAAGAACATGGAAATACCTACACCGCTATCTGTATGAACATGGAAATATCTACACCGCTATCAGTATGAACATGGAAATATCTACACCACTCTCAGTATGAACTTGGCAATATCTACACTGCTATCTGTATGAAAATGGAAATATCTACACCGCTATCTGTATGAACATGCAAATATCTACACAGCTATCTGTATATCAATGGAAATATCTATACTGCTATCTCTATAAACATGGAAATAACTTCACTGGTATCTGTATAAACATGGAAATAACTTCACTGCTATCTGAATAAATATGGAAATATCTACACCGCCATCTCTATGAACATGGAAATATCTACACCGCCATTTGTATGAACATGGAAATATCTACACCGCCATCTCTATGAACTTGGAAATATCTACACTGCCATTTGTATGAACATGGAAATATCTACACAGCCATCTGTAAGAACATGGAAATGTCTACACCGACATCTGTATGAACATGGATATATCTACAACGGCATCAGGATGAACATGGAAATATCTACAAAGCTATCTGCATGAACATGGAAATATCTACACAGCTATCTGCATATACATGGAAATATCTACAGAGATATCTCTATAAATATGGAAATAACTACAGCGCTATCTCTATAAACTTCAAAATAACTAAACCGCCATCTGTATGAACATGGAAATATCTACACCGCCATCTGTATGAACATGGACATATCTACACCGCCATCTGTATTGAGATGGAAATATCTACACGGCTATCTGTATAAACATGGAAATAACGGCACCTCTATCTGTATAAACATGGAAATATCTGCACCGCTATCTGCATAAACATGGAAATATCCACACCGCTATCTGTGTAAACATGGAAATGTCTACACCGCTATCTGTGTAAACATGGAAATATCTACACCGCCATCTGTGTATACATGAAAATATCTACACCGCCATCTCTATAAAGATGGAAATATCTACACCGCCATCTGTATGGACATGGAAATATCTACACCGCTAACTGTAAGAACATGGAAATACCTACACCGCTATATGTATGAACATGGAAATATCTACACCGCTATCTGTATGAACATGGAAATATCTTCACCGCTATCTGTATGAACATGGAAATACTTACAACGATATCTGTATGAACATGCAAATATCTACACCGCTATCTGTATAAAATTGAAATTATCTACACCACTATCTCTATAATCATTCAAATAACAACTCTGCTATCTGTATAAACATAGAAATATCTACACCGACATCTTATAAACATGGAAATATCTACACCGCCATTTGTATGAACATGGAAATATCTACACCGCCATCTCTATGAACATGGAAATATCTACACCACCATTTGTATGAAGATGGAAATATCTACACTGCCATCTGTATGAACATGGAAATATCTTCACCGCCATCTGTATGAACATGGATATATCTACACCGGCATCTGGATGAACATGGAAATATCTACACGGCTATCTGCATGAACATGGAAATATCTACACAGCTATCTGAATATACATGGAAATATCTACACAGATATCTCTATAAATATGGAAATAACTACAGCGCTATCTATATAAACTTCGAAATATCTACACCGCCATCTGTATGAACATGGAAATATCTACACCGCCATCTGTAAGAACATGGATATATCTACACCGCCATCTGTATTAAGATGGAAATATCTACAACGCTATCTGTATAAACATGGAAATATCTACACCGCTATCTGCATAAACATGGAAATATCCACACCGCTATCTGTGTAAACATGGAAATGTCTACACCACTATCTGTGTAAACATGGAAATATCTACACCGCCATCTGGGTAAACATGAAAATATCTACACCGCCATCTCTATAAACATGGAAATATCTACACCGCCATCAGTATGAACATGGAAATATCTACACCGCCAACTCTATAAACGTGGAAATATCTACACCGCTATCTGTATGAACTTGGAAATATCTACAATGCTCTCTGTATAAAATTGAAATTATCTACACCACTATCTCTATAAACATGGAAATATCTACACTGTTATCTGTATAAACATGGAAATATCCACACCGCTATCTGTATAAACATGGAAATATCTTCACCACTATCTGTATAAACATGGAAATGTCTACAATGCTGTCTCTATAAACTTGAAAATAACTACACCACTATCTCTATAAACATGGAAATATCTAGACCGCCATCTCTATAAACATGGAAATACCTACACCACCATCTGTAAAAACATGGAAATATCTATACCGCTATCTGCATAAACATGGAAATACCTACACCGCCATCTCTATGACCATGGAAATATCTACGCCGCCATCTGTACGAACATGGAAATATCTACACCGCCATCTGTATGAACATGTAAATATCTACACCGCCATCTGTATGAACATGGAAATATCTACACCGCTAACTGTATGAACATGGAAATATCTACACCGCTATCTGTGTGAACATGGAAATATCTACACCGTTATCTGTATGAACATGGAAATATCTACACCGCTATCTGAATGAACATGGAAATATCTACACTGCTATCTGTACGAACATGGAAATATCTACACCGCTATCTGTATGAACATGGAAATATCTACACCGCTATCTGTATTTACATGCAAATATCTATACAGCTATCCGCATATCAATGAAAATATCTACACTGCTATCTCTATAAACATGGAAATAACTACACTGCTATCTGTATAAACATGGAAATATCTACACCGCCATCTCTATGAACATGGAAATATCTACACCGCCATTTGTATGAACATGAAAATATCTACACCACCATCTCTATGAACATGGAAGTATCTACACCGCCATTTGTATGAACATGTAAATGTCTACACCGCCATCTGTAAGAACATGGAAATATCTTCACCGCCATCTGTATGAACACGGATATATCTACACCGGCATCTGGATGAACGTGGAAATATCTACACCGCTATCTGCATGAACATGGAAATATCTACTCAGTTATCTGCATATACATGGAAATGTCTACACAGATTTCTCTATAAATTTGGAAATAACTACAGCGCTATCTCAATAAACTTCGAAATATCTACACCGCCATCTGTATGAACATGGAAATATCTACACAGCAATCTGTACGAACATGGACATATCTACACCGCCATCTGTATTCAGATGGAAATATCTGCACCACTATCTGTATAAACATGGAAATAAACGCACCGCTATCTGTATAAACATGGAAATATCTACACCGCTATCTGCATAAACATGGAAATATCCACACCGCTATCTGTGGAAACGTGGGAATGTCTACACCGCTATCTGTGTAAACATGGACATATCTACACCGCCATCTGTTTAAACATGAAAATATCTACACCGCCATCTCTATAAACATGGAAATATCTACACCACCATCTGTATGAACTTGGAAATATCTACAAAACCATCTCTATAAACGTGGAAATATCTACACCGCTATCTGTATGAACTTAGAAATATCTACACTGCTATCTGTAGGAAATTGGAATTATCTACACCACTATCTCTACAAACATGGAAATATCTTCAACGCTATCTGTATAAACATGGAAATATCTTCACCGCTATCTGTATAAACATGGAAATATCTTCACCGCTATCTGTATAAACATGGAAATATCTACAACGCTGTCTCTATAAACTTGGAAATAACTACACCACTATCTCTATAAACATGGAAATATATAGACTGCCATCCCTATAAACGTGGAAATATGTACACCAACATCTGTAAAAACATGGAAATATCTATACCGCTGTCTTCATAAACATGGAAATAACTACACCGCCATCTCTATGACCATGGAAATATCTACACCGCTAACGGTAAGAACATGGAAATATCTGCACCGCTATTTGTATGAACATGGAAATATGTACACCGTTATCTGTATGAACATGGAAATATCTACACCGCTATGTGTATGAACATGGAAATATCTACACCGCTATCTGTATGAACATGGAAATAACTACACCGCTATCTGTATGAACATGCAAATATCTACACAGCTATCTGCATATCAATGGAAATATCTACAATGCTATCTCTATAAACATGGAAATAACTACACTGCTATCTGCATAAACATGGAAATATCTACACCGCCATTTCTTTGAACATGGAAATATCTACACCGCCATTTGTATGAACATGGAAATATCTACAACGCCATCTCTATGAACACGGAAATATCTACACCGCGATTTGTTTGAACATGGAAATATCCACACCGCTATCCATGTAAACATGGAAATGTCTACACCGCTATCTGTGTAAATACGGAAATATCTTCACCGCCATCTGTAGGAACATGGATATATCTACACCGGCATCTGGATGAACATGGAAATATCTACACAGCTATCTGCATATACATGGAAACATCTACACAGATTTCTCTATAAATGTGGAAATAACTACAGCGCTATCTCTATAAACTTCGAAATATCTACACCGCCATCTGTATGAACATGGAAATATGTACAACGCCATCTGTACGAACATGGACATATCTACACCGCCATCTGTATTAAGATGGAAATATCTACACCGCTATCTGTATAAACATGGAAATATCTGCCCAACTATCCGTATAAACATGGAAATATCCGCACCGCTATCTGTATAAACATGGAAATATCTACACCGCTATCTGCATAAACATGGAAATATCCACACCGCTATCCGTGTAAACATGGAAATGTCTCCACCGCTATCTGTGCAAACACGGAAATATCTACACCGCCATCTGGGTAAACATGAAAATATCTACACCGCCATCTCTATAAACATGGAAATATCTACACCGCCATCTGTATGAACATGGAAATATCTACACTGCTATCTGTATAAACTTGGAAATATCTACACCACTATCTCTATAAACATGGGAATATCTACACTGCTATCTGTATAAACATGGAAATATCTACACCGCTATCTGTATAAACATGGATATATCTTCACCGCTATCTGTATAAACATGGAAATATCTACAACGCTGTCTCTATAACTTGGAAATAACTACACCACTATCTCTATAAACATGGAAATATCTAGATCGCAATCTCTATAAACATGGAAATATCTACACCACCAACTGTATAAACATGGAAATATCTATACCGCTATGTGCATAAACATGGAAATATCTACACCACCATCTCTATGAACATGGAAATATCAACACCGCCATCTGTACGAACATGGAAATATCAACACCGCCATGTGTATGAACATGTAAATACACCGCCATCTGTATGAACATGGAAATATCTACACCGCTAACTGTATGAACATGGAAATATCTACACCGCTATCTGTATATCAATGGAAATATCTACACTGCTATCTCTATATACATGGAAATAACTACACTGCTATCTGTATAAACATGGAAATATCTACACCGCCTTCTCTATGAACAGGGAAATAACTACACCGTCATTTGTATGAACATGGAAATATCTACTCCGCCGCCTCTATGAACATGGAAATATCTACACCGCTATCTGTATGAATTTGGAAATATCTACACTGCTATCTGTATAAAATTGGAATTATCTACACCACTATATAAACTTGGAAATATGTACACTGCTATCTGTATAAACATGGAAATATCTACAGCGCTATCTGTATAAACATGGAAATATCTTCACCGCTATCTGTATAAACATGGAAATATCTACAATGCTGTCTCTATAAACTTGGAAATAACTACACCACTATCTCTATAAACATGGAAATATCTACACTGCCATCCCTATAAACATAGAAATATCTACACCACCGTCTGTAAAAACATGGAAATATCTATACCACTGTCTGCATAAACATGGAAATATATACACCACCATATCTATGAACATGGAAATATCTACACCGCTAACGGTATGAACATGGAAATATCTGCACCGCTATCTGTATGAACATGGAAATATCTACACCGTTATCTGTATGAACATGGAAATATCTACACCGCTCTCTGTATGAACATGGAAATATCTACACGGCTATCTGTATGAACATGGAAATATCTACACCGCTATCTGTATGAACATGGAAATATCTACACCGCTATCTGTATGAACATGAAAATATCTACACAGCTATCTGTATAGCAATGGAAATATCTACACTGCTATCTCTATAAACATGGAAATAACTACACTGCTATCTGTATAAACATGGAAATATCTGCACCACCATCATCTCTAAACAGGGAAATATCTACACCGCCATCTGTATGAACATGGAAATATCTACACCGCCATCTCTATAAACGTGGAAATATCTACACCGCTATCTGTTTGAATTTGGAAATATCTACACTGCTATCTGTATAAAATTGGAATTATCTACACCACTATATAAACTTGGAAATATCTACACTGCTATCTGTAAAAACATGGAAATATCTACACCGCTATCTGTATAAACATGGAAATATCTGCACCGCTATCTGTATAAACATGGAAATATCTTCACCGCTATCTGTATAAACATGGAAATATCTACAACGCCGTCTCTATAAACTTGGAAATAACTACACCACTATCTCTATAAACATGGAAATATCTAGACCGCCATCTCTATAAACATGGAAATATCTTCACCACCATCTGTATAAACATGGAAATATCTATAACGCTATCTGCATAAACATGGAAATATCTACACCGCCATCTCTATGAACATGGAAATATCTTCACCGCCATCTGTACGAACATGGAAATATCTACACCGCCATCTCTATGAACATGTAAATATCTACACGGCCATCTGTATGAACATGGAAATATCTACACCGCTAACTGTATGAACATCGAAATATCTACACCCTTATCTGTATGAACTTGGAAATATCTACACCGCTATCTGTATCAACATGGAAATATCTACACCTCTATCTGTACGAACATGGAAATATCTACACCGCTATCTGAATGAACATGCAAATATCTACACAGCTATCTGTATAACAATGGAAATATCTGCACTGCTGTCTCTTTAAACATGGAAATAACTACACTGCTATCTGTAGAAACACGGAAATATCTACACCGCCACCAGTATGAACATGGAAATATCTACACTGCCATCCGTAAGAACATGGAAATATCTACACCGCCATCTGTATGGACATGTAAATATCTACACCGCCATCTGTATGAACATGGAAATATCTACACCGCTAACTGTAAGAACATGGAAATATCTACACCGCTATCTGTATGAACATGGAAATATCTACACCGATATCTGTATGAACATGGAAATATCTACAACGCTCTCTCTATGAACATGGAAATATCTACACCACTATCTGTGTGAACATGGAAATATCTACACCGCTATCTGTATGAACATGCATATATCTACACAGCTATCTGTATATCAATGGAAATATCTACAATGCTATCTCTATAAACATGGAAATAACTACACTGCTATCTGTATAAACAAGGAAATATCTACACCACCATCTCTATGATCATGGAAATATCTACACCGCCATTTGTATGAACATGGAAATATCTACACCGCCATCTCTATGAACATGGAAATATCAACACTGCCATTTGTATTAACATGGAAATATCTACACCGCCATCTGTAAGAACATGGAAATATCTTCACCGACATCTGTATGAACGTGGATATATCTATACCAGCATCTGGATGAACATGGAAATATCTACAAAGCTATCTGCATGATCATGGAAATATCTACACAGCTATCTGCATATACATGGAAATATCTACACAGATTTCTCTATAAATATGGAAATAACTACTGCGCTATCTCTATAAACTTCGAAATACCTACACCGCCATCTGTATGAACATGGAAATATCTACAACGCCATCTGTACGAACATGGACATATCTACACCGCCATCTGTATTAAGATGGAAATATCTACACCGCTATCTGTATAAACATGGAAATATCTGCACCAGTATCTGTATAAACATGGAAATAACCGCACCGCTATCTGTAAAAACATGGAAATATCTACACCACTATCTGCATAAACATGGAAATATCCACACCGCTATCTGTGTAAACATGGAAATGTCTACACCGCTATCTGGGTAAACAAGGAAATATCTACACCGACATCTGTGAAAACATGAAAATATCTACACCGCCATCTCTATAAACATGGAAATATCTACACCGCCATCTGTATGAACATGGAAATATCTACACCGCCATCTCTATAAATGTGGAAATACCTACACCGCTCTCTGTATGAACTTAGAAATATCTACACTGCTATCTGTATAAAATTGTAATTATCTACACCACTATCTCTACAGACATGGAAATATCTACACCGCTATCTGCATAAACATGGAAATATCTACACCGCTTCTCTATGAACATGGAAATATCTATACGGCCATCTGTACGAACATGGAAATATTTACACCGCCATATGTATGAACATGGAAATATCTAGACCGCCATTTGTATGAACATGGAAATATCTACACAGCCATATGTATGAACATGGAAATATCTTCAACGTCATCTGTATGAACATGGATCTATCTACAAAGGCATCTGGATGAACATGGATATATCTACACCGCTATCTGCATGAACATGGAAATATCTACTCAGCTATCTGCATATACATGGAAATATCTACAAAGATTTCTCTATAAATATGGAAATAACTACAGCGCTATCTCTATAAACTTCGAAATATCTACACCGCCATCTGTATGAACATGGAAATATGTACAACGCCATCTGTACGAACATGGACATATCTACACCGCCATCTGTATTAAGATGGAAATATCTACACCGCTATCTGTATAAACATGGAAATATCTGCCCAACTATCTGTATAAACATGGAAATATCCGCACCGCTATCTGTATAAACATGGAAATATCTACACAACTATCTGCATAAACATGGAAATATCTACACCGCCATCTGTATGAACATGGAAATATCTACACCGCCATCTCTATAAACGTAGAAATATCTACACCGCTATCTGTATGAATTAGGAAATATCTACACTGCTATCTGTATAAAATTGGAATTATCTACACCACTATCTCTATAAACATGGAAATATCTACACTGCTATCTGTATAAACATGGAAATATCTACACCGCTATCTGTATAAACATGGAAATATCTTCACCGCTATCTGTATAAACTTGGAAATAACTACAACGCTGTCTCTATAAACTTGGAAATAACTACACCACTATCTCTATAAACATGGAAATATCTGGACCGCCATCTCTATAAACATGGAAATATCTACACCACCATCTGTATAAACTTGGACACATTTATACCGCTTTCTGCATAAACATGGAAATACCTACACCGCCATCTCTATGAACATGGAAATATCTACACCGCTATCTGTGCGAACATGGAAATATCTAAACCGCCATCTGTATGAACATGTAAATATCAACACTGCCATCTGTATGAACATGGAAATATCTACACCGCTAACTGTATGAACATGGAAATATCTACACCGCCATCTGTATGAACATGGAAATATCTACAACGTTATCTGTATGAAGATGGAAATATCTACACCGCTATCTGTATCAACATGGAAATATCTACACCTCTATCTGTACGAACATGGAAATATCTACACCGCTATCTGAATGAACATGCAAATATCTACACAGCTATCTGTATAACAATAGAAATATCTACACTGCTATCTCTATAAACATGGAAATAACTACACTGCTATCTGTATAAACATGGAAATATCTACACCGCCACCTGTATGAACATGGAAATATCTACACTGCCATCCGTACGAACATGGAAATAACTACACCGCCATCTGTATGAACATGGAAATATCTACACCGCCATCTGTATGAACATGGAAATATCTACACCGCTAACTGTAAGAACATGGAAATACCTACACTGCTATCAGTATGAACATGGAAATATCTACACCGCTATCTGCATAAATATGGAAATATCCACACCGATATCCATGTAAACATGGAAATGTCTACACTGCTATCTTTGTAAACCCGGAAATATCTACACCGCCATCTGTGTAAACATGAAAATATCTACACCGCCATCTCTATAATCATGGAAATACCTACCCCGCCATCTGTATGAACATGGAAATATCTACACCGCCATCTCTATAAACGTGGAAATATCTTCACCGCTATCTGTATGAATTTGGAAATATCTACACTGCTATCTGTATAAAATTGGAATTATCTACACCACTATCTCTATAAACATGGAAATATCTACACTGCTATCTGTATAAACGTGGAAATATCTACACCGCTATGTGTATAAACATGGAAATATCTTCACCGATATCTGTATAAACATGGTAATACCTACAACGCTGTCTCTATAAACTTGGAAATAACTACACCACTATCTCTATAAACATGGAAATATCTAGACCGCCATCTCTATAAGCATGGAAATATCTACACCAACATCTGTATAAACATGGAAATATCTATACCGCTATGTGCATAAACATGGAAATACCTACACCGCCATCTCTATGAACATGGAAATATCTACACCGCCATCTGTACGAACATGGAAATATCTACACCGCCATCTGTATGCACATGTAAATATCTACACCGCCATCTGTATGAACATGGAATTATCTACACCGCTAACGGAATGAACATGGAAATATCTGCACCGCTATCTGTATGAACATGGAAATATCTTCACCGTTATCTGTATGAACATGGAAATACCTACACCGCTATCTGTATGAACATGGAAATATCTACACCGCTATCTGTATGAACATGGAAATATCTACACCGCTATTGTTTGAACATGCAAATATCTACACCGCTATCTCTGTATCAATGGAAATATCTACAATGCTATCTCTATAAACATGGAAATAACTACACTGCTATCTGTATAAACATGGAAATATCTACACCGCCATCTCTATGAACATGGAAATATCTACACCGCCATTTGTATGAACATGGAATTATCTACACCGCCATCTCTATGAACACGGAAATATCTACACTGCCATGTGTATGAACATGGAAATATCTACACCGCCATCTGTAAGAACATGGAAATGTCTACACAGACATCTGTATGAACATGGATATATCTACAACGGCTTCTGGATGAACATGGAAATATCTACAAAGCTATCTGCATGAGCATGGAAATATCTACACAGCTATCTGCATATACATGGAAATATCTACACAGATATCTCTATAAATATAGAAATAACTACAGCGCTATCTCTACAAACTTCGAAATAGCTACAAAGCCATCTGTATGAACATGGTAATATCTACACGGCCATCTGTATGAACATGGAAATACCTACACCGCTGACTGTATGAACATGGAAATATCTACACCGCCATCTCTATAATCATGGAAATATCTACACCGCTATGTGTATGAACTTGGAAATATCTGCAGTGCTATCTCTATAAAATTGGAATTATCTACACCACTGTCTCTATAAACATGGAAATATCTACACCACTATCTGTATAAACATGGAAATATCTACACCGCTATATGTATAAACAAGGAAATATCTTCACCGCTATCTGTATATACATGGAAATATCTATAACGCTGTCTCTATAAACTTGGAAATAACTACACCACTATCTCTATAAACATGGAAATAACTAGACCGCCATCTCTATAAACATGGAAATATCTACACCACCATCTGTATAAACATGGAAATATCTATACCGCTATCTGCATAAACATGGAAATATCTACACCGCCATCTCTATGAACATGGAAATATCTACACAGCCATCTGTAAGAACATGGAAATATCTACACAGCCATCAGTATGAACATGTAAATATCTACACCGCCGTCTGTATGAACATGGAAATATCTATACCGCTATCTGTATGAACATGCAAATATCTACACAGCTATCTGTTTATCAATGGAAATATCTGCACTGCTATTTCTATAAACATGGAAAAAACTACACTGCTATCTGTATAAACATGGAAATATCTACACCGCCA
The DNA here is from genome assembly GCF_029281585.2 of Gorilla gorilla gorilla. Classification (NCBI taxonomy): domain Eukaryota; kingdom Metazoa; phylum Chordata; class Mammalia; order Primates; family Hominidae; genus Gorilla; species Gorilla gorilla. The sequence goes on from NC_073224.2 coordinate 2,756,747, forward strand.
CCTGTATGAACATGGATATATGTACACTCCGACCCGTACGAACATGGAAATATCTTGACTGCCATCTCTATAAACATGGAAATATCTACAACGCCATCTGTATAAACATGGACATATCTATACCGCTATCTGCACAAACATGGAAATATCTACACCGCCATCTGTATGAACATGGAAATAACTACACCGCTATCTCTATAAACATCGAAATATATACACCGCCATCTCTATTAACATGGAAATATCTACACCGCCATCTGTACAAACTTGGAAATATCTACACCGCCATCTCTATGAACATGTAAATATCTACACCGCCATCTGTATGAACATGGAAATATCTACACCGCTAACTGTACGAACATGGAAATATCTGCACCGCTATCTGTGTGAACATGGAAATATCTACAACGTTATCTGTATGAACATGGAAATATCTGCACCGCTATCTGTATGAACATGGAAATATCTACACCACTATCTGTATAAACATTGAAATATCTACACCTCTATCTGTATAAACATGGAAATATCTGCCCAACTTTCTGTATAAACATGGAAATATCCGCACCGCTATCTGTATAAACATGGAAATATCTGCACCGCTATCTGCATAAACATGGAAATATCCACACCACTATCTGTGTAAATATGGAAATGCCTACAAAACTATGTGTGTAAACATGGAAATATCTACACTGCCATCTGTGTAAACATGAAAATATATACACCGCCATCTCTATAAACATGTAAATATCTACACCGCCGTCTGTATGAACATGGAAATATCTACACCGCTAACTGTATGAAGATGGAAATATCTACACCGCTATCTGTACGAACATGGAAATATCTACACCGCTATCTGTATGAACATGGAAATATCTACAACGCTATCTGTATGAACATGCAAATATCTACACCGATATCTGTATGAACATGGAAATATGTACACCGCTATCGCTATGAAAATGGAAATATCTACACCGCTATCTGTATGAACATGGAAATATCTACAACGCTATCTGTATGAACATGCAAATATCTACACAGCTATCTGTATATCAATGGAAATATCTACACTGCTATCTCTATATACATGGTAATAACTACACTGCTATCTGTATAAACATGGAAATATCTACAGCGCTATCTGTATATACATGGAAATATCTACACCGCTATCTGTATAAACATGGAAATATCTTCACCGCAATCTGTATAAACATGGAAATATCTACAACGATGTCTCTATAAACTTGGAAATAACTACACCACTATCTCTATAAACATGGTAATGTCTAGACCGCCATCTCTATAAACATGGAAATATCTACACCACCATCTGTATAAACATGGAAATATCTATACCGCTGTCTGCATAAACATGGAAATATCTTAACCGCCATCTCTATGAACATGGAAATATCTACACCGCCATCTATACGAACATGGAAATATCTACAACGCCATCTGTATGAACATGTAAATACTACACAGCCGTCTGTATGAACAAGGAAATATCTACACCGCTAACTGTATGAACATGGAAATATCTACACCGATATCTGTATGAACATGGAAATATCTACACCGTTATGTGTATGAACTTGGAAATATCTACACCGGTAACTGTATCAACATGGAAATATCTACACCTCTATCTGTACAAACATGGAAATATCTACACCTCTATCTGTACAAACAAGGAAATATCTACACCGCTATCTGAATGAGCATGCAAATATCTACACAGCTATCTGTATAACAATGGAAATATCTACACCACCATCTCTATAAACAGGGAAATAACTACACCGCCATTTGTATAAACATGGAAATATCTACACCGCTATCTGTATAAACATGTAAATATCTTCACCGCTATCTGTATAAACATGGAAATATCTACAATGCTGTCTCTATAAACTTGGAAATAACTACACCACTATCTCTATAAACATGGAAATATCTACACTGCCATCCCTATAAACATGGAAATATCTACACCACCGTCTGTAAAAACATGGAAATAGCTATACCGCTGTCTGCATAAACATGGAAATATCTACACCGCCATCTCTATGAACATGGAAATATCTACACCGCCATTTGTATGAACATGGAAATAACTACACCGCCATCTCTATGAACATGGAAATATCTACTCCGCCATTTGAATGTACATGGAAATATCTACACCGCCATCTGTATGAACATGGAAATACCTTCACCGCCATCTGTATGAACATGGATATATCTACACCGGCATCTGGATGAACATGGAAATATCTACACCGCTATCTGCATGAACATGGAAATATCTACACAGCTATCTGCATATACATGGAAATATCTACACAAATTTCTCTATAAATATGGAAATACCTACAGCGCTATCTCTATATACTTCGAAATATCTACACCGCCATCCATATGAACATGGAAATATCTACACCGCCATCTGTATGAACATGGAGATATCTACACCGCTATCTGAATGAACATGCAAATATCTACACATCTATCTGTATAACAATGGAAATATCTACACTGCTATCTCTAAAAACATGGAAATAACTACACTGCTATCTGTATAAACATGGAAATATCTACACCGCCACCTGTATGAACATGGAAATATCTACACTTCCATCCGTACGAACATGGAAATATCTACACCGCCATCTGTATGAACTTGTAAATAACTACACCGCCATCTGTATGAACATGTAAATATCTACACCGCTAACTGTATGAACATGTAAATATCTACACCGCTCTCTGTATGTACATGGAAATATCTACACCGATATCTGTATGAACATGGAAATATCTACACCTCTATCTGTATGAACATGGAAATATCTACACCGCTATCTGAACATGGAAATATCTACACCGCTATGTGTATGAACATGGAAATATCTACACCACTATCTGTAAGAACATGCAAATATCTACACAGCTATCTGTATATCAATGGAAATATCTAAACTGCTATCTCTATAAACATGGAAATAACTACACTGCTATCTGTATAAACATGGAAATATCTACACCGCCATCTCTATGAGTATGGAAATATCTGCACCGCCATTTGTATGAACATGGAAATATCTACACCGCCATCTCTATGAACATGGAAATATCTACACTGCCATTTGTATGACAAGGAAGTATCTACACCGCCATCTGTAAGAACATGGAAATATCTTCACCGACATCTGTATGAACATGGATATATCTACACCGGCATCTGGATGAACATGGAAATATCTACAAAGCTATCTGCATGAACATGGAAATATCTACACAGCTATCTGCCTATACATGGAAATATCTACAAAGATTTCTCTATAAATATGGAAATAACTACAGCGATATCTCTATAAACTTCGAAATACCTACACCGCCATCTGTATGAACATGGAAATATCTACACCGCCATCTGTACGAACATGGACATATCTACACCGCCAAGTGCATTAAGATGGAAATAACTACACTGCTATCAGTATAAACATGGAAATATCTGCACCACTATCTGTATAAACATGGAAATAACCCCACTGCTATTTGTATAAACATGGAAATATCTACACCGCTATCTGCATAAACATGGAAATATCCACACCGCTATCTGTGTAAACATGGAAATGTCTGCACCGCTATTTGTGTAAACATGGAAATATCTACACCGCCATCTGTGTAAACATGAAAACATCTACACCGCCATCTCTATAAACATGGAAATATCTACATCGCCATCTGTATGAACATGGAAATATCTACACCGCCATCTCTATAAACGTGGAAATATCTACACCGCTATCTGTATGAACTTAGAAATATCTACACTGCAATCTGTATAAAATTGGAATTATCTACACCACTATCTCTATAAACATGGAAATATCTTCACCGCTATCTGTATAAACATGGAAATATCTACAACGCTGTCTCTATAAACTTGGAAATAACTACACCACTATCTCTATAAACATGGAAATATCTAGACCGCCATCTCTATAAACATGGAAATATCTACACCACCATCTGTATAAACATGGAAATACCTATACCTCTATCTGCATAAACATGGAAATATCTACACAGCCATCTCTATGAACATGGAAATATCTACACCGCCATCTGTACGAACATGGAAATATCTGCACCGCCATCTGTCTGAACATGTAAATATCTACACCGCCGTCTGTATGAACATGGAAATATCTACACTGCTATCTGTACGAACATGGAAATATCTACACCGCTATCTGTATGAACATGGAAATATCTACACCGCTATCTGTATGAACATGGAAATATCTACACAGCTATCTGTATATCAATGGAAATATCTAAATTGCTATCTCTATAAACATGGAAATAACTACACCGCCATCTCTATAAACATGGAAATATCTACACCGCCATCTGTATGAACATGGAAATATCTACACTGCCATCTCTATAAACGTGGAAATACCTACACCGCTCTCTGTATGAACTTAGAAATATCTACACTGCTATCTGTATAAAATTGTAATTATCTACACCGCTATCTCTACAGACATGGAAATATCTACACCGCTATCTGCATAAACATGGAAATATCTACACCGCTTCTCTATGAACATGGAAATATCTATACCGCCATCTGTACGAACATGGAAATATTTACACCGCCATATGTACGAACATGTAAATATCGACACCGCCATCTGAATGAACGTGGAAATACCTACACCGCTAACTGTATGAACATGGAAATATCTACACCGCTATCTGTATGAACATGGAAATATCTACACCGTTATCTGTATGAACATGGAAATATCTACACCGATATCTGTATGAACATGGAAATATCTACACCGCTATCTGTATGAACATGGAAATATCTACACCGCTATCTGTATGAACATGCAAATATCTACACTGCTATCTGTATATCAATGAAAATATCTACATTGCTATCTCTATAAACATGGAAATAACTACACTGCTATGTGTATAAACATGGAAATATCTACACCGCCATCTCTATGAACATGGAAATATCCACACCGCCATTTGTATGAACATGGAAATAACTACACCGCCATCACTATGAACATGGAAATATCTACTCCGCCATTTGAATGTACATGGAAATATCTACACCGCCATCTGTACGAACATGGAAATATCTTCACCGCCATCTGTATGAACATGGATATATCTACACCGGCATCTGGATGAACATGGAAATATCTACACCGCTATCTGCATGAACATGGAAATATCTACACAGCTATCTGCATATACATGGAAATATCTACACAAATTTCTCTATAAATATGGAAATAACTACAGCGCTATCTCTATATACTTCGAAATATCTACACCGCCATCTATATGAACATGGAAATATCTTCACCGCCATCTGTACGAACATGGAGATATCTACACCGCTATCTGAATGAACATGCAAATATCTACACATCTATCTGTATAACAATGGAAATATCTACACTGTAATCTCTATAAACATGGAAATAACTACACTGCTATCTGTATAAACATGGAAATATCTACACCGCCACCTGTATGAACATGGAAATATCTACACTGCCATCCGTACGAACATGGAAATATCTACACCGCCATCTGTATGAACTTGTAAATAACTACACCGCCATCTGTATGAACATGTAAATATCTACACCGCTAACTGTATGAACATGTAAATATCTACACCGCTCTCTGTATGTACATGGGAATATCTACACCGATATCTGTATGAACATGGAAATATCTACACCGCTATCTGTATGAACATGGAAATATCTACACCGCTATCTGTATGAACATGGAAATATCTACACCGCTATGTGTATGAACATGGAAATATCTACACCACTATCTGTAAGAACATGCAAATATCTACACAGCTATCTGTATATCAATGGAAATATCTAAACTGCTATGTCTATAAACATGGAAATAACTACACTGCTATCTGTATAAACATGGAAATATCTACACCGCCATCTCTATGAGCATGGAAATATCTACACTGCCATTTGTATGAACATGGAAATATCTACACCGCCATCTCTATGAACATGGAAATATCTACACTGCCATTTGTATGAACATGGAAGTATCTAAACCGCCATCTGTAAGAACATGGAAATATCTTCACCGACATCTGTATGAACATGGATATATCTACACCGGCATCTGGATGAACATGGAAATATCTACAACGCTATCTGCATGAACATGGAAACATCTACAAAGCTATCTGCCTATACATGGAAATATCTACAAAGATTTCTCTATAAATATGGAAATAACTACAGCGATATCTCTATAAACTTCGAAATACCTACACCGCCATCTGTGTGAACATGGAAATATCTACACCGCCATCTGTACGAACATGGACATATCTCCACCGCCAAGTGCATTAAGATGGAAATATCTACACTGCTATCAGTATAAACATGGAAATATCTGCACCACTATCTGTATAAACATGGAAATAACCACACTGCTATTTGTATAAACATGGAAATATCTACACCGCTATCTGCATAAACATGGAAATATCCACACCGCTATCTGTGTAAACATGGAAATGTCTACACCGCTATCTGTGTAAACATGGAAATACCTACACCGCCATCTGTGTAAACATGAAAATATCTACACCGCCATCTCTATAAACATGGAAATATCTACACCGCCATCTGTATGAACATGGAAATATCTACACCGCCATCTCTATAAACGTGGAAATATCTACACCGCTATCTGTATGAACTTAGAAACATCTACACTGCAATCTGTATAAAATTGGAATTATCTACACCACTATCTCTATAAACATGGAAATATCTTCACCGCTATCTGTATAAACATGGAAATATCTACACCGCTATCTGTATAAACATGGAAATATCTTCACCGCTATCTGTATAAACATGGAAATATCTACAACGCTGTCTCTATAAACTTGGAAATAACTACACCACTATCTCTATAAACATCTAAATATCTAGCATGCAATCCCTATAAACATGGAAATATCTACACCACCGTCTGTAAAAACATGGAAATATCTATACTGCTATCTGCTTAAACATGGAAATATCTACACCGCAATCTCTATGAACATGGAAATATCTATGCCGCCATCTCTACGAACATGGAAACATTTATACCGCCATATGTACGAACATGTAAATATCTACACCGCCATCTGTATGAACATGAAAATACCTACACCGCTAACTGTATGAACATGGAAATATCTACACCGCAATCTGTATGAACATGGAAATATCTACACCGTTATCTCTATGAACATGGAAATATCTACACCGCTATCTGTATGAACATGGAAATATCTACACCGCTATCTGTATGAACATGGAAATATCTACACCGTTATCTCTATGAAGATGGAAATATCTACACCGCTATCTGTATGAACATGGAAATATCTACACCGATATCTGTATGAACATGGAAATATCTACACCGCTATCTGTACGAACATGGAAATATCTACACCGCTATCTGTATGAACATGCACATATCTACACAGCTATCTGTATATCAATGGAAATATCTACACTTCTATCTCTATAAACATGGAAATAACTACACTGCTATGTGTATAAACATGGAAATATCTACACCGCCATCTCTATGAACATGGAAATATCTACACCGCCATTTGTATGAACATATAAATATCTACACCGCCATCTCTATGAACATGGAAATATCTACACCGCCATTTGTATGAACATGGAAGTATCTACAAAGCCATCTGCATGAACATGGAAATATCTTCACCGCCATCTGTATGAACATGGATATATCTACACCGGCATCTGGATGAACATGGAAATATCTACACCGCTATCTGCATGAACATGGAAATATCTACACAGCTATCTGCATATACATGGAAATATCTACACAGATTTCTCTATAAATATGGAAATAACAACAGCGCTATCTCTATAAACTTCGAAATATCTACAAAGCCATCTGTATGAACATGGAAATATCTACACTGCCATCTGTACGCACATGGACATATCTACACCGCCATCTGTATTAAGATGGAAATATCTGCACCGCTATCTGTATGAACATGGAAATATCTACACCGCTATCTGTATAAACATGGAAATATCTACACCGCTATCTGCATAAACATGGAAATATCCACACCACTATCTGTGTAAACATGGAAATGTCTACACCGCTATCTGTGTAAACATGGAAATACCTACACCGCCATCTGTGTAAACATGAAAATACCTACACCGCCATCTGTGTAAACATGAAAATATCTACACCGCCATCTGTATGAACATGGAAATATCTACACCGCCATCTCTATAAACGTGGAAATATCTACACCGCTATCAGTATAAACATGGAAATATCCGCACCACTATCTGTAAAAACATGGAAATATCTACGCCGCTATCTGCATAAACTTGGAAATATCCACACTGCTATCTGTGTAAACATGGAAATGTCTACATCACTATCTGTGTAAACATGGAAATATCTACACTGCCATCTGTGTAAACATGAAAATATCTACACCGCCATCTCTATAAACATGGAAATATCTACACCGCCATCTGTATGAACATGGAAATATGTACACTGCTATCTCTATAAAATTGGAATTATCTACACCACTGTCTCTATAAACATGGAAATATCTACACCTCTATCTGTATAAACAAGGAAATATCTTCACCGCTATCTGTATAAACATGGAAATATCTACAACGCTGTCTCTATAAACTTGGAGATAACTACACCACTATCTCTATAAACATGGAAATATCTAGACCGCCATCTCTATAAACATGGAAATATCTACACCACCATCTGTATAAACATGAAAATATCTATACCGCTATCTGCATAAACATGGAGATATCTACACCGCCATCTCTATGTACATGGAAATATCTACACAGCCATCTGTACGAACATGGAAATATCTACACCGCCATCTGTATGAACATGTAAATATCTACACCGCCATCTGTATGAACATGGAAATATCTATACCGCTATCTGTATGAACATGCATATATCTACACAGCTATCTGTTTATCAATGGAAATATCTGCACTGCTATTTCTATAAACATGGAAATAACTACACTGCTATCTGTATAAACATGGAAATATCTACACCGCCACCTGTATGAACATGGATATATCTACACTGCCTCCCGAACGAACATGGAAATATCTACACCGCCATCTGTATGAATATGTAAATATCTACAATGCCATCTCTATGAACATGGAAATACCTACACCGCTGACTGTATGAACATGGAAATATCTACAACGCTATCTGTAGGAACATGGAAATATCTACACGGCTATCTGTATGAACATGGAAATATCTACACCGCTATCTGTTTCAAAATGCAAATATCTACACAGCTATCTGTATATCAATGGAAATATCTACACAGCTATCTCTATAAACATGGAAATAACTACACTGCTATCTCTATAAACATGGAAATATCTACACCACCATCTCTATGAACATGGAAATATCTACACCGCCATCTGTACAAACTTGGAAATATCTACACCGCCATCTCTATGAACATGTAAATATCTACACCGCCATCTGTATGAACATGGAAATATCTACACCGCTAACTGTACGAACATGGAAATATCTGCACCGCTATTTGTATGAACATGGAAATATCTACACCACTATCTGTATGAACATTGAAATGTCTACACCGCTATCTGTATAAACATGGAAATATCTACACCGCTATCTGCATAAACATGGAAATATCCACACCGCTAACTGTGTAAATATGGAAATGCCTACACCACTATCTGTGTAAACAATGAAATATCTACACCGCCATCTGTGTAAACATGAAAATATCTACACCGCCATCTCTATAAACATGGAAATATCTACACCGCCATCTGTAGGAACATGGAAATATCTACACGGCTATCTGTATGAACATGGAAATATCTACACCGCCATCTGTATGAACATGGAAATATCTACACCACCATGTCTATAAACGTGAAAATATCTACACCGCTATCTGTATGAACTTGGAAATATCTACACTGCTATCTGTATAAAATTGGAATTATCTTCATCACTATCTCTATAAACATGGAAATATCTACACCGCTATCTGTATAAACACGGAAATATCTACATCGCTATCTGTATAAACATGGAAATATCTACAACGCTGTCTCTATAAACTTGGAAATAACTACACCACTATCTCTATAAACATGGAAATATCTAGACCGCCATCTCTATAAACATGGAAATATCTACACCACCATCTGTATAAACATGGAAATACCTATACCTCTATCTGCATAAACATGGAAATATCTACACAGCCATCTCTATGAACATGGAAATATCTACACCGCCATCTGTACGAACATGGAAATATCTGCACCGCCATCTGTATGAACATGTAAATATCTACACCGCCGTCTGTATGAACATGGAAATATCTACACTGCTATCTGTACGAACATGGAAATATCTACACCGCTATCTGTATGAACATGGAAATATCTACACCGCTATCTGTATGAACATGGAAATATATACACAGCTATCTGTATATCAATGGAAATATCTACACTGCTATCTCTATAAACATGGAAATAACTGCACTGCTATCTGTATAAACCTGGAAATATCTACACCGCCATCTCTATGAACATGGAAATATCTACACCGCCATTTGTATATACATGGAAATATCTACACCACCATCTCTATGAACATGGAATTATCTACACCGCCATTTGTATGAACATGTAAACATCTACACTGCCATCTGTTTGAACATGGAAATACCTTCACTCCCATCTGTATGAACATGGATATATCTACACCGGCATCTGGATGAACATGTAAATATCTACACCGCTATCTGTATGAACATGTAAATATCAACCCCACTATGTGTATGATCATGGAAATATCTACACCGCTATAAGGATGAACATGCAAATATCTTCACAGCTATCTGTATATCAATGGAAATATCTACACTGCTATCTCTATAAACATGGAAATAACTACACTGCTATCTGTATAAACATGGAAATATCTACACCGCCATCTCTATGAACATGGAAATATTTACACCGCCATCTCTATGAGCATGGAAATATCTACACGGCCATGTGTATGAACATGGAAATATCTGCACCGCCGTCTGTATGAACATGGAAATATCTTCACCGTCATCTGTATGAACATGGAAATATCTACACTGCCATTTGTATGAACATGGAAATATCTACACCGCCATCTGTATGAACATGGAAATATCTACACCGCCATCTCTATAAACGTGGAAATATCTACACCGCTATCTCTATGAACTTGGAAATATCCACACTGCTCTCGGTATAAAATTGAAATTATCTACACCACTATCTCTATAATCATGGAAATATCTACACCGCTATCTGTATAAACATGGAAATATCTTTACGGCAATCTGTATAAACATGGAAATATCTACAACGCTGTCTCCATAAACTTGGAAATAACTGCACCACTATCTCTGTAAACATGGAGATATCTAGCCCGCCATCTCTATGAACATGGAAATATCTACAACGCCATTTGCATGAACATGGAAATATCTACACCGCCATCTCTATGAACATGGAAATATCTACACCGCCATTTGTATGAACATGGAAATATCTAGACCGCCATCTGTATGAACATGGAAATATCTACACCGCCATCTCTATAAACGTGGAAATATCTACACCGCTATCTGTATGAACATGGAAATATCTACACCGCTATCTGTATCAAATTGCAAATATCTTCACAGCTATCTGTATATCAATGGAAATATCTACACTGCTATATCTATAAACATGGAAATAACTACACTGCTATTTCTATAAACATGGAAATATCTACACCGCCATCTCTATGAACATGGAAATATCTACACCGCCATCTGTACAAACTTGGAAATATCTACACCGCCATCTCTATGAACATATAAATATCTACACCGCCATCTGTATGAACATGGAAATATCTACACCGCTAACTGTACGAACATGGAAATATCTGCACCGCTCTCTGTATGAACATGGAAATATCTACACCGTTATCTGTATGAACATGGAAATATCTGCACCGCTACCTGTATGAACATGGAAATATCTACACCACTATCTGTATGAACATTGAAATGTCTACACCGCTATCTGTATAAACATGGAAATATCTACACCGCTATCTGCATAAACATGGAAATATCCACACCGCGAACTGTGTAAACATGGAAATATCTACACCACTATCTCTATAAACATGGAAATATCTAGACCGCCATCTCTATAAACATGGAAATATCTACACCACCATCTGTATAAACATGGAAATACCTATACCTCTATCTGCATAAACATGGAAATATCTACACAGCCATCTCTATGAACATGGAAATATCTACACTGCCATCTGTACGAACATGGAAATATCTGCACCGCCATCTGTATGAACATGTAAATAGCTACACCGCCGTCTGTATGAACATGGAAATATCTACACTGCTATCTGTACGAACAAGGAAATATCTACACCGCTATCTGTATGAACATGGAAATATCTACACCGCTATCTGCATGAACATGGAAATATCTACACAGCTATCTGCATATACATGGAAATATCTACACAGATTTCTCTATAAATATGGAAATAACTACAGCGCTATCTCTATAAACTTCGAAATATCTACAAAGCCATCTGTATGAACATGGAAATATTTACACCGCCATCTGTAAGAACATGGACATATCTACACCGCCATCTGTACGAACATCGACATATCTACACCGCCATCTGTATTAAGATGGAAATATCTACACCGCTATCTTTATAAACATGGAAATATCTGCACCACTATCTGTATAAACATGGAAATATCCGCACCACTATCTGTATAAACTTGGAAATACATACGCCGCTATCTGCATAAACATGGAAATATCCACACTGCTCTCTGTGTAAACATTGAAATGTCTACATCACTATCTGTGTAAACATGGAAATATCTACACCGCCATCTGTGTAAACATGAAAATATCTACACCGCCATCTCTATAAACATGGAAATATCTACACCGCCATCTGTATGAACATGGAAATATGTACACTGCTATCTCTATAAAATTGGAATTATCTACACCACTGTCTCTATAAACATGGAAATATCTACCCCGCTATCTGTATAAACATGGAAATATCTACACCGCTATCTGTATAAACAAGGAAATATCTACACCGCTATCTGTATAAACAAGGAAATATCTTCACCGCCATCTGTATGAACATGGAAATATCTACACCGCCATCTGTACGAACATGGACATATCTACACCGCCATCAGTATTAAGATGGAAATATCTACACCGCTATCTGTATAAACATGGAAATATCTGGCCATCTATATAAACGTCGAAATATCCGCACCGCTATCTGTATAAACATGAAAATATCTACACCGCTATCTGCATAAACTTGGAAATATCCACACCGCTATCTGTGTAAACATGGAAATGTCTACACCACTATCTGTGTAAACATGGAAATATCTACAGCGCCATCTGTGTAAACATGAAAATATCTACACCGCCATCTCTATAAACATGGAAATATCTACACCGCCATCTGTATGAACATGGAAATATCTACACCGCCATCTCTATAAACGTGGAAATATCTACACCGCTATCTGTATGAACTTGGAAATATCTACACTGCTATCTGTATGAAATTGAAATTATCTACACCACTATCTCTATAAACATGGAAATATCTACACTGTTATCTGTATAAACATGGAAATATCTACACCGCTATCTGTATAAACATGGAAATATCTTCACCGCTATCTGTATAAACATGGAAATGTCTACAACGCTGTCTCTATAAACTTGGAAATAACTACACCTCTATCTCTATAAACATGGAAATATCCAGACCGCCATCTCTATAAACGTGGAAATATCTACACCACCATCTGTATAAACATGGAAATATCTATACCGCTATCTGCATAAACATGGAAATATCTACACAGCCATCTCTATGTACATGGAAATATCTACTCCGCCATCTGTACGAACATGGAAATATCTACACCGCTATCTGTATGAACATGTAAATATCTACAACGCCATCTGTATGAACATGGAAATATCTACACCGCTAACTGTAAGAACATGGAAATACCTACACCGCTAACTGTGTGAACATGGAAATATCTACACCGTTATCTGTACGAACATGGAAATATCTACACCGCTCTCTGTATGAACATGGAAATATCTACACCGCTATCTGTACGAACATGGAAATATCTACACCGCTATCTGTATGAACATGCAAATATCTATACAGCTATCTGTATATCAATGGAAATACCTACACTGCTATCTCTATAAACATGGAAATATCTACACCGCCATCTGTATGAACATGGAAATATCTACACCGCTAACAGTATGAACATGGAAATATCTACACCGCTATCTGTATGAACATGGAAATATCTACACCGCAATCTGTATGAACATGGAAATATCCACACCGCTATCTGTATGAACATGGAAATATCTACACCGCTATCTGTATGAACCAGCAAATATCTACACAGCTATGTGTATATCAATGAAAATATCTACACTGCTACCTCTATAAACATGGAAATAACTACACTGCTATCTGTATAAACATGGAAATATCTACACCGCCATCTCTATGAACATGGAAATATCTACACCGCCATTTGTAAGAACATGGAAATATCTACACCGCCACCTCTGTGAACATGGAAATATCTACACCGCCATCTGTATGAACATGGAAATATCTACACCGCCATCTGTATGAACATGGAAATATCCACACCGCCATCTCTATAAACGTGGAAATATCTACACCGCTATCTGTATGAACTTGGAAATATCCACACTGCTCTCGGTATAAAATTGAAATTATCTACACCACTATCTCTATAATCATGGAAATATCCACACCACTATCTGTATAAACATGGAAATATCTTCACTGCTATCTGTATAAACATGGAAATATCTACAACGCTGTCTCTATAAACTTGGAAATAACTATACCACTGTCTCTGTAAACATGGAGATATCTAGCCCGCCATCTCTATGAACATGGAAATATCTACACCGCCATTTGTATGAACATGGAAATATCTACACCGCCATCTCTATGAACATGGAAATATCTACACCGCCATTTGTATGAACATGGAAATATCTACACCGCCATCTGTATGAACATGGAAATATCTACACCGCCATCTCTATAAACGTGGAAATATCTACACCGCTATCTGTATGAAGTTGGAAATATCCACATTGCTCTCGGTATAAAATTGAAATTATCTACACCACTATCTCTATAAACATGGAAATATCTACACCACTATCTGTATAAACATGGAAATACCTTCACTGCTATCTGTATGAACATGGAAATATCTACAACGCTGTCTCTATAAACTTGGAAATAACTACACCACTATCTCTGCAAACATGGAGATATCTAGACCGCCATCTCTATAAACATGGAAATATCTACACCGCCATCTGTATGAACATGTAAATATCTACACCGCCATCTGTATGAACATGGAAATATCTACACCGCTATCTGTATGAACATGGAAATATCTACACCGCTATCTGTATGAACATGGAAATATCTACACCGCTATCTGTATGAACATGCAAATATCTACACAGCTATCTGTGTATCAATGGAAATATCTACACTGCTATCACTATAAACATGTAAATAACTACACTGCTATCTGTATAATCATGGAAATATCTACACCGCCACCTGTATGAATATGGAAATATCTACACTGCCATCCGTACGAACTTGGAAATATCTACACCGCCATCTGTATGTACATGTAAATATCTACACCGCCTTCTGTATGAACATGGAAATATCTACACTGCTAACTGTATGGACATGGAAATATCTACACCGCTATTGGTATGAACATGGAAATATCTACACCGCTATCTGCATGAACATGGAAATATCTACACCGCTATCTGTATGAACATGGAAATATCTACAACGCTATCTGTACGAACATGCAAATATCTACACCGCTATCTGTATAAAATTGAAATTATCTACACCACTATCTCTATAATCATTCAAATAACTACACTGCTATCTGTATAAACATGGAAATATCTACACCGACATCTTATGAACATGGAAATATCTACACCGCCATTTGTATGAACATGGAAATATCTACAACGCCATCTCTATGAACATGGAAATATCTACACCGCCATTTGTATGAACATGGAAATATCTACACCGGCATCTGTATGAACATGGAAATATCTTCACCGCCATCAGTATGAACATGGATATATCTACACCGGCATCTGGATGAACACGGAAATATCTACACGGCTATCTGCATGAACATGGATATATCTACACAGCTATCTGAATATACATGGAAATAACTACACAGATATCTCTATAAATATGAAAATAACTACATCGCTATCTCTATAAACTTCGAAATATCTACACCGCCATCTGTATGAACATGGAAATATCTACACCGCCATCTGTACGAACATGGACATATCTACACCGCCATCTGTATTAAGATGGAAATATCTACACCGCTATCTGTATAAACATGGAAATATCTGGCCATCTGTATAAACGTGGAAATATCCACACCGCTATCTGTATAAACATGGAAATATCTACACCGCTATCTGCATAAACTTGGAAATATCCACACCGCTATCTGTGTAAACATGGAAATGTCTACACCACTATCTGTGTAAACATGGAAATATCTACAGCGCCATCTGTGTAAACATGAAAATATCTACACCGCCATCTCTATAAACATGGAAATATCTACACCGCCATCTGTATGAACATGGAAATATCTACACCGCCATCTCTATAAACGTGGAAATATCCACACCGCTATCTGTATGAACTTGGAAATATCTACACTGCTATCTGTATGAAATTGAAATTATCTACACCACTATCTCTATAAACATGGAAATATCTACACTGTTATCTGTATAAACATGGAAATATCTACACCGCTATCTGTATAAACATGGAAATATCTTCACCGCTCTCTGTATGAACATGGAAATATCTACAACGCTGTCTCTATAAACTTGGAAATAACTACACCTCTATCTCTATAAACATGGAAATATCCAGACCGCCATCTCTATAAACATGGAAATAACTACACCACCATCTGTATAAACATGGAAATATCTATACCGCTATCTGCATAAACATGGAAATATCTACACAGCCATCTCTATGAACGTGGAAATATCTACTCCGCCATCTGTACGAACATGGAAATATCTACACCGCCATCTGTATGAACATGTAAATATCTACAACGCCATCTGTATGAACATGGAAATATCTACACCGCTAACTGTATGAACATGGAAATATCTACACCGCTATCTGTGTGAACATGGAAATATCTACACTGCTATCTGTATGAACATGGAAATATCTACACCGCTCTCTGTATGAACATGGAAATATCTACACCGCTATCTGTATATCAATAGAATTATCTACACTGCTACTTCTGTAAGTGTGGAAATAATTACACTGCTATCTGTATAAACATGGAAATATCTACACTGCCACCTGTATGAACTTGGAAATATCTACACTGCCATACGTACGAACATGGAAATATCTACACCGCCATCTGTATGAACATGTAAATATCTACACCGCCATCTGTATGAACATGGAAATATCTACACCGCTAACAGTATGTACATGGAAATATCTACACCGCTATCTGTATGAACATGGAAATATCTACACCGCCATCTGTATGAACATGGAAATATCTACACCGCTAACAGTATGTACATGGAAATATCTACACCGCTATCTGTTTAAACATGGAAATATCTACACAGCTATCTGTATGAACATGCAAATATCTACACAGCTATCTGTATATCAATGGAAATATCTACAATGCTATCTCTATAAACATGGAAATAACTACACTGCTATCTGTATAAACAAGGAAATATCTACACCACCATCTCTATGATCATGGAAATATCTACACCGCCATTTGTATGAACATGGAAATATCTACACCGCCATCTCTATGAACTTGGAAATATCTACACTGCCATTTGTATTAACATGGAAATATCTACACCGCCATCTGTAAGAACATGGAAATATCTTCACCGACATCTGTATGAACGTGGATATATCTACACCAGCATCTGGATGAACATGGAAATATCTACAAAGCCATCTGCATGAGCATGGAAATATCTACACAGCTATCTGCATATACATGGAAATATCTACACAGATTTCTCTATAAATATGGAAATAAGTACTGCGCTATCTCTATAAACTTCGAAATACCTACACCGCCATCTGTATGAACATGGAAATATCTACACCGCCATCTGTACGAACATGGACATATCTACACCGCCATCTGTATTAAGATGGAAATATCTACACCGCTATCTGTATAAACATGGAAATATCTGCACCATTATCTGTATAAACATGGAAATAACCGCACCGATATCTGTAAAAACATGGAAATATCTACACCACTATGTGCATAAACATGGAAATATCCACACCGCTATCTGTGTAAACATGGAAATGTCTACACCGCTATCTGGGTAAACATGGAATTATCTACACCGACATCTCTGAAAACATGAAAATATCTACACCGCCATCTCTATAAGCATGGAAATATCTACACCGCCATCTGTATGAACATGGAAATATCTACACCGCCATCTCTATAAACGTGGAAATACCTACACCGCTCTCTGTATGAACTTAGAAATATCTACACTGCTATCTGTATAAAATTGTAATTATCTACACCACTATCTCTACAGACATGGAAATATCTACACCGCTATCTGCATAAACATGGAAATATCTACACCGCTTCTCTATGAACATGGAAATATCTATACCGCCATCTGTACGAACATGGAAATATTTACACCGCCATATGTATGAACATGGAAATATCTTGACCGCCATTTGTATGAACATGGAAATATCTACACCGCCATATGTATGAACATGGAAATATCTTCAACGTCATCTGTATGAACATGGATGTATCTACAAAGGCATCTGGATGAACATGGATATATCTACACCGCTATCTGCATGAACATGGAAATATCTACTCAGCTATCTGCATATACATGGAAATATCTACAAAGATTTCTCTATAAATATGGAAATAACTACAGCGCTATCTCTATAAACTTCGAAATATCTACACCGCCATCTGTATGAACATGGAAATATGTACAACGCCATCTGTACGAACATGGACATATCTACACCGCCATCTGTATTAAGATGGAAATATCTACACCGCTATCTGTATAAACATGGAAATATCTACACCGCTATCTGTATAAACATGGAAATATCTTCACCGCTATCTGTATAAACATGGAAATAACTACAACGATGTCTCTGTAAACTTGGAAATAACTACACCACTATCTCTATAAACATGGAAATATCTAGACCGCCATCTCTATGAACATGGAAATATCTACACCGCCATCTGTACGAACATGGAAATATCTACACCACCATCTGTATGAACATGTAAATATCTACACCGCCATCTGTATGAACATGGAAATATCTACACCGCTAACTTTATGAACATGGAAATATCTTCACCGTCATCTGTATGAACATGGAAATATCTACACCGTTATCTGTATGAACATGGAAATATCTACACCGCTATCTGTATAAACATGGAAATATCTACACCTCTATCTGTATGAACATGGAAATATCTACACCGCTATCTGAATGAACATGCAAATATCTACAACGCTGTCTCTATAAACTTGGAAATAACTACACCCCTATCTCTATAAACATGGAAATATCTAGACTGCCATCCCTATAAACATGGAAATATCTACACCACCATCTGTAAAAACATGGAAATATCTGTACCACTGTCTGCATAAACATGGAAATATCTACACCGCCATCTCTATGAACATGGCAATATCTACACCGCTAACGGTATGAACATGGAAATATCTGCACCGCTATCTGTATGAACATGGAAATATCTACACCGTTATCTGTATGAACATGGAAATATCTACACCGCTCTCTGTATGAACATGGAAATATCTACACCGCTATCTGTATGAACATGGAAATATCTACACCGCTATCTGTATGAACATGCAACTATCTACACAGCTATCTGTATATCAATGGAAATATCTACACTGCTATCTCTATAAACATGGAAATAACTACACTGCTATCTGTATAAACATGGAAATATCTACACCACCATCTCTATGAACATGGAAATATCTACACCGCCATTTGTATGAACATGGAAATATCTACACCGCCATATCTATGAACATGGAAATATCTACACTGCCATTTGTATGAACAAGGAAATATCTACACTGCCATCTGTAAGAACATGGAAATATCTTCACCAATATCTGTATGAACTTGGATATATCTACACCGCATCTGCATGAACATGGAAATATCTACAAAGCTATCTGCATGAACATGGAAATATCTACACAGATATCTGCATATACATGGAAATATCTACACAGATATCTCTATAAATATGGAAATAACTACAGCACTATCTCTATGAACTTCGAAATACCTACACCGCCATCTGTATGAACATGGAAATATCTACAGCGCCATCTGTACGAACATGGACATATCTACACCGCCATCTGCATTAAGATGGAAATATCTACACCACTATCTGTATAAACATGGAAATATCTGCACCACTATCTGTATAAACATGGAAATAACCGCACCGCTATTTGTATAAACATGGAAATATCTACACCGCTATCTGCATAAACATGGAAATATCCACACCGCTGTCTGTGTAAACATGGAAATGTCTACACCGCTATCTGTGTAAACATGGAAATATCTACACCGCCGTCTGTGTAAACATGAAAATACACCGCCATCTCTATAAACATGGAAATATCTACACCGCCATCTGTATGAACATGGAAATATCTACACCGCCATCAATATAAACGTGGAAATATCTACACCGCTATCTGTATGAACTTAGAAATATCTACACTGCTATCTGTATAAAATTGTAATTATCTACACCACTATCTGTATAAGCATGGAAATATCTTCACCGCTATCTGTATAAACATGGAAATATCTACAACGCTGTCTCTATAAACTTGGAAATAACTACACCACCATCTCTATAAACATCTAAACATCTAGAATGCCATCCCTATAAACATGGAACTATCTACACCACCGTCTGTATAAAGATGGAAATATCTATACCGCAATCTGCATAAACATGGAAATATCTACACTGCAATCTCAATGAACATGGAAATATCTATACCGCCATCTCTACGAACATGGAAATATTTACACCGCCATATGTACGAACATGTAAATATCTACACCGTCGTCTGTATGAACATGAAAATAC
Source organism: Gorilla gorilla gorilla (assembly GCF_029281585.2). Taxonomy (NCBI): domain Eukaryota; kingdom Metazoa; phylum Chordata; class Mammalia; order Primates; family Hominidae; genus Gorilla; species Gorilla gorilla. The sequence continues at coordinate 2,778,474 of NC_073224.2, forward strand.
CTACACCGCTAACTGTATAAACATGGAAATATCTCTACCGGTAAATGTTTGAACATGGAAATATCGACACCGTTATCTGTATGAACATGGAAATATCTACACCGCTATCTGTATGAACATGGCAATATCTACACCACTATCTGTATGAACATGGAAATATCTACACCGCTATCTGTATGAACATGGAAATATCTACACCGCTATCTGTATGAACATGCACATATCTACACAGCTATCTGTATATCAATGTAAATATCTACACTGCTATCTCTATAAACATGGAAATAACTACACTGCTATCTGTATAAACATGGAAATATCTACACCGCCATCTCTATGAACATGGAAATATCTACACCGCCATTTTTATGAACATGGAAATATCTACACCGCCATCTCTATGAACATGGAAATATCTACACCGCCATTTGTATGAACATTGAAATATCTACACCGCCATCTGTATGAACATGGAAATATCTTCACCGCCATCTGTATGAACTTGGATATATCTACACCGGCATCTGCATGAACATGGAAATATCTACACCGCTATCTGCATGAACATGGAAATATCTACACAGCTATCTGCATATACATGGAAATATCTAAACAGATTTCTCTATAAACATGGAAATAACTACAGCCCTTTCTCTATAAACTTCGAAATATCTGCAAAGCCGTCTGTATGAACATGGAAATATCTACACCGCCATCTGTACGAACATGGACATATCTACACCGCCATCTGTATTAAGATGGAAATATCTACACCGCTATCTTTATAAACATATAAATATCTGCACCACTATCTGTATAAACATGGAAATATCCACACCGCTATCTGTATAAACATGGAAATATCTACGCCGCTATCTGCATAAACATGGAAATATCCACACTGCTATCTGTGTAAACATGGAAATGTCTGCATCACTATCTGTGTAAACATGGAAATATCTACACCGCCATCTCTGTAAACATGAAAATATGTACACCGCCATCTCTATAAACATGGAAGTATCTAAACCGCCATCTGTATTAACATGGAAATATCTACACCGCCATGTCTGTAAACGTGGAAATGTCTGCACCGCTATCTATATGAACTTGGAAATATCTACACTGCTATCTCTGTAAAATTGGAATTATCTACACCACTGTCTCTATAAGCATGGAAATATCTACATCGCTATCTGTATAAACATGGAAATATCTGCACCGCTATCTGTATAAACAAGGAAATATCTTCACCGCTATCTGTATAAACATGGAAATATCTACAATGCTGTCTCTATAAACTTGGAAATAACTACACCACTATCTCTATAAACCTGGAAATATCTAGACCGCCATCTCTATAAACATGGAAATATCTTCACCACCATCTGTATAAACATGGAAATATCTATACCGTTATTTGCGTAAACATGGAAATATATACACACCTGTCTGCATATACATGGAAATATCTACACAGATTTCTCTATAAATATGGAAATAACTACAGTGCTATCTCTATAAACTTCGAAATATCTACAGCGCCATCTGTATGAACATGGAAATATGTACAACGCCATCTGTCCGAACATGGACATATCTACACCGCCATCTGTATTAAGATGGAAATATCTACACCGCTATCTGTATAAACATGGAAATATCTGCACCAGTATCTGTATAAACATGGAAATCACCGCACCGCTATCTGTATAAACATGGAAATATCTACACCGCTATCTGCATACACATGGAAATATCCACACCGCTATCTGTGTAAACATGGAAATGTCTACACCGCCTTCTGTGTAAACATGGAAATGTCTACACCGCCATCTGTGTAAACATGAAAATATCTACACCGCCATCTCTATAAACATGGATATATCTACACCGCCATCTGAACGAACATGGAAATATCTACACCACCATCTCTATAAACGTGGAAATATCTACACCGCTGTCTGTATGAACTTAGAAATATCTACACTGCTATCTGTATAAAATTGGAATTATCTACACCACTATCTCTATAGACATGGAAATATCTACACCGCTACCTGTATAAACATAGAAATATCTACACCGCTATCTGTATAAACATGGAAATATCTTCACCGCTATCTGTATAAACATGGAAATACCTACAACGCTGTCTCTATAAACTTGGAAATAACTACACCACTATCTCTATTAACATGGAAATATCTAGACTGCCATCCCCATAAACATGGAAATATCTACACAACCATCTGTAAAAATATGGAAATATCTATACCGCTATCTGCATAAACATGGAAATATCTACACCGCTTCTCTATGAACATGGAAATATCTATACCGCCATCTGTACGAACATGGAAATATTTACACCGCCATATGTACGAACATGTAAATATCTACACCGCCATCTGTATGAACGTGAAAATGCCTACACCGCTAACTGTATGAACATGGAAATATCTACACCGCTATCTGTATGAACATGGAAATATCGACACCGTTATCTGTATGAACATGGAAATATCTACACCGCTATCTGTATGAACATGGAAATATCTACACCGCTATCTGTATGAACATGGAAATATCTACACCGCTATCTGTATGAACATGGAAATATCTACACCGCTATCTGTATGAACATGCACATATCTACACAGCTATCTGTATATCAATGTAAATATCTACACTGCTATCTCTATAAACATGGAAATAACTACACTGCTATCTGTATAAACATGGAAATATCTACACCGCCATCTCTATGAACATGGAAATTTCTACACCGCCATTTTTATGAACATGGATATATCTACACCGCCATCTCTATGAACATGGAAATATCTACACCGCCATTTGTATGAACATTGAAATATCTACACCGCCATCTCTATGAACATGGAAATATCTTCAGCGCCATCTGTATGAACTTGGATATATCTACACCGGCATCTGCATGAACATGGAAATATCTACACCGCTATCTGCATGAACATGGAAATATCTACACAGCTATCTGCATATACATGGAAATATCTAAACAGATTTCTCTATAAACATGGAAATAACTACAGCCCTTTCTCTATAAACTTCGAAATATCTACAAAGCCATCTGTATGAACATGGAAATATCTACACCGCCATCTGTAAGAACATGGACATATCTACACCGCCATCTGTATTAAGATGGAAATATCTACACCGCTATCTTTATAAACATGGAAATATCTGCACCACTATCTGTATAAACATGGAAATATCCGCACCGCTATCTGTATAAACATGGAAATATCTACACCGCTATCTGCATAAACATGGAAATATCCACACTGCTATCTCTGTAAACATGGAAATGTCTACATCACTATCTGTGTAAACATGGAAATATCTACACCGCCATCTGTGTAAACATGAAAATATCTACACCGCCATCTCTATAAACATGGAAGTATCTAAACCGCCATCTGTATTAACATGGAAATATCTACACAACCATGTCTATAAACGTGGAAATGTCTGCACCGCTATCTATATGAACTTGGAAAAATCTACACTGCTATCTCTATAAAATTGGAATTATCTACACCACTGTCTCTATAAGCATGGAAATATCTACATCGCTATCTGTATAAACATGGAAATATCTACACCGCTATCTGTATAAACAAGGAAATATCTTCACCGCTATCTGTATAAACATGGAAATATCTACAATGCTGTATCTATAAACTTGGAAATAACTACACCACTATCTCTATAAACATGGAAATATCTAGACCGCCATCTCTATAAACATGGAAATATCTACACCACCATCTGTATAAACATGGAAATATCTATACCGTTATCTGCATAAACATGGAAATATCTACACAGCTATCTGCATATACATGGAAATATCTACACAGATTTCTCTATAAATATGGAAATAACTACAGTGCTATCTCTATAAACTTCGAAATATCTACAGCGCCATCTGTATGAACATGGAAATATGTACAACGCCATCTGTCCGAACATGGACATATCTACACCGCCATCTGTATTAAGATGGAAATATCTACACCGCTATCTGTATGAACATGCAAATATCTACACAGCTATCTGTATATCAATGGAAATATCTACACTGCTATCTCTATAAACATGGAAATAACTACACTGCTATCTCTATAAACATGGAAATATTTACACCGCCATCTCTATGAACATGGAAATATCTACACCGCCATTTGTATGATCATGGAAATAACTACACCGCCATCTCTATGAACATGGAAATATCTACACCGCCATTTGTATGTACATGGATATATCTACACCGGCATCTGGATGAACATGGAAATATCTACACCGCTATGTGCATGAACATGGAAATATCTACACCGCTATCTGAATGAACATGCAAGTATCTACACAGCTATCTGTATTACAATGGAAATATCTATACTGCTATCTCTATAAACATGGAAATAACTACACCACTATCTCTATAAACATGGAAATATCTAGACCGCCATCTCTATAAACATGGAAATACCTAAACCACCATCTGTATAAACATGGAAAAATCTATACCGCTATCTGCATAAACATGGAAATATCTACACCGCCATCTCTATGAACATGGAAATATCTACACCGCCATCTGTACGAACATGGAAATATCTACACCGCCATCTGTATGAACATGGAAATATCTACACCGCCATCTGTATGAACATGGAAATATCTACTCCACTAACTGTATGAACATGGAAATATCTAAACCTCTATCTGTATGAACATGGAAATATCTACACTGCTAACTGTATGAACATTTAAATATCTAAACCGCTATTGGTATGAACATGGAAATATCTACACCACTATCTGTATGAACATGGAAATATCTACACCGCTATCTGTATGAACATGGAAATATCTACACCGCCATCTGTATGAACATGGAAATATCTACACCGCCATCTGTATGAACATGGAAATATCTACACTGCTATCAGTATATCAATGGAAATATCTACACTGCTATCTCTATAAACATGGAAATAACTACACTGTAATCTGTATAACATGGAAATATCTACACCGCCATCACTATGAACGTGGAAATATCTACACCGCCATTTGTATGAACATGGAAATATCTACACCGCCATCTCTATGAACATGGAAATATCTACACCGCCATTTGTATGAACATGGAAATATCTACACCGCCATCTGTATGAACATGGAAATATCTTCACCACCATCTGTATGAGCATGGATATATCTACACTGGCATGTGGATTAACATGGAAATATCTACACCGCTATCTCCATGAACATGGAAATATCTACACAGCTATCTGCATATACATGGAAATATCTACACAGATTTCTCTATAAGTATGGAAATAACTACAGTGCTATCTCTATAAACTTCGAAATATCTACACCGCCATCTGTATGAACATGGAAATATCTTCACTGCCATCTGTACGAACATGGAGATATCTACACCGCCATCTGTATTAAGATGGAAATGTCTACACCGCTATCTGTATAAACATGGAAATATCTGCCCAACTATCTGTATAAACATGGAAATATCCGCACCACTATCTGTATAAACATGGAAATACCTACACCGCTAGCTGCATAAACATGGAAATTTTCACACCGCTATCTGTGTAAACATGGAAATGTCTACACCGCTATCTTTGTAAACATGGAAATATCTACACCGCTATCTGTATGAACATGGAAATATCTACACCGCTATCTGTATGAACATGCAAATATCTACACAACTATCTGTATAAAATTGAAATTATCTACACCACTATCTCTATAAACCTGGAAATAACTACACTGCTATCTGTATAAACATGGAAATATCTACACCGCCATCTCTATGAACATGAAAATATCTACACCGCCATTTGTATGAACATGGAAATATCAACACCGCCATCTCTATGAACATGGAAATATGTACACCGCCATTTGTATGAACATGGAAATATCTACACCTCCATCTGTATGAACATGGATATATCTTCACCGCCATCTGTATGAACATGGATATATCTACACCGGCATCTGGATGAACATGGAAATATCTACACCGCTATCTGCATGAACATGGAAATATCTACACAGCTATCTGCAAATACATTTAAATATCTACACAGATTTCTCTATAAATATGGAAATAACTACAGCGCTATCTCTATAAACTTCAAAATATCTACACCGCCATCTGTATGAACATGGAAATATCTACACCGCCATCTGTACGAACATGGACATATCTACACCGCCATCTGTATTAAGATGGAAATAACTACACCGCTATCAGTATAAACATGGAAATATCTGCCCAACTATCTGTATAAACATGGAAATATCCGCACCGCTATCTGTATAAACATGGAAATATCTACACCGCTATCTGCATAAACATGGAAATATCCACACCGCTATCTGTGTAAACATGGAAATGTCTACACCGCTATCTGTGTAAACATGGAAATATCTACACCGCCATCTGTGTGAACATGGAAATATCTACACCGCCATCTCCATAAACATGGAAATATGTACACCGCCTTCTGTATGAGCATGGAAATATCTACACCGCCATCTCTATAAACATGGAAATATCTACACTGTTATCTGTATAAACATGAAAATGTCTACACCGCTATCTGTATAAACATGGAAATATCTACACCGCTATCTGTATAAACATGGAAATATCTTCACCGCTATCGTTATAAACATGGAAATATCTACAATGCTGTCTCTATAAACTTGGAAATATCTACACCACTATCTCTATAAACATAGAAATATCTAGACTCCCATCTCTATAAACATGGAAATATCTACACCGCCATCTCTATGAACATGGAAATATCTACACGGCCATCTGTACGAACATGTAAATAACTACACTGCTAACTGTATAAACATGGAAATATCTACACCACTATCTGTATGAACATGGAAATATCTACACCGTTATCTGTATGAACATGGAAATATCTACACCGATATCTGTATGAACATGGAAATATCTACACCGCTATCTGTACGAAGATGGAAATATCTACACCGCTTTAGGTATGAACATGCAAATATATACACAGCTATCTGTATATCAATGGAAATATCTACACTGCTATCTCTATAAACATGGAAATTACTACACTGCTATCTGTATAAACATGGAAATATCTACACCGCCATCTCCATCAACATGGAAATATCTACACCGCCATTTGTATGAACACGGAAATATCTACACCGCCATCTCTATGAACATGGAAATATCTACACCGCCATTTGTATGAACATGGAAATATCTACACCGCCATCTGTATGAACATGGAAATATCTAGACAGACATCTCTATAAACGTGGAAATATCTACATGGCTATCTGTAAGAACTTGGAAATATCTACAATGCTCTCGGTATAAAATTGAAATTATCTACACCACTATCTCTATAAACATGGAAATATCTTCCCCGCTATCAGTATAAACATGGAAATATCTTCAACGCTGTGTCTATAAACTTGGAAATAACTACACCACTATCGCTATAAACATGGAAATATCTAGACCGCCATCACTATAAACATGGGAATACCTACACCACCATCTGAATAAACATGGAAATATCAATACCGCTATCTGCATAAACATGGAAATATCTACACCGCCATCTCTATAAACATGGAAATACCTACACCGCCATCTGTACGAACATGGAAATATCTACACCGCCATCTGTATGAACATGTAAATATCTACACCGCCATCTGTAGGAACATGGAAATATCTACTCCACTAACTGTATGAACATGGAAATATCTACACCGCTATCTGTATGAACATGGAAATATCTACACCGCTAACTGTATGAACCTGGAAATATCTACACCGCTATTGGTATGAACATGGAAATATCTACACCGCTATGTGTATGAACATGGAAATATCTAAACCGCCATCTTTATGAACATGGAAGTATCTACACCGCTATCTGTATGAACATGCAAATATCTACACAGGTATCTGTATATCACTGGAAATATCTACACTGCTATCTCTATAAACATGGAAATAACTACACTGCTATCTGTATAAACATGGAAATATCTACACCGCCATCTCTATGAACATGGAAATATCTACACCGCCATCTGTATGAACATGGAAATATCTTCACCGCCATCTGTATGAGCGTGAATATATCTACAATGGCATCTGGATGAACATGGAAATATCTATACCGCTATCTGCATGAACATGGAAATATCTACACACTTATCTGCACATACATGGAAATATCTACACAGATTTCTCTATAAATATGGAAATAACTACGGTGCTATCTCTATAAACTTTGAAATTTCTACACCGCCATCTGTATGAACATGGAAATATCTACACCGCCATCTGTACGAACATGGACATATCTACACGGCCATCTGTATTAAGGTGGAAATATCTACACCGCCATCTGTATGAACATGTAAATATCTACACCGCCATGTGTATGAACATGGAAATATCTACACCGCCATCTCTATGAATATGGAAATATCTACACCGCCATTTGTATGAACGTGGAAATATCTACACCGCCATCTGTATGAACATGGAAATATCTTCACCGCCATCTGTATGAACATGGATATATCTACACCGGCATCTGGATGAACCTGGAAATATCTACACCGCTTTCTGCATGAACATGGAAATATCTCCACAGCTATCTGCATATACATGGAAATATCTACACAGATTTCTACGTAAATATAGAAATAACTACAGGGCTATCTCTAGAAACTTCGAAATACCTACACCGCCATCTGTATGAACATGGAAATATCTACACCGCCATCTGTACGAACATGGACATATCTAAACCGCTATCTGTAATAAGATGGAAATATCTACACCGCTATCTGTATAAACATGGAAATATCCGCACCACTACCTGTATAAACATGGAAATATCCGCACCGCTATCTTTATAAACATGGAAATATCTACACCGCTATCTGCATAAACATGGAAATATCCACACCGCTATCTGTGTAAACATGGAAATGTCTACACCGCTATCTGGGTAAACATGGAAATATCTACACCGCCATCTGTGTACACATGAAAATATCTACACCGCCATCTCTATAAACATGGAAATATCTACACTGCCATCTGTATGAACATGGAAATATCTACACCGCCATCTCTATAAACGTGGAAATATCTACACCGCTATCTGTATGAACTTGGAAATATCTACACAGCTATCTGTATAAAATTGGAATTATCTGCACCACTATCTCTATCAACATGGAAATATCTACACCGCTATCTGTATAAACATGTGAATATCTACACCGCTATCTGTATAAACATGGAAATATCTTCACCGCTATCTGTATAAACATGGAAATATCTACAACGATGTCTCTATAAACTTGGAAATAACTACACCACTATCTCTATAAACATGGAAATATCTAGACCGCCATCTCTATAAACATGGATATATCTACACCACCATCTGTATAAACATGGAAATATCTATACCGCTATCTGCATAAACATGGAAATATGTACACCGCCATCTCTATGAACATGGAAATATCTACACCGCCATCTGTACGAACATGGAAATATCTACACCGCCATCTGTATGAACATCGAAATATCTACACCGTTATCTGTATGAACACGGAAATATCTACACTGCTATCTGTATGAACATGGAAATATCTACACAGCTATCTGCATGAAGATGGAAATATCTACACCGCTATCTGCATGAAGATGCAAATATCTACACAGCTAACTGTATATCAATGGAAATATCTACAATGCTATCTCTATAAACATGGAAATAACTACACTGCTATCTGTATAAACATGGAAATATCTACACCGCCATCTCTATGAACGTGGAAATATCTACACCGCCATTTGTATGAACATGGAAATATCTACACCGCCATCTCTATGAACATGGAAATATCTACTCCGCCATTTGTATGAACATGGAAATATCTACACCGCCATCTGTATAAACATGGAAATATCTTCACCGCCATCTGTATGAACATGGATATATGTACACCGGCATCTGGATGAACATGGAAATATCTACACCGCTTTCTGCATGAACATGGAAATATCTACACAGCTATCTGCATATACATGGAAATATCTACACAGATTTCTACGTAAATATAGAAATAAGTACAGCGCTATCTCTATAAACTTCGAAATATCTACACCGCCATCTGTATGAACATGGAAATATCTACACCACCATCTGTACGAACATGGACATATCTACACCGCTATCTGTAATAAGATGGAAATATCAACAACGCTATCTGTATAAACATGGAAATGTCCGCACCACTATCTGTATAAACATGGAAATATCTACACCGCTCTCTGCATAAACATGGAGATATCCACACCGCTATCTGTGTAAACATGGAAATGTCTACAGCGCTATATGTGTAAACTTGGAAATATCTACACCGCCATCTGTGTAAACATGAAAATATCTACACCACCATCTCTATAAACATGGAAGTATCTACACCGCCATCTGTATGAACATGGAAATATCTACACCGCCATCTCTATAAACGTGGAAATATCTACACTGCTATCTGTATGAACTTGGAAATATCTACACTGCTATCTGTATAAACATGGAAATATCTACACCGCCATCTCTATGAACATGGAAATATCTACACCGCCATCTGTACGAACATGGAAATATCTACACCGCCATCTGTATGAACATGTAAATATCTACACCGCCATCTGTATGAATATGGAAATATCTACACCACTAACTGTATGAACATGGAAATATCTACACTGCTATCTGTATGAACATGGAAATATCTACACCGTAACCTGTATGAACATGGAAATATCTACACCGCTATCTGTATGAACATGGAAATATCTACACCGCTATCTGTACGAAGATGGAAATATCTACACCACTATCTGTATGAACATGCAAATATCTACACAGCTATCTGTATATCAATGGAAATATCAACACTGCTATCTCTATAAACATGGAAATAACTACACTGCTATCTGCATAAACATGGAAATATCTACACCGCCACCTGTATGAACATGGAAGTATCTACACTGCCATCTGTACGAACATGGAAATATCTACACCGCCATCTGTATGAACATTGAAATACCTACACCGCCATCTGTATGAACATGGAAATATCTACACCGCTAACTGTATGAACATGGAAATATCTACACCGCTATCCGTATGAAAATGGAAATATCTACACCGCTATCTGTATGAACATGGAAATATCTACAGCGCTATCTGTATGATCATAGAAATATCTTCACCGCTATCTGTATGAACATGGAAATATCTACACCGCCATCTCTATAAACATGGAAATATCTCAACCTCTATCTGTATGAACCTGGAAATATCTACACCGCTATCTCTATAAAGATGGAAATATCTTCACCGCCATGTGTATGAACATGGAAATATCTACACCGCTATCCGTATAAATTCGAAATATTTACACCGCTATCTGAATAAAAATGGGAATACCTAAACCGCCATCTGTATAAACTTGGAAATATCTTCACCACAATCTCTATAAACATGGAAATATCTGCACCGCCATCTGTATGAACTTGGAAATATCTACCCCGAAATCCGTATGAACTTGGAAATATCTACAACGCCATCTATATGATCATGGAAGTATGTACACATACATCTGTATGAACATGCAAATATCTTCACCGCCATCTGTATGAACATGGAAATACCTACACCGCCGTCTGTATGAACATGGAAATATCTACACCGCCATCTCTATAAACATGGAAATATCTACACTGCCATCTGTATAAACATTGAAATATCTACACCGCTATCTGTATATACATGGAAATATCTGCACCGCTATCCATATAAACATGGAAATATCTATACCGCTATCTCTATAAACATTGAAATATCTACACCACTATCCGTATAAACATGGAAATGTCCACACCGCTATCTGTATAAACATGGAAATATCTACACCGCTAACTGTATAAACATGGAAATATCTACACCGCTATCGTTATAAACATCCGTATTTGCTCTTAATTTATTCCCAAGGCTGGGATGTTTCATATGATAAAAAGACCAAATATAGAATTAGTCTATATTTGGTCTGGCAATTGATCTCTCTGCAATAATGAAACCTCAAAGACAATCAAATCTGAAATCTAAGCTACATATTAAATAGCTTGGTGTTTAGGTAGCACATTGCTGTGTATGCTGGCTTCATAGAATATGCAAATAGCAATGGACATTTTTTAATAGTCATTCGCCTTCAAGTTTTCCTAATTTTGAATCACATAGAAATAGAAATCTAATCTCACTAGATTTTTTATTTTTTGAAACATGGTCTGGCTTCATTGCCCAGGGTGAAGAGCAGGGCATGATCTTGGCTCACACCTCTGCCTCTCGGACTCAAGCCATCCACCCACCTCAGCCTTGGGGTAGCTGGGACCACAGGCATGTGCCACCATATCCATCTAATACTTTTATTTTTGTAAAAATGGGGTTTGTCATCTTTCCCAGGCAGGCCTCAAACTCCAAGACTCAAGCAATCCACCTGCCTTGAATTCCCAAAGTACTGGGTTTACAGGTGACAGCCACTACGCCCAGCAACTAAATTTCTAAAAATCAATTTTACATAAAATTATCTAAGCGTGCAAGGAAAGATAAGAAGCCTAAGGAACCAGTGAGTTGAAGAATAAATGCAGTTTAAATCATACATGTAAACAACATGATGTGATGTGGTAGGAATCATCTAACATGCTTTAAAGCATGAGTAAAAGGTCTTTTCTTAGAAAACTGGATCTTAGTTTAGGATATCTTTAGATAAGAGTATGAAAAGTCATATCATATTGATAAGTAAAGTGCTTCCTTTGGCTAATTTTAGGGATAGGACATTTACTTTCATATAATTCATAGGAATCTTAGACTGAAAAATAAAATTTCCCTTCTCAAATCCTTACTTTCATACATTTTTTGCATTTCTTTCACTTTTGTGTTAATGGCCTATGTCTCAACATATTCTATTAAGCCTTCTGGAAACACATACTTTGTTTCCAGCCTCTTCAGAGAACCATCACTCCACTTCCTAGGCTTCTGAAGAAGCAGACCCAAGCTTATAGTTATTACATATTTCTAAATCTAGGTGACCAAGAAAAATTGATATTTTTCCCATCATACCTTTAAGTTAATAATCAGGAGTATGCTGAGACGTAAAGACCCAAGAGTGTTGGTTGTCTAATTGTGCAGCTGTATAAACAAATCTTAATGCTTGAAAATATTCAAAGGTTATTCTCACGTTGATTGTTGGTAACTATGTGTAACAACATGAAAAGAAAAAAAATCAAAGAATTACGTCTGAGGATAATACACAATCTCTAAGAGTAAGAAGAGCAACAAAAATTCTGCTTCAATTACCACTGAAATAATATATTTATCCTGTAAAATCTATGGTGGCTGGTTGTAAAAATTAGGCATTAGCAAACTGATAAAGACTTTTTAATGAAAACATTATGAAACATAGTTTTTAAAAAGTTAAATACACCCACACCAGTTTTTCACATTCTTTGGGCTGCTTTAATGCTGTCATTAAATAATTGATTTAGTTGTGACATAGATCCTATGTTCCATGGAGTCTACCATTCATAAAGATGCAATGTAAGGTAACAAAAATATAAATTGTGTGTGTGAGGGGGAGAAGTCAAGAGTATTTTTATGTGACAGAAGTTAAGTTGTTATCAGTGTAAAATAGTCTGTTACAAATACAGGACTCTGTATGTTAGTTTCACTTACCCGAAAGAAATGAATTACAGCAGATACACACACACACACCAAAAAAGGGAAAAGAAACAAAGCTTAGCACCACAGAAAACCACCAAACTAGAGAGATGAACAATAAGAAAGGAAGAAGTGAACAAGTAATCTAAAAAACAACTAATGAAATGGTAGAAGGAAGTCCTAATTTATCAAAAATAAACTTGAATAGAAGTGGATTAAATTCTACTTAAAAGATATAAAGTGGATGAATGGATTCAGATAGCAAAACCCACCTATGTGCTGCCTACATGATACTTACCTCACTATTAAAGACAAATAGACTGAAAGTGAAGAGATGGAAAAATATATTTTATGCAAACAAATGAAAAGCAAGCAGGAGTAGCCACAGTCATGTCATATTTTAAAAGGCTTTAAATAAAAAAACTATATAAAAAAAGAATGTCACTGTATAATGAAATGATAAAATGCCCAATTCAATAAGAGGACATAACATATATATTACTTAGGTGTAACTATATATGTACCCAACACCAGAACAACCAGATATGTAAAGCAAATATTAGATTTAAAGGTAGAGATAGACTGCAATACAATATTAGTAGGAAATTTCAACACTCCACTTTAAAAATGGACAGATTATATGAAGAGAAAATCAACCAAAAAATGACAGACTCAAACAATACCATAGACCAAATGGACCTAGCAGGTGAAAAGAAGATCTCACCTGATATGGTTTGGCTGTATATCCCCACCGAAATCTCATCTTGATTATAGCTCCCATAATTCATACATGTTGTGGGAGGGAACCAGTGGGAGATAATTGAATCATGGAGGCGGTTTCCCCCATACTGTTCTTGTGGTAGTGAATACGTCTAACAAGATCTGATGGTTTTATAATGTGGAACCCTTTCACTTGGTTCTCAATTCTATTTTGTTTGCTACCATGTAAGATGTGTCTTTCGCCTTCCATCATGATTGGGAGACCTCCCCAGCCACGTGGAACTATGAGTCCACTAAACCTCTTTTTCTCTGTAAATTACCCAGTCTCGGGTATGTCTTTATCAGCGGTATGAAAACAGACTAATACATCATCCAACAGCTGCAGAATACAAAGTATTCTCAACTGTACACCAAACATTCTCTAGGACCAATCATACATTATGACACATAATAAGTCTTAACAAACTTAAGAAGACAGATATCATATGAAGTATCTTTTCTGATTACAGTGATATAAAGCCAGAAATCAACAACAGGAAAGCCCTTGGAAATTTTATAAAAACATGGAAATTAAATAGCATGCACCCAAGAAATCAATAGGTCTCATTAAGACATTAATAGGAAAATTTCAAAAGTCACTGAGACAAGTAAGAATGAAAATCCAACATACCCAAACCTATGGAACGTAGCAAAAGCAGTTCTAAGAGGGAAATTTATAGCAATAAAAGCCTACACCAAAAAAGAAGAAAGATTTTCAAATCACAAAGCAAAATTATACACTTCAAGTAACTAGAACATCAAAAACAAACTAAACCCAAAATTGGTAGAAGGAAGGAAATAATAAAGCTCACAGCAGATATAAATGAAACAGACACTAAAAAATATTTCAAAAGATAAATAGGACAAAGTGTAAAGGTAAAACTGACAAACCTTTAGCTAAACTAAGACAAAAGAAGAGAAAATTCAAATAAATAAAAGATGAAAAAGGAGACATTACATCTGATACACCACAGAAATATAAGGGATTGGAAGACATTACTCATAACTATATGCCAACAAATTTGATAATGTAGAATAAAGTGAATAAATTTCTGCACACATACAACTACCCAGATTAAATTGTGAGGAAATATAACATCTGAACACATCAATAATGAGTTTGGAAATTGAATCAATAATAAAACATCTTCCATCAAAACAACAACAACAACAACCAACACCCAGGACCTGATGTCTTCACTGCTGAATTCTACCAAACAGTTAAAAAATAACTACCAATTCTCCACAAACTTTTCCACAAAAGTAATGAGGAAGGAATACTTCCATACTCATCTTATGAGGCTCGCAATATCCTGATTCTAAAACCAGACAAAGACACGCACAAAATGAAAATAACAGGCCAATATTCCTGAAGAACATAGATACAAAAATTCTCAACAAGATACAAGTGAACTGACTTCGACAGCACACTAAAAAGAGTATTCACTATAATCAAGTGGGATTCATCCCAGGGATGAAAGGATGGCTTAACATGCACAAATCAGTAAATATGATACACCACCACAATAGAAAGAAAAACAAAAACCATGTGATCATTTCAACAGATGCAAAAAGAACACTTGACAAAAGTCAACATTCGTTTATGATAAAAACTGTCAAGAAAGTAGGTATAGGAGTGTACCTCAACGCAGTAAAGGCCATATGTGACAAACCCACAGCTAACATCTTATTTATGGTGAATAGTTAAATGCTTTTCCTCTATGATATGGAGGAAGACAAGGATGTCAACTTCTACCACTTCTATTTAGCATAGTACTGGAGGTCAGAGTCAGAGCAATTAGACAAAAGAAATAAATAAGAGGGATCCAAACTGGAAAGAAGGAAGTCAGATTGTTTCTGTTTGTAGAAAATGTGATCTCACATACATATGTATACATCTATATATATGATCATATAGATATATATGATCTCTCTCTCTTTAGGGTTCTTTCTATATATACTTATATAGAGTGAGAACCCTAAAGACTTGACCAAAAACTACTAGAAATAATAAATAAATTCAGTAAAGTTGTAGTATACAAAATCAACACAGAAAATTCAGTGGTGTTTCTACACATTAATAGTGAACTATCTGAAAAAGTCATCAAGAAAGGAATTCCATTTACAATAGCTACCAAGAAATCTGCAGATAAATTTAATCAAGGTCGTGAAAGATCTCTTCAATGAAAACTATAACACACTGATGGAAAAATTTACGATACACAAAAAATGGACACTATATACTCATGGAATGGAAGAACTGATACTATTGAAATGACCATACTAACAAAATGTCCTACAGATTCAATGCAATCCCTATCAAAATACCAATGAAATTCTTCACAGAAATAGAAAAAAATACCTTAAAATTTGTATGAAACCAGAAAAGACCCCAAATAACCAAAGCAATCCTGTGCAAAAATAACAAAGCTGGAGGCACCACACTACCAGACTTCAAAATATACTACAAAGCCATAGTAAGCAAAACAGCATGGCACTGCCATAAAGCAAACACATAGACCAATGGAAGAGAATATACAGCTCAGAAATAAATTCTCATACCTAAAGTCAACTGATTTTCAAAAAAGGAGTCAAGAGCACACACAGGGGTAAAGACAGTGTCTTCATTAAATGGTACTGAGAAGATTGGATATCTACATGTGGGATAATGAAATCAGACCCCTATCTTTTACCTTATACAAAAATCAACTCAAATGCGATTAAAGACCTAAAGGTAAGATTGAAAACTATGAAAAACTACTAGAAGATAACATGTGGGAAATTCTCTATAACTTTGGGTTGTACAAGGATTTTTTAAATGAGACGTCAAAAGCACAGGCAACAAAAGCAAAAAGAGATAAATGGGGTTTCATCAAACTAAAATGCTTTTGCACAGCAAAGGAAACTTAACAGAGTGAAAAAACAACTTACAGAATGGGATACAATATTTGCAAACTATACATCTGCTAAGGAGTTAATGCCCAGATTATATAAGAAACTTAAACAACTCAACAGCAAAAACATAAATAACTTATTTAAAAATGGGCAAAACTGGGAGGCTGAGGCAGGTGGATTCCCTGAGGTCAGGAGTTTGAGACCAGCCTGACCAATACGGTGAAATCATTTCTCTACTAAAAATACAAAAATTTAGCCAAACATGATGGCGTGTGCCTGTAACCCTGGCTACTCAGCAGGCTGAGGCAGGGGAATTGCTTGAACCAGGGAGATGGAGGTTGCCGTGAGCCCCGATTGCACCACTGTACTCCAGCTTGGGCAACAGAGCAAGACTCCTTCTCAAAAAAAAAAAAGGACAAAATAAACTAAAAGACATGCCACAAGAGAAAATATAGAAATGGTCAAGATGAATATATAATAAAATCATGTTCAACATCACTAACCATCAGGGAAATGCAAATCAAAACCACAATGAGATACCAGTTCACCCATCAGAATGGCTATTACCAAAAAGGTAAAAGATAACAAGAGTTGGCAAGGAAGTGGAGAAAAGGGAACACTTACAGACTGTTGATGGGGTTGTAAACTAGTACAACCATTAAGCAAAACTTTATGGAAATTCGCTAAAAAATAAAAAAAAAACAAAAAACCAATCATTCGATCACATAACCCAGCAATCCCACTACTGGGTATACATCCATAGGAAATGAAATCATTGTGTTTGAAAAATATCTGCACTCTTATGTTTACTGTAGCACTATTTCTAATAATCAGATATGGAATCAATCTATGTGTCTAAAAACAAACAAGTGAATTATATATATACAATATATATTATGTATATTATATATAATATATATTATGTACATAATATATATTATGTATATTATATAATATATATGATGTATAATACATATAATATATTATGTATATTATATATAATATATATTATGTATATTATACATAATATGTTACGTATATTATATACATAATATATATTATGTATATAATATACATTGTATATTATGTATATTATATATAATATATATAGCATATAATATACGTTATGCATATTATATATAATATACATAACGTATATTATATATAACATACATAACGTATATTATGTATATTATATATATTACATATAATATATATTATTATATATAATTATAATTATATATAATTTTATGTGTAATTATAATTATACATAAAATGAATTATATATATATATATATGTATATGGACACACACACAATGAAATACTATTCAACCATAAAAAAAGAATGAAATTCTGCCAGTTGCAACAACATGGATGACCCTGTAGGATACAATGTTAAGTGAAATAAGCCAGACACAGAAAGCAAATACCGCATGATCTCTCTCATATGTGGAATCTTAAAAAAAAAAAGTTAATAGAGAAGTAGAGTAGAATAGTGGTTACCAAACAGTGAGGAAGAAGTGGGGAGGGCAAAATGGAGATAGATTGGTTAACAGTTATGAAATCACAATTATATAGGAAGAATAAGTTGTAGTGTTCTTTGCAAAGCAGGGTGACTATAGTTAAAAGTAAAGTATTGTATATTACAAAGTATCTAGAAGAAAGGATTTTGAAATTTCTTATGAAAAAGAAATGATGAATGCATGAGGTAATTAATACACTAAGTATCCTTATTGGATCATTAGACAACATACATATTCATTGAAACATCAAATTGTATCCTATAAATCTATATAATTACAATGTGAAATTTTTTAAGAATAAATTAATGAATTAAATAACAATTTTAAAATGTTCTCAATCACCAACGCAAAGATTAGGAGCTTTGTTCTTGACTCAGCCTTAAGACTGAAAACTAATGTGTTAGAAATATTTGTAGATCCTCTCAATCTTGAGAGAATCCTAGCTAAACTACTGAAATATAAAATATATTTTATGTAATATGCTCTTAGGTATATTCTTAGGTGAACTCTGCTTTTAGATGAAGCTTATAAAAATGAAAAACCTATCTGAAATAAAATTTTAAAGTATTTGGAAAGTTACACCTTAATCTATTAAAGACAAATTTTCTATACAGTAACCTTTTTATATGCTTTTGAAATGGGATATACAATTATTTTCCCTGATGTGAAACAAAATATAGAAAGTTGGCATTTTATCTAAGAAGTTAACTTAGGAAGAAAGAGTGAGAGGCAGAGGAATGAGGGAAGAAAGGAAGGCTGATGATGGGATACCTTATCAAGTTGCCTAATGCTGTATTGGAACCTAATAGGCCTTCTAAGGAGTTTTATTACATAATGCAAGACTCCTCAATCTGGGAGGAGGAAAGGGCTTTATTTTTGAGTGGTCACAGGTTGCCCCATGGGCATAAACTCTACCAAGCTTCTAGGTTACACCTACATGAGCATCCCACCTGCTTAAGTGAGAGCAGCCACAAACTGTGGGCCATTCCAGGTAAGTGTCATATCACACCTGCACCAACTAGTCAAAGCCTGGGTCAAAGCCTGTGCAGAACTGATTGCTACAGCAGAGGCTAAAATGAGAAATGGGGCTAAGAGAATGAAAAGCAGTGCCCATATGTATCCAAAAACAGGTTGAAGATATCTTTAGGAAGGAACAGATAGTTTTTTTTATTCATACAATAACAGATGCATATGAACTCCTCGAGTAGTCACCCATTCCTGTCAGCCCTTGGGCTTCATAACTAAATCACTCTTCCTTTGTAATCCAGTCCCACATTTTCAGCTATCTCTCTATGTTTATTATCTTAAATATTTCTTTGCTCTATACTCTTCCCCTAGTCTTCAACCAATTTCTTTCTTTATTGTCCCAACCCACAGACTGTTATTTCCACTTCGATGTCCCATAGAAGCTTCAAGGGTTTGAAATACCTAAGAAACAACTCATCTTTCTCCCTAAAACTCCCTCTCCTTCTCCCATTTCAAAATTTCAACTAATGGCTCCCCCTGTTATTCCCACCAGAATCCTGAATGATCCATTTCTCCTCATTCACTCCATACATGTAAATCTCATTAACGTTACTTTCTAGATATTTCATGAATCCTTTCCATTCATTCTGTACTAGAAAGTGTTCCCAGTTTAGACCCTGGTGGTTGGTGGCCTCTTACCTAGGCGCTCTCTCTCTCTCTCTCTCTGTGGGTGTGGGTGTGGGTGTGTGTGTCCTGAGAATTTATTTACTTCTGCTTTTTGTTTGTTTTTTAGTATCCAGAATCTACAGGGAACTTAAATCAATCAGAACAAAAAATAACCCAATTAAAAAATGAGCAGAGGACATGAACAAACACTTCTCAAAAGAACACATACAAATGGCCAACAAATACACGAAAAAAAAAATGCTTAGAATCACTAATCATCAGAAAAATGCAAATCAAAACACAATGAGATACCATTTCATACCGGTTGGAATGGCTATTATTAAAAAGTCAAAATACAACAGATGCCAGCAGGGCTGTAGACAAGAGGAAGTGTCTGTATATTTTTAGCTATAGCCCTACTTCAAACGTGTCCCCCTTACAGCCAAAAGAGCGGCCTATCTAAAGGACTGTTCTGATCAGCTCACTTACCTGACTGAAACATTCAGTGACTCCCATGGCCTGCAGGTCAATGCACTAATTCATGACTATAACATCTGAGATATCCTTGATCTGGCTACTGGTCTAGCCCTCTCTGACTCACGCTTTATAAACCATGCATTCTGGAACTTTTTAGTTGTTTCCCACATCAGCATGCTACTTCCCATCCATGTAGATTTGCAGAGACCTCCTCATCTTTTTAATTCCCAGTTCCCACTCTCAACATGGGCCATCTCCTACCCACACTTCAAAACCTAAGCAAAACAACACCTTCTGTGACACCTCCATGCTGAGTCAGATGCCATCCCCTTTGTATTGTAGTTCTTTGCTTGTGTGCCTTTGTCTCACTTTGTTCTCTTTAAAATAAACTCCATGAGGACAATGATCACCTGCTATTTGTGTTAATATCTGCACCAAGTGGCATAGTGTCTGGAGTATAGTAGGATCTATTTTCAAGGAACAAAAGATTATATCTATACCAATAGACATGAATTAGCGCTTTTTTTTAAAAGATAAGCTCCCTTTGAACTAAGTCAATGTTTACAAGAAGAGTTATACTAAAAGGTTCACTTTTGCTGCTTATGTTTCATTTATTTCAGGCAATTAATTCATTGTTATTGGTAAATCGATACTTTTTATTGATACTGAAAAGAGAGAAATAAACTAATGACTATCTCTGTTAGAGTAGATTTGTTCATATCTATCAGTAAAATGTTAATTATCTGAAAGTCAATAATAAAACATAAACTGTGATCTTAAATGTTTTTAGGGGCTCAAAAATAATTAGAATTCATGTCAGCATATAAAAAAAGATCAGAGTATTTTTAAGATATGATAAAATTTTATTTTAGTTTCTTAATAGGGATTTTTGTGACCTTATAGAGTTCAACTAATTATAATTTTAAAAATAGGATTGATAGAGTTTTAGAATTAGAAACAATTTATAGAATATTTTATTTTTCTTTTGAGGAATCAGGTCATCAGAAGATCAAGGAACACCTATAATGTCACTAGATCCTAATTTAATTTAAATTTTAGAATCCAGGTATTCTAACTCCTGTCTTGATACTATTTCTACTTCATTATGTTGCTTCCCAGGGCTTTAAAAAATAAAAGCTGGGAAATTACATTTGCTTTGCATATACAGCACCAATTATCAAATTCAGCATAAAAGCATAACATGTATACATCAAAAAGAAAACATAAAAACTTCATATTAAAAGCATCTGAAAACAATTGAATATAATAGGGAAACCTTATACAAATGCAACACTCCCCCATTAATAAAAAGAAACCAAATGGAGAAAAAAGAAATTCAATATAAACATGTTGGAATATAACCTAATTCATTTTAATCCAATGCTTCAAATTGAAAAAAATTAGCACTAGTGTTATTTTCCTTCATCATTACAATCTTGCTTTTCATTACATTATGCTATGTTTTGTATTAAACATAAAATCAATTTTTCACCTTAACACATGCTAGAAATACAGTCACCATGTTGGAAATCAGTAGAAAGTGTCTTTGTTTCTACTTTTTTTTTCTCTGAAAAAGCTTTGGGAAAAGAAATCATTTACAATGTTTAATTTTAATAACTTAAAGAATGTAATTGATTTTTGTTTGTTTTTGACATGGAGTTTCACTCTTGTCACTCAGGCTGGAGTACAATGGCATGATCTCGGCTCACTGTAACATCCACCTCCCAGGTTCAAATGATTCTCCTGTCTCAGCCTCCCGAGTAGCTGGGATGACAGGCACTCGCCACCACACCTGGCTAATTTTTGTATTTTTAGTAGAGATGGGGTTTCATCATGTTGGCCAGGCTGGTCTCAAACTCCTGACCTCAGGCGATCCGCCCCCCTTGGCCTCCCAAAGAGCTGGGACTACAGGCGTGAGCCACCACGCCCAGCCAATTGAATAGTTTTTAACTCAGAGGATAAATGCTTGAGGGGATGGAAAGCCCATTCCTCATGATGTGATTATTTCACACTGCATGCCTGTATCAAAACATCTCATGTACCCCACAAATATATAAACCTCCTATGTACCCACAAAAATTTTATAAAATAATGAAAATATTTTAAAACTAAAAAAAAATTGTTTTTTAATTTAGCAACTTTAGTTAAATAAAATCATTCTTCCTCATCCTCAGTCCTGGGATCTACCACAAAGAATTAGCAACATCTTAAAGATGACAAAGTGTTAAAGATAAGCTGCTATTAAGTAAAAGTGTGAAGTGTGGAGGGGACAAGCTGGATGCCTGAACCATTTTGTTCTATCTTTAGGACAGTGAAAGAGCAAGAAGCAGGGATGGGGTGGGGGACACATATTCTGTTGAGCATTGTCACCACTATATTCACTGAAATTCATCTGCATGCTTGTATGTATACTTTTGATTCGCCTGATACACTGAAAATTATATGAAATTGTTCTCTATTCTTTAGATAATTATAATCTAAGTGCTAATATGAAGCTTAGAATTTATATGAAATATTTATGCCCACAACAAGACATTTCAGCTATTTCCTAGATAATAATCTCACTTCGCCCTGCACAAAACAGACACATGATCATGTCACTCTGACCTGGTTTGAGTCCAAGGAGGCTATTGTTTTTAAAATAATTTAGGTTAGTAGTTAAAATATGAAATTTGGGCCAGGAGTGGTGGCTCATGCCTATAATCCCAGCACTTCGGGAGGCTGAGGCAGGCGGATGACTTGAAGTCAGGAGTTGGAGACTGGCCTGGCCAACATGCTGAAACCCCATCTCTACTAAAAAATATATATATATATATACAAAAATTAGCTGGGTGTGGTGGCGGACACCTATAATCCCAGCTGCTTGGGAGACTGAGGCAGGAGAATTGCTTGAGCCTGGGAAGTGGAGGTTGCAGTGAGCAGAGATCTTACCACTACACTCCAAAACAAACAACAAACAAAAAAATTCTAGAGTCACACTGAAAATCTTAACAACCTGCTTCTACTACTCATTTTTTTAATATTTATTTTGACCTGATTTTAGACTGATAGTAAAATGCACAAATAACACAAAGTGCCCCCTATGTCCCTCACCCTACTTCCCCTAATACTAACATTTTCAGAGCCATCCTTATTTTCTCTATAAAAGAGCAGAATTCTCCTTTTAGAGATTTGGAAAGATTATTAAAAGATAAGTTACAAAATACAGTACCTGACAGGTATAAAATACTAAATAAATATTAGCCATGCTTAATTATTTTGTTTTAAGTCTATATGAGTCAAGTTTTAGTAGAAATATGGGCTAGAAAACAAAAGAAACAGAAAGCGGGACTCTGTGATCCGACTTGGGCTTATAGAACAGACTGTACTAGTTTGTTCTCATGCTGCTAATAAAGTCCTACCCAAGACCGGGTAATTTATAAAGGAAAGAGGTTTAATGAACTCACAATTCCACATGGCTGGGGAGGCCTCACAGTCACGGCAGAAGGCAAAAAAGAAGCAAAGGCACATCTTAAATGGTAGCAGAGAAGAAAGCTTGTGTAGAGAAACTCCCATTTTAAAAGCATCAGATCTCGTGAGACTTATTTGCTACCAGGAGAACAGTAGGGGGAACACGCCCCTATGATTCAATTATCTCCACCTGACTCCATCCTTGACATGCGGGGATAATTACAATCAAGGTGAGATTCGGCCGGAGACACAGCCGAATCATATCAATGACTAATGAGAGTTATGTCCAGAACCTAATGAAAACCTGTCTGAGGCCACATTCCCTGTAAAGCAGATTTGAGATAGAGATTTGTGTAGAGAACATTTAACTGGGTAAAATCCTAGGAACCAACAACTGTGGCGAAAAAGCTGAATTGGATAAAGGGAGTTGAGATGTGAGGCAGTCACAACAAATACCTCAGCTAATCTCAAGGGGGAGCTGAGAAGCTGGGGTGACCCTTCAGAGTTGCCCTAAATTGAGGCAGGAGTATGGAGTTTTAATACCTTTCACTGGCCATTCTTCAGATACGAGTTGTCCCCAAGGATGGACATCAGCTTGACAAGTTATTAATTAGATCTCCTGAGAATAAATTCTAGAGAGAATCAGCTGAGAGGCATGATTTAGCAAATGAGAACCAAGTGAAAGGCGAAAGGGGTTTCCCCTTATAAAACCATCAGATCTCATGAGACTTATTCACTACCACTAGAATAGTGTGGGGAAAACTGCCCCCATGATCCACTTACCTCTCACTG
The DNA here is from genome assembly GCF_029281585.2 of Gorilla gorilla gorilla. NCBI lineage: Eukaryota > Metazoa > Chordata > Mammalia > Primates > Hominidae > Gorilla > Gorilla gorilla. The sequence continues at coordinate 2,803,934 of NC_073224.2, forward strand.
GGTCCCTCCCACAACATGTGAATTATGGGAGCTACAGTGCAAGATGAGATTTTGGTGCGGACACAGCCAAACCATATCAGACAGTAATAACTTTCAATTAAATATAGCTAGACTTTCTGTCAATGGGTCACAGCAGTCTAGAGAATACATTGAAAAACTCTGGGAACAGCAGATATAGAAGTCAGATCTAGAGATTTTGAACAAAGTTTAGTGCTACAATGCATTGGTGACCACAGACAAAAGGTGTCTGTTGTTGTTATAGTTTGTTTCTGTCTTGTTTTTCATCATGGGAGGACAAAAAGAAAAAATGGGGGCAATGGTGAAGGAGAAATGAAAAAGACCTGCTTTTCTATGGGTGGAAGCAACTAAACGAGAGAATAAATTTGGATTACACAACAAATGCAAATCAAGTTAGAAGCATGAAAGGCATGATTAAGGCCATGGTTCTAATAGAGATCAGTCAGCGGAACCAGGATCATGCCACACCAAGAGAGGCTGCAGAGCCATTGCCTTCTCTCCTGTCAATGCTAAATTAATGAAATGGAACTCACAGAAGCACTATGTAATCAAATATTGGTGGGACACAAGCAAATTCTGAAAAAGTTTCATTGATCAATGATAATATCTTTTGGTGTAAGTATCTCCTCAAAACATTTCAGGAAAAAAAATAAAGCTATAATTTTCCTTTAGAAATATTTAACTTTGTTATACTAGTTTACTTATTTTTTACCTAATACATTCTGATATATTGTTATGTAGGTTAAAGATGCTCGATTCATGCCACTGTGGAAACCACACATAATTTAGGCAATAATGCAAATTCTTTTCAAATTCTTTTATCAGTCTATTCACTTTATTTTTATTTCTAACACAATTCAAAATTACAGGATGCTATCAAAGTGATGCTACAAAACCCCACTAAAATTTTTTCAGTTCTTCAAATCACACACTTACACACACACACACACACACACACACACACACACACACACCACATGCATTCCCCGTACAGGCCTTTTTTGTGGGGGGCCTGAGTAAATAATTGCATTTTATTTTCAATTTTTCATTTTGAAATAATTAAAGACTTACCAAAAATGTTGCAAAACTACGTGCCTTTTTGAAGTAAAGTCTTGAAAAAGTTGTTTGGTATATCCTTTATAGTAAAAAAAGAAAACACGTGTATATTCTGTTGATTAAAGGCATGCTGAGATTGTTAGACATGTGATTTCATCAGAGACTCCAATATAGAGCGCAGCTGTAACGACATCCTAAGAGTGTTCTAACTGAAATGTGTTGGAAGAAGGTTCTAATTTTTTTCAACCCTTCTCAAGTTGGCACTCAGCAGATTTCCACTCTATAAAAATAACTCCTGCTCTGCAACTAATGTTCACAGATAAGCTCCAAACATATTTACAGCTCCATTTAAGTATAATGTACACACAGCAAAATTCACCCTTTTCAATGTGCAATTTAATGGGTTATGGCAGATGAATATCATCATTTGACCACAATCATGATCAAGATACAGAAAATCTGCATCATCACAAAATGTTTTCTTTTGCTGTTTTGCATTTGATCTTTTCTCCATTCCTGAACACAGGCAACCACTAATCTGCTTCTGTTTCTACAGTTTGCATTTTCTAGAGTATCCTATTAGTGGAATGATACATTGGTGTCTTTCATGTCTAGATTCTTTCACTGAGCATAATGCTTTTGATATTCATTTATATTGCTGTTGTACCAGTTTGCTCCTTTTTATTGTTGAGTGGTACTCCATCTACAACTGGTTTATCCATTTACAAGTTGATGGACACATCTGCTATGAACTTCAAGGATGAGGCTTGGTACGGATATGTTTTTATTTATTTTGAGTGGCAGTGGAATTATTTGGCTATATGATCAGTACTAAGTTTAACATTAAAAGAAACTGCCAAACTGCTTTCCAAAATGTCTGTACCATTTTGAAGTCCCACTAGCCAGGTGTGAATAGCAATTCTTCACATCATGTGGTATGGTCAGTTCTGCTCGTGTCAGCCACTCCAGTGGGTGTACAGTGGTACCTCAATGTGGTTTTAACTTGCATTTCCCTGATGACGGGTAATGTTAAGTATCTTTTCATTTGTGTATTGGACATCATCTCTTTTTAAATTAAAATATCTGTACAAATATTTGGCCCATTTAGGTCAAAATATTATGTTAAATGAGTTATTTGTGTTTTGTTATTTAGTTTTTTAGTTATGTGTACATTCTAGATGAAAGTTCTTTATCAGACATATTTAAAATTATTCTGTCCCAATCTGTGGTTTGCCTTTTCATTTTTTGATGCTATGTTTTAAATTGCAAAAGTTTTAATTTCATGAAGTCCAACTTACTTTTTTTTCCATTTTCATCCATCCTTTTCTTATCTAAAAAATTTTTAGCTATAGTAAGATTATTAAAAATTTTTCCTATTCAGTAAGCTTTATACTTTTTATATTTACATTATATATAAAATACATGTTGAGTTAATTTGAGGATATGGTGTGAGGTAATTCTGAAGTTCATATTCTCCATTTAATATCCAATTTTATTAGTACCATCTTTATAAAGACATTGATTTCCTTATTGAATTATTTTGGCAACTTTGGCCATGTAAGGCTGGATATATTTCTAAATTATTTATTCTGTTTCACTGATATATATGTCTTCTTCATGCCAGTAAGTTTACTGTACTGGTTAGTGTAGCTTTACAATATGTCTTGAAATTTGGAAAGTTTTCCAACTTTATTCTTCTTTCTAAAACATGCTCTGGCTATTCTAGGACTTCCACATTTAAAAAAAAAATTAGAATCAGCTTTGTAATTTCTCCAAAAAGGCCTATAGGTTTGATTGGGGTTGTGCCAAATCTGGAGATCAGTTTCAGAAGAATTATCATCTAATAAGTATGACATGTATATTTACCAATGAACTGGATACATATTTCTACCTATTCAATCTCTCGTATTAGTGATTTAGAAATTTTGGATCAGCATACGTTTTATTAAATTTATTCTGAATTATTTTATTATTTTTGAGGCTATTATAAGATAAATTGCTTACATAATTTTATTTTCTAATTGGTGTTGATTGTGTATAGAAACACAATTGATTTTATTTATTGATCTTTCATCCTACAACTTTGTTAAATTCACTTCATACCTCTAGCACACTTCTGCAGATGCCTAAGGATTTTCTATGTATATGTTTACATCACGTGAGAATAGTATTTTTCTTTCTTCCCAACTTGGGTGTCACTTATTTCTTATTTTCTTTTCTTTTCTCTTTATTTCTTTCTTCTTTCTGTCCATTCCTCCTTCCTTCCCTTCTTTCTTTCTCCCTGTTTTAGAATCAGTTTTGTAATTTATCCAAAAGGACCTATAAGGTTTCATGGGAATTCCACTGAATCTAGAGATCAATTTCAGGAGAATTATCATCTCATAAGTATTAAATATTTATCAATGAACTTGGTATATATTTCCACTTATTTAATATTGAATGCAATACTTTAAAGAACTAGGGAGAGAGGACATCATTGCATTTTTCATAATCTTATGTGGAAAGTATTAAGGCTTTCACCATTTTAAGTAAGATGTTTGCTATAGATTTTTTGTAAACACATAATCAGTTTGAAAATGTACTTTTCTATCCTCAGTTTGCTGGGAGTTTTTAATTTAAAAAATGTGTTACATTTTGTAAATTCCTTTTTTGCATCTATTGAGAGTGTCACGTGATTTTTCTTTTTTCTGTCAGCATGGTAGATTTTCAGTTGTGGAAACCCACTTGAGATATACCCCACTTGGTTAAAACACATGATCATTTTTAAATATTCCTAGACTCGACTTGCTAATATTGTATTAAGAATGTTGCATCTAAGTTCATAATGGTTATCAGTCTGTCATTTTTGAGTTGTGATATCTGTATTTGTTTCTGATATCGAGAGAATCCACGTAAAACATCTACTTCTGTCATCAGTAATAATCTGACCAGGGATAACACCAACAGTTAGAGAGGAACCTGTCATTACCTGTGGCAGCAGAGATATCAGAGATTCCAAAAAGAAAAGCAAGGTTAAAATTTCAAATATAATCACATGAAATATCAGAAAGCCAGGGGATAGAAATATAGGAGAGCAAAATCTTAGAGGTCAAAACAAGTAGTTAAGTACTGCACATGATAATAAAAAGTAAAGTCTTTTCCTAAGGCAGAGCCTGGCTGCTGCCTAGCTTCTTTGACAATTCTTGGTAGGCTTTCATGGCTTTATAAGGGCTTATACTTTAGGTAAAGTTATAGTCAGGGAAACGGTGGGTGTAGGTTGGCTCTGTAGAAATGAAGCATTACAGGAACACTGCAGTTAAAAAGAAACTGATACTGATGATACTTCGGTCACACTAGTAATACATGCTAATGATAATCATAGCAATCATGGTAATAACAGAAAATATACATATAATATTAACATGCTTCTATTTGCACATATACATATGTGAATAGAAACATTGATTTAAAGACATGAAAGTATAGAAATAGCCTACACCTGATAAAGATATGCTCATACACAATAACAAACATCAGTATAAACAGAGATTTTGATGTATCACAGAATTCTCCAATAGATCACAATTTTGACACTATGGGAAGTGTCATTTTCAGAACTTTTCTTTATCTCCATTATCTCCATTCTCTATTTCCAACATTCCTGGAGACTGAACTCAAGGATCAGTAAATATTCTCAACCTTAACCATAGCAGACTTCATTCATCCCATATATGCTTGTTATTTTTCCCCATTGACAGAAGGCATTGTACCATGAAATATACAACATATCTCTGACACACCTGACGAAAACAAACAATGGGGAAAGATTGACTATTTAATCAATGGTGATGGAAAAACTGGCTAGCCATATGAAGAAAGCTGAAACTGGACCCCTTCCTTACAACTTATAAAATAATTAACTCAAGATGGATTAAAGACTTAAACATAAGATCTAAAACCATAACAACTCTAGAAGAAAACCTAGCCAATACCATTCAGAACATAGGCATAGGCAAAGACTTCATGACTAAAACACCAAAAGCAGTGGCAACAAAAGCCAAAATTGAGAAATGAGATCTAATTAAACTAAAGATAGCTTCTGCACAACAAAAGACACTATCATCGGAGTGAACACGCAACCTACAGAGTGGGAGAAAATTTTTGCAATCTATCCATCTAACAAAGGGCTAATATCCAGAATCTACAAGGAACTTAAACAAATTTACAAGAAAAAAACAACCCCATCAAAAAGTGGGAAAAGGATATGAACAGACACTTCTCAAAAGAAGACATTTATGCGGCCAATAAACACATGAGAAAAAGCTCATCATAGGCTGGGCGTGGTGGCTCACGCCTGTAATCCCATCACTTTGGGAGGCCAAGGCGAGTGGATCACAAGGTCAGGAGTTTGAGACTTGCCTGGCCACTATGGTGAAACTCTGTCTCTACCAAAACACACAAAAAAACTTTAGCCATGTGTGGTGGTATATATCTGTAATCCCAGCTACTCAAGAGGCTAAGGCAGGAGAATTGCTTGAACCCATTAGGTGGAGGTTGCAGTGAGCCGAAATTGTGCCACTGCACTCCACCCTGGGTGACAGAGTGAGGCTGTCTCGAAGAAAAAAAAAAAAAGCTCATCACCCCTGGTCCAATGAGATACCATCTCGCGCCAGTTAGAATGGCAATCATTAAAAAGCCAGGAAACAACAAGTGCTAGAGAGGATGTGGAGAAATAGGAATGCTTTTACACTGTTGGTGGGAGTGTAAATTAGTTCAACCATTGTGGAAGACAGTGTAGCAATTCCTCAAGGATCCAGAACTAGAAATACCATTTGACCTAACAGTCTCATTACTAGGTACACATCCAAAGGATTGTAAATCATTCTACTATAAAGACACATTCACACATATGTTTATTGCAGCACTATTCACAGTAGCAAAGACTAGGAACCAACCCAAATTCCCATCAATGATATACTGGATAAAGAATATGTGGCACATATACACCATGGAATACTATGCAGCTATAAAAAAGGATGGATTAATGTCTTTTGCAGAGACATGGATGAAGCTGGAAACCATCATTCTCATCACAAGAACAGAAAACCAAACACCACATGTTCTCACTCATAAGTGGGAGTTGAACAATGAGAACACATAGACACACGGAGGGGAACATCACACACTGGGGCCTGTCAGTGGGTAGGAAGGAAAGAGGAGGGATAGCATTAGGAGAAATACTTAATGTAGATGACGGGTTGATGGGTGCAGCAAACCACGACAGCACATGTATACCTATTTCACAAAACTGCAAGTTCTGCATATGAATCCCAGAACTTAAAGTGTATGTATGTGTGTATATATATACACACAAATGTAAATGTAAATGTAAATAAATTGAAAATGGTAAAAATAGAAATATGTTTCGTACACAAATAGTGACATAATAAATCAAGATAGAATATATGTTTGAGTTAAAAAAAATTGCTTAGAAGACAACTTGAATTCCATTCCAAGGAACTAGTTTTCAAAAGTTTACAACCAGATTTCAGTTTGGCAAAAGGCAACAATGCTGTTTTGAAAATAATTTCTGAAAAGAGCTTCCCCAGCAGTTCCAAATGGCAGTCCTGATACAAGGAAGTAGGAGCAATTTTGTTACCACCAGGAACATTGAATTTATTTTCAGACCTTGAAATTCTGGGAGGCCCTCGAATAATAATCAACTACAATATTTTACTTTACATAGAAATATTGTTTTAATGTTAATATAAAAGCTTGTATATGAACTAAAATTGTCAATCTGCCACTTTTAAGAAAGAAGAATCCATTATGTCCCTAATCTATAGTGAGTTGATATGTTCCATAAGCAGTTCTGGAAGGAGGCTACACTTAGAGCATAAATTGGTATAGATCGCTTTGCTCTCACAGATAGCGACACAATATTTTCTGCTGAATGGGAAAAAGTTTGAAGGCATAAATCAAGATAAAGCAACCATCTGACAAAGAATTACAAAGAGGCCCCATACCTTTTTCTTAGTGAACGCCATGTGACACATTGATTTTCCACTGAAGATAAAAGCCAAAATCATGTGTCATCAATAGAAAGCAAGCAAAACTATTTGGTTCAATATGTTATGGTACTTAACAAAAAAAAACTTGCAGAGAAAAGACAAATCTAAAATGTTGCACATGATTCAAACAAGTCTGGATCAGAAGAGACATTTCAGAGGTCACCGCTAGAGAGTCAAGGATACATTAGAGAGAAATAAACTCCTGCTTTTTTGTTTATCTACTTACATACACAGATACTGTCTGATGAAGATGATTGATATCAGGTATGGTATTTGATGGTATAGTCATTTACAAAATAATTCATCCCTTATGATCTAATGCAATTTTCTTCATATTACACGTGTATATTTAAATACTTCCTTGTGAAGTGGAGGCTAGCCAGGCTGCTGTTAGCATATCCAGTACATTACTGCAAATTCCAAAATGGCAAATCCCACAGTTGAAATTTCAACCTCTCTAGCGTCCCTTGGCTGGAGTGCATAATCACGGCAAAAATCTGCAACATCAGAGGTGGCCGCCACAGACACAAAGTCTATGTTTCTCATTCCATTCTACCAAATCTAGTCAGCAGTCTGGGTGAGGGGGCTTGGCAGTATCTATGAGCAGAAAGCATTCAAATGGCTGGTATATGTGCTTCCGGGGAAACTAAGGGAAAAAAAGAGAGAGGGAGGGAGGGAGGGAACAAGAAAGAAGAAGGAAACTCAAGGAGAGAGGAAGGGAAGGAGGCTGGCAAGAAGGGATGGAGGGAGCAAGGGAGGGAGGAATAAAGGAAGGAAGTTACACCAAGTTTCAAAACTGGCCACGGACTGAGAAGGATTAAGAGACAAACGGAATTGAAAGCACTTATGTTCATACTCGGTATTTTTCTTACCCATTCTTGCAAATTAGTAATTTAAAAATTTTCATTTCCACAAATCCACGTGTTTTCTTGTTCCTCTGTCTCCGCTCTTTTTCCTTCTTTCCTTCCTGCCTTTCTTCTTTCTTTTCAACATAGATTATATAAATGTGTGAGAGCTATCACTAGTCTACATTAATCATCAGGATTTTCCTGTATATTTCCAATTAAGATGACCCATAATAATATTCTACTGTAATTTTGGAGGGTCCAAAATACTAGATGGCATTTAGTGTTTTGGAAATCATGACAAGTCTAACAGGACCTTAAAAAACCTATCAAGACATCTGATGTGTTTTCTTGCCCATACACTCTTTAATGAGGTCTGCTTGACCCTTTCTTCTTCCCTTCTCTAGTCATGGGTTCTTCACACTGAAAACTAAGCTTTGCATCAGTGTTTGACGAACAGGTGACATAATAAACTGCAGTTACATTTTAAATTCAGCTCAAGATGGTAGATGAGAAATCTAAGCTTGTGAAGTGAGATTTAGCATGCTGTTCAGTATGCAACAAATCTGAGTGTTGCTCACACAGGATTCATACCAACAGGCTCCTTCCAAAACCTTTCAATGCAAATTCTAGCAAATGCACACTTGGAAGAAAAATGTTCCATGAAGTTGTATATGGAAATTTATACTTTCAGCATTTATGTATATAATTTCAGGGGAAGTGGGATCAACTTAACATTATTAAACATAGTCCAATGATATTTACAACATAACTTCAGAAACATTTTATTACTAGAAGTATTTTAAAAAGGATGTACCATTTAGGATTTAAGACACACCCCACAAATGAAAAAACAAATTAGATTATAAACAACATTTAAAAAAAAATTATGCCATCTCTTTCACTACAAAATCCTCCTGGGGGAAAAATATCTTTTCCTTCATTATTAAAGGATGTTATCAGAGCACAGTGGAATTCTTTCAGATTTAGTCAGAAGGTTCTCTGGAGTTGAGAGATCTATTGGAGAATATTTTCTTTGAAAGTCCATGTCCTTTCCCCAGGCCTACATCATATATAAATAAACATTTCAGAAAAGGGGCCATGTTAGGAAAAAGTGGGTTGAAGATTGTAAGACCTGGTTCCTGGGTGCCAAATAATTCACAAGTTGGAATAAGCTGGGTTTTTGTAACACTTCTCTATGACTGCCATTGATACTGAACTATGCCAAGGAACTAAGTCCTACCAAGGAAAAGCAGGAGGAAAACAGGTGTAAGAAAACATTTCCTGTCAGTGTGTCCAGAGATAGCATGAGTCAACAGCGGCTCCTCATGAAGCCATCGATTCATAACACTGGAGTATCTAGAATGCATCTGGGTCGAATTATTAAAAAGAAAGTTCTTCTCAAGCTAGTTGTAATGGTAGCTAATTTAAAAAATTAATGTTCTGCGATTCTGATAAAAATCTATGTGGTGAACCAACAATAAAGGCGGCTGAAGATATTGGTATGAAATAGTTATTTTTCCTTATATACCTGGACGTTCATGTAAGAAATTATACTTTTGGAAGGTCTGTCATATTCTCAATGTATAAGAGTGGAATCATTTTTAGAAGTTATTGTCAGAATTTTGCTTTAATAGTGCAATAAAGTGTGCATTCTCTCTCTCTCATTTTCATTCAACAGCCTGTACAAATTGAGCCTGGCTCAAAGGTCTTTCCCTCTTGGAATATGACTCCTCCCCTGTCCCTCTACATAGGCTATTCTATAACAAATTACTTGGCTGTCTTGATTTTTTCAGAGACCTCATGCTAGTAGTAGAGAGCCAGGAGAAAGTGAGATGTCCTATATAAAAGGCCTGCTAGAAAAAGAAATCAGCACTGAGTTCTAAGGATACTGAACAACTTTTTAAAAAACAAGCAAGCCATATTAAACACATTAGTTACAACCTAATTAGATAAAACAATGAAAATTATCCAAGAAGAAAAAGTACATCACCTGTCCAGGTTTAAAATTGCTTAAGGCTGCCATCCAAGGACCATCTATGATAACAAATACAGTAATGCAGTAGTCTGTATTGACACAAAGTTTTAGTGATAGACGTAATTACATTCTTCTGCTGGTGGTGTTCTAGAATAAATGGAATATCTGCTGATCAAATCTGAATGCATCCCATAATATTAGCATGTAGGATCCCAGATCTGCAGGCACTATCTCTTTCTCAGATCTACACTTTGAATATTATGTTAGTTAAAATGAGAAGTATGTTAGAAAATGTCTTTTAGAAAAGAAATATTGGCTGAGTATGGTGGCTCATGCCTGTAATCCCAACACTCTGGGAGGCCAAGGTGAGAAGATCTCTTGAGCTCAAGAATTTGAGACCAGCTTGGGCAACATATCTATAAAAAATTTTAAAAATTAGCCAGTGTGGTGGTGCACACCTATAGGCACAGCTACTTCAGAGGCTGAATCAAGAGGATCACTTGAGCTTGGGAGTTTGAGGTTGCAGTGAACTATGAACATGGCACTGAACTCCAGTCTGGGCAACAGAGTGAGAACTTGTCTTCAAAAAAATAAAAAAGAAGAAAAAAATAGGAAACATTGTGTTCACATATGCTATGGTACTCTTTCTTATATAAACTATTTCTTTGCAGTATTCTAGAGGATTTAAGACAAATTTACCATTTAATAATTTCATATGGTATATTATTGCATTAGTATAGTATGTTATTATATAATTAGTATAAGTGACCAGTGCTGCAACAACCACATTCCAAAAAGTATTGTGATCCTCCAAAATTACAATGTCTAAATGACATTATTCTCCTTCATGAGACCATTATACCTTAATTTTTCAGCACCATGAAAATCTACAAACGCCCTCTAAACTATATTTAGAAAACGTGGGAAAAAATAGATACAGTTTCAGAAGATACATATATTTTGAAAATTAGCCTTTTTGGAATAAATTATTCTTTATGACATATAAATAAACACATTTTTCAGACTGGCGGGGTAACATTTGCATCAGTCAAAATAATTAGATTACTAAAACCTGTAATCTTATTAGAAAAATGGTTTATTCAGAGAATCATTGGAATTATTAGCCTTCAAGCTGCTATATATTGAATCTGATCAAAATAATTAAGATAATATTATTTCATTTTTCAGTATAATATCTCCTTAGTATTTTTGTTTCTTATTTAATATGTGATTATATTTACTTCTGTGAATAATATGGATGAAGATCATTACAGTGTCAAGATCACTGGGTTCAGAACACAGAAACCTCAAGCCTATTCTTTTTTCTTAAATACCTGTAAGACTTTAAAGAAGACAGAGTTTCTGGACTCTAATTTCTCTATCTGTAGAATAAATGGGTTAGACCAAATAACTCCCTTCTGCTTATAAATTTTCTAATTATATGACTGAGCTTACACCTGGAAGACAGTCTATCTCCTGTATAAATTAATGATAGAAATGAAAACCACCATGTTTCATGAAATTAACCACATAAATATTAACATCAACTGCTCAGAAGGACTTAAGTGCAAGTATCACAGGAATTCTGAAGCACAGAGAACTAAATATAAGAAATGTAACACTTCGTATTTTCAAAGAAGATTTTAATAATATATGTAAACACAGTAGCCTGTTCATAAGAAAAAAGAAAAGTGACGTCTTAGCATATTCAGGGTTCAACCAAAACTACTACTGGAATGTAAATCAAAGTAATATTCACCTACTGTCATAATTGGCATGAATAATTTTAAGTAAAACACTTTTATTTGATATTAAATGTGAACAATAAGCCAAAACAGAGAAAATTAATCAATTGATCATTTATTGAAACTGAAATAAAAATATATAATTATTGAAGCCTCTTATATACATAAACCAATCATTGCTTAAATGAGCTGACATACTAGCTCCATAGTTTTATGTCACTAAGGAACTCTTTTGAACACAATAAAGAAACCAGAATTGAGCACAAAGAATGATGAACTGGGAAGTTCATGGCTTTCTATCTACTAATTAGGAGTACAATCATTCAGTCAAACAGCCACTCAACAAACATTTAGCATACAGCTTCTGGATACCAGGTACTGGTGTAGGTGCTACAGCAACAAGGAAATAGTCCCTGCATTCCGTGAGCTCACAGGCAAGTAAACAAGTAAGTATAAAGACTGCATGACTGATTGGGAGCGGTGGCTCATGCCTGTAATCCCAGCACTTTGGGAGGCCAACGTGGGCAGATCACGAGTTCAAGAGATCGAGACCATCCAGGCCAACATAGTGAAACCCCGTCTCTACTAAAAATACAAAAATTAGCTGGGCACGGTGGTGCACGCCTGTAGTTACTTGGGAGGCTGAGGCAAGAGAATCAGTTGAACCTGGAAGGTAAAGGTTGCAGTGAGCTGAGGTCACACCACTGCACTCCAGCCTGGTGACAGAGTGAGACTCTGTCTCAAAAAAAAAAAAAAAAAAAGACTCCATGATAAATGTGTATCTACAAAGGGCACAAAGGAATGAGTAGCTAATCCCCAAAGCCATATGGAGCGGTCAGTATAAGCTTCAGGAAAAGAAACTGAAGTAAAAAACTAACCTGAATCTGAAAAAAATGAGTAGGTATTTTCCAAGCATGTTTCAGGGGAAAAGTTGCAGGATGCAGAAGTCCTCCCAAGTACAAAAAGAGAATGAACTCTGGACAACTGGCAATTTATGGCACACAGGAATCAGTAAATGTAGGGATGAGAGGCACACAGAAACGTGGGCAAAAACAGGAATTTTGACTTTATTCCATAAATCATGGAAAGCCACCAATGGGTTTTAAGTAATAAAATACTAAGACCAGGTTTGCATTTTAGAAAGATCAATTTGATTTCAGTGAGGAGGTCCAAAAATGAGAGCAGCAAGGCCAGATAGAAAGTCCTACTGCAACTAGCTATGGTTAGAGATGCAGACCAAAACTAAGGTGAAATCATTTAGAAGAAAGAACGTGGATATAAGAGCCATTGGTTTGGCCTCTCCACATCATTTTTTTAAATTTTATTTTCATTTATTTATTTATTTTTTTTTTGAGACAGAGTCTCGCTCTGTCACCAAGGTTGGAGTGCAGTAGCGTGATCTTGGCTCACTGCAAGTTCTGCCTCCCGGGTTCACACTATTCTGCCTCTGCCTCCCGAGTAGCTGGGACTACAGGCACGCGCCACCACGCCCAGCTAATTTTTTCTATTTTTTAGTAGAGATGGGGTTTCACCGTGTTAGCCAGGATGGTCTCGATCTCCTGACCTCGTGATCCACCCACCTCGGCCTCGCAATGTGCTGGGATTACAGGCTTGAGCCACCATGCCCAGCTGGCCTCTCCACATCTTTACTGTTATACTGATAACATGGGGAAGAAAATAAATATTATTTGTATTTAAACTATTATTGTTATGTGAAAATTAAACAAATAACATACTATGATAACATCTGAGGTTCAAGAAATATTAAGTCTTGAAAATAGGAAAGATGAAAGGAAGGAAACAGGGAGTGGGGAGGAAAGTAGGAGAAAGGAGAGAATATAGGAATGAGAGAGGAGGAAAATAATAAGAAAGAAGTAGAAAGCTAGGTACGGTGGCTCATGACTGTAATCCCAGCGCTTTGGGAGGCCGAGTCAGGCAGATCACAAGGTCAGGAGTTCAAGACCAGCCTGGCCAATATGGTGAAACCTTGTCTCCACTAAAAATACAAAAATTAGCTGGGTGTGGTGGCAGGCACCTATAGTCCCAGCTACTCGGGAGGCTGAGGCAGGAGAATCACTTGACCCTGGGAGGCAGAGGTTGCAGTGAGCTGAGATCACACCACTGCACTCCAGCCTGGGTGACAGAGAAAGATGCTGTCTCAAAAAAAAAAAAAAAAAAGAAAGAAGTAGAAAAAGATATAGTGTTTCTTAATCAGCAGAAGCTACTCTTATTTTTCAATTCTCTACCTTTCTAATGTATCACTGACAAGGAAAGGTCTTGAATAATTGACTGAAGTCAGAATAGGTAAGGCACTCTACCTGTGGATACATGAGAGGCCTTAAAAAGTTCATGGAAAATGTATATTATGAAAAAAACTATGCAAAGGTTTCAATTTTGGCAGCAAAATAAACTCATATTAATTTATTATAGCATGTTTGAACAGGATCTAGTTTGAGACAGTAAGAAGGAGTAGACATTAGTTTGAAAAGGGCCCTAGCAGAGCAATGTAAATTCTGCTAAAATTGAAGCAAGAACAAACATTAGATTATGATGAAGCTTGAGTGAAAGAATGGTGAAATCACTGATGCTTTACAAGAAGCTTGAGGGGACAATGCACCAAAGAAATCAGTAGTTCACAAGCAGACAGCTTTCTTAAATAAGAAACGAGATGATGTGGAAGATGAAGTCCACAGGGACACATCATCCATATCAATTTGCAAGGAAAAAAGTTAATCTTGTTTGTGCCCTAATTGAAGAGGACTGATAATCAACAGCACAAACAATAGCCAACATCGTAGACATTTTAATTGGTTCAGCTTACATTGTTCTGACTAAAAAATTAAAGTTGAACCAACTTTCCACTGCATGGGTGCCAAAAGTGTTGTGCTCAGATCAGCTGCAGACAAGAGGAGAGCTCTCAATGGAAATTTTAAAGAACTAGGGTCAAGATCCCGAAGGATTTCTTTGAAGAATTGTAACAGAAGATAAAACATGGCTTTCCCAGTATGATCCTGAGGGCAAAACACAATCAAAGCAATGGCTACCAAAGGTGGAAGTGGTCCAGTCAAAGCAAAAGGGGATCACTCAAGAGCAAAGGTCACGGCAACAGTTTTTTGGGGACATTCCAGGCATTTTGCTTGTTGACTTTGTGGAAGGTCAAAGAACAATAATATCTGCATATCATGAGAGTGTTTTGAATAAGTTAGCCAAAGTTTTAGGGCAAAATACCTGGGAAAGCTTTAGCAGACAGTCCTCTAACACCACAATGTTTCTGCTCATTCCTGTCATCAAGCAAAGGCAATTTTTTGAGAGTCTCAATGGGAAATTGTCAGGCATCCACCTTACAGCTCAGATTTGGCTACTTCTGACTTCTTTTTGTTTCCCAATCTCAACAAATGTGGAAAGGGCACCCATTTTTCTTAAGTTAATAATGTATAAGAGACTGCATTGACATTGTTAAGTTCCCAGGACCATCAGTTATTTAGGGATGAAAACCGAAGATCACATTTTCAATGTTTAACTTTTAACTTCATTTTTCCACAAACTTTTTGAAGTTTCTCCATACAAACGTCTCCATACAAATGAGCACTTGCAAAATAAGCAGAGAGTCTCATTCAATGGACAGAAAGTTCTGTGCCATCTAAAAATTATCTTAAGCAAGTTCAATGTGTAGCAACAGACAGTATTGATAAATATCAGTTAGGTTGACTTCTGCAATGACCATGATGGAGTAACAAGAACTAGACTTTCTCTCCCTCCTGAAACAACCAAAAAAATGGCCAAAATGTATGCCACAAAAGTTTGCAAGACCCTGTAAAGTCAGTCTCAAACAAGGTGAGCCTATCAACTGCCCTAATTTATGCCTGGAGAAAGTTTTCCAGCCCACTACTCCAGGAGAAGAGCCCAAGAGGAGCTCATTGTTCTCCCTGAGCTGAGGGGACAGAGCTGAGAGCCCACAGAAACCATGTTGACATGAGCTTTCAGGACAAGGTTTCTGAGAAGAAGGGGCTGCACAGAAAGAGAACTCCAGAGCTCTGCAAAGGGTCCCCCTAAAGCACATAGCTAAGTAATTGTTAGGACAGGCCTAGAGAAAAGTACCTACGGTTGGGGAAAGAAAGGAAGAAGTGAACAAGTAATCTAAAAAACAACTAATGAAATGGTAGAAGGAAGTCCTAATTTATCAATAATAAACTTGAATAGAAGTGGATTAAACTCTAGTTAAAATATATAAAGTGGATGAATGGATTCAGATAGCAAAACCCACCTATATGCTGCCTACATGATACTTACCTCGTTATTAAAGACAAATAGACTGAAAGTGAAGAGATGGAAAAATATATTTTATGCAAACAAATGAAAAGCAAGCAGGAGTAGCCACAGTCATGTCATATTTTAAAAGGCTTTAAATAAAAAAAACTATATAAAAAAAGAATGTCGCTGTATAATGAAATAATAAAAGGCCCAATTGAATAAGAGGACATAACATATACATTACTTAGGTGTAACTATATATGTACCCAACACCAGAACAACCAGATATATAAAGCAAATATTAGATTTAAAGGTAGAGATTAACTGCAATACAATATTAGTAGGAAATTTCAACACTCCACTTTAAAAATGGACAGATTATATGAAGAGAAAATCAACCAAAAAATGACAGACTTAAACTATACCATAGACCAAATGGACCTAGCAGGTAAAGAAGATCTCACCTGATATGGTTTGGCTGTATATCCCCACCCAAATCTCATCTTGATTATAGCTCCCATAATTCATACATGTTGTGGGAGGGAACCAGTGGGAGATAATTGAATCATGGGGGCGTTTTCCCCCATACTGTTCTTGTGGTAGTGAATACGTCTAACAAGATCTGATGGTTTTATAAGGGGGAACCCATTCACTTGGTTCTCAATTCTATTTTGTTTGCTACCATGTAAAATGTGCCTTTCGCCTTCCATCATGATTGGGAGACCTCCCCAGCCACGTGGAACTATGAGTCCACTAAACCTCTTTTTCTCTGTAAATTACCCAGTCTCGGGTATGTCTTTATCAGCAGTATGAAAACAGACTAATACATCATCCAACAGCTGCAGAATACAAAGTATTCTCAACTGTACACCAAACATTCTCTAGGACCAATCATACATTATGACACATAATAAGTCTTAACAAACTTAAGAAGACAGATATCATATGAAGTATCTTTTCTGATTACAGTGATATAAAGCCAGAAATCAACAACAGGAAAGCCCTTGGAAATTTTATAAAAACATGGAAATTAAATAGCATGCACCCAAGAAATCAATAGGTCTCATTAAGACATAAATAGGAAAATTTCAAAAGTCGCTGAGACAAGTAAGAATGAAAATCCAACATACCCAAACCTATGGAACGTAGCAAAAGCAGTTCTAAGAGGGAAAATTATAGCAATAAAAGCCTACACCAAAAAAGAAGAAAGATTTTCAAATCACAAAGCAAAATTATACACTTGAAGCAACTAGAACATCAAAAACAAACTAAACCCAAAATTGGTAGAAGGAAGGAAATAATAAAGCTCACAGCAGATATAAATGAAACAGACACTAAAAAATATTTCAAAAGAAAATAAGACAAAGTGTAAAGGTAAAACTGACAAACTTTTAGGTAAACTAAGACAAAAAGAGGAAATATCTACACCGCCATCTGTACGAACATGGAAATATCTACACCGCCACGTGCATGAACATGTAAATATCTACACCGCCATCTGTATGAACATGGAAATATCTACACCGCTAACTGTATGAACATGGAAATATCTACACCGCTATTGGTATGAACATGGAAATATCTACACCGCTATCTGTATGAATTTGGAAATATCTTCAATGCTATCTGTATAAAATTGGAATTATCTACACCACTATCTCTATAAACATGGAAATATCTACATGGCTATCTGTATAAACATGGAAATATCTACACCGCTATCTGTATAAACATGGAAATATCTACACCGCTATCTGTATAAACATGGAAATATCTTCACCGCTATCTGTATAAACATGGAAATATCTACAACTCTGTCTCTATAAACTTGGAAATAACTACACCACTATCTCTATAAACATGGAAATATCTACACCGCCATCTCTATGAACATGGTAATATCTACACCGCCATTTGTATGAACATGGAAATATCTACACCGCCATCTGTATGAACATGGAAATACCATCACCGCCATCTGTACGAACATGGATATACCTACACCGCCATTTGTATGAACATGGAAATATCTACACCGCCATCTGTATGAACATGGAAATATCTTCACCGCCATCTGTACGAACATGGATATATCTACACCGGCATCTGGATGAACATGGAAATATCTACACCGCTTTCTGCATGAACATGGAAATATCTACACAGCTATCTGCATATACATGGAAATATCTACACAGATTTCTCTATAAATATGGAAATAACTACAGCACTATCTCTATAAACTTCGAAATATCTACACCGCCATCTGTATGAACATGGAAATATGTACAACGCCATCTGTACGAACATGGACATAACTACTCCGCCATCTGTATTAAGATGGAAATATCTACACCGCTGCCTGTATAAACATGGAAATATCTGCCCAAGTATCTGTATAAACATGGAAATATCCGCACCGCTATCAGTATAAACATGGAAATATCTACACCGCTATCTGCATAAACATGGAAATATTCACACCGCTATCTGTGTAAACAAGGAAATGTCAACACAGCTATCTGTGTAAAGACAGAAATATTTACACCGCCATCTGTGTAAACATGAAAACATCTACACCGCCATCTCTATAAACATGGAAATATCTACACCGCCATCTGTATGAACATGGAAATATCTACACCACCATCTCTATAAACGTGGAAAAATCTACACCGCTATCTGTATGAATTTGGAAATATCTACAATGCTATCTGTATAAAATTGGAATTATCTACACCACTATCTCTATAAACATGGAAATATCTACACTGCTATCTGTATAAACATGGAAATATCTACACCGCTATCTGTATGAACATGCAAAAATCTACACAGCTATCTGTATATCCATGGAAATATCTACACTGCTATCTCTATAAACATGGAAATAACTACACTGCTATCTGTATAAACATGGAAGTATCTACACCGCCACCTGTATGAACATGAAATATCTACACTGCCATCCGCACGAACATGGAAATATCTACACCGCCATCTGTATGAACATGTAAATATCTACACCGCCATCTGTATGACCATGGAAATATCTACACCGCTAACTGTATGGACATGGAAATATCTACACCGCTATTGGTATGAACATGGAAATACCTACACCGCTATCTGCATGAACATGGAAATATCTACACCGCTATCAGTATGAACATGGAAATATCTACATCACTATCTGTATGAACATAGAAATATCTACACCGCTATCTGTATGAACATGCAAATATCTACACAGATATCTGTATAAAATTGAAATTATCTATACCACTATCTCTATAAACATGGAAATAACTACACTGCTATCTGTATAAACATGGAAATATCTACACCGCCATCTCTATGAACATGGAAATATCTACACCGCCATTTGTATGAACATGGAAATATCTACACCGCCATCTCTATGAACATGGACATATCTACACCGCCATTTGTATGAACATGGAAATATCTACACCGCCATCTGTATGAACATGGATATATCTTCACCGCCATCTGTATGAACATGGATATATCTACACCGCTACCTGCATGAACATGGAAATATCTACACAGCTATCCGCATATACATGGAAATACCTACACTGAGTTCTGTATAAATATGGAAATAACTACAGCGCTATCTCTTTAAACTTCAAAATATCTACACCGCCATCTGTATGAACATGGAAATATCTACACCGCCATCTGTACCAACATGGACATATCTACTCCGCCATCAGTATTAAGATGGACATATCTACACCGCTATCTGTATAAACATGGAAATATCTGCAAATCTGTATAAACAAGGAAATATCCACACCGCCCTCTGTATAAACATGGAAATATCTACACCGCTATCTGCATAAACATGGAAATATCCACACCGCTATCTGTGTAAACATGGAAATGTCTACACCGCTTTCTGTGTAAACATGGAAATATCTACACCGCCATCTGTGTAAACATGAAAATATCTACACCGCCATCTCTATAAACGTGGAAATATCTACACCGCTATCTGTATGAACTTGGAAATATGTACACTGCTATCTGTATGAACATGGAAATATCTACACCGCCATCTGTATGAACATGGAAATATCTACACCGCTAACTGTATGAACAGGGAAATACCTACACCGCCATCTGTATGAACATGGAAATATCTACACCGCTAACTGTATGAACATGGAAATATCTACACCGCCATCTGTATGAATATGGAAATATCTACACCGCCGTCTGTATGATCATGGAAATATCTACACCGCCATCTGTATGAACATGGAAATATCTACACCGCCATCTGTATGAACATGGAAATATCTACACCGCTAACTGTATGAACATGGAAATATCTACACCGCTATCTGTATGAACATGGAAATATCTACACCGCTATCTGAATGAACATGGAAATATCTACACCGCTATCTATATGAACATGGAAATACCTACACTGCTATCTGTATGAACATGGAAATATCTACACCGCTATCTGTATGAACATGGAAATATGTACACAGCTATGTGTATGAACATGCAAATATCTACACAGCTATCTCTATATCATTGGAAATATCTACACTGCTATCACTATAAACATGGAAATAACTACACTGCTATCTGTATAAACACGGAAATATCTACACCGCCGTCTCTATGAACATGGAAATATCTCCACCGCCATTTGTATGAACATGGAAATATCTACACCGCCATCTCTATAAACGTGGAAATATCTACACCGCTATCTGTATGAACTTGGAAATATATACACTGCTGTCGGTATAAAATTGAAATTATCTACACCACTATCTCTATAAACATGGAAACATCTAAACTGCTATCTGTATAAACTTGGAAATATCTACACCGCTATCTGTATAAACATGGAAATATCTTCACCGCTATCAGTATAAACATGGAAATATCTACAACGCTGTCTCTATAAACTTGGAAATAACTACACCAATATCTTTGTAAACATGGAAATATCTAGACCGTAATCTCTATAAACATGGAAATATCTACACCGCCATCTGTATAAACATGGAAATATCTATACCGCTATCTGCACAAACATGGAAATATCTACACCGCCATCTCTATGAACATGGAAATATCTAGACCGCCATCTGTACGAACATGGAAATATCTACACCGCCATCTGTATGAACATGTAAATATCTACACCGCCATCTGTATGAACATGGAAATAACTACACCGCTAACTGTATGAACATGGAAATATCTACACCGATATCTGCATGAACAAGGAAATATCTACACCGTTATCTGTATGAACATGGAAATATCTACACCGCTAACTGTATGAACATGGAAATATCTACACCACTATCTGTATGAACATGGAAATATCTACACCGTTATCTGTAGAAACATGGAAATATCTACACCGCTATCTGTACAAACATGGAAATATCTACACCGCTATCTGTACAAACATGGAAATATCTACACCGCTATCTGTACGAACATGGAAATATCTACACCGCTATCTGTATGAACATGCAAATATCTACACAGCTATCTGTATATCAATGGAAATATCCACACTGCTATCTCTATAAACATGGAAATAACTACACTGCTATCTGTATAAACATGGAAATATCTACACCGCCACCTGTATGAACATGGAAATATCTACACTGCCATCCGTACGAACATGGAAATATCTACACCGCCATCTGTATGAACATGTAAATATCTACACCGCCATCTGTATGAACATGGAAATATCTACGCCGCTAACTGAACGAACATGGAAATATCTACACCGCTATTGGTATGAACATGGAAATATCTACACCGCTATCTGTATGAACATGGAAATATCTACAACGCCATCTGTATGAACATGGAAATATCTACACTGCCATCTTTATAAACATGGAAATAACTACACTGCTATCTGTATAAACATGGAAATATCTACACCGTCATCTCTATGAACATGGAAATATCTACACCGGCATTGGTGTGAACATGGAAATATCTACACCACCATCTCTATGAACATGGAAATATCTACACCGCCATTTGTATGAACATGGAAATATCTACACCGCCATCTGTATGAACATGGAAATATCTTCACCGCCATCTGTATGAACATGGGTATATGTACACCGGCATCTGGATGAACATGGAAATATCTACACCGCTATCTGCATGAACATGGAAGTATCTACACGGCTATCTGAATATAAATGGAAAGACCTACAGAGATTTCTCTATAAATATGTAAATAACTACAGCGCTATCTCTATAAACTTCGAAATATCTACACCGCCATCTGTACAAACATGTACATATCTACACCGCCATCTGTATTAAGATGGAAATATCTACACCGCTATCTATATAAACATGGAAATATCTGCCCACCTATCTGTATAAACATGGAAATATCCGCACCGCTATCTGTATAAACATGGAAATATCTACACTGCTATCTGCATAAACATGGAAATATCCACACCGCTATCTGCGTAAACATGGAAATGTCCACACCGCTATCTGTGTAAACATGGAAATATCTACACCGCCATCTGTGTAAACATGAAAATATCTACACCGCCATCCCAATAAACATGGAAATATATACACCGCCATCTATATGAACATGGAAATATCTACACCACCGTCTGTATAAACATGGAAATATCTACACCGCTATCTGTATAAACATGGAAATATCTTCACTGCTATCTGTATAAACATGGAAATATCTACAACGCTGTCTCTATAAACTTGGAAATAACTACACCACTATCTCTGTAAACAAGGAAATATCTAGACTGCCATCTCTATAAACATGGAAATATCTACACCACCATCTGTTTGAACATGGAAATATCTATACCGCTATCTGCATAAACATGGAAATATCTACACCGCCATCTCTAAGAACATGGAAATATCTACACCGCCATCTGTAAGAACATGGAAATATCTATACCGCCATGTGTATGAACATGTAAATATCTACATCACCATCTGTATGAACATGGAAATATCTACACCGCCATCTGTATGAACATGGAAATGTCTACACCGCCATCTGTATGAACATGGAATTATCTACACCGCCATCTGTATGAACATGTATATATCTACACCGCCATGTGTATGAAAATGGAAATATCTACACCGCTAACTGTAGGAACATGGAAATATCTACACCGCTATCTGTATGAACATGGAAATATCTACACTGATATCTGTATGAACATGGAAATATCTACACCGCTATCTGCATGAACATGGAAATATCTACAGAGCTATCTGCATATACATGGAAATATCTACACAGATTTCTCTATAAATATGGAAATAACTACAGCGCTATCTCTATAAACTTCGAAATATCTACACCGCCATCTGTATGAACATGGAAATATCTACACCGCAATCTGTACAAACTTGGACATATCTACACCGCCATCTGTATTAAGATGGAAATATCTACACCGCTATCTGTATAAACATGGAAATATCTGCCCAACTATCTGTATAAACATGGAAATATCCGCACCGCTATCTGTATTAACATGGAAATATCTACACTGCTATCTCCATAAACATGGAAATATCCACACCGCTATCTGTGTAAACATGGAAATATCTACACCGCCATCTGTGTAAACATGAAAATATCTACACCGCCATCCCTATAAACATGGAAATATCTACACTGCCATCTGTATGAACATGGAAATATCTACACCGCCATCTCTATGAACGTGGAGATATCTACACCGCTATATGTATGAACTTGGAAATATCTACACTGCTCTCTGTATAAAATTGAAATTATGTACACCACTGTCTATATAAACATGGAAATATCTACACTGCTATCTGTATAAACATGGAAATATCTACACCGCTATCTGTATAAACATGGAAATATCTTCACCGCTATCTGTATAAACATGGAAATATATACAATGCTGTCTCTATAAACTTGGAAATAACTACACCACTATCACTGTAAACATGGAAATATATAGACCACCATCTCTATAAACATGGAAATAACTACACAACCATCTGTATAAACATGGAAATATCTATACCGCTATCTGCATAAACATGGAAATATCTACACTGCCATCTCTATGAACATGGAAATATCTACACCGCCATCTGTATGAACATGGAAATATCTACACCGCCATCTCTGTAAACTTGGAAATATCTACACCGCTATCTGTATGAACTTGGAAATATCTACACTGCTATCTGTATAAAATTGGAATTATCTACACCACTATCTCTATAAACATGGAAATATCTATACCGCTATGTGCATAAACATGGAAATATCTACACCGCGATATCTATGAACATGGAAATATATACATCGCCTTCTCAACGAACATGGAAATATCTACACCGCCATCTGTTTGAACATGTAAATATCTACACCGCCATCTCTATGAATATGGAAATATCTACACCGATTACTGTATGAACATGGAAATATCTGCACTGCTGTCTGTATGAAGATGGAAATATCTACACCGTTATCTCTATGAACATTGAAATATCTACACCGCTATCTGTATGAGCATGGAGATATCTACACCACTATCTGTACGAACATGCAAATATCTACACAACTATCAGTATATCAATGGAAATATTTACACTGCTATCTCTATAAACATGGAAATAACTACACTGCTATCTGTATGAACACGGAAATATCAACAGCGCCATCTCTACGAACATGGAAATATCTACACCGCCATCTGTATGAACATGGAAATATCTTCACCGCCATCTGTATGAACATGGATATATCTACACCGGCATCTGGATGAACATGGAAATATCTTCACCGCTATCTGCATGAACATGGAAATATCTACACAGCTATCTGCATATACATGGAAATATCTACCCAGATTTCTCCATAAATATGGAAATAACTACAGCGCTATCTCTATAAACTTTGAAATATCTACACCGCCATCTGTATGAACATGGAAATATCTACACCGCCGTCTGTACGAACATGGACATATCTACACCGCCATTTGTAATAAGATGGAAATATCTACACTGCTATCTGTATAAACATGGAAATATGTGCACCGCTATCTGTATAAACATGGAAATAACTGCACAGCTATCCGTATAAACATGGAAATATCTACACCGCTATCTGCATAAACATGGAAATATCCACACCGCTATCTGTGTAAACATGGAAATGTCTACACAGCTATCTGTGCAAACATGGAAATAACTACACCGCCATCTCTGTAAACATGAAAATATCTACACCACCATCTCTATAAACATGGAAATATCTACACCGCCATCTGTATGTACATGGAAATATCTACACCGTCATCTCTATAAACGTGGAAATATCTACACCGCTATCTGTATGAACAGAAATATCTACACTGCTATCTGTATAAAATTGGAATTATCTACACCCCTATCTCTGTAAACATGGAAATATCTACACCGCTATCTGTATAAACATGGAAATATCTACACCTCTATCTGCATAAACATGGAAATATCTTCACCGCTATCTGGTTAAATATGGAAATATCTACAACGCAATCTCTATAAACTTGGAAATAACTACACCACTATCTCTATAAACATGGAAATATCTTGACTGCCATCTCTATAAACATGGAAATATCTACACCACCATCTGTATAAACATGGAAATATCTATACCGCTATCTGCACAAACATGGAAATAACTACACCGCCATCTGTACGAACATGGAAATACTTACACTGCCATCTGTACGAACATGTAAATATCTACACTGCCATCTGTATGAACATGGAAATATCTACACAGCTATCTGTATCAAAATGCAAATATCTATACAGCTATCTGTATATCAATGGAAATATCTACACTGCTATCTCTATAAACGTGGAAATAACTACACTGCTATCTCTATAAACATGGAAATACCTACACCGCCATCTCTATGAACATGGAAATATCTACACCGCCATCTGTACAAACTTGGAAATATCTACACCGCCATCTCTATGAACATGTAAATATATTCACCGCCATCAGTATGAACATGGAAATATCTGCACCGCTATCTGTATGAACATGGAAAAATCTGCAACGCTATCTGTATGAACATGGAAATATCTACACCACTATCTGTATGAACATTGAAATGTCTACACCGCTATCTGTATAAACATGGAAATATCTCCCCAACTCTCTGTATAAACATGGAAATATCCGCACCGCTATCTGTATAAACATGGAAATATCTACACCGCTATCTGCATAAACATGGAAATATCCAGACCGCTATCTGTGTAAACATGGAAATGCCTACACCACTATCTGTGTAAACAATGAAATATCTACACCGCCATCTGTGTAAACATGAAAATATCAACACCGCCATCTCTATAAACATGGAAATATCTACACCGCCATCTGTATGAACATGGAAATATCTACACCACCATGTCTATAAATGTGAAAATATCTACACCGCTATCTGTATGAACTTGGAAATATCTACACTGCTATCTGTATAAAATTGGAATTATCTACATCACTATCTCTATAAACATGGAAATATCTACACCGCTATCTGTATAAACACGGAAATATCTACAACGCTGTCTCTATAAACTTGGAAATAACTACACCAATATCTCTATAAACATGGAAATATCTAGACCGCCATCTCTATAAACATGGAAATATCTACACTGCCATCTGTATGAACATGGAAATATCTACACCGCCATCTCTATGAACGTGGAGATATCTACACCGCTATATGTATGAACTTGGAAATATCTACACTGCTCTCTGTATAAAATTGAAATTATGTACACCACTGTCTATATAAACATGGAAATATCTACACTGCTATCTGTATAAACATGGAAATATCTACACCGCTATCTGTATAAACATGGAAATATCTTCACCGCTATCTGTATAAACATGGAAATATATACAATGCTGTCTCTATAAACTTGGAAATAACTACACCACTATCACTGTAAACATGGAAATATATAGACCACCATCTCTATAAACATGGAAATAACTACACAACCATCTGTATAAACATTTAAATATCTATACCGCTATCTGCATAAACATGGAAATATCTACACTGCCATCTATATGAACATGGAAATATCTACACCGCCATCTGTATGAACATGGAAATATCTACACCGCCATCTCTGTAAACTTGGAAATATCTACACCGCTATCTGTATGAACTTGGAAATATCTACACTGCTATCTGTATAAAATTGGAATTATCTACACCACTATCTCTATAAACATGGAAATATCTATACCGCTATGTGCATAAACATGGAAATATCTACACCGCGATCTCTATGAACATGGAAATATATACATCGCCTTCTCAACGAACATGGAAATATCTACACCGCCATCTGTTTGAACATGTAAATATCTACACCGCCATCTCTATGAATATTGAAATATCTACACCGATTACTGTATGAACATGGAAATATCTGCACCGCTATCTGTATGAAGATGGAAATATCTACACCGTTATCTCTATGAACATTGAAATATCTACACCGCTATCTGTATGAGCATGGAGATATCTACACCACTATCTGTACGAACATGCAAATATCTACACAACTATCAGTATATCAATGGAAATATTTACACTGCTATCTCTATAAACATGGAAATAACTACACTGCTATCTGTATGAACACGGAAATATCAACAGCGCCATCTCTACGAACATGGAAATATCTACACCGCCATCTGTATGAACATGGAAATATCTTCACCGCCATCTGTATGAACATGGATATATCTACACCGGCATCTGGATGAACATGGAAATACCTTCACCGCTATCTGCATGAACATGGAAATATCTACACAGCTATCTGCATATACATGGAAATATCTACCCAGATTTCTCTATAAATATGGAAATAACTACAGCGCTATCTCTATAAACTTCGAAATATCAACACCGCCATCTGTATGAACATGGAAATATGTACAACGCCATCTGTACGAACATGGACATATCTACACTGCCATCTGTATTAAGATTGAAATATCTAAACCGCTCTCTGTATAAACATGGAAATATCTGCCCAACTATCTTTATAAACATGGAAAAATCCGCACCACTATCTGTATAAACATTGAAATATCTAAACCGCAATCTGTATGAACACGGAAATATCTACACCGCTATCTGTATGAACATGCAAATATCTACAAAGCTATCTGTATATCAATGGAAATATCTACACCACTGTCTCTATAAACATGGAAATATCTACACCGCTATCTGTATAAACATGGAAATATCTACACCGCTATCTGTATGAACTTGGAAATATCCACACTGCTCTCGGTATAAAATTGAAATTATCTACACCACTATCTCTATAATCATGGAAATATCTACACCGCTATCTGTATAAACATGGAAATATCTTCACTGCTATCTGTATAAACATGGAAATATCTACAACGCTGTCTCTATAAACTTGGAAATAACTACACCACTATCTCTGTAAACATGGAGATACCTAGCCCGCCATCTCTATGAACATGGAAATATCTACACCGCCATTTGTATGAACATGGAAATATCTACACCGCCATCTGTATGAACATGGAAATATCTACACCGCCATCTGCATAAACGTGGAAATATCTACACCGCTATCTGTATGAACTTGGAAATATCCACACTGCTCTCGGTATAAAACTGAAATTATCTACACCACTATCTCTATAAACATGGAAATGTCTACACCGCTATATGTATAAACATGGAAATATCTACACCGCTATGTGTATAAACTTGGAAATATCTTCACCGCTATCTGTATAAACATTGAAATATCTACAACGCTGTCTCTACAAACTTGGAAATAACTACACCACTATCTCTATAAACATGGAAATATCTAGTCTGCCATCCCTATAAACATGGAAATATCTACACAACCATCTGTAAAAACATGGAAATATCTATACCGCTATCTGCATAAACATTGAAATATCTACACCGCCATCTCTATGAACATGGAAATATCTATACCGCCATCTGTACGAACATGGAAATATTTACACCACCATATGTATGAACATTTAATATCTACACCGCCATCTGTATGAACATGAAAATACCTACACCGCTAACTGTATGAACATCGAAATATCTACACCGCTATCTGAATGAACATGGAAATATCTACATCGCTATCTGTATGAACATGTAAATATCAACACCGCTATCTGTGTGAACATGGAAATATCTACACCGCTATCTGTATGAACATGCAAATATCTACACAGCTATCTGTATATCAATGGAAATATCTACACTGCTATCTCTATAAACATGGAAATAACTGCACTGCTATCTGTATAAACATGGAAATATCTACATCGCCATCACTATGCACATGGAAATATCTACACCGCCATTTGTATGAACATGGAAATATCTACAACGCCATCTCTATGAACATGGAAATATCTACACCGCCATTTTTATGAACATGGAAATATCTACACCGCCATCTGTATGAACATGGAAATATCTTCACCGCCATCTGTATGAACATGGATATATCTACACCGGCATCTGGATGAACCTGGAAATATCTACACCGCTTTCTGCATGAACATGGAAATATCTACACAGCTATCTGCATATACATGGAAATATCTACACAGATTTCTCTATAAATATGGAAATAACTACAGCGCTACCTCTGTATACTTCAAAATAACTACACCGCCATCTGTATGAACATGGAAATATCTACACCGCCATCTGTACGAACATGGACATATCTACACCGCTATCTGAATGAACATGCAAATATCTACACAGCTATCTGTATAACAATGGAAATATCTGCACTGCAATCTCTATAAACATGGAAATAACTACACTGCTATCTGTATAAACATTGAAATATCTACACCGACACCTGTATGAACATGGAAATATCTACACTGCCATCCATACGAACATGGAAATATCTACACCGCAATCTGTATGAACTTGTAAATAACTACACCGCCATCTGTATGAACATGTAAATATCTACACAGCTAACTTTATGAACATGGAAATATCTACACCGCTATCTGTATGAACATGGAAATATCTACACCGATATCTGTATGAACATGGTAATATCTACACCGCTTTCTGTATGAACATGGAAATATCTACACCGCTATCTGTATGAGTATGGAAATATCTACACCGCCATCTGTATGAACATGAAAATACCTACACCGCTAACTGTATGAACATCGAAATATCTACACCGCTATCTGAATGAACATGGAAATATCTACACCGTTATCTCTAAGAACATGGAAATATCTACACCGCTATCTGTATGAACATGGAAATATCTACACCGCTATCTGTGTGAACATGGAAATATCTACACCGCTATCTGTATGAACATGCAAATATCTACACAGCTATCTGTATATCTATAGAAATATCTACACTGCTCTCTCTATAAACATGGAAATAACTTCACTGATATCTGTATAAACATGGAAATATCTACAACGACATCTCTATGAGCATGGAAATATCTACACCGCCATTTGGATGAACATGGAAATATCTACACCGCCATCTCTATGAACATGGAAATATCTACACTGCCATTTGTATGAACATGGAAATATCTACACCGCCATCTGTAAGAACATGGAAATATCTTCACCGACATCAGTATGAACATGGATATATCTACACCGGCATCTGGATGAACATGGAAATATCTGCAAATCTATCTGCATGAACATGGAAATATCTACACAGCTATCTGCATATACCTTGAAATATCTACACAGATATCTCTATAAATATGGAAATAACTACAGCGCTATCTCTATAAACTTCGAAATACCTACACCGCCGTCTGTATGAACATGGAAATGTCTACACCGCCATCTGTACGAACATGGACATATCTACACCGCCATCTGTATTAAGATGGAAATATCTACACCGCTATCTGTATAAACATGGAAATATCTACACCGCTATCTGCATAAACATGGAAATATCCACACCGCTATCTGTGTAAACATGGAAATGTCTACACCGCTATCTGTGTAAACATGGAAATATCTACACCGCTATCTGTATAAACATGGAAATATCCTCACCGTTATCAGTATAAACATGGAAATATCTACAACGCTGTCTCTATAAACTTGGAAATAACTACACCACTATCTCTATAAACATGGAAATATCTAGACTGCCATCCCTATAAACATGGAAATATCTACACAACCATCTGTAAAAACATGGAAATATCTATACCGCTATCTGCATTAACATGGAAATATCTACACCGCCATCTCTATGAACATGGAAATATCTATACCGCCATCTCTACGAGCATGTAAATATTTACACCGCCATATGTACGAACATGTAAATATCTACACCGCCATCTGCATGAACATGAAAATACCTACACCGCTAACTGTATGAACATGGAAATATCTACACCGCTATGTGTATGAACATGGAAATATCTACACCGTTATCTGTATGAACATGGAAATATCTACACCGCTATCTGTATGAACATGGAAATATCTACACCACTATCTTTATGAACATGGAAATATCTACACCGCTATCTGTATGAACATGGAAATATCTACACCGCTATCTGTATGAACATGCACTTATCTACACAGCTATCTGTATATCAATCGAAATATCTACACTGCTATCTCTATAAACATGGAAATAACTACACTGCTATCTGTATAAACATGGAAATATCTACACCGCCATCTCTATGAACATGGAAATATCTACACCATCATCTGTATGAACATGGAAATATCTTCACCGCCATCTGTATGAACATGGATATATCTACACCGGCATCTGGATGAACCTGGAAATATCTACACCGCTTTCTGCATGAACATGGAAATATCTACACAGCTATCTGCTTATACATGGAAATATCTACACAGAGATCTCTATAAATATGGAAATAACTACAGCGCTATCTCTATAAACTTCGAAATACCTACACCGCCATCTGTATGAACATGGAAATAACTACACCACCATCTGTACGAACATGGACATATCTACACCACCATCTGTATTAAGATGGAAATATCTACACCGCAATCTGTATAAACATGGAAATATCTGCACCAGTATCTGTATAAACATGGAAATATCCGCACCGCTATCTGTATAAAGATGGAAATATCTACACCGCTATCTGCATAAACATGGAAATATCTACACCGCTATCTGTGTAAACATGGAAATGTCTACACCACTATCTGTGTGAACATGCAAATATCTAAACAGCTATCTGTATATCAATGGAAATACCTGCAATGCTATCTCCATAAACATGGAAATAACTACACTGCTATCTGTATAAACATGGAAATATCTAAACCGCCATCTCTATGAACATGGAAATATCTACACCGCCATTTGTATGAACATGGAAATATCTCCACCGCCATCTCTATGAACATGGAAATATCTACACTGCCATTTGTATGAACATGGAAATATCTACACCGCCATCTGCAAGAACATGGAAATATCTTCACCGACATCTGTATGAACATGGATATATCTACACCGGCATCTGGGTGAACCTGGAAATATCTACAAAGCTATCTGCATGAACATGGAAATATCTACACAGCTATCTGCATATACATGGAAATATCTACACAGATATCTCTATCAATATGGAAATAACTACAGTGCTATCTCTATAACTTCGAAATACCTACACCGCCATCTGTATGAACATGGAAATATCTACACCGCCATCTGTACCAACATGGACATATCTACACCGCCATCTGCATTAAGATGGAAATATCTACACCGCTATCTGTGTAAACATGGAAATATCTACACCGCCATCTGTGTAAACATGAAAATATCTACACCGCCATCTCTATAAACATGGAAATATCTACACTGCCATCTGTATGAACATGGAAATATCTACACCGCCATCACTATAAACGTGGAAATATCTATACCGCTATCTGTATGAAATTGGAAATATCTACACTGCTATCTGAATAAAATTGGAATTATCTACACCACTATCTCTATAAACATGGAAATATCTACACCGCTATCTGTATAAACATGGAAATATCTACACCGCTATCTGTATAAACATGGAAATATCTTCACCGCTATCTCTATAAACATGGAAATATCTACAACGCTGTCTCTATAAACTTGGAAATAACTACACCACTCTCTCTATAAACATGGAAATATCTAGACCGCCATCTCTATAAACATGGAAATATCTACACCACCATCTGTATAAACATGGAAATATCTATACCGCTATGTGCATACACATGGAAATATCTACACCGCCATCTCTATGAACATGGAAATATCTACATCGCCACCTCAACGAACATGGAAATATCTACACTGCCATCTGTTAGAACATGTAAATATCTACACCGCCATCTCTATGAATATGGAAATATCTACACCGATTACTGTATGAACATGGAAATATCTGCACCGCTATCTGTATGAAGATGGAAATATCTACACCGTTATTTCTATGAACATTGAAATATCTACACCGCTATCTGTATGAGCATGGAAATATCTACACCGCTATCTGTATGAACATGGAAATATCTACACCGCCATCTGTATAAACGTGGAAATATCTACACCGCTATCTCTATGAAGATGGAAATATCTACACCGCCATGTGTATGAACATGGAAATATCTACACCGCCATCTGTATGAACATGGAATTATCTACACAGCCATCTGTATAAACGTGGAAATATCTACACCGCTATCTGTATGAACTTGGAAATATCCACACTGCTCTCGGTATGAAATTGAAATTATCTACACCACTATCTCTATAAACATGGAAATATCTACACCGCTATCTGTATAAACATGGAAATATCTACACCGCTATGTGTATAAACTTGGAAATATCTTCACCGCTATCTGTATAAACATGGAAATATCTACAACGCTGTCTCTATAAACTTGGAAATAACTACACCACTATCTCTATAAACATGGAAATATCTAGACTGCCATCCCTATAAACATGGAAATATCTAAACAACCATCTGTAAAAACATGGAAATATCTATACCGCTATCTGCATAAACATGGAAATATCTACACCGCCGTCTCTATGAACATGGAAATATCTATACCGTCATCTGTACGAACATGGAAATATTTACACCACCATATGTATGAACATTTAATATCTACACCGCCATCTGTATGAACATGAAAATACCTACACTGCTAACTGTATGAACATCGAAATATCTACACCGCTATCTGAATGAACATGGAAATATCTACACCATTATCTCTATGAACATGGAAATATCTACACCGCTATCTGTATGAACATGGAAATATCTACACCGCTATCTGTGTGAACATGGAAATATCTACACCGCTATCTGTATGAAAATGCAAATATCTACACAGCTATCTGTATATCAATGGAAATATCTACACTGCTATCTCTATAAACATGGAAATAACTACACTGCTATCTGTATAAACATGGAAATATCTACACCACCATCTCTATGAACATGGAAATATCTACACTGCCATTTTTATGAACATGGAAATATCTACAACGCCATCTCTATGAACATGGAATTATCTACACCGCCATTTTTATGAACATGGAAATATCTACACCGCCATCTGTATGAACATTGAAATATCTATACTGCCATCTGTACGAACATGTAAATATTTACACCACCATATGTACGAACATGTAAATATCTACACCGCCATCTGTATGAACATGAAAATAACTACACCGCTAACTGTATGAACATCGAAATATCTACACCGCTATCTGAATGAACATGGAAATATCTACACCGTTATCTCTATGAACATGGAAATATCTACACCGCCATCTGTATAAACGTGGAAATATCTACACCGCTATCAGTATGAACTTGGAAATATCCACACTGCTCTCGGTATAAAATTGAAAATATCTACACCACTATCTCTATAAACATGGAAATATCTACACCGCTATCTGTATAAACATGGAAATATCTACACCGCTATCTGTATAAACTTGGAAATATCTTCACCGCTATCTGTATAAACATGGAAATATCTACCACGCTGTCTCTATAAACTTTGAAATAACTACACCACTATCTCTATAAACATGGAAGTATCTAGACTGCCATACCTATAAACATGGAAATATGTACACAACCATCTGTAAAAACATGGAAATATCTATACCGCTATCTGCATAAACATGGAAATATCTACACCGCAATCTGTATGAACATGCAAATATCAACACAGCTATCTGTTTATCAATGGAAATATCTGCACTGCTATTTCTATAAACATGGAAATAACTACAATGCTATCTGTATAAACATGGAAATATCTACACCGCCACATGTATGAACATGGATATATCTACACTGCCTCCCGAACGAACATGGAAATATCTACACCGCCATCTGTATGAATATGTAAATATCTACAATGCCATCTGTATGAACATGGAAATACCTACACCGCTGACTGTATGAACATGGAAATATCTACAACGCTATCTGTATGAACATGGAAATATCTACACCGCTATCTGTATGAACATGGAAATATCTACACCGCTATCTGTATTAACATGGAAATATCTACACCGCTATCTGTATGAACATGGAAATATCTACACCGCTATCTGTATGAACATGCAAATATCTACACAGCTATCTGTATATCAATGAAAATATCTACACTGCTATCTCTATAAACATGGAAATAACTACACTGCTATCTCTATAAAAATAGAAATATCTACACCGCCATCTCTATGAACATGGAAATATCTACACCGCCATTTGTATGAACATGGAAATATCTACACCGCCATCTCTATGAACATGGAAATATCTACACCGCCATTTGTATGAACATGGAAATATCTATACCGCCATCTGTATGAACATGGAAATATCTACACCCCCATCGCTATAAACGTGGAAATATCTACACCGCTATCTGTATTAACTTGGAAATATCCACACTGCTCTCGGTATAAAATTGAAATTATCTACACCACTATCTCTATAATCATGGAAATATCTACACCGCTATCTGTATAAACATGGAAATATCTTCACTGCTATCTGTATAAACATGGAAATATCTACAACGCTGTCTCTATAAACTTGGAAATAACTAAACCACTATCTCTGTAAACATGGAGATACCTAGCCCGCCATCTCTATGAACATGGAAATATCTACACCGCCATTTGTATGAACATGGAAATATCTACACCGCCATCTCTATGAACATGGAAATATCTACACCGCCATGTGTATGAACATGGAAATATCTACACCGCCATCTGTATGAACATGGAAATATCTACACCGCCATCTGTATAAACGTGGAAATATCTACACCGCTATCTGTATGAACTTGGAAATATCCACACTGCTCTCGGTACAAAACTGAAATTATCTACACCACTATCTCTATAAACATGGAAATATCTACACCGCTATCTGTATAAACATGGAAATATCTACACCGCTATCTGTATAAACTTGGAAATATCTTCACCGCTATCTGTATAAACATGGAAATATCTACCACGCTGTCTCTATAAACTTGGAAATAACTACACCACTATCTCTATAAACATGGAAATATCTAGACTGCCATCCCTATAAACATGGAAATATGTACACAACCATCTGTAAAAACATGGAAATATCTATACCGCTATCTGCATAAACAAGGAAATATCTACACCGCAATCTGTATGAACATGCAAATATCAACACAGCTATCTGTTTATCAATGGAAATATCTGCACTGCTATTTCTATAAACATGGAAATAACTACACTGCTGTTTGTATAAACATGGAAATATCTACACCGCCACCTGTATGAACATGGATATATCTACACTTCCTCCCGAACGAACATGGAAATATCTACACCGCCATCTGTATGAATATGTAAATATCTACAATGCCATCTGTATGAACATGGAAATACCTACACCGCTGACTGTATGAACATGGAAATATCTACAACGCTATCTGTATGAACAGGGAAATATCTACACCGCTATCTGTATGAACACGGAAATATCTACACCGCTATCTGTATGAACATGGAAATATCTACACCGCTATCTGTATGAACATGGAAATATCTACACCGCTATCTGTATGAACATGCAAATATCTACACAGCTATCTGTATATCAATGAAAATATCTACACTGCTATCTCTATAAACATGGAAATAACTACACTGCTATCTGTATAAAAATGGAAATATCTACACCGCCGTCTATATGAACA
This sequence comes from Gorilla gorilla gorilla, assembly GCF_029281585.2. Taxonomy (NCBI): domain Eukaryota; kingdom Metazoa; phylum Chordata; class Mammalia; order Primates; family Hominidae; genus Gorilla; species Gorilla gorilla. The sequence continues at coordinate 2,841,376 of NC_073224.2, forward strand.
TGGAAATATCTACACCACCATTTGTATGAACATGGAAATATCTACACCGCCATCTCTATGAACATGGAAATATCTACACCGCCATTTGTATGAACATGGAAATATCTACACCGCCATCTGTATGAACATGGAAATATCTACACCGCCATCGCTATAAACGTGGAAATATCTACACCGCTATCTGTATGAACTTGGAAATATCCACACTGCTCTCGGTATAAAATTGAAATTATCTACACCACTATCTCTATAATCATGGAAATATCTACACCGCTATCTGTATAAACATGGAAATATCTTCACTGTTATCTGTATAAACATGGAAATATCTACAACGCTGTCTCTATAAACTTGGAAATAACTACACCACTATCTCTGTAAACATGGAAATATCCAGACCGCCATCTCTATAAACATGGAAATACCTACACCACCATCTGTATAAACATGGAAATATCTATACCGCTATCTGCATAAACATGGAAATATCTACACAGCCATCTCTATGAACATGGAAATATCTACTCCGCCATCTGTACGAAGATGGAAATATCTACACCGCCATCTGTAGGAACATGGAAATATGTGCAACGACATCTGTAAGAACATGGACATATCTACACCGCCATCTGTATTAAGATGGAAATATCTACACCGCCATCTGTATAAACATGGAAATATCTGCCCAACTATCTGTATAAACATGGAAATATCCGCACCACTATCTGTATCAACATGGAAATATCTACACCACAATCTGTATGAACACGGAAATATCTACACCGCCATCTGTATGAACATGCAAATATCTACACAGCTATATGTATGAACATGGAAATATCTTCTCTGCTATCTTTATAAACATGGAAATAACTACACTGCAATCTGTACAAAGATGGAAATATCTACACCGCCACCTGTATGAACATGGAAATATCTACACTGCCATCTGTATGAACATGGAAATATCTACACCGCCATCTGTACGAACATGGACATATCTACCCCACCATCTGTATTAAGATGGAAATATCTACACCGCTATCTGTATAAACATGGAAATATCTGGCCATCTGTATAAACGTGGAAATATCCACACCACTATCTGTATAAACATGGAAATATCTACACCGCTATCCTCATAAACTTGGAAATATCCACACCGCTATCTGTGTAAACATGGAAATGTCTACACCACTATCTGTGTAAACATGGAAATATCTACACCGCCATCTGTGTAAACATGAAAATATCTACACCGCCATCTCTATAAACATGGAAATATCTACACCGCCATCTGTATGAACATGGAAATATCTACACCGCCATCTCTATAAACGTGGAAATATCTACACCGCTATCTGTATGAACTTGGAAATATCTACACTGCTATCTGTATAAAATTGAAATTATCTACACCACTATCTCTATCAACATGGAAATATCTACACTGTTATCTGTATAAACATGGAAATATCTACACCGCTATCTGTATAAACATGGAAATATCTTCACCGCTATCTGTATAAACATGGAAATGTCTAAAACGCTGTCTCTATAAACTTGGAAATAACTACACCACTATCTCTATAAACATGGAAATATCCAGACCGCCATCTCTATAAACATGGAAATACCTACACCACCATCTGTATAAACATGGAAATATCTATACCGCTATCTGCATAAACATGGAAATATCTACACAGCCATCTCTATGAACATGGAAATATCTACTCCGCCATCTGTACGAAGATGGAAATATCTACACCGCCATCTGTAGGAACATGGAAATATGTGCAACGACATCTGTAAGAACATGGACATATCTACACCGCCATCTGTATTAAGATGGAAATATCTACACCGCCATCTGTATAAACATGGAAATATCTGCCCAACTATCTGTATAAACATGGAAATATCCGCACCACTATCTGTATCAACATGGAAATATCTACACCGCTATCTGTATAAACATGGAAATATCTACACCGCCGTCTCTATGAACATGGAAATATCTACACCGCCATCTGTTTGAACATGGAAATATCTTCACCGCCATCAGTATGAACATGGATATATCTACACCGGCATCTGGATGAACACGGAAATATCTACACGGCTATCTGCATGAACATGGAAATATCTACACAGCTATCTGAATATACATGGAAATAACTACACAGATATCTCTATAAATATGGAAATAACTACAGTGCTATCTCTATAATCTTCGAAATATCTACACCGCCATCTGTATGAACATGGAAATATCTACACCGCCATCTGTAAGAACATGGACATATCTACACCGCCATCTGTATTAAGATGGAAATATCTACACCGCTATCTGTATAAACATGGAAATATCTGGCCATCTGTATAAACGTGGAAATATCCGCACCACTATCTGTATAAACATGGAAATATCTACACCGCCATCTCTATAAACATGGAAATATTTACACCGCCATTTGTATGAACATGGAAATATCTACACCGCCATCTCTATGAACATGGAAATATCTACACCGCCATTTGTATGAACATGGAAATATCTACACCGCCATCTGTATGAACATGGAAATATCTACACCACCATCTCTATAAACGTGGAAATATCTACAACGCTATCTGTATGACCTTGGAAATATCCACACTGCTCTCGGTATAAAATTGAAATTATCTACACCACTATCTCTATAATCATGGAAATATCTACACCGCTATCTGTATAAACATGGAAATATCTTCACTGCTATCTGTATAAACATGGAAATATCTACAACGCTGTCTCTATAAACTTGGAAATAACTACACCACTATCTCTGTTAACGTGGAGATATCTAGCCCGCCATCTCTATGAACATGGAAATATCTACACCGACATTTGTATGAACATGGAAATATCTACACCACCATCTCTATGAACATGGAAATATCTACACCGCCATTTGTATGAACATGGAAATATCTACACCGCCATCTGTATGAACATGGAAATATCTACACCGCCATCTCTATAAACGTGGAAATATCTACACCGCTATCTGTATGAACTTGGAAATATCCACACTGCTCTCGGTATAAAATTGAAATTATCTACACCACTGTCTCTATAAACATGGAAATATCTACACCGCTATCTGTATAAACATGGAAATACATTCACTGCTATCTGTATAAACATGGAAATATCTACAACGCTGTCTCTATAAACTTGGAAATAACTACACCACTATCTCTGTAAACATGGAGATATCTGGAATGCCATCTCTATAAACATGGAAATATCTACACCACCATCTGTATAAACATGGAAATATCTATACCGCTATCTGCATAAACATGGAAATATCTACACCGCCATCTCTATAAACATGGAAATATCTACACCGCCATCTGTACAAACATGGAAATATCTACACTGCCATCTGTACGAACATGGAAATATCTACACCGCCATCTGTATGAACATGTAAATATCTACACCGCCATCTGTATGAACATGGAAATATCTACAATGCCATCCGTACGAACTTGGAAATATCTACACCGCCATCTGGATGTACATGTAAATATCTACACCGCCATCTGTATGAACATGGAAATATCTACACCGCTAACTGTATGGACATGGAAATATCTACACCGCTATTGGTATGAACATGGAAATATCTACACCGCTATCTGCATGAACATGGAAATATCTACACCGCTATCTGTATGAACATGGAAATATCTACACCGCTATCTGTATGAACATGGAAATATCTACAACGCTATCTGTATGAACATGCAAATATCTACACCGCTATCTGTATAAAATTGAAATTATCTACACCACTATCTCTATAATCATTCAAATAACGACACTGCTATCTGTATAAACATGGAAATATCTACACCGACATCTTATGAACATGGAAATATCTACACCGCCATTTGTATGAACATGGAAATATCTACACCGCCATCTCTATGAACATGGAAATATCTACACCGGCATCTGGTTGAACACGGAAATATCTACACGGCTATCTGCATCAACATGGAAATATCTACACAGCTATCTCAATATACATGGAAATAACTACACAGATATCTCTATAAATATGGAAATAACTACAGCGCTATCTCTATAAACTTCGAAATATCTACACCGCCATCTGAATGAACATGGAAATATCTACACCGCCATCTGTACGAACATGGACATATCTACACCACCATCTGTATTAAGATGGAAATATCTACACCGCTATCTGTATAAACATGGAAATATCTACACCGCTATCCTCATAAACTTGGAAATATCCACACCGCTATCTGTGTAAACATGGAAATGTCTACACCACTATCTGTGTAAACATGGAAATATCTACACCGCCATCTGTGTAAACATGAAAATATCTACACCGCCATCTCTATAAACATGGAAATATCTACACCGCCATCTGTATGAACATGGAAATATCTACACCGCCATCTCTATAAACGTGGAAATATCTACACCGCTATCTGTATGAACTTGGAAATATCTACACTGCTATCTGTATAAAATTGAAATTATCTACACCACTATCTCTATAAACATGGAAATATCTACACTGTTATCTGTATAAACATGGAAATATCTACACCGCTATCTGTATAAACATGGAAATATCTTCACCGCTATCTGTATAAACATGGAAATGTCTAAAACGCTGTCTCTATAAACTTGGAAATAACTACACCACTATCTCTATAAACATGGAAATATCCAGACCGCCATCTCTATAAACATGGAAATACCTACACCACCATCTGTATAAACATGGAAATATCTATACCGCTATCTGCATAAACATGGAAATATCTACACAGCCATCTCTATGAACATGGAAATATCTACTCCGCCATCTGTACGAACATGGAAATATCTACACCGCCATCTGTATGAACATGTAAATATCTACACCGCCGTTTGTATGAACATGGAAATATCTACACCGCCATCTGTATGAACATGGAAATATCTTCACAGCCATCTGTATGAACATGGATATATCTACACCGGCATCTGGAAGAACATGCAAATATCTACACAGCGATCTGTATATCAATGGAAATATCTACACTGCTATCTGCATATACATGGAAATATCTACACAGATTTCTCTATAAATATGGAAATAACTACAGCGCTATCTCTATAAACTTCGAAATATCTACACCGCCATCTGTATGAACATGGAAATATGTACAACGCCATCTGTACGAACATGGACATATCTACACTGCCATCTGTGTTAAGATGGAAATATCTACACCGCTATCTGTATAAACATGGAAATATCTGCCCAACTATCTGTATAAACATGGAAACATCCGCACCGCTATCTGTATAAACATGGAAATATCTACACCGCTCTCTGCATAAACATGGAAATATCCACACCGCTATCAGTGTAAACATGGAAATGTCTACACCGCTATCTGTGCAAACACGGAAATATCTACACCGCCATATGGGTAAACATGAAAATATCTACACTGCCATCTCTATAAACATGGAAATATCTACACCGCCATTTGTATGAACATGGAAATATCTACACCGCCATCTCTATAAACGTGGAAATATCTACACCGCTATCTGTATGAATTTGGAAATATCTACACTGCTATCTGTATAAACTTGGAAATATCTACACCACTATCTCTTTAAACATGGAAATATCTACACTGCTATCTGTATAAACATGGAAATTTCTACACCGCTATCTGCATAAACATGGAAATACCTTCACCGCTATCTGTATAAACATGGAAATATCTACAACGCTGTCTCTATAAACTTGGAAATAACTACACCACTATCTCTATAAACATGGAAATATCTAGACCGCCATCTCTATAAACATGGAAATATCTACACCACCATCTGTATAAACATGGAAATATCTATACCGCTATCTGCATAAACATGGAAATATCTACGCCGACATCTCTATGAACATGGAAATAACTACACCGCCATCTGTACGAACATGGAAATATCTACACCGCCATCTGTATGAACATGTAAATATCTACACCGCCATCTGTATGAACATGGAAATATCTACACCGCTAACTGTATGAACATGGAAATATCTACACCGCTATCTTTATGAACATGTAAATATCTACACCGCTATCTGTATCAACATAGAAATATCTACACCGCTATCTGTATGAACATTCAAATATCTACACAGCTATCTGTATATCAATGGAAATATCTACACTGCTATCTCTATAAACATGGAAATAACTACACTGCTATCTGTATAAACATGGAAATATCTACACCGCCATCTCTGTGAACATGGAAATATCTACACTGCCATTTGTATGAACATGGAAATATCTACACCGCCATCTGTATGAACATGGTAATATCTACACCGCCATCTGTATAAACATGGACATATCTACACCGCCATCTGTATTAAGATGGAAATATCTACACCGCTATCGGTATAAAGATGGAAATAACCGCACCACTATCTGTATAAACATGGAAATATCTACACCGCTATCTGCATAAACATGGAAATATCCACACCGCAATCTGTGTAAACATGGAAATGTCTACACCGCTATCTGTGTAAACATGGAAATATCTACACCGCCATCTGTGTAAACATGAAAATATCTACACCGCCATCTCTATAAATATGGAAATATCTACACCGCCATCTGTATGAACATGGAAATATCTACACCGCCATCTCTATAAACGTGGAAATATCTACACCGCCATATCTATAAACGTGGAAATATCTACACCGCTATCTGTATGAATTTGGAAATATCTACACTGCTATCTGTATAAAATTGGAATTATCTACACCACTATCTCTATAAACATGGAAATATCTACACCGCTATCTGTATAAACATGGAAATATCTAAACCGCTATCTGTATAAACATGGAAATATCTTCACCACTATCTGTATAAACATGGAAATACCTACAACGCTGTCTCTATAAACTTAGAAATAACTAAACCACTATCTCTATAAACATGGAAATATCTAGACCGCCATCTCTATAAACATGGAAATATCTACACCACCATCTGTATAAACATGGAAATAACTATACCGCTATCTGCATAAACATGGAAATATCTACACCGCCATCTCTATGAACATGGAAATATCTACACCGTCATCTGTACGAACATGGAAATATCTACACCGCTAACGGTATGAACATAGAAATATCTGCACCGCTATATGTATGAACATGGAAATATCTACACCGTTTTCTGTATGAACATGGAAATATCTACACCACTTTCTGTATATCAATGGAAATATCTACAATGCTATCTCTATAAACATGGAAATAACTACACTGCTATCTGTATAAACATGGAAATAACTACACCGCCATCTCCATGAACATGGAAATAACTACACCGCCATTTGTATGAACATGGAAATATCTACACCGCCATATCTATGAACATGGAAATATCTACACCACCAACTGTATGAACATGGAAATATCTACACCGCTAACGGTAAGAACATGGAAATACCTTCACCGCTATCTGTATGAACATGGAAATATCTACACCGCTATCTGTATGAACCTGGAAATATCTACACCGCTCTCTGTATGAACATGGAAATATCTACACCGCTATCTGTATGAACATGGAAATATCTACACCGCTATCTGTATGAACATGAAAATATCTACACAGCTATCTCTATATCAATGGAAATATCTACACTGCTATCTCTACAAACATGGAAATAACTCCACTGCTATCTGTATAAACATGGAAATATCTACACCACCATCTCTATAAACAGGGAAATATCTACACCGCCATCTGTATGAACATGGAAATATCTACACCGCCATCTCTATAAACGTGGAAATATCTACACCGCTTTCTGTATGAATTTGGAAATATCTACACTGCTATCTGTATAAAATTGGAATCATCTACACCACTATATAAACTTGGAAATATCTACACTGCTATCTGTATAAACATGGAAATATCTACACCGCTATCTGTATAAACATGGAAATATCTACACCGCTATCTGTATAAACATGGAAATATCTTCACCGCTATCTTTATAAACAGGGAAATATCTACAACGCTGTCTCTATAAACTTGGAAATAACTACACCACTATCTCTATAAACATGGAAATGTCTAGACCGCCATCTGTATAAACATGGAAATATCTATACCGTTATCTGCATAAACATGGAAATAGCTACACCGCCATCTCTATGAACATGGAAATATCTACACCGCCATCTGTACGAACATGGAAATATCTACACCGCCACCTGTATGAACATGTAAATATCTACACGGCCATCTGTATGAACATGGAAATATCTACACTGCTAACTGTATGAACATGGAAATATCTACACCGCTATCTGTATGAACATGGAAATATCCGCACCGTTATCTGTATGAACATGGAAATATCTACACCGCTATCTGTATGAACATGGAAATATCTACACCGCTATCTGTGTGAACATGGAAATATCTACACCGCTATCTGTATGTACATGCAAATATCTACACAGCTATCTGTATATCAATGGAAATATCTACACTGCTATCTCTATAAACATGGAAATAACTACACTGCTATCTGTATAAACATGGAAATATCTACACCGCCATCTCTATGAACATGGAAATATCTACACCGCCATTTGTATGAACATGGAAATATCTCAACCGCCATCTCTATGAACATGGAAATATCTACACCGCCATTTTCATGAACATGGAAATATCTACACCGCCATCTGTATGAACATGGAAATATCTTCACCTCCATCTGTATGAACATGGATATATGTACACCGGCATCTGGATGAACCTGGAAATATCTACACCGCTTTCTGCATGAACATGGAAATAACTACACAGCAATCTGCATATACATGGAAATATCTACAAAGATTTCTCTATAAATATGGAAATATCTACAGCGCTATCTCTATAAACTTCAAAATATCTACACCGCCATCTGTATGAACATGGAAATATCTACACCGCCATCTGTACGAACATGGACATATCTACACCACCATCTGTATTAAGATGGAAATATCTACACCGCTATCTTTATAAACATGGAAATATCTGCACCACTATCTGTATAAACATGGAAATATCCGCACCGCTATCTGTATAAACATGGAAATATCTACACCGCTATCTGTATAAACATGGAAATATCCACACCGCTATCTGTGTAAACATGGAAATGTCTACATCGCTATCTGTGCAAACATGGAAATATCTACACCGCCATCTGTGTAAACATGAAAATATCTACACCGCCATCTCTATAAACATGGAAATATCTACACCACCATCTGTATGAACATGGAAATATCTACACCGCCATCTCTATAAACGTGGAAATATCTACACCGCTATCTGTATGAACTTGGAAATATCTACACTGCTATCTGTATAAAATTGGAAATATCTACATGACTATCTCTATAAACATGGAAATATCTACACCGCTATCTGTATAAACATGGAAATATCTTCACCGCTATCTGTATAAACATGGAAATATCTACAACGCTGTCTCTATAAACTTGGAAATAACTACACCACTATCTCTATAAACATGGAAATATCTAGACCGCCATCTCTATAAACATGGAAATATCTACACCACCATCTGTATAAACATGGAAATATCTATACCGCTATCTGCATAAACATGGAAATATCTACACCGCCATCTCTATGAACATGGAAATATCTACACCGCCATCTGTACGAACATGGAAATATCTGCGCCGCCATCTGTATGAACATGTAAATATCTACACCGCAGTCTGTATGAACATGGAAATATCTACACCGCTAACTGTATGAACATGGAAATATCTATACCGCTATCTGTATGAACATGGAAATATCTACACCGTTATCTGTATGAACATGGAAATATCTACAACGGTATCTGTATGAACATGGAAATATCCACACAGCTATCTGTATATCAATGGAAATATCTACACTGCTATCTCTATAAACATGGAAATAACTGCACTGCTATCTGTATAAATCTGGAAATACCTACACCGCCATCTCTATGAACATGGAAATATCTACCCCACCGTCTGAAAAACATGGAAATATCTATACCGCTATCTGCATAAACATGGAAATATCTACACCGCAATCTCAATGAACATGGAAATATCTATACCGCCATCTCTACGAACATGGAAATATTTACACCGCCATATGTACGAACATGGAAATATCTGCACCTCTATCTGTATGAACATGGAAATATCTACACCGCTATCTGTATGAAAATGGAAATATCTACACCACTATCTCTATGAACATGGAAATATCTTCACCGCCATCTGTATGAACATGGATATATCTACACCGGCATCTGGATGAATATGGAAATATCTTCAAAGCTATCTGCATGAACATGGAAATACCGACACACCTATCTGCATATACATGGAAATATCTACCCAGATTTCTCTATAAATATGGGAATAACTACAGCGCTATCTCTATAAACTTTGAAATATCTACACCGCCATCAGTATGAACATGGAAATATCTACACCGTTATCTCTATAAACGTGGAAATATCTACACCGCTATCTGTATGAACAGAAATATCTACACTGCTACCTGTATAAAATTGGAATTATCTACACCAATATCTCTAGAAACATGGAAACATCTTCACCACTATCTGTATAAACATGGAAATATCTACACCGCTATCTGTATAAACATGGAAATATCTTCACCGCTATCTTTATAAACATGGAAATATCTACAACGCTATCTCTATAAACTTGGAAATAACTACACCTCTATCTCTATAAACATGGAAATATCTTGACTGCCATCTCTATAAACATGGAAATATCTACAACACCATCTGTATAAACATGGAAATATCTATACCGCTATCTGCACAAACATGGAAATATCTACACCGCCATCTGTACGAACATGGAAATATTTACACTGCCATCTGTACGAACATGTAATTATCTACACTGCCATCTGTATGAACATGGAAATATCTACACCGCTATCTGTATCAACATGCAAATATCTACACAGCTATCTGTATATCAATGGAAATATCTACCCTGCTATCTCTATAAACATGGAAATAACTGCACTGCTATCTGTATAAATCTGGAAATACCTACACCGCCATCTCTATGAACATGGAAATATCTACACCACCGTCTGAAAAAACATGGAAATATCTATACCGCTATCTGTATAAACATGGAAATATCTACACCGCCATCTCTATGAACATGGAAATATCTACACTGACATTTGTATGAACATGGAAATATCTACACCGCCATCTCTATGAACATGGAAATATCTTCACCGCTATCTGTATGAACATGGAAATATCTACAACGCTGTCTCCATAAACTTGGAAATATCTTCACCGCCATCTGTATGAACATGGTGATATCTACACCGGCCTCTGGATGAACATGGAAATATCTACACCGCTATCTGCATGAACATGGAAATATCTACACCACTATCTGTTTGAACATGGAAATATCTACACCGCTATCTGCATGAAAATGGAAATATCTACACTGCTATCTGCATATACATTTAAAAATCTACACAGCTATCTCTTTACACATGGAAATAACTACACCGCTATCTGTATGAACATGGAAATATCTACACCGCCATCTGTATGAACATGGAAATATCTGCACGGCCATCTGTATGAACATGTAAATATCTACACCGCCATCTGTATTAAGATGGAGATATCTACACCGCTACCTGTATAAACATGGAAATATCTACACCGCTATCTGTATGAACATGGAAATATCTACACCGCTACCTGTATAAACATGGAAATATCAGCACCGCTATCTGTATGAACATGGAAATATCAGCCCCTCTATCTGTATGAAAATGGAAATAGCTACACCACTATCTGTATGAACATGGAAATATCTACACCGCTATCTGCATAAACATGGAAATACCTTCACCGCTATCTGTATAAACATGGAAATATCTACAACGCTGTCTCTATAAACTTGGAAATAACTACACCACTATCTCTATAAACATGGAAATATCTAGACCGCCATCTCTATAAACATGGAAATATCAACACCACCATCTGTATAAACATGGAAATATCTAAACCAATATCTGCATATACATGGAAATATCTACACCGCCATCTCTATGAACATGGAAATATCTACACCGCCATCTGTACGAACATGGAAATATCTGCACCGCCATCTGTATGAACATGTAAATTTCTACACCGCCGTCTGTATGAACATGGAAATATCTACACCGCCGTCTGTATGAACATGGAAATATCTACACCGTTATCTGTATGAACATGGAAATATCTACACCGCTATATGTATGAACATGGAAATATCTACACCGCTATCTGTATATCAATGGAAATATCTACACTGCTATCTCTATAAACATGGAAATAACTGCACTGCTATCTGTATAAATCTGGAAATATCTACACCGCCTTCTCTATGAACATGGAAATATCTACACCGCCATTTGTATGTACATGGAAATATCTACACCGCCATCTCTATGAACATTTAATTATCTACACCGCCATTTGTATGAACATGGAAATATCTACACTGCCATCTGTTTGAACATGGAAATATCTTCACCCCCATCTGTATGAACATGGATATATCTACACCGGCATCTGGATGAATATGGAAATATCTACACCGCCATTTTCATGAACATGGAAATATCTACACCGCCATCTGTATGAACATGGAAATATCTTCACCTCCATCTGTATGAACATGGATATATGTACACCGGCATCTGGATGAACCTGGAAATATCTACACCGCTTTCTGCATGAACATGGAAATAACTACACAGCAATCTGCATATACATGGAAATATCTACACAGATTTCTCTATAAATATGGAAATATCTACAGCGCTATCTCTATAAACTTCAAAATATCTACACCGCCATCTGTATGAACATGGAAATATCTACACCGCCATCTGTACGAACATGGACATATCTACACCACCATCTGTATTAAGATGGAAATATCTACACCGCTATCTTTATAAACATGGAAATATCTGCACCACTATCTGTATAAACATGGAAATATCCGCACCGCTATCTGTATAAACATGGAAATATCTACACCGCTATCTGTATAAACATGGAAATATCCACACCGCTATCTGTGTAAACATGGAAATGTCTACATCGCTATCTGTGCAAACATGGAAATATCTACACCGCCATCTGTGTAAACATGAAAATATCTACACCGCCATCTCTATAAACATGGAAATATCTACACCACCATCTGTATGAACATGGAAATATCTACACCGCCATCTCTATAAACGTGGAAATATCTACACCGCTATCTGTTTGAACTTGGAAATATCTACACTGCTATCTGTATAAAATTGGAAATATCTACATGACTATCTCTATAAACATGGAAATATCTACACCTCTATCTGTATAAACATGGAAGTATCTTCACCGCTATCTGTATAAACATGGAAATATCTACAACGCTGTCTCTATAAACTTGGAAATAACTACACCACTATCTCTATAAACATGGAAATATCTAGACCGCCATCTCTATAAACATGGAAATATCTACACCACCATCTGTATAAACATGGAAATATCTATACCGCTATCTGCATAAACATGGAAATATCTACACCGCCATCTCTATGAACATGGAAATATCTACACCGCCATCTGTACGAACATGGAAATATCTGCGCCGCCATCTGTATGAACATGTAAATATCTACACCGCAGTCTGTATGAACATGGAAATATCTACACCGCTAACTGTATGAACATGGAAATATCTATACCGCTATCTGTATGAACATGGAAATATCTACACCGTTATCTGTATGAATATGGAAATATCTACAACGGTATCTGTATGAACATGGAAATATCCACACAGCTATCTGTATATCAATGGAAATATCTACACTGCTATCTCTATAAACATGGAAATAACTGCACTGCTATCTGTATAAATCTGGAAATACCTACACCGCCATCTCTATGAACATGGAAATATCTACCCCACCGTCTGAAAAACATGGAAATATCTATACCGCTATCTGCATAAACATGGAAATATCTACACCGCAATCTCAATGAACATGGAAATATCTATACCGCCATCTCTACGAACATGGAAATATTTACACCGCCATATGTACGAACATGGAAATATCTGCACCGCTATCTGTATGAACATGGAAATATCTACACCTCTATCTGTATGAAAATGGAAATATCTACACCACTATCTCTATGAACATGGAAATATCTTCACCGCCATCTGTATGAACATGCATATATCTACACCGGCATCTGGATGAATATGGAAATATCTTCAAAGCTATCTGCATGAACATGGAAATATCGACACACCTATCTGCATATACATGGAAATATCTACCCAGATTTCTCTATAAATATGGGAATAACTACAGCGCTATCTCTATAAACTTTGAAATATCTACACCGCCATCAGTATGAACATGGAATTATCTACCCCGTTATCTCTATAAACGTGGAAATATCTACACCGCTATCTGTATGAACAGAAATATCTACACTGCTACCTGTATAAAATTGGAATTATCTACACCAATATCTCTAGAAACATGGAAACATCTTCACCACTATCTGTATAAACATGGAAATATCTACACCGCTATCAGTATAAACATGGAAATATCTTCACCGCTATCTTTATAAACATGGAAATATCTACAACGCTATCTCTATAAACTTGGAAATAACTACACCTCTATCTCTATGAACATGGAAATATCTTGACTGCCATCTCTATAAACATGGAAATATCTACAACACCATCTGTATAAACATGGAAATATCTATACCGCTATCTGCACAAACATGGAAATATCTACACCGCCAACTGTACGAACATGGAAATATTTACACTGCCATCTGTACGAACATGTAATTATCTACACTGCCATCTGTATGAACATGGAAATATCTACACCGCTATCTGTATCAACATGCAAATATCTACACAGCTATCTGTATATCAATGGAAATATCTACCCTGCTATCTCTATAAACATGGAAATAACTGCACTGCTATCTGTATAAATCTGGAAATAAGTACACCGCCATCTCTATGAACATGGAAATATCTACACCACCGTCTGAAAAAACATGGAAATATCTATACCGCTATCTGTATAAACATGGAAATATCTACACCGCCATCTCTATGAACATGGAAATATCTACACTGCCATTTGTATGAACATGGAAATATCTACACCGCCATCTCTATGAACATGGAAATATCTACACCGCTATCTGTTTGAACTTGGAAATATCTACACTGCTATCTGTATAAAATTGGAAATATCTACATGACTATCTCTATAAACATGGAAATATCTACACCGCTATCTGTATAAACATGGAAGTATCTTCACCGCTATCTGTATAAACATGGAAATATCTACAACGCTGTCTCTATAAACTTGGAAATAACTACACCACTATCTCTATAAACATGGAAATATCTAGACCGCCATCTCTATAAACATGGGAATATCTACACCACCATCTGTATAAACATGGAAATATCTATACCGCTATCTGCATAAACATGGAAATATCTACACCGCCATCTCTATGAACATGGAAATATCTACACCGCCATCTGTACGAACATGGAAATATCTGCGCCGCCATCTGTATGAACATGTAAATATCTACACCGCAGTCTGTATGAACATGGAAATATCTACAC
Source organism: Gorilla gorilla gorilla (assembly GCF_029281585.2). Taxonomy (NCBI): domain Eukaryota; kingdom Metazoa; phylum Chordata; class Mammalia; order Primates; family Hominidae; genus Gorilla; species Gorilla gorilla. The sequence goes on from NC_073224.2 coordinate 2,857,308, forward strand.
CGCTAACTGTATGAACATGGAAATATCTATACCGCTATCTGTATGAACATGGAAATATCTGCACCGTTATCTGTATGAACATGGAAATATCTACACCGGTATCTGTATGAACATGGAAATATCCACACAGCTATCTGTATATCAATGGAAATATCTACACTGCTATCACTATAAACATGGAAATAACTGCACTGCTGTCTGTATAAATCTGGAAATACCTACACCGCCATCTCTATGAACATGGAAATATCTACCCCACCGTCTGAAAAACATGCAAATATCTATACCGCTATCTGCATAAACATGGAAATATCTACACCGCAATCTCAATGAACATGGAAATATCTATACCGCCATCTCTACGAACATGGAAATATTTACACCGCCATATGTACGAACATGGAAATATCTGCACCGCTATCTGTATGAACATGGAAATATCTACACCGCTATCTGTATGAAAATGGAAATATCTACACCACTATCTCTATGAACATGGAAATATCTTCACCGCCATCTGTATGAACATGGATATATCTACACCGGCATCTGGATGAATATGGAAATATCTTCAAAGCTATCTGCATGAACATGGAAATATCGACACACCTATCTGCATATACATGGAAATATCTACCCGGATTTCTCTATAAATATGGGAATAACTACAGCGCTATTTCTATAAACTTTGAAATATCTACACCGCCATCAGTATGAACATGGAAATATCTACACCGTTATCTCTATAAACGTGGAAATATCTACACCGCTATCTGTATGAACAGAAATATCTACACTGCTACATGTATAAAATTGGAATTATCTACACCAATATCTCTAGAAACATGGAAACATCTTCACCACTATCTGTATAAACATGGAAATATCTACACCGCTATCTGTATAAACATGGAAATATCTTCACCGCTATCTTTATAAACATGGAAATATCTACAACGCTATCTCTATAAACTTGGAAATAACTACACCTCTATCTCTATGAACATGGAAATATCTTGACTGCCATCTCTATAAACATGGAAATATCTACAACACCATCTGTATAAACATGGAAATATCTATACCGCTATCTGCACAAACATGGAAATATCTACACCGCCATCTGTACGAACATGGAAATATTTACACTGCCATCTGTACGAACATGTAATTATCTACACTGCCATCTGTATGAACATGGAAATATCTACACCGCTATCTGTATCAACATGCAAATATCTACACAGCTATCTGTATATCAATGGAAATATCTACCCTGCTATCTCTATAAACATGGAAATAACTGCACTGCAATCTGTATAAATCTGGAAATACCTACACCGCCATCTCTATGAACATGGAAATATCTACACCACCGTCTGAAAAAACATGGAAATATCTATACCGCTATCTGTATAAACATGGAAATATCTACACCGCCATCTCTATGAACATGGAAATATCTACACTGCCATTTGTATGAACATGGAAATATCTACACCGCCACCTCTATGAACATGGAAATATCTTCACCGCTATCTGTATGAACATGGAAATATCTACAACGCTGTCTCCATAAACTTGGAAATATCTTCACCGCCATCTGTATGAACATGGTGATATCTACACCGGCCTCTGGATGAACATGGAAATATCTACACCGCTATCTGCATGAACATGGAAATATCTACACCACTATCTGTTTGAACATGGAAATATCTACACCGCTATCTGCATGAAAATGGAAATATCTACACTGCTATCTGCATATACATTTAAAAATCTACACAGCTATCTCTTTACACATGGAAATAACTACACCGCTATCTGTATGAACATGGAAATATCTACACCGCCATCTGTATGAACATGGAAATATCTGCACGGCCATCTGTATGAACATATAAATATCTACACCGCCATCTCTATTAAGATGGAGATATCTACACCGCTACCTGTATAAACATGGAAATATCTACACCGCTATCTGTATGAACATGGAAATATCTACACCGCTACCTGTATAAACATGGAAATATCAGCACCGCTATCTGTATGAACATGGAAATATCAGCCCCTCTATCTGTATGAACATGGAAATATCTACACCACTATCTGTATGAACATGGAAATATCTACACCGCTATCTGCATAAACATGGAAATACCTTCACCGCTATCTGTATAAACATGGAAATATCTACAACGCTGTCTCTATAAACTTGGAAATAACTACACCACTATCTCTATAAACATGGAAATATCTAGACCGCCATCTCTATAAACATGGAAATATCTACACCACCATCTGTATAAACATGGAAATATCTAAACCAATATCTGCATATACATGGAAATATCTACACCGCCATCTCTATGAACATGGAAATATCTACACCGCCATCTGTACGAACATGGAAATATCTGCACCGCCATCTGTATGAACATGTAAATTTCTACACCGCCGTCTGTATGAACATGGAAATATCTACACCGCTAACTGTATGAACATGGAAATATCTACACCGCTATCTGTATATCAATGGAAATATCTACACTGCTATCTCTATAAACATGGAAATAACTGCACTGCTATCTGTATAAATCTGGAAATATCTACACCGCCTTCTCTATGAACATGGAAATATCTACACCGCCATTTGTATGTACATGGAAATATCTACACCGCCATCTCTATGAACATGGAATTATCTACACCGCCATCTCTATGAACATTTAATTATCTACACCGCCATTTGTATGAACATGGAAATATCTACACTGCCATCTGTTTGAACATGGAAATATCTTCACCCCCATCTGTATGAACATGGATATATCTACACCGGCATCTGGATGAACATGGAAATATCTACACCGCTATCTGCATGAACTTGGAAATATCTACACAGCTATCTGTATGAGCATGGAAATATCTACACCGCTATCTGTATGAACATGCAAATATCTAGACAGCTATCAGTATATCAATAGAAATATCTACACTGCTATCTCTATAAACATGGAAATAACTACACTGCTATCTGTATGAACATGGAAATATCTACACCGCCATCTCTATAAACGTGGAAATATCTACACCGCTATCTGTATGAACTTAGAAATATCTACACTGCTATCTGTATAAAATTGTAATTATCTACACCACTATCTCTATAGACATGGAAATATCTACACCGCTATCTGTATAAACATGGAAATATCTACACTGCTATCTGTATAAACATGGAAATATCTTCACCGCTATCTGAATAAACATGGAAATATCTACAACGCTGTCTCTATAAACTTGGAAATAACTACACCACTATCTCTATAAACATGGAAATTTCTAGACTGCCATCCCAATAAACATGGAAATATCTACACAACCATCTGTAAAAACATGGAAATATCTATACCGCTATCTGAATAAACATGGAAATATCTACACCGCTTCCCAATGAACATGGAAATATCTATACCGCCATCTGTACGAACATGTAAATATCTACACCACCATCTGTACGAACATGTAAATATCTACACCACCATCTGTATGAACGTGAAAATAAGTACACCGCTAACTGTATTAACATGGAAATATCTACATCACTATCTGTACGAACATGGAAATATCTACACCGTTATCTGTATGAACATGGAAATATCTACACCGCTATCTGTATGAACATGGAAATATCTACACCGCTATCTGCATGAACATGGAAATATCTACACCGCTATCTGCATATACATGGAAATATCTACACAGATTTCTCTATAAATATGGAAATAACTACAGCGCTATCTCCATAAACTTTGAAATATCTACAAAGCCATCTGTATGAACATGGAAATATCTACACCGCCAGCTGTACGAACATGGACATATCTACACCGCCATCTGTATGAATATGTAAATATCTACAATGCCATCTGTATGAACATGGAAATACCTACACGGCTGACAGTATGAACATGGAAATATCTACAACGCTATCTGTATGAACATGGAAATAGCTACACCGCTATCTGTATGAACATGCAAATATCTACAAAGCTATCTGTATATCAATGGAAATATCTACACTGCTATCTCTATAAACATGGAAATAACTACACTGCTATCTATATAAACATGGAAATATCTACACCGCCACCTGTATGAACATGGAAATATCTACACCGCCATCTCTATGAACATGGAAATATCTACACCGCCATCTGTACAAACTTGGAAATATCTACACCGCCGTCTGTATGTACATGTAAATATCTACACCGCCATCAGTATGAACATGGAAATATCTACACCGCTAACTGTAGGAACATGGAAATATCTGCACCGCTATCTGTATGAACATGGAAATATCTACACCGTTATCTGTATGAACATGGAAATATCTGCACCGCTATATGTATAAACATGGAAATATCTACAATGCTGTCTCTATAAACTTGGAAATAACTACACCACTATCTATATAAACATGGAAATATCTAGACCGCCATCTCTATAAACATGGAAATATCTACACCAACATCTGTATAAACATGGAAATATCTATACCGCTATCTGCATAAACATGGAAATATCTACACCGCCATCTCTACGAACATGGAAATATGTACACAGCCATCTGTACGAACATGGAAATATCTGCACCGCCATCTATATGAACATGTAAATATCTACACCACCGTCTGTATGAACATGGAAATATCTACACCGCTAACTGTATGAACATGGAAATATCTACACCGCTATCTGTACGAACCTGGAAATATCTACACAGCCATCTGTATGAATATGTAAATATCTACAATGCCATCTGTATGAACATGGAAATACCTACACCGCTGACTGTATGAACATGGAAATATCTACAATGCTATCTGTATGAACATGGAAATATCTACACCGCTATCTGTATGAACATGCAAATATCTACACAGCTATCTGTATATCAATGGAAATATCTACACTGCTATCTCTATAAACATGGAAATAACTACACTGCTATCTATATAAACATGGAAATATCCACACCGCCACCTGTATGAACATGGAAATATCTACACCGCCATCTCTATGAACATGGAAATATCTACACCGCCATCTGTACAAACTTGGAAATTTCTACACCGCCGTCTGTATGAACATGTAAATATCTACACCGCCATCTGTATGAACATGGAAATATCTACACCGCCAACTGTAGGAACATGGAAATATCTGCACCGCTATCTGTATGAACATGGAAATATCTTCACCGTTATCTGTATGAACATGGAAATATCTGCACCGCTATCTGTATGAACATGGAAATATCTACACCACTATCTGTATGAACATTGAAATATCTACACCGCTATCTGTATAAACATGGAAATATCTGCCCAACTATCTGCATAAACATGGAAATATCCGCACCGCTATCTGTATAAACATGGAAATATCCACACCGCTATCTGTGTAAACATGGAAATGTCTACACCACTATCTGTGTAAACTTGGAAATATCTACACCGCCATCTCTATAAACATGGAAATATCTACACCGCCATCTGTATGAACATGGAAATATCTACACCGCCATGTCTATAAACATGTAAATATCTACACCGCTATCTGTATGAACTTGGAAATATCTACACTGCTATCTGTATAAAATTGGAATTATCTACATCACTATCTCTATAAACATGGAAATATCTACACCGCTATCTGTATAAACATGGAAATATCTTCACCGCTATCTGTATAAACATGGAAATATCTACAACGCTGTCTCTATAAGCTTGGAAGTAACTACACCAGTATCTCTATAAACATGGAAATATCTAGACCGCCATCTCTATAAACATGGAAATATCTAGACCGCCATCTCTATAAACATGGAAATATCTACACCACCATCTGCATAAACATGGAAATATCTAAACCAATATCTGCATATACATGGAAATATCTACACCGCCATCTCTATGAACATGGAAATATCTACACCGCCATCTGTACGAACATGGAAATATCTGCACCGCCATCTGTATGAACATGTAAATTTCTACACCGCCATCTGTATGAACATAGAAAAATCTACACCGCTAACTGTATGAACGTGGAAATATCTACACCGCTATCTGTATGAACATGGAAATAAATACACCGTTATCTGTATGAACATGGAAATATCTACACCGCTATCTGTATGAACATGGAAATATCTACACCGCCACCTGTATGAACATGGAAATATCTACACTGCCATCCGTACGAACATGGAAATATCTACACCGCCATCTGTATGAACATGTAAATATCTACACCGCCATCTGTATGAATATGTAAATATCTACACCGCTAACTGTATGAACATGGAAATATCTACACCGCTATCTGTACGAACATGGAAATATCTACACCGATATCGGTATGAACATGGAAATATCTACACCGATATCTGTATGAACATGGAAATATCTACACCGCTATCTGTATGAACATGGAAATATCTACACCGCTATCTGTATGAACATGCAACTATCTACACAGCTATCTGTATATCAATGGAAATATCTACACTGCTATCTCTATAAACATGGAAATAACTACACTGCTATCTGTATAAACATGGAAATATCTACACCGCCATCTCTATGAACATGGAAATATGTTCACCGCCATTTGTACGAACATGGAAATATCTACACCGCCATCACTATGAACATGGAAATATCTACACTGCCATTTGTATGAACATGGAAATATCTACACCGCCATCTGTAAGAACATGGAAATATCTTCACCGACATCTGTATGAACATGGATATATCTACACCGCATCTGCATGAACATGGAAATATCTACAAAGCAATCTGCATGAACATGGAAATATCTACACAGCTATCTGAATATTCATGGAACTATCTACACAGATATCTCTATAAATATGGAAATAACTACAGCGCAATCTCTATGAACTTCGAAATACCTACACCGCCATCTGTATGAACATGGAAATATCTACAGCGCCATCTGTACGAACATGGACATATCTACACCGCCATCTGCATTAAGATGGAAATATCTACACCAATATCAGTATAAACATGGAAATATCTGCACCACTATCTGTATAAACATGGAAAAAACCGCACCGCTGTTTGTATAAACATGGAAATATCTTCACCGCTATCTGCATAAACATGGAAATATCCACACCGCTGTCTGTGTAAACATGGAATTGTCTACACCGCTATCTGTGTGAACATGAAAATATCTACACCGCCATCTCTATAAACATGGAAATATCTACACCGGCATCTGTATGAACATGGAAATATCTACACCTCCATCTCTATAAACGTGGAAATATCTACACCGCTATCTGTATGAACTTAGAGATATCTACACTGCTATCTGTATAAACATGGAAATATCTTCACCGCTATTTGTATGAACATGGAAATATCTACACCGCCATCTGTATGAACATGGAAATATCTTCACCGCCATCTGTATGAACATGGATATATCTACCGCGGCATCTGGATGAACATGGAAATATCTACACCGCTATCTGCATGAACATGGAAATATCTACACAGCTATCTGCATATACATGGAAATATCTACGAAGAGCTCTCTATAAATATGGAAATAACTACAGCGCTATCTCTATAAACTTCAAAATATCTACACCGCCATCTGTATGAACATGGAAATATCTACACCGCCATCAGTACGAACATGGAAATATCTACACCGCCATCTGTATGAACATGTAAATATCTACACCGCCATCTATATGAACATGGAAATATCTACACCGCTAACTGTATGAACATGGAAATATCTACACCGCTATCAGTATGAATATGGAAATATCTACACCGATATCTGTATGAACATGGAAATATCTACACCGCTATCTGTATGAACATGGAAATATCTACACCGCTAAATGTATGAACACGGAAATATCTACAACGCTATCTGTATGAACATGCAAATATCTGCACAGCTATCTGTATATCAATGGAAATATCTACACTGCTATCTCTATAAACATGAAAATAACTACAGTGCTATCTGTATAAACATGGAAATATCTACACCGCCATCTCTATGAACATGGAAATATCTACACCACCATTTGTATCAACATGGAAATATCTACACCGCCATCTGTATGAACATGGAGATATCTACACAGCCATCTGTATGAACATGGAAATATGTACAACGCCATCTGTACGAACATGGACATATCTACACCGCCATCTGTATTAAGATGGAAATATCTACACCGCTATCTGTATAAACATGGAAATATCTGCCCAACTCAGTATAAACATGGAAATATCCGCACCACTATCAGTATAAAAATGGAAATATCTACACCGCTATCTACATAAACATGGAAATATCCACAACGCTATCCGTGTAAACATGGAAATGTCTACACCGCTATCTGTGTAAACACGGAAATATCTACACCGCCAGCTGTGTAAACATTAAAATATCTACACCGCCATCTCTATAAACATGGAAATATCTACACCACCATCTGTATGAACATGGAAATATATACACGGCCATCTATATGAACATGGAAATATCTACACCGTTATCTCTATAAACGTGGAAATATCTACACCGCTATCTGTATGAACAGAAATATCTACACTGCTATCTGTTTAAAATTGGAATTATCTACACCACTATCTCTATAAACATGGAAATATCTACACCGCTATCTGTATAAACATGGAAATATCTACACTGCTATCTGTATAAACATGGAAATATCTTCACCGCTATCTGTATAAACATGGAAATATCTACAACGCTATCTCTATAAACTTGGAAATAACTTCACCACTATCTCTATAAACATGGAAATATCTTGACTGCCATCTCTATAAACATGGAAATATCTACAACACCATCTGTATAAATGTGGAAATATCTATACCGCTATCTGCACAAACATGAAAATATCTACACTGCCATCTGTACGAACATGGAAATACTTACACCGCCATCTGTACGGACATGTAAATATCTAAACTGCCATCTGTATGAAAATGGAAATATCTACACCGCTATCTGTATCAACATGCAAATATCTACACAGCTATCTGTATATCTATGGAAATATCTACACTGCTATCTCTATAAACATGGAAATAACTACACTACTATCTGTATAAACATGGAAATATCTACACCGCCATCTCTATGAACATGGAAATATCTACACCGCCATCTGTACAATCTTGGAAATATCTACACCGCCATCTGTATGAACATGTAAATATCTACACCGCCATCTGTATGAACATGGAAATATCTACACCGCTAACTGTAGGAACATGGAAATATCTGCACCGCTATCTGTATGAACATGGAAATATCTACACCGTTATCTGTATGAACATGGAAATATCTGCACCGCCATCTGTATGAACATGGAAATATCTACACCTCTATCTGTATGAACATGGAAATATCTTCACCGCCATCTGTATGAACATGGATATATCTACACCGGAATCTGGATGAACATGGAAATATCTTCACCGCTATCTGCATGAACATGGAAATATCTACACAGCTATCTGCATATACATGGAAATATCTTCACAGATTTCTCTATAAATATGGAAATAACTACAGAGCTATCTCTATAAACTTCGAAATATCTACACCGCCATCTGTATGAACATGGAAATATCTACACCGCCGTCTGTACGAACATGGACATATCTACAACGCCATGTGTAATAAGATGGAAATATCTACACCGCTATCTGTATAAACATGGAAATATCTGCACCACTATCTGTATAAACATGGAAATAACTGCACCACTATCTTTATAAACATGGAAATATCTACACCGCTATCTGCATAAACATGGAAATATCCACACCGCTATCTGTGTAAACATGGAAATGTCTACACAGCTATCTGTGCAAACATGGAAATATCTACACCGCCATCTGTGTAAACATGAAAATATCTACACCGCCATCTCTATAAACATGGAAATATCTACACGGCCATCTGTATGAACATGGAAATATCTACACCGTTATCTCTATAAACGTGGAGATATCTACACCGCTATCTGTATGATCAGAAATATCTACACTGCTATCTGTATAAAATTGGAATTATCTACAGCACTATCTCTATAAACATGGAAATATCTACACCGCTATCTGTATAAACATGGAAATATCTACACCGCTATCTGTATAAACATGGAAATATCTTCACCGCTATCTGTATAAACATGGAAATATCTACAACGCTATCTCTATAAACTTGGAAATAACTACACCACTATCTCTATAAACATGGAAATAACTTGACTGCCATCTCTATAAACATGGAAATATATACAACACCATCTGTATGAACATGGAAATATCTATACCGCTATCGGCACAAACATGGAAATATTTACATCGCCATCTGTACGAACATGTAAATATCTACACTGCCATTTGTATGAACATGGAAATATCTACACCGCTATCTGTATCAACATGCAAATATCTACACAGCTATCTGTATATCAATGGAAATATCTACACTGCAATCTCTATAAACATGGAAATAACTACCCTGCTATCTGTATAGACATGGAAATATCTACACCGCCATCTCTATGAACATGGAAATATCTACACCACCATCTGTACAATCTTGGAAATATATACACTGACATCTGTATGAACATGTAAATATCTACACCGCCATCTGTATCAACATGGAAATATCTACACCGCTAACTGTAGGAACATGGAAATATCTACACCGCTATCTGTACGAACATGGAAATATCTACACCGTTATCTGTATGAACATGGAAATATCTACACCGCTATCTGTACGAACATGGAAATATCTACACAGCTATCTGTATATCAATGGAAATATCTACACTGCTATCTCTATAAACATGGAAATAACTGCACTGCTATCTGTATAAATCTGGAAATATCTACACCGCTATCTCTATGAACATGGAAATATCTACACCGCCATTTGTATGTACATGGAAATATCTACAACGCCATCTCTATGAACATGGAATTATCTACACTGCCATTTGTATGAACATGGAAATATCTACACTGCCATCTGTTTGAACATGGAAATATCTTCACCCCCACCTGTATGAACATGGATATATCTAAACCGGCATCTGGATGAACATGGAAATATCTACACCGCTATCTGCATGAACATGGAAATATCTACACAGCTATCTGCATATACATGGAAATATCTACACAGATTTCTCTACAAATATGGAAATATCTACAGCGCTATCACTATAAACTTCGGAATATCTACACTGCCTTCTGTATGAACATGTAAATATCTACACTGCCATCTATATGAACATGGAAATATCTACACCGCTAACTGTACGAACATGGAAATATCTGCACCGCTCTCTGTATGAACATGTAAATAGCTACCCCGTTATCTGTATGAACATGGTAATATCTACACCGCTATCTGTAAGAACATGGAAATATCAACACAACTATGTGTATGAACATGGAAATATCTACACCGCTATCTGTATGAACATGCAAATATCTTCAGAGCTATCTGTATATCAATGGAAATATCTACACTGCTATCTCTATAAACATGGAAATAACTACACTGCTATCTGTATAAACATGGAAATATCTACACCGCCATTTCTATGAACATGGAAATATCTACACCGCCATTTGTATGAACATGGAAATATCTACACCGCCATCTCTATGAACATGGAAATATCTACACTGCCATTTGTATGAACATGGAAATATCTGCACCGCCGTCTGTATGAACATGGAAATATCTTCACCGCCATCTGTATGAACATGGATATATCTACACCGGCATCTGGATGAACATGGATATAACTACACCGCTATCTGCATGAACATGGAAATATCTACACAGCTATCTACATATACATGGAAATATCTACACAGATTTCTCTATGAATATGGAAATAACTACAGCGCTATCTCTATAAACTTCGAAATATCTACACCGCCATCTGTATGAACATGGAAATATGTACAACGCCATCTGTACCAACATGGACATATCTACACCGCCATCTGAATTAAGATGGAAATATCTACACCGCTATCTGTATAAACATGGAAATATCTGCACCAATATCTGTATAAACATGGAAATATCCGCACCACTATCTGTATAAAGATGGAAATATCTACACCGCAATCTGTATGGACACGGAAATATCTACACCGCTATCTGTATGAACATGCAAATACCTACAAAGCTATCTGTATATCAATGGAAATATCTACACTGGTATCTCTATAAACATGGAAATAACTACACTGCTATCTGTATAAACATGGAAATATCTACACCGCCATCTCTATGAACATGGAAATATCTACACCGCCATTTGTATGAACATGGAAATATCCACACTGCCATCTCTATGAACATGGAAATATCTACACTGCCTTTTGTATGAATATGGAAATATCTGCACCGCCGTCTGTATGAACATGGGAATATCTACACCGCCATCTGTATGAACATGGAAATATCTACATCGCTTACTGAAAGCTCAAGGAAATACCTACACCGCTATCTGTATGAACATGGAAATATCTACACCGCTATCTGTATGAACATGGAAATATCTACACCGCTCTCTGAATGAACATGGAAATATCTAAACCGCTATCTGTATGAACATGGTAATATCTACACCGCTAACTGTATGAGCATGGAAATATCTACAACGCTATCTAGATGAACATGGAAATATCTACACAGCTATCTGTAGGAACATGGAAATAACTACACCGCTATCTGTATGAACATGGAAATATCTACACTGCTCTCTGTATGAACATGGAAATATCTACACCGCTATCCGTACGAACATGCAAATAACTACACAGCTATTTGTATATCAATGGAAATATCTACACTGCTATCTCTATAAACATGGAAATAACTACACTGCCATCTGCATAAACATGGAAATATCTACACCGCCACCTGTATGAACATGGAAATATCTACACTGCCATCCATACGAACATGGAAATATGTACACCGCCATCTGTATGAACACTTAAATATCTACACCGCCTTCTGTATGAACATGGAAATATCTACACTGCTAACTGTATGAACATGGAAATATCTGCACCGCCATCTGTACGAACATGGACATATCTAAACCGCCATTTGTATGTACATGGAAATATCTACACCGCCATCTCTATGAACATGGAAATATCTACACCGCCATTTGTATGAACATGGAAATATCTTCACCGCCATCTGTATGAACATGGATATATCTACACCGGCATCTGGATGAACATGGAAATAACTACACCGCTATCTGCATGAACATGGAAATATCTACACAGCTATCTACATATACATGGAAATATCTACACAGATTTCTCTATGAATATGGAAATAACTACAGCGCTATCTCTATAATCTTCAAAATATCTACACCGCCATCTGTATGAACATGGAAATATGTACAACGCCATCTGTACCAACATGGACATATCTACACCGCCATCTGAATTAAGATGGAAATATCTACACCGCTATCTGTATAAACATGGAAATATCTGCACCACTATCTGTATAAACATGGAAATATCCGTACCACTATCTGTATAAAGATGGAAATATCTACACCGCAATCTGTATGGACACGGAAATATCTACACCGCTATCTGTATGAACATGCAAATATCTACAAAGCTATCTGTATATCAATGGAAATATCTACACTGTTATCTCTATAAACATGGAAATAACTACACTGCTATCTGTGTAAACATGGAAATATCTACACCGCCACCTGTATGAACATGGAAATATCTACACTGCCATCTGTATGAACATGGGAATAACTACACCGCCATCTGTATGAACATGGAAATGTCTACACCGCCATGTGTACAATCTTGGAAATATCTACACCGCCATCTGTATGAACATGTAAATATCTACACCGCCATCTGTATGAACATGGAAATATCTACACCGCTAACTCTAGGAACATGGAAATATCTGCACCGCTATCTGTATGGACATTTAAATATCTACACCGTTATCTGTATGAACATGGAAATATCTGCACCGCTATCTGTATGAACATGGAAATATCTACACCAGTATCTGTATGAACATTGAAATATCTACACCGCTATCTGTATAAACATTGAAATATCTGCCCAACTATCTGTATAAACATGGAAATATCCGCACCGCTATCTGTATAAACATGGAAATATCTACACCGCTATCTGCATAAACATGGAAATATCCACACCGCTATCTGTGTAAACATGGAAATGTCTACACCACTATCTGTGTAAACATGGAAATATCTACACCGCCATCTGTGTAAACATGAAAATATCTACACCGCCATCTCTATAAACATGGAAATATCTACACCGCCATCTGTATGAACATGGAAATAGCTACACCGCCATGTCTATAAACGTGGAAATATCTACACCGCTATCTGTATGAACTTGGAAATATCTACACTGCTATCTGTATAAAATTGGAATTATCTACATCACTATCTCTATAAACATAGAAATATCTACACCGGTATCTGTATAAACATGGAAATATCTTCACCGCTATCTGTATAAACATGGAAATATGTAAAACGCTGTCTCTATAAACTTGGAAATAACTACACCGCTATCTCTATAAACATGGAAATATCAAGACCGCCATCTCTATAAACATGGAAATATCTACACCACCATCTGTATAAACATGGAAATATCTATACCGCTATCTGCATAAACATGGAAATATCTACACCGCCATCTCTATGAACATGGGAATATCTACACCGCCATCTGTATGAACGTTGAAATATCTGCACCGCCATCTGTATGAACATGTAATTATCTACACCGCCGTCTGTATGAACGTGGAAATATCTACACCGCTAACTGTATGAACATGGAAATATCTACACCGCTATCTGTACGAACATGGAAATATCTACACCATTATCTGTATGAACATGGAAATATCTACACCGCTATCTGTACGAACATGGAAATATCTACACAGCTATCTGTATATCAATGGAAATATCTTCACTGATATCTCTATAAACATGGAAATAACTGCACTGCTATCTGTATAAATCTGGAAATATCTACACCGCTATCTCTATGAACATGGAAATAACTACACCGCCATTTGTATGTACATGGAAATATCTACACCGCCATCTCTATGAACATGGAATTATCTACACTGCCATCTGTATGAACATGGAAATATCTACACCGCCATGTCTATAAACGTGGAAATATCTACACCGCTATCTGTATGAACTTGGAAATATCTACACTGCTATCTGTATAAAATTAGAATTATCTACATCACTATCTCTATAAACATGGAAATATCTACACCGCAATCTGTATAAACATGGAAATATCTTCACCGCTATCTGTATAAACATGGAAATACCTACAACGCTGTCTCTATAAACTTGGAAATAACTACACCACTATCTCTATAAACATGGAAATATCTAGACCGCCATCTCTATAAACATGGAAATATCTACACCACCATCTGTATAAACATGGAAGTATCTATACCGCTATCTGCATAAACATGAAAATATCTACACCGCCATCTCTATGAACATGGAAATATCTACACCGCCATCTGTATGAACATGGAAATATCTGCACCGCCATCTGTATGAACATGTAAATATCTACACCGCCGTCTGTATGAACATGGAAATACCTACACCGCTTACTGTATGAACATGGAAATATCTACACCGCTGTCTGTACGAACATGGAAATATCTACACCGTTATCTGTATGAACATGGAAATATCTACACCGCTATCTGTACGAACATGGAAATATCTACACAGCTATCTGTATATCAATGGAAATATCTGCACTGCTATCTCTATAAACATGGAAATAACTGCACTGCTCTCTGTATAAATCTGGAAATATCTACACCGCTATCTCTATGAACATGGAAATATCTACACCGCCATTTGTATGTACATGGAAATATCTACACCGCCATCTCTATGAACATGGAATTATCTACACTGCCATTTGTATGAACATGGAGATATCTACACTGCCATCTGTTTGAACATGGAAATATCTTCACCCCCACCTGTATGAACATGGATATATCTAAACCGGCATCTGGATGAACAAGGAAATATCTACACAGCTATCTGCATATACATGGTAATATCTACACAGATTTCTCTATAAATATGGAAATAACTACAGGGCTATCACTATAAACTTCGGAATATCTACACTGCCTTCTGTATGAACATGTAAATATCTACACTGCCATCTATATGAACATGGAAATATCTACACCGTTAACTTTACGAACATGGAAATATCTGCACCACTATCTGTATGAACATGGAAATATCTACACCGTTATCTGTATGAACATGGTAATATCTACACCGCTATCTGTATGAACATGGAAATATCAACACAACTATGTGTATGAACATGGAAATATCTACACCGCTATCTGTATGAACATGCAAATATCTTCAGAGCTATCTGTATATCAATGGAAATATCTACACTGCTATCTCTATAAACATGGAAATAACTACACTGCTATCTGTATAAACATGGAAATATCTACACCGCCATCTCTATGAACATGGAAATATCTACACCTCCATTTGTATGAACATGGAAATATCCACACCGCCATCTCTATGAACATGGAAATATCTACACTGCCTTTTGTATGAACATGGAAATATCTGCACCGCCGTCTGTATGAACATGGAAATATCTTCACCGCCATCTGTATGAAAATGGATATATCTACACCGGCATCTGGATGAACATGGATATAACTACACCGCTATCTGCATGAACATGGAAATATCTACACAGCTATCTACATACACATGGAAATACATACACAGATTTCTCTATGAATATGGAAATAACTACAGCGCTATCTCTATAAACTTCGAAATATCTACACCGCCATCTGTATGAACATGGAAATATGTACAACGCCATCTGTACCAACATGGACATATCTACACCGCCATCTGAATTAAGATGGAAATATCTACACCGCTATCTGTATAAACATGGAAATATCTGCACCAATATCTGTATAAACATGGAAATATCCGCACCACTATCTGTATAAAGATGGAAATATCTACACCGCAATCTGTATGGACACGGAAATATCTACACCGCTATCTGTATGAACATGCAAATATCTACAAAGCTATCTGTATATCAATGGAAATATCTACACTGGTATCTCTATAAACATGGAAATAACTACACTGCTATCTGTGTAAACATGGAAATATCTACAACGCCACCTGTATGAACATGGAAATATCTACACTGCCATCTGTATGAACATGGGAATATCTACACCGCCATCTGTATGAACATGGAAGTATCTACACCGATTACTGAAAGAACAAGGAAATACCTACACCGCTATCTGTATGAAGATGGAAATATCTACACCGCTATCTGTATGAACATGGAAATATCTACACCGCTCTCTGAATGAACATGGAAATATCTAAACCGCTATCTGTATGAACATGGTAATATCTACACCGCTGACTGTATGAGCATGGAAATATCTACACCGCTATCTGTATGAACATGGAAATATCTACACCGCCATCTGTGTAAACATGAAAATATCTACACCGCCATCTCTATGAACATGGAAATATCTACACCGCCATCTGTGTAAACATGAAAATATCTACACCGCCATCTCTATAAACATGGGAATATCTACACCGCCATCTGTATGAACATGGAAATATCTACACCGCCATCTCTATAAACGTGGAAATATCTACACCGCTATCTGTATGAACTTGGAAATATCTACACTGCTATCTGTATAAAATTGAAATTATCTACACCACTATCTCTATAATCATTCAAATAACTACACTGCTATCTGTATAAACATGGAAATATCTACACCGACATCTTATGAACATGGAAATATCTACACCGCCATTTGTATGAACATGGAAATATCTACACCGCCATCTCTATGAACATGGAAATATCTACACCGGCATCTGGTTGAACACGGAAATATCTACACGGCTATCTGCAACAACATGGAAATATCTACACAGCTATCTGAATATACATGGAAATAACTACACAGATATCTCTATAAATATGGAAATAACTACAGCGCTATCTCTATAAACTTCGAAATATCTACACCGCCATCTGTATGAACATGGAAATATCTACACCGCCATCTGTACGAACATGGACATATCTACACCACCATCTGTATTAAGATGGAAATATCTACACCGCTATCTGTATAAACATGGAAATATCTGGCCATCTGTATAAACGTGGAAATATCCACACCGCTATCTGTATAAAGATGGAAATATCTACACCGCTATCCGCATAAACTTGGAAATATCCACACCGCTATCTGTGTAAACATGGAAATGTCTACACCACTATATGTGTAAACATGGAAATATCTACACCGCCATCTGTGTAAACATGAAAATATCAACACTGCCATCTCTATAAACATGGAAATATCTACACCGCCATCTGTATGAACATGGAAATATCTACACCGCCATCTCTATAAACGTGGAAATATCTACACCGCTATCTGTATGAACTTGGAAATATCTACACTGCTATCTGTATAAAATTGAAATTATCTACACCACTATCTCTATAAACATGGAAATATCTACACTGTTATCTGTATAAACATGGAAATATCTACACCGCTATCTGTATAAACATGGAAATATCTTCACCGCTATCTGTATAAACATGGAAATGTCTACAACGCTGTCTCTATAAACTTGGAAATAACTACACAACTATCTCTATAAACATGGAAATATCCAGACCGCCATCTCTATAAACATGGAAATACCTACACCACCATCTGTATAAACATGGAAATATCTATACCGCTATCTGCATAAACATGGAAATATCTACCCAGCCATCTCTATGAACATGGAAATATCTACTCCGCCATCTGTACGAACATGGAAATATCTACACCGCCATCTGTATGAACATGTAAATATCTACAACGCCATCTGTATGAACATGGAAATATCTACACCGCTAACTGTATGAACATGGAAATATCTACACCGCTATCAGTGTGAACATGGAAATATCTACACCACCGTCTCTATGAACATGGAAATAACTACACCGCCATTTGTATGAACATGGAAATATCTACACCGCCATCTGTATGAACATGGAAATATGTTCACCGCCATCTGTATGAACATGGATATATCTACACCGGCATCTGGATGAACATGGAAATATCTACACCGCTATCTGCATGAACATGGAAATATCTACACAGCTATCTGCATATAGGTGGAAATATCTACACAGATTTCTCTATAAATATGGAAATAACTACCGCGCTATCTCTATAAACTTCGAAATATGTACACCGCCATCTGTATGAACATGGAAATATGTACAACGCCATCTGTACGAACATGGACATATCTACACCGCCATCTGTATTAAGATGGAAATATATACACCGCTATCTGAATAAACATGTAAATATCTGCCCAACTATCTGTATAAACATGGAAATATCCGCACCGCTATCTGTATAAACATGGAAATATCTACACCGCTATCTGCATAAACATGGAAATATCCACACCGATATCCATGTAAACATGGAAATGTCTACACCGCTATCTGTGTAAACACGGAAATATCTACACCGCAATCTGTGTAAACATGAAAATATCTACACCGCCATCTCTATAAACATGGAAATACCTACACCACCATCTGTATGAACATGGAAGTATCTACACTGCCATCTCTATAAACGTGGAAATATCTACACCGCTATCTGTATGAATTTGGAAATATCTACACTGCTATCTGTATAAAATTGGAATTATCTACACCACTATCTCTATAAACATGGAAATAGCTACACTGCTATCTGTATAAACATGGAAATATCTACACCACTATCTGTATAAACATGGAAATATCTTCACCGCTATCTGTATAAACTTGGAAATACCTACAACGCTGTCTCTATAAACTTGGAAATAACTACAACACTATCTCTATAAACATGGAAATATCTAGACCGCCATCTCTATAAACATGGAAATATCTACACCACCATCTGTATAAACATGGAAATACCTATACCGCTATCTGCATAAACATGGAAATATCTACACCGCCGTCTCTATGAACATGGAAATATCAACACCGCCATCTGTACGAACATGGAAATATCTACACCGCCATCTGTATGAACATGTTAATATCTACACCGCCATCTGTATGAACATGGAATTATCTACACCACTATCGGTATGAACATGGAAATATCTTCACCGCTATCTGTATGAACATGGAAATATCTACACCGTTATCTGTATGAACATGGAAATATCTACACTGCTATCTGTATGAACATGGAAATATCTACACCGCTATCTGTATGAACATGGAAATATCTACACCGCTATCTGTATGAACATGCAAATATCTACACCGCTATCTCTATATCAGTGGAAATATCCACAATGCTATCTCTATAAACATGGAAATAACTACACTGCTATCTGTATAAACATGGAAATATCTACACCGCTATCGGTATAAAGATGGAAATAACCGCACCACTATCTGTATAAACATGGAAATATCTACACCGCTATCTGCATAAACATAGAAATATCCACACCGCTATCTGTGTAAACATGGAAATGTCTACACCGCTATCTGTGTAAACATGGAAATATCTACACCGCCATCTGTTTAAACATGAAAATATCTACAACGCCATCTCTATAAGTATGGAAGTATCTACACCGCCATCTGTATGAACATGGAAATATCTACACCGCCATCTCTATAAACGTGGAAATATCTACACCGCTATCTGTATGAACTTAGAAATATCTACACTGCTATCTGTATAAAATTTGAATTATCTACACCACTATCTCTATAAACATGGAAATATCTACACCGCTATCTGTATAAACATGGAAATATCTACACCGCTATCTGTATGAACATGGAAATATCTTCACCGCTATCTGTATAAACATGGAAATATCTACAACGCTGTCTCTATAAACTTGGAAATAACTACACCACTATCTCTATAAACATGGAAATATCTAGACTGCCATCCCTATAAACATGGAAATATCTACACCACCATCTGTAAAAACATGGAAATATCTGTACCGCTGTGTGCATAAAAATGGAAATATCTACACCGCCATCTCTATGAACATGGAAATATCGACACCGCTAACGGTATGAACATGGAAATATCTGCACCGCTATCTGTATAAACATGGAAATATCTACACCGTTATCTGTATGAACACGGAAATATCTTCACCGCTCTCTGTATGAACATGGAAATATCTACTCCGCTATCTGTATGAACATGGAAATATCTACACCGCTATCTGTATGAACATGCAAATATCTACACAGCTATCTGTATATCAATGGAAATATCTACAATGCTATCTCTATAAACTTGGAAATAGCTACACTGCTATCTGTATAAACATGGAAACATCTACACCGCCATCTCTATGAACATGGAAATATCTACAACGCCATTTGTATGAACATGGAAATATCTACACCGCCATCTCTATGAACACGGAAATATCTACACCGCCGTTTGTATGAACATGGAAATATCTACACCGCCATCTGTATGAACATGGAAATATCTTCACAGCCATCTGTATGAACATGGATATATCTACACCGGCATCTGGATGAACATGCAAATATCTACACAGCGATCTGTATATCAATGGAAATATCTACACTGCTATCTGCATATACATGGAAATATCTACACAGATTTCTCTATAAATATGGAAATAACTACAGCGCTATCTCTATAAACTTCCAAATATCTACACCGCCATCTGTATGAACATGGAAATATGTACAACGCCATCTGTACGAACATGGACATATCTACACCGCCATCTGTATTAAGATGGAAATATCTACACCGCTACCTGTATAAACATGGAAATATCTGCCCAACTATCTGTATAAACATGGAAATATCTGCACCGCTATCTGTATAAACATGGAAATATCTACACCGCTCTCTGCATAAACATGGAAATATCCACACCGCTATCAGTGTAAACATGGAAATGTCTACACCGCTATCTGTGCAAACACGGAAATATCTACACCGCCATATTGGTAAACATGAAAATATCTACACCGCCATCTCTATAAACATGGAAATATCTACACCACCATTTGTATGAACATGGAAATATCTACACCGCCATCTCTATAAACGTGGAAATATCTACACCGCTATCTGTATGAATTTCGAAATATCTACACTGCTATCTGTATAAACTTGGAAATATCTACACCACTATCTCTATAAACATGGAAATATCTACACTGCTATCTGTATAAACATGGAAATACCTTCACCGCTATCTGTATAAACATGGAAATATCTACAACGCTGTCTCTATAAACTTGGAAATAACTACACCACTATCTCTATAAACATGGAAATATCTAGACCGCCATCTCTATAAACATGGAAATATCTACACCACCATCTGTATAAACATGGAAATATCTATACCGCTATCTGCATAAACATGGAAATATCTACACCGACATCTCTATGAACATGGAAATAACTACACCGCCATCTGTACGAACATGGAAATATCTACACCGCCATCTGTATGAACATGTAAATATCTACACCGCCATCTGTATGAACATGGAAATATCTACACCGCTAACTGTATGAACATGGAAATATCTACACCGCTATCTGTATGAACATGTAAATATCTACACCGCTATCTGTATCAACATAGAAATATCTACAACGATATCTGTATGAACATTCAAATATCTACACAGCTATCTGTATATCAATGGAAATATCTACACTGCTATCTCTATAAACATGGAAATAACTACACTGCTATCTGTATAAACATGGAAATATCTACACCGCCATCTCTGTGAACATGGAAATATCTACACTGCCATTTGTATGAACATGGAAATATCTACACCGCCATCTGTATGAACATGGAAATATCTACACCGCCATCTGTATAAACATGGATATATCTACACCGCCATCTGTATTAAGATGGAAATATCTACACCGCTATCGGTATAAAGATGGAAATAACCGCACCACTATCTGTATAAACATGGAAATATCTACACCGCTATCTGCATAAACATGGAAATATCCACACCGCAATCTGTGTAAACATGGAAATGTCTACACCGCTATCTGTGTAAACATGGAAATATCTACACCGCCATCTGTGTAAACATGAAAATATCTACACCGCCATCTCTATAAATATGGAAATATCTACACCGCCATCTGTATGAACATGGAAATATCTACACCGCCATCTCTATAAACGTGGAAATATCTACACCGCCATATCTATAAACGTGGAAATATCTACACCGCTATCTGAATGAATTTGGAAATATCTACACTGCTATCTGTATAAAATTGGAATTATCTACACCACTATCTCTATAAACATGGAAATATCTACACCGCTATCTGTATAAACATGGAAATATCTACACCGCCATCTGTATGAACATGGATATATCTACACCGCCATCTCTATGAACATGGAAATATCTACACCGTCATCTGTACGAACATGGAAATATCTACACCGCTAACGGTATGAACATAGAAATATCTGCACCGCTATATGTATGAACATGGAAATATCTACACCGTTTTCTGTATGAACATAGAAATATCTACACCACTCTCTGTATATCAATGGAAATATCTAAAATGCTATCTCTATAAACATGGAAATAACTACACTGCTATCTGTATAAACATGGAAATAACTACACCGCCATCTCCATGAACATGGAAATAACTACACCGCCATTTGTATGAACATGGAAATATCTACACCGCCATATCTATGAACATGGAAATATCTACACCACCATCTGTATGAACATGGAAATATCTACACCGCTAACGGTAAGAACATGGAAATACCTTCACCGCTATCTGTATGAACATGGAAATGTCTACACCGCTATCTGTATGAACCTGGAAATATCTACACCGCTCTCTGTATGAACATGGAAATATCTACACCGCTATCTGTATGAACATGGAAATATCTACACCGCTATCTGTATGAACATGAAAATATCTACACAGCTATCTCTATATCAATGGAAATATCTACAGTGCTATCTCTACAAACATGGAAATAACTACACTGCTATCTGTATAAACATGGAAATATCTACACCACCATCTCTATAAACAGGGAAATATCTACACCGCCATCTGTATGAACATGGAAATATCTACACCGCCATCTCTATAAACGTGGAAATATCTACACCGCTTTCTGTATGAATTTGGAAATATCTACACTGCTATCTGTATAAAATTGGAATCATCTACACCACTATATAAACTTGGAAATATCTACACTGCTATCTGTATAAACATGGAAATATCTACACCGCTATCTGTATAAACATGGAAATATCTTCACCGCTATCTTTATAAACATGGAAATATCTACAACGCTGTCTCTATAAACTTGGAAATAACTACACCACTATCTCTATAAACATGGAAATGTCTAGACCGCCATCTCTATAAACATGGAAATATCTACACCACCATCTGTACGAACATGGAAATATCTACACCGCTAACGGTATGAACATAGAAATATCTGCACCGCTATATGTATGAACATGGAAATATCTACACCGTTTTCTGTATGAACATAGAAATATCTACACCACTCTCTGTATATCAATGGAAATATCTAAAATGCTATCTCTATAAACATGGAAATAACTACACTGCTATCTGTATAAACATGGAAATAACTACACCGCCATCTCCATGAACATGGAAATAACTACACCGCCATTTGTATGAACATGGAAATATCTACACCGCCATCTCTATGAACATGGAAATATCGACACCGCTAACGGTATGAACATGGAAATATCTGCACCGCTATCTGTATAAACATGGAAATATCTACACCGTTATCTGTATGAACACGGAAATATCTTCACCGCTCTCTGTATGAGCATGGAAATATCTACTCCGCTATCTGTATGAACATGGAAATATCTACACCGCTATCTGTATGAACATGCAAATATCTACACAGCTATCTGTATATCAATGGAAATATCTACAATGCTATCTCTATAAACTTGGAAATAGCTACACTGCTATCTGTATAAACATGGAAACATCTACACCGCCATCTCTATGAACATGGAAATATCTACAACGCCATTTGTATGAACATGGAAATATCTACACCGCCATCTCTATGAACACGGAAATATCTACACCGCCGTTTGTATGAACATGGAAATATCTACACCGCCATCTGTATGAACATGGAAATATCTTCACAGCCATCTGTATGAACATGGATATATCTACACCGGCATCTGGATGAACATGCAAATATCTACACAGCGATCTGTATATCAATGGAAATATCTACACTGCTATCTGCATATACATGGAAATATCTACACAGATTTCTCTATAAATATGGAAATAACTACAGCGCTATCTCTATAAACTTCCAAATATCTACACCGCCATCTGTATGAACATGGAAATATGTACAACGCCATCTGTACGAACATGGACATATCTACACCGCCATCTGTATTAAGATGGAAATATCTACACCGCTACCTGTATAAACATGGAAATATCTGCCCAACTATCTGTATAAACATGGAAATATCTGCACCGCTATCTGTATAAACATGGAAATATCTACACCGCTCTCTGCATAAACATGGAAATATCCACACCGCTATCAGTGTAAACATGGAAATGTCTACACCGCTATCTGTGCAAACACGGAAATATCTACACCGCCATATTGGTAAACATGAAAATACCTACACCGCCATCTCTATAAACATGGAAATATCTACACCACCATTTGTATGAACATGGAAATATCTACACCGCCATCTCTATAAACGTGGAAATATCTACACCGCTATCTGTATGAATTTCGAAATATCTACACTGCTATCTGTATAAACTTGGAAATATCTACACCACTATCTCTATAAACATGGAAATATCTACACTGCTATCTGTATAAACATGGAAATACCTTCACCGCTATCTGTATAAACATGGAAATATCTACAACGCTGTCTCTATAAACTTGGAAATAACTACACCACTATCTCTATAAACATGGAAATATCTAGACCGCCATCTCTATAAACATGGAAATATCTACACCACCATCTGTATAAACATGGAAATATCTATACCGCTATCTGCATAAACATGGAAATATCTACACCGACATCTCTATGAACATGGAAATAACTACACCGCCATCTGTACGAACATGGAAATATCTACACCGCCATCTGTATGAACATGTAAATATCTACACCGCCATCTGTATGAACATGGAAATATCTACACCGCTAACTGTATGAACATGGAAATATCTACACCGCTATCTGTATGAACATGTAAATATCTACACCGCTATCTGTATCAACATAGAAATATCTACAACGCTATCTGTATGAACATTCAAATATCTACACAGCTATCTGTATATCAATGGAAATATCTACACTGCTATCTCTATAAACATGGAAATAACTACACTGCTATCTGTATAAACATGGAAATATCTACACCGCCATCTCTGTGAACATGGAAATATCTACACTGCCATTTGTATGAACATGGAAATATCTACACCGCCATCTGTATGAACATGGAAATATCTACACCGCCATCTGTATAAACATGGATATATCTACACCGCCATCTGTATTAAGATGGAAATATCTACACCGCTATCGGTATAAAGATGGAAATAACCGCACCACTATCTGTATAAACATGGAAATATCTACACCGCTATCTGCATAAACATGGAAATATCCACACCGCAATCTGTGTAAACATGGAAATGTCTACACCGCTATCTGTGTAAACATGGAAATATCTACACCGCCATCTGTGTAAACATGAAAATATCTACACCGCCATCTCTATAAATATGGAAATATCTACACCGCCATCTGTATGAACATGGAAATATCTACACCGCCATCTCTATAAACGTGGAAATATCTACACCGCCATATCTATAAACGTGGAAATATCTACACCGCTATCTGAATGAATTTGGAAATATCTACACTGCTATCTGTATAAAATTGGAATTATCTACACCACTATCTCTATAAACATGGAAATATCTACACCGCTATCTGTATAAACATGGAAATATCTACACCGCCATCTGTATGAACATGGATATATCTACACCGCCATCTCTATGAACATGGAAATATCTACACCGTCATCTGTACGAACATGGAAATATCTACACCGCTAACGGTATGAACATAGAAATATCTGCACCGCTATATGTATGAACATGGAAATATCTACACCGTTTTCTGTATGAACATAGAAATATCTACACCACTCTCTGTATATCAATGGAAATATCTAAAATGCTATCTCTATAAACATGGAAATAACTACACTGCTATCTGTATAAACATGGAAATAACTACACCGCCATCTCCATGAACATGGAAATAACTACACCGCCATTTGTATGAACATGGAAATATCTACACCGCCATATCTATGAACATGGAAATATCTACACCACCATCTGTATGAACATGGAAATATCTACACCGCTAACGGTAAGAACATGGAAATACCTTCACCGCTATCTGTATGAACATGGAAATGTCTACACCGCTATCTGTATGAACCTGGAAATATCTACACCGCTCTCTGTATGAACATGGAAATATCTACACCGCTATCTGTATGAACATGGAAATATCTACACCGCTATCTGTATGAACATGAAAATATCTACACAGCTATCTCTATATCAATGGAAATATCTACAGTGCTATCTCTACAAACATGGAAATAACTACACTGCTATCTGTATAAACATGGAAATATCTACACCACCATCTCTATAAACAGGGAAATATCTACACCGCCATCTGTATGAACATGGAAATATCTACACCGCCATCTCTATAAACGTGGAAATATCTACACCGCTTTCTGTATGAATTTGGAAATATCTACACTGCTATCTGTATAAAATTGGAATCATCTACACCACTATATAAACTTGGAAATATCTACACTGCTATCTGTATAAACATGGAAATATCTACACCGCTATCTGTATAAACATGGAAATATCTTCACCGCTATCTTTATAAACATGGAAATATCTACAACGCTGTCTCTATAAACTTGGAAATAACTACACCACTATCTCTATAAACATGGAAATGTCTAGACCGCCATCTCTATAAACATGGAAATATCTACACCACCATCTGTACGAACATGGAAATATCTACACCGCTAACGGTATGAACATAGAAATATCTGCACCGCTATATGTATGAACATGGAAATATCTACACCGTTTTCTGTATGAACATAGAAATATCTACACCACTCTCTGTATATCAATGGAAATATCTAAAATGCTATCTCTATAAACATGGAAATAACTACACTGCTATCTGTATAAACATGGAAATAACTACACCGCCATCTCCATGAACATGGAAATAACTACACCGCCATTTGTATGAACATGGAAATATCTACACCGCCATCTCTATGAACATGGAAATATCTACACCACCATCTGTATGAACATGGAAATATCTACACCGCTAACGGTAAGAACATGGAAATACCTTCACCGCTATCTGTATGAACATGGAAATGTCTACACCGCTATCTGTATGAACCTGGAAATATCTACACCGCTCTCTGTATGAACATGGAAATATCTACACCGCTATCTGTATGAACATGGAAATATCTACACCGCTATCTGTATGAACATGAAAATATCTACACAGCTATCTCTATATCAATGGAAATATCTACAGTGCTATCTCTACAAACATGGAAATAACTACACTGCTATCTGTATAAACATGGAAATATCTACACCACCATCTCTATAAACAGGGAAATATCTACACCGCCATCTGTATGAACATGGAAATATCTACACCGCCATCTCTATAAACGTGGAAATATCTACACCGCTTTCTGTATGAATTTGGAAATATCTACACTGCTATCTGTATAAAATTGGAATCATCTACACCACTATATAAACTTGGAAATATCTACACTGCTATCTGTATAAACATGGAAATATCTACACCGCTATCTGTATAAACATGGAAATATCTTCACCGCTATCTTTATAAACATGGAAATATCTACAACGCTGTCTCTATAAACTTGGAAATAACTACACCACTATCTCTATAAACATGGAAATGTCTAGACCGCCATCTCTATAAACATGGAAATATCTACACCACCATCTGTATAAACATGGAAATATCTGTACCGTTATCTGCATAAACATGGAAATAACTACACCGCCATCTCTATGAACATGGAAATATCTACACCGCCATCTGTACGAACATGGAAATATCTACACCGACATCTGTATGAACATGTAAATATCTACACGGCCATCTGTATGAACATGGAAGTATCTACACCGCTAACTGTATGAACATGGAAATATCTACACCGATATCTGTATGAACATGGAAATATCTACACCATTATCTGTATGAAGTTGGAAATATCTACACCGCTATCTGTATCAACATGGAAATATCTACACCTCTATCTGTACGAACATGGAAATATCTACACCGCTATCTGAATGAACATGCAAATATCTGCACAGCTATCTGTATAACAATGGAAATATCTACACTGCTATCTCTTTAAACATGGAAATAACTACACTGCTCTCTGTAGAAACATGGAAATATCTACACTGCCACCTGAATGAACATGGAAATATCTACACTGCCATCCGTACGAACATGGAAATATCTACACCGCCATCTGTATGGACATGTAAATGTCTACACTGCCATCTGTATGAACATGGAAATATTTACACCGCTAACTGTATGAACATGGAAATATCTACACCGATATCTGTATGAACATGGAAATATCTACACCGATATCTGTATGAACATGGAAATATCTACACCGCTATCTGTATGAATATGGAAATATCTACACCGCTATCTGTATGAACATGGAAATATCTACACCGCTATCTGTATGAACATGCAAATATCTACACAGCTATCTGTATATCAATGGAAATATCTACACTGCTATCTCTATAAACATGTAAATAACTACACTGCTATCTGTATAAACATGGAAATATCTACACCGCCATCTCTATGAACATAGAAATATCTACACCGCCATTTGTATGAACATGGAAATAACTACACCGCCATCTCTATGAACATGGAAATATCTACTCCGCCATTTGTATGTACATGGAAATATCTACACTGCCATCTGTATGAGCATGGAAATATCTTCACCGCCATCTGTATGAACATGGATATATCTACACCGGCATCTGGATGAACATGGAAATATCTACACCGCTATCTGCATAAACATGGAAATACCTACACAGCTATCTGCATATACATGGAAATATCTACACAGATTTCTCTATAAATATGGAAATAACTACAGCGCTATCTCTATATACTTCGAAATATCTACACCGCCATTCGCATGAACATGGAAATATTTACACCGCCATCTGTACGAACTTGGAAATATCTACACCGCTATCTGAATGAACATGCAAATATCTACACAGCTATCTGTATAACTATGGAAATATCTACACTGCTATCTCTATAAACATGGAAATAACTACACTGCTATCTGTATAAACATGGAAATATCTACTCCGCCGCCTGTAGGAACATGGAAATATCTACACTGCCATCCGTACGAACATGGAAATATCTACACCGCCATCTGTATGAACTTGTAAATAACTAAACCGCCATCTGTATGAAGATGTAAATATCTACACCGCTAACTGTATGAACATGGAAATATCTACACCGCTATCTGTATGAACATGGAAATATCTACACCGATATCTGTATGAACATGGAAATATCTACACCGCTATCTGTATGAACATGGAAATATCTACACCGCTATCTGTATGAAGATGGAAATATCTACACTGCTATCTGTATGAACATGGAAATATCTACACCACCATCTCCATAAACGTGGAAATATCTACACCACTATCTGTATAGCAATGGAAATATCTACACTGCTGTCTTTATAAACACGCAAATAACTACACTGCTATCTGTATAAACATGGAAATATCTACACCGTCACCTGTATGAACATGGAAATATCTTCACTGCCATCCGTACGAACATGGAAATATCTACACCGCCATCTGTATGAACATGTAAACATCTACACCGCCATCTGTATGAACATGTAAATATCTACACCGCTAACTGTATGAACATGGAAATATCTACACCGCTATCTGTATGAACATGGAAATATCTAAACCGATATCTTTATGAACATGGAAATATCTACACCGCTATCTGTATGAACATGGAAATATCTACACCGCTATCTGTATGAACATGGAAATATCTACACTGCTATCTCTGTAAACATGGAAATAACTACACTGCTATCTGTATAAACATGGAAATATCTACTCTTCCATCTCTATGAACATGGAAATAATTACACTACCATTTGTATGAACATGGAAATATCTTCACCACCATCTCTATGAACATGGAAATATCTACACTGCCATTTGTATGAACATGGAAATATCTACACCGCCATCTGTAAGAACATGGAAATATCTTCACCGACATCTGTATGAACATGGATATATCTACACCGGCATCTGGATGAACATGGAAATATCTACAAAGCTATCTGCATGAACATGGATATATCTACAGAGCTATCTGCATATACATGGAAATATCTACACAGATATCTCTATAAATATGGAAATAACTACAGCGCTATCTCTATAAACTTCGAAATACCTACACCGCCATCTGTATTAAGATGGAAATATCTACACCGCTATCTGTATAAACATGGAAATATCTACACCGCTATCTGCATAAACATGGAAATATCCACACCGCTATCTGTGTAAACATGGAAATGTCTACACCGCTATCTGTGTAAACATGGAAATATCTACACCGCCATCTGTGTAAACATGAAAATATGTACACCGATATCTCTATGAACATGGAAATATCTACACCACCATCTGTATGAACATGGAAATATCTACACCGCCTTCTCTATAAACGTGGAAATATCTACACTGCTATCTGTATGAAATTAGAAATATCTACAATGCTATCTGTATAAAATTGGTATAATCTACACCACTATCTCTATAAACATGGAAATATCTACACCGCTATCTGTATAAACATGGAAATATCTACACCGCTATCTGTATAAACATGGAAATATCTTCACCGCTATCTGTATAAACATGGAAATATCTACAACGCTGTCCCAATAAAGTTGGAAATAACTACACCACTATCTCTATAACCATGGAAATATCTAGACTGCCATCCCTATAAACATGGAAATATCTACACAACCATCGGTAAAAAAATGGAAATATCTATACCGCTATCTGCATAAACATGGAAATATCTACACCGCCATCTCTATGAACATGGAAATACCTTTACCGCCATCTGTACGAACATGGAAATATTTACACCATCCTATGTACGAACATGTAAATATCTACACCGCCATCTGTATGAACATGAAAATACCTACACCGCTAACTGTATGAATATGGAAATATCTACACCGCTCTCTGTATGGACATGGAAATATCTACACCGTTATCTGTATGAACATGGAAATATCTACACCGCTATCTGTATGAACATGGAAATATCTACACCGCTATCTGTGTGAACATGGAAATATCTACACCGCTATCTGTATGTACATGCAAATATCTACACAGCTATCTGTATATCAATGGAAATATCTACACTGCTATCTCTATAAACATGGAAATAACTACACTGCTATCTGTATAAACATGGAAATATCTACACCGCCATCTCTATGAACATGGAAATATCTACACCGCCATTTGTATGAACATGGAAATATCTCAACCGCCATCTCTATGAACATGGAAATATCTACACCGCCATTTTCATGAACATGGAAATATCTACACCGCCATCTGTATGAACATGGAAATATCTTCACCGCCATCTGTATGAACATGGATATATGTACACCGGCATCTGGATGAACCTGGAAATATCTACACCGCTTTCTGCATGAACATGGAAATAACTACACAGCTATCTGCATATACATGGAAATATCTACACAGATTTCTCTATAAATATGGCAATATCTACAGCGCTATCTCTATAAACTTCAAAATATCTACACCGCCATCTGTATGAACATGGAAATATCTACACCGCCATCTGTACGAACATGGACATATCTACACCACCATCTGTATTAAGATGGAAATATCTACACAGCTATCTTTACAAACATGGAAATATCTGCACCACTATCTGTATAAACATGGAAATATCCGCACCGCTATCTGTATAAACATGGAAATATCTACACCGCTATCTGTATAAACATGGAAATATCCACACCGCTATCTGTGTAAACATGGAAATGTCTACATCGCTATCTGTGCAAACATGGAAATATCTACACCGCCATCTGTGTAAACATGAAAATATCTACACCGCCATCTCTATAAACATGGAAATATCTACACCACCATCTGTATGAACATGGAAATATCTACACCGCCATCTCTATAAACGTGGAAATATCTACACCGCTATCTGTATGAACTTGGAAATATCTACACTGCTATCTGTGTAAAATGGGAAATATCTACATGACTATCTCTATAAACATGGAAATATCTACACCGCTATCTGTATAAACATGGAAATATCTTCACCGCTATCTGTATAAACATGAAAATATCTACAACGCTGTCTCTATAAACTTGGAAATAACTACACCACTATCTCTATAAACATGGAAATATCTAGACCGCCATCTCTATAAACATGGAAATATCTACACCACCATCTGTATAAACATGGAAATATCTATACCGCTATCTGCATAAACATGGAAATATCTACACCACCATCTCTATGAACATGGAAATATCTACACCGCCATCTGTACGAACATGGAAATATCTGCGCCGCCATCTGTATGAACATGTAAATATCTACACCGCAGTCTGTATGAACATGGAAATATCTACACCGCTAACTGTATGAACATGGAAATATCTATACCGCTATCTGTATGAACATGGAAATATCTACACCGTTATCTGTATGAACATGGAAATATCTACACCGCTATCTGTATGAACATGGAAATATCCACACAGCTATCTGTATATCAATGGAAATATCTACACTGCTATCTCTATAAACATGGAAATACCTACACCGCCATCTCTATGAACATGGAAATATCTACACCACCGTCTGAAAAAACATGGAAATATCTATACCGCTATCTGCATAAACATGGAAATATCTACACCGCAATCTCAATGAACATGGAAATATCTATACCGCCATCTCTACGAACATGGAAATATTTACACCGCCATATGTACGAATATGGAAATATCTGCACCGCTATCTGTATGAACATGGAAATATCTACACCGCTATCTGTATGAAAATGGAAATATCTACACCACTATCTCTATGAACATGGAAATATCTTCACCGCCATCTGTATGAACATGGATATATCTACACCGGCATCTGGATGAACATGGAAATATCTTCAAAGCTATCTGCATGAACATGGAAATATCTACACACCTATCTGCATATACATGGAAATATCTACCCAGATTTCTCTATAAATATGGAAATAACTACAGCGCTATCTCTATAAACTTCGAAATATCTACACCGCCATCTGTATGAACATGGAAATGTCTACAACGCCGTCTGTACGAACATGGACATATCTACAACGCCATTTGTAATAAGATGGAAATATCTACACCACTATCTGTATAAACATGGAAATAACTGCACCGCTATCTGTATAAACATGGAAATATCTACACCACTATCTGCATAAACATTGAAATATCCACACCGCTATCTGTGAAAACATGGAAATGTCTACACAGCTATCTGTGCAAACATGGAAATATCTACACCGCCATCTGTGTAAACATGAAAATATCTACACCGCCATCTCTATAAACATGGAAATATCTACACGGCCATCTGTATGAACATGGAAATATCTACACCGTTATCTCTATAAACGTGGAAATATCTACACCGATATCTGTGAACAGAAATATCTACACTGCTATCTGTATAAAATTGGAATTATCTACACCACTATCTATATAAACATGGAAATACCTACAACGCTATCTGTATAAACATGGAAATATCTACACCACTATCTGTATAAACATGGAAATATCTTCACCGCTATCTGTATAAACATGGAAATATCTACAACGCTATCTCTTTAAACTTGGAAATAACTACACCACTATCTCTATAAACATGGAAATATCTTGACTGCCATCTCTATAAACATGGAAATATCTACAACACCATCTGTATAAACATGGAAATATCTATACCGCTATCTGCACAAACATGGAAATATCTACACCGCCATCTGTACGAACATGGAAATATTTACACCGCCATCTGTACGAACATGTAAATATCTACACTGCCATCTGTATGAACATGGAAATATCTACACCGCTATCTGTATCAACATGCAAATATCTACACAGCTATCTGAATATCAATGGAAATATCTACACTGCTATCTCTATAAACATGGAAATATCTACACTGCTATCTGTATAAACATGGAAATATCTACACCGCCATCTCTATGAACATGGAAATATCTACACCGCCATCTGCACAATCTTGGAAATATCTACACCACCATCTGTATGAACATGTAAATATCTTCACCGCCATCTGTATGAACATGGAAATATCTACACCGTTATCTGTATGAACATGGAAATATCTACACCGCTATCTGTATGAACATGGAAATATCTGCACCGCTATCTGTATGAACATGGAAATATCTACACCGCTATCTGTATGAACATGGATATATCTACACCGGCATCTGGGTGAACATGGAAATATCTTCACCGCTATCTGCATGAACATGGAAATATCTACACAGCTATCTGCATATACATGGAAATATCTACCCAGATTTCTCTATAAATATGGAAATAACTACAGCGCTATCTCTATAAACTTCGAAATATGTACACCGCCATCTGTATGAACATGGAAATACCTACATCGCCGTCTGTACGAACATGGACATATCTACAACGCCACTTGTTATAAGATGGAAATATCCTCACCGCTATCTGTATAAACATGGAAATATCTGCACCACTATCTGTATAAACATGGAAATAACTGCACCGCTATCTGTATAAACATGGAAATGTCTACACCGCTATCTGCATAAACATGGAAATATCCACACAGCTATCTGTGTAAACATGGAAATGTCTACACTGCTATCTGTGCAAACATGGAAATAACTACATCGCCATCTGTGTAAACATGAAAATATCTACACCGCCATCTCTATAAACATGGAAATATCTACACGGCCATCTGTATGAACATGGAAATATCTACACCGTTATCTCTATAAACGTGGAAATATCTACACCGCTATCTGTATGAACAGAAATATCTACACTGCTACCTGTATAAAATTGGAATTATCTACACCAATATCTCTACAAACATGGAAACATCTACACCACTATCTGTATAAACATGGAAATATCTACACCGCTATCTGTATAAACATGGAAATATCTTCACCGCTATCTTTATAAACATGGAAATATCTACAACGCTATCTCTATAAACTTGGAAATAACTACACCTCTATCTCTATAAACATGGAAATATCTTGACTGCCATCTCTATAAACATGGAAATATCTACAACACCATCTGTATAAACATGGAAATATCTATACCGCTATCTGCACAAACATGGAAATATCTACACCGCCATCTGTACGAACATGGAAATATTTACACTGCCATCTGTACGAACATGTAATTATCTACACTGCCATCTGTATGAACATGAAAATATCTACAACGCTATCTGTATCAACATGCAAATATCTACACAGCTATCTGTATATCAATGGATATATCTACCCTGCTATCTCTATAAACATGGAAATAACTGCACTGCTATCTGTATAAATCTGGAAATACCTACACCGCCATCTCTATGAACATGGAAATATCTACACCACCGTCTGAAAAAACATGGAAATATCTATACCGCTATCTGTATAAACATGGAAATATCTACACCGCCATCTCTATGAACATGGAAATATCTACACTGCCATTTGTATGAACATGGAAATATCTACACCGCCATCTCTATGAACATGGAAATATCTTCACCGCTATCTGTATGAACATGGAAATATCTACAACGCTGTCTCCATAAACTTAGAAATATCTTCACCACCATCTGTATGAACATGGAGATATCTACACCGGCATCTGGATGAACATGGAAATATCTACACCGCTATCTGCATGAACATGGAAATATCTACACAGCTATCTGCATATACATGGAAATATCTACACAGATTTCTCTATAAATATGGAAATAACTACAGCGCTATCTCTATAAACTTCGAAATATCTACAAAGCCATCTGTATGAACATGGAAATATCTAAACCGCTAACAGTAGGAACATGG
Source organism: Gorilla gorilla gorilla (assembly GCF_029281585.2). Lineage (NCBI taxonomy): Eukaryota > Metazoa > Chordata > Mammalia > Primates > Hominidae > Gorilla > Gorilla gorilla. Next base: position 2,895,342 of record NC_073224.2, read on the forward strand.
AAATATCTGCACCGCTATCAGTATGAAAAAGGAAATATCTACACCGTTATCCGTATGAACATGGAAATATCTGCACTGCTATCTGTATAAACATGGAAATATCTACAACGCTGTCTCTATATACTTGGAAAAAACTACACCACTATCTCTATAAACATGGAAATATCTAGACCGCCATCTCTATAAACATGGAAATATCTACACCACCATCTGTATAAACATGGAAATATCTATATTGCTATCTGCATAAACATGGAAATATCTACACCGCCATCTCTATGAACATGGAAATATCTACACAGCCATCTGTACGAACATGGAAATATCTGCAACGCCATCTGTATGAACATGTAAATATCTACACCGCCGTCTGTATGAACATGGAAATATCTACACCGCTATCTGTACGAACATGGAAATACCTACACCGCCATCTGTATGAATATGTAAATATCTACAATGCCATCTGTATGAACTTGGAAATACCTACACCGCTGACTGTATGAACATGGAAATATCTACACCGCTATCTGTATGAACATGGAAATATCTCCACCGCTATCTGTATGAACATGCAAATATCTACACAGCTATCTGTATATCAATGGAAATATCTACACTGCTATCTCTATAAACATGGAAATAACTACACTGCTATCTATATAAACATGGAAATATCTACACCGCCACCTGTATGAACATGGAAATATCTACACCGCCATCTCTATGAACATGGAAATATCTACACCGCCATCTGTACAAACTTGGAAATATCTACACCGCCGTCTGTATGAACATGTAAATATCTACACCGCCATCTGTATGAACATGGAAATATCTACACCGCTAACTGTAGGAACATGGAAATATCTGCACCGCTATCTGTATGAACATGGAAATATCTACACCGTTATCTGTATGAACATGGAAATATCTGCACCGCTATCTGTATGAACATGGAAATATCTACACCACTATCTGTATGAACATTGAAATATCTACACCGCTATCTGTATAAACATGGAAATATCTGCCCTACTATCTGTATAAACATGGAAATATCGGCACCGCTATCTGCATAAACATGGAAATATCTACACTGCTATCTGCATAAACATGGAAATATCCACACCGCCATCTGTGTAAACATGGAAATGTCTACACCACTATCTGTGTAAACATGGAAATATCCACACCGCCATCTGTGTAAAAATGAAAATATCTACACCGCCATCTCTATAAACATGGAAATATCTACACCGCCATCTGTATGAACATGGAAATATCTACACCGCCATGTCTATAAACGTGGAAATATCTACACCGCTATCTGTATGAACTTGGAAATATCTACACTGCTATCTGTATAACATTGGAATTATCTACATGAGTATCTCTATAAACATGGAAATATCTACACCGCTATCTGTATAAACATGGAAATATCTTCACCGCTATCTGTATAAACATGGAAATATCTACAACACTGTCTCTATAAACTTGGAAATAACTACACCACTATCTCTATAAACATGGAAATATCTAGACCGCCATCTCTATAAACATGGAAAGATCTACACCACCATCTGTATAAACATGGAAATATCTATACCGCTATCTGCATAAACATGGAAATATCTACACCGCCATCTCTATGAACATGGAAATATCTACACCGCCATCTGTACGAACATGGAAATATCTGCGCCGCCATCTGTATGAACATGTAAATATCTACACCGCAGTCTGTATGAACATGGAAATATCTACACCGCTAACTGTATGAACATGGAAATATCTATACCGCTATCTGTATGAACATGGAAATATCTACACCGTTATCTGTATGAACATGGAAATATCTACACCACTATCTGTATGAACATGGAAATATCCACACAGCTATCTGTATATCAATGGAAATATCTACACTGCTATCTCTATAAACATGGAAATAACTGCACTGCTATCTGTATAAATCTGGAAATACCTACACCGCCATCTCCATGAACATGGAAATATCTACACCGCCATTAGTATGTACATGGAAATAACTACACCGCCATCTCTATGAACATGGAATTATCTACACCGCCATTTGTATGAACTTGGAAATATCTACACTGCCATCTGTTTGAACATGGAAATATCTTCACCCCCATCTGTATGAACATGGATATATCTACACCGGCATCTGGATGAACATGGAAATATCTACACCGCTATCTGCATGAACATGGAAATATCTACACAGCTATCTGTATGAGCATGGAAATATCTACACCGCTATCTGTATGAACATGCAAATATCTACACAGCTATCAGTATATCAATGGAAATATCTACACTGCTATCTCTATAAACAAGGAAATAACTACACTGCTATCTGTATAAACATGGAAATATCTACACCGCCATCTCTATGAACATGGAAATATCTACACCGCCATCTGCACAATCTTGGAAATATCTACACAACCATCTGTATGAACATGTAAATATCTACACCGCCATCTGTATGAACATGGAAATATCTACACTGTTATCTGTATGAACATGGAAATATCTACACCGCTATCTGTCTGAACATGGAAATATCTGCACCGCTATCTGTATGAACATGGAAATATCTACACCGCCATCTGTATGAACATGGATATATCTACACCGGCATCTGGGTGAACATGGAAATATCTTCACCGCTATCAGCATGAACATGGAAATATCTACACAGCTATCTGCATATACATGGAAATATCTACCCAGATTTCTCTATAAATATGGAAATAACTACAGCGCTATCTCTATAAACTTCGAAATATCTACACCGCCATCTGTATGAACATGGAAATATCTACACCGCCGTCTGTACGAACATGGACATATTTACAACGCCACTTGTAATAAGATGGAAATATCTTCACCGCTATCTGTATAAACATGGAAATATCTGCACCACTATCTGTATAAACATGGAAATAACTGCTCCGCTATCTGTATAAACATGGAAATGTCTACACCGCTATCTGCATAAACATGGAAATATCCACACAGCTATCTGTGTAAACATGGAAATGCCTACACTGCTATCTGTGCAAACATGGAAATAACTACACCGCCATCTGTGTAAACATGAAAATATCTACACCGCCATCTCTATAAACATGGAAATATCTACACGGCCATCTGTATGAACATGGAAATATCTACACCGTTATCTCTATAAACGTGGAAATATCTACACCGCTATCTGTATGAACAGAAATATCTACACTGCTACCTGTATAAAATTGGAATTATCTACACCAATATCTCTACAAACATGGAAACATCTACACCACTATCTGTATAAACATGGAAATATCTACACCGCTATCTGTATAAACATGGAAATATCTTCACCGCTATCTTTATAAACATGGAAATATCTACAACGCTATCTGAACAATCTTGGAAATATCTACACCGCCATCTGTATGAACATGTAAATATCTACACCGCCATCTGTATGAACATGGAAATATCTACACTCCTAACTGTAGGAACATGGAAATATCTGCACCCCTATCTGTATAAACATGGAAATATCTGCCCAACTATCTGCATAAACATGGAAATATCCGCACCGCTATCTGTATAAGTATGGAAATATCTACACCGCTATCTGCATAAACATGGAAATATCCGCTCCGCTATCTGTATAAACATGGAAATGTCAACACCGCTATCTGTGTAAACATGGAAATGTCTACACCACTATCTGTGTAAACATGGAAAAACCTGCACCGCTATGTGTATAAACATGGAAATATCTTCACCGCTATCTATATAAACATGGAAATATCTACAACGCTGTCTCTATAAACTTGGAAATAACTACACCACTAACTCTATAAACATGGAAATATCTAGACCGCCATCTCTATAAACATGGAAATATCTACACCGCCATCTGTATAAACATGGAAATATCTATAACGCTATCTGCATAAACATGGAAAAATCTACACCGCCATCTGTATGAACATGTAAATATCTACGCCGCCGTCTGTATGAATATGGAAATATCTACACCGCTATCTGTACGAACATGGAAATATCTACACCGCTATCTGTATGAACATGGAAATATGTACACCGCTATCTGTATGAACATGGAAATATCTACACAGCTATCTGTATATCAATGGAAATATCTACACTGCTATCTCTATAAACATGGAAATAACTGCACTGCTATCTGTATAAATCTGGAAATATCTACACCGCCGTCTCTATGAACATGGAAATATCTACACCGCCATTTGTATTTACATGGAATTACCTACACCGCCATCTCTATGAACATGGAATTATCTACACCGCCATTTGTATGAACATGGAAATATCTACACTGCCATCTGTTTGAACATGGAAATATCTTCACCCCGATCTGTATGAACATGGATATATCTACACCGGCATCTGGATGAACATGGAAATATCTACACCGCTATCTGCATGAAGATGGAAATATCTACACAGCTATCTGCATATACATGGAAATATCTACACAGATTTCTCTATAAATATGGAAATAACCACAGCACTATCACTATAAACTTCGGAATATCTACACCACCATCTGTATGAACATGTAAATATCTACACTGCCATCTATATGAACATGGAAATATCTACACCGCTAACTGTACGAACATGGAAATATCTGCACCGCTATCTGTATGAACATGGAAATATCTACACCGTTATCTGTATGAACATGGAAATATCTACACCGCTATCTGTGTGAACATGGAAATATCAACACAACTTTGTTTATGAACATGGAAATATCTACACCGCTATCTGCATGAACATGCAAATATCTTCACAGCTATCTGTATATCAATGGAAATATCTACACTGCTATCTCTATAAACATGGAAATAACTACACTGCTATCTGTATAAACATGGAAATATGTACACCGCCATCTCTATGAACATGGAAATATATACACCGCCATTTGTATGAACATGGAAATATCTGCACCGCCGTCTGTATGAACTTGGAAATATCTTCACCGCCATCTGTATGAACATGGATATATCTACACCGGCATCTGGATGAACATGGAAATAACTACACCGCTATCTGCATGAACATGGAAATATCTACACAGCTATCTGCATATACATGGAAATATCTACACAGATTTCTCTATGAATATGGAAATAACTACAGCGCTACCTCTATAAACTTCGAAATATCTACACCGCCATCTGTATGAACATGGAAACATGTACAACGCCATCTGTACGAACATGGACAAATCTAAACCGCCATCTGTATTAAGATGGAAATATCTACGCCGCTATCTGTATAAACATGGAAATATCTGCCCAACTATCTGTATAAACATGGAAATATCCGCACCACTATCTGTATAAATATGGAAATGTCTACACCGCAATCTGTATGAACACGGAAATATCTACAACGCTATCTGTATGAACATGCAAATATCTACAAAGCTATCTGTATATCAATGGAAATATCTACACTGCTATCTCTATAAACATGGAAATAACTACACTGCTATCTGTGTAAACATGGAAATATCTACACCGCCACCTGTATGAACATGGAAATATCTACACTGCCATCTGTATGAACATGGAAATATCTACACCGCCATCTGTATGAACATGGAAATATCTACAACGCTTACTGAAAGAACATGGAAATACCTACACCGCTATCTGTATGAACATGGAAATATCTACACCGCTATCTGTATGAACATGGAAATATCTACACCGCTCTCTGAATGAACATGGAAATATCTAAACGGCTATCCGTAGGAACATGGAAATATCTACACCGCTATCTGTATGAACATGCAAATATCTACACCGGCATCTGGATGAACATGGAAATAACTACACCGCTATCTGCATGAACATGGAAATATCTACACAGCTATCTGCATATACATGGAAATATCTACACAGATTTCTCTATAAATATGGAAATAACTACAGCGCTATCTCTATAAACTTCAAAATATCTACACCACCATCTGTATGAACATGGAAATATCTACACCGCCATCTGTACGAACATGGACGTATCTACACCGCCATCTGTATTAAGATGGAAATATCTACACCGCTATCTTTATAAACATGGAAATATCTGCACCACTATCTGTATAAACATGGAAATATCCGCACCGCTATCTGTATAAACATGGAAATATCTACACCGCTATCTGCATAAACATGGAAATATCCACACCGCTATCTGTGTAAACATGGAAATGTCCACACCGCTATCTGTGTAAACATGGAAATATCTACACCGCCATCTGTGTAAACATAAAAATATCTAAACCGCCATCTCTTTAAACATGGAAATATCTACACCGCCATCTGTATGAACATGGAAATATCTACACCGCCATCTCTATAACCTTGGAAATATCTTCACCGCTACCTGTATGAACATGCAAATATCTACACTGCTATCTGTATTTAAATTGGAATTATCTACACCACTATCTCTATAAACATGGAAATATCTACACCGCTATCTGTATAAACATGGAAATATCTACACCACTATCTATATAAACATGGAAATAACTTCACCACTATCTGTATAAACACGGAAATATCTACAACGCTGTCTCTATAAACTTGGAAATAACTACACCACTATCTCTATAAACATGGATATATCTAGAGCGCCATCTCTATAAACATGGAAATATCTACACCACCATCTGTATAAACATGGAAATATCTATACCGCTATCTGCATAAACATGGAAATATCTACACCACCATCTCTATGAACATGTAAATATCTACACCGCCATCTGTATGAACATGGAAATATCTACCCCGCTATCTGTATGAACACGGAAATATCTATACCGCTATCTGTATGAACATGCAAATATCTACACAGCTATCTGGTTATCAATGGAAATATCTGCACTGCTATCTCTATAAACATGGATATAACTACACTGCTATCTGTATAAACATGGAAATATCTACACCGCCACCTGTATGAACATGGAAATATCTACACTGCCATTAGTACGAACATGGAAATATCTACACCGCCATCTGTATGAACATGTAAATATGTACAATGCCATCTGTATGAACATGGGAATATCTACACCGCTGACTGTATGAGCATGGAAATATCTACAACGCTATCTGTATGAACATGGAAATATCTACACCGTTATCTGTAGGAACATGGAAATAACTACTCCGCTATCTGTATGAACATGGAAATATGTACAATGCTCTCTGTATGAACATGGAAATATCTACACCGCTATCCGTACGAACCTGCAAATACCTACACAGCTATCTGTATATCAATGGAAATATCTACACAGCTATCTCTATAAACATGGAAATAACTACACTGCTATCTGCATAAACATGGGAATATCTACACCGCCACCTGTATGAACATGGATATATCTACACTGCCATCCATACGAACTTGGAAATATCTACACCACCATCTGTATGAACACGTAAATATCTACACGGCCCTCTGTATGAAAATGGAAATATCTACACTGCTAACTGTATGAACATGGAAATATCTGCACCGCCATCTGTACGAACATGGAAATATCTACACCGCCATTTGTATGTACATGGAAATATCTACACGGCCATCTCTATGAACATGGAAATACCTACACCGCCATTTGTATGAACATGGAAATATCTTCACCCCCATCTGTATGAACATGGATATATCTACACCGGCATCTGGATGAACTTGGAAATATCTTCACCGCTATCTGCATGAACATGGAAATATCTACACAGCTATCTGCATATACATGGAAATATCTACACAGATTTCTCTATAAATATGCAAATAACTACAGCGTTATCACTATAAACTTTGGAATATCTACACCGCCATCTGAATGAACATGGAAATATCTACAAAGCCCTCTGTACGAACATGGACATATCTACACCGCCATCTGTAATAAGATGGAAATATCTACACCGCTATCTGTATAAACATGGAAATATCTGCCCATCTGTATAAACATGGAAATATCCGCACCGCTATCTGTATAAACATGGAAATATCTACACCGCTATTTGCATAAACATGGAAATATCCACACCGCAATTTGTTTAAACATGGAAATGTCTACACCGCTATCTGTGTAAACAGGAATATATCTACACCGCCATCTCTATAAACATGGAAATATCTACATCGCCATCTGTATGAACATGGAAATATCTACACCGCCATCTCTGTAAACTTGGAAATAACTACACCGCTATCTGAATGAACTTGGAAATTTCTACACTGCTATCTGTATAAAATTGGAATTACCTACACCACTATCTCTATAAACATGGAAATACCTACACTGCTATCTGTATAAACATGGAAATATCTACACCGCTATCTGTATAAACATAGAAATATCTTCATCGTTATCTGTATAAACATGGAAATATCTACAACGCTGTCTCTATAAACTTGGAAATAACTACACCATCTCTATAAACATGGAAATATCTAGACCGCCATCTCTATCAACATGGAAATATCTACACCACCATCTGTATAAACATGGAAATATCTATACCGCTATCTGCATAAACATGGAAATACCTACACCGCCATCTCTAAGAACATGGATATATCTACACCGCAATCTGTACGAACATGGAAATATCTACACCGCCATATTTACGAACATGTAAATATGTAGACCACCATCTGTATGAACATGGAAATATCTACACCGCTAACTGTAAGAGCATGGAAACATCTACACAGCTATCTGTATGAACATGGAGATATCTACACCTTTATCTGTACGAACATGAAAATATCTACACCGTTATCTGTATGAACATGGAAATATCTAAACCGCTATCTGTACGAACATGGAAATATCTACACCGCTATCTGTACGAACATGGAAACATCTACAGCTCTATCTGTATGAACATGCAAATATCTACACAGCTGTCTGTATATCAATGGAAATATCTACACTGCTATCTCTATAAACATGGAAATAACTACACTGCTATCTGTATAAACATGGAAATAGCTACACCGCCACCTGTATGAACATGGAAATATCTACACCGCCATCTGTATGAACATGGAAATATCTTCACCGCCATCTGTATGAACATTGATATATCTACACCGGCATCTGGATGAACATGGAAATATCTACACCGCTATCTGCATCAACATGGAAATATCTACACAGCTATCTGCATTTACATGGAAATACCTACACAGATTTCACTATAAATATGGAAATAACTACAGCGCTATCTCCATAAACTTCGAAATACCTACTCCGCCATCTGTATGAACATGGAAATATCTACACCGCCATCTGTACGAACATGGACATGTCTACACCGCCATCTGTATTAAGATGGAAATATCTACACCGCTATCTGTATAAACAGGGAAATATCTGCACCACTATCTGTATAAACATGGAAATAACCTCACCGCTATCTGTATAAACATGGAAATATCTACACCGCTATCTGCGTAAACATGGAAATATCCACACCGCTATCTGTGTAAACATGGACATATCTACACCGCCATCTGAGTAAACATGAAAATATCTACACCACCATCTATATAAACATGGAAATATCTACACCGCCATCTATATGAACATGGAAATATCTACACCACCGTCTCTATAAAGGTGGAAATATCTACACCGCTATCTGTACGAACTGCGAAATATCTACACTGCTATCTGTTTAAAATTGGAATTATCTACTCCACTATCTCTATAAACATGGAAATATCTACACCGCTATCTGTATCAACATGGAAATATCTACACCGCTATCTGTATAAACATGGAAATATCTTCACCGCTATCTGTATAAACATGGAAATGTCTACAACGCTGTCTCTATAAACTTGGAAATAACTACACCACTATCTCTATAAACATGGAAATATCAAGACTGCCATCTCTATAAACATGGAAATATCTACACCACCATCTGTATAAACATGGAAATATCTATACTGCTATCTGCATAAACATGAAAATATCTACACTGCCATCTCTATGAACATCGAAATATCTACACCGCCATCTGTACGAACATGGAAATATTTACACCGCCATATTTACGAACATGTAAATATCTACACCGCCATCTGTATGAACATGGAAATATCTACACCGCTATCTGTACGAACATGGAAATATCTACACCGCTATCTGTATGAACATGGAAATATCTACACCACTATCTGTATGAACATGGAAATATCTACACCGCTATCTGTATGAACATGGATATATCTACACAGCCATCTGGATGAACATGGAAATATCTACACCGCTATCTGTGTAAACATGCATACATCTTCACAGCTATCTGTATAAACCTGGAAATATCTACACCGCTATCTGTGTGAACATGGAAATATCTACACCGATATCTGTTTGAACATGGAAATATCTACACCGATATCTGCATGGACATGGAAATATCTACACCGCTACCTGTATAAACATGGAAATATCAGCACCGCTATCTGTATGAACACGGAAATATCTACACCGCCATCAGTATGAACATGGGAATATCTTCACCGCCATCTGTATGAACATGGATATATCAACACAGCCATCTGGATGAAAATGGAAATATCTACACCGCTATATATATGAACATGGGAATATCTACACCGCTATCTGTATGAACATGGAAATATCAACACCGCTATCTGAATGAACATGGAAATATCAACACCACTATCTGTATGAACATGGAAATATCTTCACCGCCATCTGTATTAAGATGGAGATATCTACACCGCTATCTGTATAAACATGGAAATATCTACACCACTATCTGTATAAACATGGAAATAACTACACCGCTAACTGTATAAACATGGAAATAACTACACCGCTATCTGTATAAACAAGGAAATATCTACACCTCTACCTGTATAAACATGGAAATATCAGCACAGCCATCTGTATGAACATGGAAATGTCTACACTGCTATCTGTATGAACATGGAAATATCTACACGGCTTTCTGTATGAACATGGAAATCTATTCACCGCCGTGTGTATGAAGATGGATATATCTACACAGCCATCTGGATGAACATGCAAATATCTACACTGCTATATATATGAACAAGGGAATATCTACACCGTTATCTGTATGAACATGGAAATAGCTACACCGCTATCTGTATGAACATGGAAATATCTACACCACTACCTGTATGAACATGGAAATATCAACACCACTATCTGTATAAACATGGAAATATCTACACCACTATCTGTATGAACATGGAAATATCTTCACTGCCATCTGTATGAACATGGATATATCTACACAGCCATCTGGATGAACATGGAAATATCTACACCGCCATCTGTATGAACATATAAATATCTACACCGCCAACTGTATTAAGATGGAGATATCTACACCGCTATCTGTTTAAATATGGAAATATCTACACCGCTTTCTGTATAAACATGGAAATATCTACACCGCTATCTGTATAAACATGGAAATATCTACACCGCTACCTGTATAAACATGGAAATATCAGCACCGCTATCTCTATGAACATGGAAATATCTACAACGCTATCTGTGTAAACATGCATACATCTTCCCCGCTATCTGCATAAACATGGAAACATCTACACCGCTATCTGTGTGAACATGGAAATATCTACAACGCTATCTGTTTGAACATAGAAATATCTACACCGCTATCTGCATGAAAATGGAAATATCTACACAGCTATCTGCATATACATGGATATATGTACAAAGCTATCTCTTTACACATGGAAATAACTACACCGCTATCTCTATAAACATGGATATATCTACACCGCCATCTGTATGAACATGGAAATATCTGCACCGCCATCTGTATGAACATATAAATATCTACACCGCCATCTGTATTAAGATGGAGATATCTACAGCGCTATCTGTATAAACATGAAAATATCCACCCCGCTATCTGTATAAACATGGAAATATCAGCACCGCTACCTTTATAAACATGGAAATATCAGCACCGCTATCTGTATAAACATGGAAATATCAGCACCGCTATCTGTATGAACATGGAAATATCATCCCCTCTATCTGTATGATAATGGAAATATCTACACCACTATCTGTATGAACATGGAAATATCCACAGTGCTATCTGTATGAACATGGAATTACCTTCACCGCCATCTGTATGAAAATGGATATGTCTACACAGCTATCTGGATGAACATGGAAATATCTACACCGCTATCTGTATGAACATGGAAATAGCTACACCGCTATCTGTATGAACATGGAAATATCTACACCACTATCTCTATGAACATGGAAATAGCTACACCGCTATCTGTATGAACATGGAAATACCTACACCGCTATCTCTATAAACATGGAAATATCTACACCGCCATCTGTATGACCATGGAAATATCTGCACCGCCATCTGTATGGACATGGAAATAGCTACACCGCCAACTGTATTAAGATGGAGATAACTACACCGCTATCTGTATAAACTTGGAAATATCTACACCGCTATCTGTATAAACATGGAAATATCTACACCGCTATCTGTATAAACATGGAAATATCTACATCGCTACCTGTATAAACATGGAATTATAATCACGGCTATCTGTATGAACATGGAAATATCTACACCGCTATCTGTACGAACATGGAAATATCTACACCGCTATCTGTATGAACATGGAAATAGCTACACCGCTATCTGTATGAACAAGGAAATATCTACAGCACTATCTGTATGAACATGGAAATATCTACACCGCTATCTGTTTGAACATGGATATATCTACACAGCCATCTGGATGAACATGGAAATATCTACACCGATATCTGTATGAACATAGAAATATATACCCCGCTATCTGTGTAAACATGAATACATCTTCACTGCTATCTGTATAAACATGGAAATATCTGCAACGCCTTTTGTAAGAACATATAAATATCTACACCGCCAACTGTATTAAGATGGAGATATCTACACCGCTATCTGCATAAACTTGGAAATATCTACACCGCTATCTGTATAAACATGGAAATATCTACACCGCTACCTGTATAAACATGGAAATATAAGCACCGCTATCTGTATGAACATGGAAATATCTACACGGCTATCTGTACGAACATGGAAATATCTACACCGCTATCTGTATGACCATGGAAATAGCTACACCGCTATCTGTATGAACATGGAAATATCTTCAGCACTATCTGTAGGAACACGGAAATATCTACACCGCTATCTGTATGGACATGGATATATCTACACAGCCATCTGGATGAACATGGAAATATCTACACCGATATCTGCATAAGCATGGAAATATCTACACCGCTATCCGTGTAAACATGCATACATCTTCACCGCTATCTGTATAAACATGGAAATATCTTCACCGCAATCTGTATGATCATGGATATATCTACACAGACGTCTGGATGAACATGGAAATAACTACACCGCTATCTGTATGAACATGGAAATATCTTCACCGCCATCTGTATGAACATGGATATATCTAAAAGCCATCTGGATGAACATGGAAATACCTACACCGCTATCTGTATGAACATGGAAATAGCTACACCACTATCTGTATGAACACGGAAATACCTACACCGCTATCTGTATGAACATGGAAATATATACACCGATATCTGTATAAGCACGGAAATATCTACACCGCTATCTGTATGAACATGGAAATATCTACACCACTATCTGTATAAACATGGAAATATCTACACCGCTACCTGTATAAACATGGAAATATCAGCACCGCTATCTGTATGAACGTGGAAATATCTACACCGCTATCTGTATGAACATGGAAATATCTCCACCGCTATCTGTTTGAACATGGAAATATCTACACCGCTATCTGCATGAAAATGGAAATATCTATACAGCTATCTGCAGGTAAATGGAAATATCTACACAGCTATCTCTTTACACATGGAAATAACTACACCGCTATCTCTATAAACATGGAAATATCTGCACCGCCATCTGTATGAACATATAAATATCTAAACCGCCATCTGTATTAAGATGGAGATATCTACACCGCTATCTGTATAAACATGGAAATATCAGCACCGCTATGTGTATGAACATGGAAATATCTACAAGGCTATCTGTTCAAACATGGAAATATCAGCACCGCTTTCTGTATGAACGTGGAAATATCAGCCCCTCTATCTGTATGAACATGGAAATATCTACACCACTATCTGTATGAACATGGAAATATCTACACCGCTATCTGTATGAACATGGAATTACCTTCACCGTCATCTGTATGAACATGGATATGTCTACACAGCCATCTGGATGAACATGGAAATATCTACACCGCTATCTGTATGAACATGGAAATATCTACACCGCTATCTGTATGAACATGGAAATATCTATACCGCTATCTGTATGAACAAGGAAATATCTACACCATTATCTGTATGAACATGGAAATATCTACACCGCTATCTGTATGAACATGGAAATAGCTACACCGCTATCTCTATAAACATGGAAATGTCTACACCGCCATCTGTATGAACTTGGAAATATCTGCACCGCCATCTGTATGAACATATAAATATCTACACCGCCAACTGTATTAAGATGGAGATATCTACACCGCTATCTGTATAAACATGGAAATATCTACACCGCTTTCTGTATAAACATGGAAATATCTACACCGCTATCTGTATAAACATGAAAATATCCACCCCGCTATCTGTATAAACATGGAAATATCAGCACCGCTACCTTTATAAACATGGAAATATCAGCACCGCTATCTGTATAAACATGGAAATATCAGCACCGCTATCTGTATGAACATGGAAATATCAGCCCCTCTATCTGTATGATCATGGAAATATCTACACCACTATCTGTATGAACATGGAAATATCCACAGTGCTATCTGTATGAACATGGAATTACCTTCACCGCCATCTGTATGAACATGGATATGTCTACACAGCCATCTGGATGAACATGGAAATATCTACACCGCTATCTGTATGAACATGGAAATAGCTACACCGCTATCTGTATGAACATGGAAATATCTACACCACTATCTCTATGAACATGGAAATATCTACACCGCTATCTGTATGAACATGGAAATACCTACACCGCTATCTCTATAAACATGGAAATATCTACACCGCCATCTGTATGACCATGGAAATATCTGCACCGCCATCTGTATGGACATGGAATTAGCTACACCGCCAACTGTATTAAGATGGAGATAACTACACCGCTATCTGTATAAACTTGGAAATATCTACACCGCTATCTGTATAAACATGGAAATATCTACACCGCTATCTGTATAAACATGGAAATATCTACATCGCTACCTGTATAAACATGGAATTATAATCACGGCTATCTGTATGAACATGGAAATATCTACACCGCTATCTGTACGAACATGGAAATATCTACACCGCTATCTGTATGAACATGGAAATAGCTACACCGCTATCTGTATGAACAAGGAAATATCTACAGCACTATCTGTATGAACATGGAAATATCTACACCGCTATCTGTTTGAGCATGGAAATATCTACAATGCTATCTGCATGAAAATGGAAATATCTACACAGCTATCTGCATATACATGGAAATATCTACAAAGCTATCTCTTTACACATGGAAATATCTACACCGCTATCTCAATAAACATGGATATATCTACACCGCCATCTGTATGAACATGGAAATATCTGCACCGCCATCTGTATGAACATATAAATATCTACACCGCCATCTGTATTAAGATGGAGATATCTACACCGCTATCTGTATAAACATGAAAATATCCACCACGCTATCTGTATAAACATGGAATTATCTACACCGCTATCTGTATAAAGATGGAAATATCAGCACCGCTATCTGTATGAACATGGAAATATCAGCCCCTCTATCTGTATGAACATGGAAATATCAGCACCACTATCTGTATGAAGATGGAAATATCTACACCACTATCTGTATGAACATGGAAATATCTGCACCGCTATCTGTTTGAACATGGAAATATCTACACCGCTATCTGCATGAAAATGGAAATATCTACACAGCTATCTGCATATACATGGAAATATCTACAAAGCTATCTCTTTACACATGGAAATAACTACACCGCTATCTCTATAAACATGGAAATATCTACACCGCCATCTCTATGAACATGGAAATATCTGCACCGCCATCTGTATCAACATATAAATATCTACACCGCCATCTGTATTAAGTTGGAGATATCTACACCGCTATCTGTATAAACATGGAAATATCTACACCGCTATCTGTATAAACATGGAAATATCTACACTGCTATCTGTATAAACATGGAAATATCTACACCGCTACCTGTATAAACATGGAAATATCAGCACCGCTATCTGTATGAACATGGAATTATCTACACCGCTATCTGTGTAAACATGCATACACCTTCACCGTTATCTGTATAAACATGGAAATATCTACACCGCTATCTGTATGAACATGGAAATATCTACACCGCTATCCGTTTGAACATGGAAATATCTACACCGCTATCTGCATGAAAATGGAAATATCTACACAGCTATCTGCATATACATGGAAATATCTACAAAGCTATCTCTTTACACATGGAAACAACTACACCGCTATCTCTATAAACATGGAAATATCTACACCGCCATCTGTATGAACATGGAAATATGTGCACCCACATCTGTATGAACATATAAATATCTACACCCCCATCTGTATTAAGATGGAGATATCTACAGCGCTATCTGTATAAACATTGAAATATCTACACCGTTATCTGTATAAACATGGAAATATCTACACCGCTATCTGTATAAACATGGAAATATCAGCACCGATATCTGTATGAGCATGGAAATATCAGCCCCTCTATCGGTATGAACATGGAAATATCTACACCAATATCTGTATGAACATGGAAATAACTACACCGCTATCTGTATGAACATGGAATTACCTTCACCGTCATCTGCATGAACATGGATATGTCTACACAGGCATCTGGATGAACATGGAAATATCTACACCGCTATCTGTATGAACATGGAAATAGCTACAACGCTATCTGTATGAACATGGAAATATCTACACCACTATCTGTATGAACATGGAAATATCTACACCGCTATCTGTATGAACATGGAAATAGCTACACTGCTATCTCTATAAACATGGAAATATCTACACCGCCATCTGTATGAACATGGAAATATCTGCACCGCCATCTGTATGAACATATAAATATCTACACCACCAACTGTATTAAGATGGAGATAACTATACCGCTATCTGTATAAACTTGGAAATATCTACACCGCTATCTGTATAAACATGGAAATATAAGCACCGCTATCTGTAGGAACATGGAAATATCTACACCGCTATCTGTACGAACATGGAAATATCTACACCACTATCTGTATGAAATTGGAAATAGCTACACCGCTATCTGTATGAACATGAAGATATCTACTGCACTATCTGTTTGAACATGGAAATATCTACACCGCTATCTGTATGAACATGGATATATCTACACAGCCATCTGGATGAACATGGAAATATCTACACCGATATCTGTATGAACATAGAAATATCTACACCGCTATCTGTGTAAACATGCATACATCTTCACTGCTATCTGTATAAACATGGAAATATCTACACCACCATCTGTACGAACATGGAAATATCTGCAACGCCATCTGTAAGAACATATGAATATCTACACCACCAACTGTATTAAGATGGAGATATCTACACCGCTATCTGTATAAACTTGGAAATATCTACACCGCTATCTGTATAAAAATGGAAATATCTACACCGCTATCTGTATAAACATGGAAATAACTACACCGCTACCTGTATAAACATGGAAATATAAGCACCGCTATCTGTATGAACATGGAAATATCTACACCACTATCTGTATGAACATGGAGATATCTACACCGCTATCTGTATGAACATCGAAATAGCTACACCGCTATCTCTATAAACATGGAAATGTCTACACCGCAATCTGTATGAACATGGAAATATCTGCATCGCCATCTGTATGAACATATAAATATCTACACCGCCAACTGTATTAAGATGGAGATATCTACACCGCTATCTGTATAAACATGGAAATATCTACACCGCTTTCTGTATAAACATGGAAATATCTACACCGCTATCTGTATAAACATGGAAATATCTACACCGCTACCTGTATAAACATGGAAATATCAGCACCGTTATCTCTATGAACATGGAAATATCTACAAAGCTATCTGTGTAAACATGCATACATCTTCACCGCTATCTGCATAAACATGGAAACGTCTACACCGTTATCTGTATGAACATGGAAATACCTTCACCGCCATCTGTATGAACATAGATATATCTACACAGCCATCTGGATGAACATGGAAATATCTACACCACTATCTGTATAAAGACGGAAATACCTACACCGCTATCTGTATGAACATGGAAATATCTACACCGATATCTGTATAAACACGGAAATATCTACACCGCTATCTGTATGAACATGGAAATATCCACACCGCTATCTGTATAAACATGGAAATATCTACACCGCTACCTGTATAAACATGGAAATATCAGCACCGCTATCTGTATGAACATGGAAATATCTACACCGCTATCTGTTTGAACATGGAAATATCTACACCGCTATCTGTTTGAACATGGAAATATCTATACCGCTATCTGCATGAAAATGGAAATATCTACACAGCTATCAGCATATACATGGAAATGTCTACAAAGCTATCTCTTTACACATGGAAATTACTACACAGCTATCTCTATACACATGGAAATATATACACCGCCATCTGTATGAACATAGAAATGTCTGCACCGCAATCCGTATGAACATATAAATATCTACACCGCCATCTGTATAAAGATGGAGATATCTACACCGCTATCTGTATAAACATGGAAATATCTACACCGCTATCTGTATGAACATGGAAATATCTACAGCACTCTCTGTATGAACATGGAAATATCTGCACCGCTATCTGTATGAACATGGATATATCTACACAGCCATCTGGATGAACATGGAAATATCTTCACCGATATCTGTATGAACATAGAAATATCTACACCGCTATCTGTGTAAACATGCATACATCTTCACCGCTATCTGTATAAACATGGAAATAACTACACCGCCATCTGTACGAACATGAAAATATCTGCACCGCCATCTATACGAACATATAAATATCTACACCGCCAACTGTATTAAGATGGAGATATCTACACCGCTATTTGTATAAACTTGGAAATATCTACCCCGCTATCTGTATAAACATGGAAATATCTACACCGCTATCTGTGTAAACATGGAAATATCTACACCGCTACCTGTATAAACATGGAAATATAAGCACCACTATCTGTATGAACATGGAAATATCTACACAGCTATCTGTACGAACATGGAAATATCTACACCGCTATCTGTATGAACATGGAAATAGCTACACCGCTATCTGTATGAACATGGAAATATCTACACCACTATCTGTATGAAGACGGAAATACCTACACCGCTATCTGTATGAACATGGAAATATCTACACCGATATCTGTATAAACACGGAAATATCTACACCGCTATCAGTATGAACATGGAAATATCTACACCGCTATCTGTATAAACATGGAAATATCTACACCGCTACCTGTATAAACATGGAAATATCAGCACCACTATCTGCATGAACATGGAAATATCTACACCGCTATCAGTATGAACATGGAAATATCTACACCACTATCTCTATAAACACGGAAATATCTACAACGCCATCTGTATGAACATGGAAATATCTGCACCGCCATCTGTATGAACATATAACTATCTACACCGCCATCTGTATTAAGATGGAGATATCTACAGCGCTATCTGTATAAACATGGAAATATCTACACCGCTATCTCTATAAACATGGAAATATCTACACCGCTATCTGTATAAACATGGAAATATCAGCCGCGCTATCTGTATGAGCATGGAAATATCAGCCCCTCTATCGGTATGAACATGGAAATATCTACACCACTATCTGTACGAACATGGAAATATCTACACCGCTATCTGTATGAACATGGAATTAACTTCACCGTCATCTGTATGAACATGGATATGTCTACACAGCCATCTGGATGAACATGGAAATATATACACCGCTATCTGTATGAACATGGAAATAGCTCCACCGCTATCTGTATAAACATGGAAATATCTACACCACTATCTGTATAAACATGGAAATATCAGCAACGCTATCTGTATGAATATGAAAATATCAGCCCTTCTGTCTGTATGAACATGGAAATATCTACACCGCTATCTGTGTAAACATGCATACACCTTCACCGCTCTCTGTAGAAACATGGAAAATCTTCACCGCCATCTGTATGATCATGGATATATCTACACAGCCGTCTGGATGAACATGGAAATATCTACACCGCTATCTGTATGAACATGGAAATATCTTCACTGCCATCTGTATGAACATGGATATATCTACACAGCCATCTGGAGGAACATGGAAATATCTACACCGCTATCTGTATGAACATGGAAATAGCTACACCGCTATCTGTATGAACATGGAAATATGTACACCACTATCTGTATGAACACGGAAATATCTACACCGCTATCTGTATGAACATGGAAATATCTACACCGCTATCTGTATAAACACGGAAATATCTACACCGCTATCTGTATAAACATGGAAATATCTTCACCGCTGTCTGTTTAAACATGGAAATATCTACACCGCTACCTGTATAAACATGGAAATATCAGCACCGCTATCTGTATGAACATGGAAATATCTACACCGCTATCTGTACGAACATGGAAATATCTACACCGCTATCTGTTTGAACATGGAAATATCAACACCGCTATCTGCATGAAAATGGAAATATCTACACAGCTATCTGCATATACATGGAAATATCTACAAAGCTATCTCTTTACACATGTAAATAACTACACCGCTATCTCTATAAACATGGAAATATCTACACCGCCATCTGTTTGAACATGGAAATATCTGCACTGCCATCTGTATGAACACATAAATATCTACACCGCCATCTGTATTAAGATGGAGATATCTACACCGTTATCTGTATAAACATGGAAATATCTACACCGCTATCTGTATAAACATGGAAATATCTACACCGCTATCTGTATAAACATGGAAATATCTACACCGCTACCTGTATAAACATGGAAAAATCAGCACCGCTATCTGTATGAACATGGAAATATCTACACCGCTATCTGTATGAAACTGGAAATATCTACACCGCTATCTGTAAGAACATGGAAATATCTTCACCGCCATCTGTATGAACATGGAAATATCTTCACCGCCATCTGTATGAACATGGATATATCTACACAGCCATATGGATGAACATGGAAATATCAGCACCGCTATCTGTAAGAACATGGAAATATATACACCGCTATCTGTATTAAAATGGAAATATCTACACCGCTATCTGTATGCACATGGAAATATCTTCACCGCCATCTGTATGAACATGGATATATCTACACCGCTACCTGTATAAACATGGAAATATCAGCACCGATATCTGTATGAACATGGAAATATCTACACCGCTATCTGTGTAAACATGCATACATGTTCACCGCTATCTGTATAAACATGGAAATATCTACACCGCTATCTGTATGAACTTGGAAATATCTACACCGCTATCTGTTTGAACATGGAAATATCTACACCGCTATCTGCATGAAAATGGAAATATCTACACAGCTATCTGCATATACATGGAAATATCTACAAAGCTATCTCTTTACACATGGAAATAACCACACCGCTATCTCTATAAACATGGAAATATCTACACCGCCATCTGTATGAACATGGAAATATCTGCACCGCCATCTGTATGAACATATAAATATCTTCACCGCCATCTGTATTAAGATGGAGATATCTACACCGCTGTCTGTATAAACCTGGAAATATCTACACCGCTATCTGTATAAACATGGAAATATCTACACCGCTAGCTGTATAAACATGGAAATATCCACACTGTTACCTGTATAAACATGGAAATATCAGCACCGCTATGTGTACGAACATGGAAATATCTACACCGCTATCTGTATGAACATGGAAATAGCTACACCGCTATCTGTATGAACATGGAAATATCTACACCACTATCTGTATGAACATGGAAATATCTTCACCGCTATCTGTATGACCATGGATATGTCTACACAGCCATCTGTATGAACATGGAAATATCTACACCGCTATCTGTATGAACATGGAAATATCTGCACCGCCATCTGTATGAACATATAAATATCTACACTGCCATCTGTATTAAGATGGAGATATCTACACCGCTATCTGTATAAACATGGAAATATCTACACCGCTACCTGTATAAACATGGAAATATCAGCATCGCTATCTGTATGAACATGGAAATTTCAGACCCTCTATCTGTATGAACATGGAAATATCTACACCACTATCTGTATGAACATTGAAATATCTACACCGCAACCTGTATAAACATGGAAATATCAGCACCGCTATCTGTATGAACAAGGAAATATCTACACCGCTATCTGTGTAAACATGCATACATCTTCACCGCTGTCTGTATCAACATGGAAATATTTACACCGCTATCTGTATGAACATGGAAATATCTACACTGCTATCTGTTTGAACATCGAAATATCTACACCGCTATCTGCATGATAATTTAAATATATACACAGCTATCTGCATATACATGGAAATATCTACAAAGCTATCTCTCTGCACATGGATATATCTACACCGCTATCTCTATAAACATGGAAATATCTACACCGCCATCTGTATGAACATGGAAATATCTGCACCGCCATCTGTATGAACATATAAATAACTACACCGCCATCTGTATTAACATGGAGATATCTACACCGCTATCTGTATAAACATGGAAATATCTACACCTCTATCTGTATAAACACGGAAATATCTACACCGCTATCTGTATAAACATGGAAATATCAGCACCGCTATCTCTATGAACATGGAAATATCAGCCCCTCTATCTGTATGAACATGGAAATATCTACACCACTATCTGTATGAACATTGAAATATCTACACCGCTATCTGTATGAACATGGAATTACCTTCACCGCCATCTGTATGAACATGGATATGTCTACACAGCCATCTGGATGAACATGGAAATATCTACACCGCTATCTGTATGAACATAGAAATAGCTACACCGCTATCTGTATGAACATGGAATTATCTTCACCACCATCTGTGTGAACATGGATATGTCTACACAGCCATCTGGATGAACATGGAAATATCTACACCGCTATCTGTATGAACATGGAAATATCTACACCACTATCTGTGTAAACAGGCATACAACTT
This sequence comes from Gorilla gorilla gorilla, assembly GCF_029281585.2. Classification (NCBI taxonomy): domain Eukaryota; kingdom Metazoa; phylum Chordata; class Mammalia; order Primates; family Hominidae; genus Gorilla; species Gorilla gorilla. Next base: position 2,919,085 of record NC_073224.2, read on the forward strand.
CACCGATATCTGTATAAACATGGAAATTTCTACACCGCTATCTGTATGAACATGGAAATACCTACACCGCTATCTTTTTGAACTTAGAAGTATCTACACCGCTATCTGCATGAAAATGGAAATATCTACACAGCTATCTGAATATACATGGAAATATCTACACAGCTATCTCTTTACACATGGAAATAACTACACCACTATCTGTATGAACATGGAATTATCTACACCACTATCTGTATGAACATGGAAATATCTGCACCGCCATCTGTATGAACATATAAATATCTACACCGCCAACTGTATTAAGATGGAGATATCTACTCCGCTATCTGTATAAACATGGAAATATCTACACCACTATCTGTATGAACATGGAAACATCTAGACCGCAATCTGTATGATCATGGATATATCAACACAGTCATCTGGATGAACATGGAAATATCTACACCGCTATCTGTGTAAACATGCATACATCTTCACCGCTATCTGTAAACATGGAAATATTTACACCGCTATGTGGATGAACATGGAAATATCTACACAGCTGTCTGTATATACATGGAAATATCTACACCGCTATCTGTATAAACATGGAAATATCTACACCGCTATCTGTATAAACATGGAAATATCTACACCGCTACCTGTATAAAGATGGAAATATCAGCACCGCTATCTGTATGGACATGGAAATATCTACACCGATATCTGTTTGAACATGGAAATATCTACACCGCTATCTGTTTGAACATGGAAATATCTACCCTGCTATCTGCATGAAAATGGAAATATCTACAGAGCTATCTGCATATACATGGAAATATCTACACAGCTATCTCTTTACACATGGAAATAAATACAACGCTATCTGTAGGAACATGGAAATATCTGCACCACCATCTGTAGGCAGATATAAATATCTACACCGCCGTCTGTATTAAGATGGAGATATCTACACTGCAATCTATATAAACCTGGAAATATCTACACCGCTATCTGTATAAACATGGAAATATCTACACCGCTATCTGTATAAACATGTAAATATCTACACCGCTATCTGTATGAACATGGAAATATCTACACCTCTATCTGTTTGAACATGGAAATCTCTAAACCGCTCTCTGCATGAAAATGGAAATATCTACACAGCTATCTGCATATAAATGGAAATATCTACACAGCTATCTCTTTACACATGGAAATAACTACACCGCTATCTGTATGAACATGGAATTATCTACACCACTATCTGTATGAACATGGAAATATCTTCACCGCCATCTGTATGAACATGGATATATCTACACAGCCATCTGGATGAACATGGAAATATCTACACCGCTATCTGCATGAACATGGAAATGCCTACACCGCTATCTTTATGAACATGGAAATATCTACACCACTATCTGTATGAACATGGAAATATCTACACCGCAATCTGTATGACCATGGACACATCAACACAGCCATCTGGATGAACATGGAAATATCTACACCGCTATCAGTTTAAACATGCATACATCTTCACCGCTATCTGTATAAACATGGAAATATATACACCGCTATCTGTATAAACATGGAAATATCTTCACCGCCATCTGTATGAACATGGATATATCTACACAGACATCTGGATGAACATGTAAATATCTACAAAGCTAACTGTATGAACATGGAAATATCCTCACCGCCATCTGTATGAACTTGGATATATCTACACAGCCATCTGGATGAACATGGAAATATCTACACCGCTATCTGTATGAACATGGAAATAGCTACACCGCTATCTGTATGAACACGGAAATAACTACAACACTCTCTGTATGAACTTGGAAATATCTGCCCCTCTATCTGTATGAATATGGAAATATCTTCACCGCCATCTGTATGAACACGGATATATCTACACAGCCATCTGGATGAACACGGAAATATCTACCCCGCTATCTGCATGAACATGGAAATAGCTACACCGCTATCTGTATGAACATGGAAATATCTACACCACTATCTGTATGAACATGGAAATAACTACACCGCTATCTGTATGAACATGGATATATCAACACAGCCATCTGGATGAACATGTAAATATCTACACCGCTATCTGTGTAAACATGCATACATCTTCACCGCTATCTGTATAAACATGGAAAGATATACACCGCTATCTGGATGAACATGGAAATATCTACAACGCTATCTGTTTGAACATGGAGATATCTACACCGCTATCTGCATGAACATGGAAATATCTACAGAACTATCTGCATATACATGGAAATATCTACACAGCTATCTCTTTACACATGGAAATAAATACACCGCTATCTGTAGGAACATGGAAATATCTGCACCACCATCTGTATGCAGATATAAATAACTACTCCGCCATCTGTATTAAGATGGAGATATCTACACTGCAATCTATATAAACCTGGAAATATCTACACCGCTAACTGTATAAACATGGAAATATCTACACCGCTATCTGTATAAACATGGAAATATCTACACCGCTATCTGTATGAACATGGAAATATCTACACCGCTATCTGTATGAACATGGAAATATCCTCACCGCCATCTGTATGAACATGGATATATCTACACAGCCATCTGGATGAACATGGAAATATCAGCACCGCTATCTGTATGAACATGGAAATATCTACACCGCTATCTATATGAACATGGAAATATCTACACCGCTATCTGTATGAACATGGAAATATCTTCACCGCCATGTGTATGAACATGGAAATAACTACACAGCCATCTGGATGAACATGGAAATATCTACACCACTATCTGTACGAACATGGAAATATCTACACCGCTATCTGTATGAACATGGAAATATCTTCACCCCCATCTGTATGAACATGGATATATCTACACAGCCATATGGATGAACATGGAAATATCTACACCGCTATCTGCATGAACATGGAAATATCTACACCGCTATCTGCATGAACATGGAAATATCTACACCGCTATCTGTATGAACATATATATATCTACACAGCCATCTGGATGAACATTTAAATATCTACACCGCTATCAGTATGAACATGGAAATATCTACACCGCTATCAGTGTAAACATGCATACATCTTCACCGCTATCTGTATAAACATGGAAATATCTACACCGCTGTCTGTATGAACATGGAAATATCTACACCGCTATCTGTTTGAACATGGAAATATCTAAACCGCTATCTGCATGAAAATGGAAATATCTACACAGCTATCTCCATATACATGGAAATATCTACACCGCTATCTCTTTAAACATGGAAATAACTACACCGCTATCTGTATGAACATGGATATATCTACACCGCCATCTGTATGAACATGGAAATATCTGCACGGCCATCAGTATGAACGTATAAATATCTACATCGCCATCAGTATTAAGATGGAGATATCTACACCGCTATGTGTATAAACATGGACATATCTACACCGCTACCTGTATAAACATGGAAATATCAGCACCGCTATCTGTATGAACATGGAAATATCAGCCCCTCTATCTGTATGAACTTGGAAATATCTACACCACTATCTGTACGATAATGGAAATATCTACACCGCTATCTGTATGAACATGGAATTATCTTCACCGCCATCTGTATGAAAATGGATATGTCTACACAGCCATCTGGATGAACATGGAAATATCAGCCCCTCTATCTGTATGAACATGGAAATATCTACACCGCTATCTGTGTGAACATGGAAATATCTGCACGGCCATCTGCATGAACATATAAATATCTACACCGCCATCTGTATTAAGATGGAGATATCTACACCGCTATCTGTATAAACATGGAAATATCTACACCGCTATCTGTATGATCATGGAAATATCTACACCGCTATCTGTATGAACATGGAAATATCTACACCGCTATCTGTATGAACATGGAAATACCTTCACCGCCAACTGTATGAACATGGATATATCTACACAGCCATATGGATGAACATGGAAAAAACTACACCACTATCTGTATGAACATGGAAATATCTGCACCGCTATCTGTATGAACATGGAAATATCTAAACCACTATCTGTATGAACATGGAAATATCTACACCGCTATCTGTATGAACATGGAAATATCTTCAACGCCATCTGTATGAACATGGATATATCTACAAAGCCCTCTGGATGAACATGGAAATATCTACACTGCTATCTGTATGAACATGGAAATATGTACACCGCTATCTGTGTAAACAGGCATACATCTTCACCGCAATCTGTATAAACATGGAAATTACTACACCGCTTTCTGTATGAACATGGAAATACCTACACTGCTATCTTTTTGAACTTAGAAATATCTACACCGCTATCTGCATGAAAATGGAAATATCTACACAGCTATCTGAATATACATGAAAATCTCTACACAGCTATCTCTTTACACATGGAAATAACTACACCGCTATCTGAATGAACATGGAATTATCTACACCACTATCTGTATGAACATGGAAATATCTACACCGCTATCTGTATGAACATGGAAATATCTTCACCGCCATCTGTTTGAACATGGATATATCTACTCAGACATCTGGATGAACATGGAAATATCTACACCGCTATCTGCATGGATATGGAAATAGCTACACCGCTATCTGTATGAACATGGAAATATCTACACCACTATCTGTATGAACTTGGAAATATCTACACCGCTATCTGTATGAACATGGAAATATCTTCACCGCCATCTGTATTAAGATGGAGATATCTACACCGCTATCTGTCTGAATATGGAAATAACTAAACAGCCATCTGGATGAACATGAAAATATCTACACCGCTATCTGTGTAAACATGCATACATCTTCACCGCTATCTGTATAAACATGGAAATATCGACACCGCTATCAGTATGAACATGGAAATATCTACACCCCCATCTGTTTGAACATGGAAATATCTACACCGCTCTCTGCATGAAAATGGAAATATCTACACAGCTATCTGCATATACATGGAAATATCTACACTGCTATCTCTTTACACATGGAAGTAACTACACCGCTATCTGTATGAACATGGTAATATCTACACCGCCATCTGTATGAACATGGAAATATCTGCACCGCCATCTTTATGAACATATAAATATTTACACCGCCATCTGTATTAAGATGAAGGTATCTACACCTCTATCTGTATAAACATGGAAATATCTACACCGCTACCTGTATAAACATGGAAATATCTACACCGCTACCTGTATAAACATGGAAATATCACCACCGCTATCTGTATGAACACGGAAATATCTACACGGCCATCTGTATGAACATGGAAATATCTTCACCGCCATCTGTACGAACATGGATATATCAACACTGCCATGTGGATGAAAATGGAAATATCTACACCGCTATCTGTATGAACATGGATATATCTACACCGCCATCTGTATGAACATGGAAATATCTGCACGGCCATCAGTATGAACGTATAAATATCTACATCGCCATCAGTATTAAGATGGAGATATCTACACCGCTATGTGTATAAACATGGACATATCTACACCGCTACCTGTATAAACATGGAAATATCAGCACCGCTATCTGTATGAACATGGAAATATCAGCCCCTCTATCTGTATGAACTTGGAAATATCTACACCACTATCTGTACGAAAATGGAAATATCTACACCGCTATCTGTATGAACATGGAATTATCTTCACCGCCATTTGTATGAAAATGGATATGTCTACACAGCCATCTGGATGAACATGGAAATATCAGCCCCTCTATCTGTATGAACATGGAAATATCTACACCGCTATCTGTGTGAACATGGAAATATCTGCACGGCCATCTGCATGAACATATAAATATCTACACCGCCATCTGTATTAAGATGGAGATATCTACACCGCTATCTGTATAAACATTGAAATATCTACACCGCTATCTGTATGATCATGGAAATATCTACACCGCTATCTGTATGAACATGGAAATATCTACACCGCTATCTGTATGAACATGGAAATACCTTCACCGCCAACTGTATGAACATGGATATATCTACACAGCCATATGGATGAACATGGAAAAAACTACACCGCTATCTGTATGAACATGGAAATATCTGCACCGCTATCTGTATGAACATGGAAATATCTAAACCACTATCTGTATGAACATGGAAATATCTACACCGCTATCTGTATGAACATGGAAATATCTTCAACGCCATCTGTATGAACATGGATATATCTACAAAGCCCTCTGGATGAACATGGAAATATCTACACGGCTATCTGTATGAACATGGAAATATGTACACCGCTATCTGTGTAAACAGGCATACATCTTCACCGCTATCTGTATAAACATGGAAATTACTACACCGCTTTCTGTATGAACATGGAAATACCTACACCGCTATGTTTTTGAACTTAGAAATATCTACACCGCTATCTGCATGAAAATGGAAATATCTACACAGCTATCTGAATATACATGGAAATCTCTACACAGCTATCTCTTTACACATGGAAATAACTACACCGCTATCTGAATGAACATGGAATTATCTACACCACTATCTGTATGAACATGGAAATACCTACACCGCTATCTGAATGAACATGGAAATATCTACACCGCTATCTGTATGAACATGGAAATATCTTCACCGCCATCTGTATGAACATGGATATATCTACACAGCCATCTGGATGAACATGGAAATATGAGCACCGCTATCTGTATGAACATGGAAATATCTACACCGCTATCTATATGAACATGGAAATATCTACACCGCTATCTGTATGAACATGGAAATATCTTCACCGCCATGTGTATGAACATGGAAATAACTACACAGCCATCTGGATGAACATGGAAATATCTACACCACTATCGGTACGAACATGGAAATATCTACACCGCTATCTGTATGAACATGGAAATATCTTCACCCCCATCTGTATGAACATGGATATATCTACACAGCCATATGGATGAACATGGAAATATCTACACCGCTATCTGCATGAACATGGAAATATCTACACCGCTATCTGCATGAACATGGAAATATCTACACCGCTATCTGTATGAACATATATATATCTACACAGCCATCTGGATGAACATTTAAATATCTACACCGCTATCAGTATGAACATGGAAATATCTACACCGCTATCAGTGTAAACATGCATACATCTTCACCGCTATCTGTATAAACATGGAAATATCTACACCGCTGTCTGTATGAACATGGAAATATCTACACCGCTATCTGTTTGAACATGGAAATATCTAAACCGCTATCTGCATGAAAATGGAAATATCTACACAGCTATCTCCATATACATGGAAATATCTACACCGCTATCTCTTTAAACATGGAAATAACTACACCACTATCTGTATGAACATGGATATATCTACACCGCCATCTGTATGAACTTGGAAATATCTGCACGGCCATCAGTATGAACGTATAAATATCTACATCGCCATCAGTATTAAGATGGAGATATCTACACCGCTATGTGTATAAACATGGACATATCTACACCGCTACCTGTATAAACATGGAAATATCAGCACCGCTATCTGTATGAACATGGAAATATCAGCCCCTCTATCTGTATGAACTTGGAAATATCTACACCACTATCTGTACGAAAATGGAAATATCTACACCGCTATCTGTATGAACATGGAATTATCTTCACCGCCATCTGTATGAAAATGGATATGTCTACACAGCCATCTGGATGAACATGGAAATATCAGCCCCTCTATCTGTATGAACATGGAAATATCTACACCGCTATCTGTGTGAACACGGAAATATCTGCACGGCCATCTGCATGAACATATAAATATCTACACCGCCATCTGTATTAAGATGGAGATATCTACACCGCTATCTGTATAAACATGGAAATATCTACACCGCTACCTGTATAAACATGGAAATATCAGCACCGCTATCTGTATGAACATGGAAATATCAGCCCCTCTATCTGTATGAACTTGGAAATATCTACACCACTATCTGTATGAACATGGAAATATCCACAGTGCTATCTGTATGAACATGGAATTACCTTCACCGCCATCTGTATGAACATGGATATGTCTACACAGCCATCTGGATGAACATGGAAATATCTACACCGCTATCTGTATGAACATGGAAATAGCTACACCGCTATCTGTATGAACATGGAAATATCTACACCACTATCTCTATGAACATGGAAATATCTACACCGCTATCTGTATGAACATGGAAATACCTACACCGCTATCTCTATAAACATGGAAATATCTACACCGCCATCTGTATGACCATGGAAATATCTGCACCGCCATCTGTATGGACATGGAAATAGCTACACCGCCAACTGTATTAAGATGGAGATAACTACACCGCTATCTGTATAAACTTGGAAATATCTACACCGCTATCTGTATAAACATGGAAATATCTACACCGCTATCTGTATAAACATGGAAATATCTACATCGCTACCTGTATAAACATGGAATTATAATCACGGCTATCTGTATGAACATGGAAATATCTACACCGCTATCTGTACGAACATGGAAATATCTACACCGCTATCTGTATGAACATGGAAATAGCTACACCGCTATCTGTATGAACAAGGAAATATCTACAGCACTATCTGTATGAACATGGAAATATCTACACCGCTATCTGTTTGAACATGGATATATCTACACAGCCATCTGGATGAACATGGAAATATCTACACCGATATCTGTATGAACATAGAAATATCTACACCGCTATCTGTGTAAACATGAATACATCTTCACCGCTATCTGTATAAACATGGAAATATCTGCAACGCCTTTTGTAAGAACATATAAATATCTACACCGCCAACTGTATTAAGATGGAGATATCTACACCGCTATCTGCATAAACTTGGAAATATCTACACCGCTATCTGTATAAACATGGAAATATCTACACCGCTACCTGTATAAACATGGAAATATAAGCACCGCTATCTGTATGAACATGGAAATATCTACACCGCTATCTGTACGAACATGGAAATATCTACACCGCTATCTGTATGACCATGGAAATAGCTACACCGCTATCTGTATGAACATGGAAATATCTTCAGCACTATCTGTATGAACACGGAAATATCTACACCGCTATCTGTATGGACATGGATATATCTACACAGCCATCTGGATGAACATGGAAATATCTACACCGATATCTGCATAAGCATGGAAATATCTACACCGCTATCCGTGTAAACATGCATACATCTTCACCGCTATCTGTATAAACATGGAAATATCTTCACCGCAATCTGTATGATCATGGATATATCTACACAGACGTCTGGATGAACATGGAAATAACTACACCGCTATCTGTATGAACATGGAAATATCTTCACCGCCATCTGTATGAACATGGATATATCTAAAAGCCATCTGGATGAACATGGAAATACCTACACCGCTATCTGTATGAACATGGAAATAGCTACACCACTATCTGTATGAACACGGAAATACCTACACCGCTATCTGTATGAACATGGAAATATATACACCGATATCTGTATAAGCACGGAAATATCTACACCGCTATCTGTATGAACATGGAAATATCTACACTACTATCTGTATAAACATGGAAATATCTACACCGCTACCTGTATAAACATGGAAATATCAGCACCGCTATCTGTATGAACGTGGAAATATCTACACCGCTATCTGTATGAACATGGAAATATCTCCACCGCTATCTGTTTGAACATGGAAATATCTACACCGCTATCTGCATGAAAATGGAAATATCTACACAGCTATCTGCATGTAAATGGAAATATCTACACAGCTATCTCTTTACACATGGAAATAACTACACCGCTATCTCTATAAACATGGAAATATCTACACCGCCATCTGTATGAACATGGAAATATCTGCACCGCCATCTGTATGAACATATAAATATCTAAACCGCCATCTGTATTAAGATGGAGATATCTACACCGCTATCTGTATAAACATGGAAATATCAGCACCGCTATGTGTATGAACATGGAAATATCTACAAGGCTATCTGTTCAAACATGGAAATATCAGCACCGCTTTCTGTATGAACGTGGAAATATCAGCCCCTCTACCTGTATGAACATGGAAATATCTACACCACTATCTGTATGAACATGGAAATATCTACACTGCTATCTGTATGAACATGGAATTACCTTCACCGTCATCTGTATGAACATGGATATGTCTACACAGCCATCTGGATGAACATGGAAATATCTACACCGCTATCTGTATGAACATGGAAATATCTACACCGCTATCTGTATGAACATGGAAATATCTATACCGCTATCTGTATGAACAAGGAAATATCTACACCATTATCTGTATGAACATGGAAATATCTACACCGCTATCTGTATGAACATGGAAATAGCTACACCGCTATCTCTATAAACATGGAAATGTCTACACCGCCATCTGTATGAACTTGGAAATATCTGCACCGCCATCTGTATGAACATATAAATATCTACACCGCCAACTGTATTAAGATGGAGATATCTACACCGCTATCTGTATAAACATGGAAATATCTACACCGCTTTCTGTATAAACATGGAAATATCTACACCGCTATCTGTATAAACATGGCAATATCTACACCGCTTCCTGTATAAACATGGAAATATCAGCAGCGCTATCTCTATGAACATGGAACTATCTACACCGCTATCTGTGTAAACATGCATACAACTTCACCGCTATCTGTCTAAACATCGAAACATCTACACCGCTATCTGTGTGAACATGGAAATATCTACAACGCTATCTGTATTAACATGGATATAACTACAAAGCCATCTGGATTAACATGGAAATATCTACACCGATATCTGCATAAACACGGAAATATCTACACCGCTATCTGTGTAAACATGCATACATCTTCACCGCTATCTGTATAAACATGGAAATATCTTCACCGCCATCTGTATGATCATGGATATGTCTACACAGCCGTCTGGATGAACATGGAAATAACTACACCGCTATCTGTATGAACATGGAAATATCTACACCACTATCTGTATTAACACGGAAATACCTACACCGCTATCTGTATGAACATGGAAATATCTACACCGCCATCTGTATAAACATGGAAATATCTACACCGCTACCTGTCTAAACATGGAAATATCAGCACCACTATCTGCATGAAGATGGAAATATCTACACCACTATCTGTATGAACATGGAAATATCTGCACCGCTATCTGTTTGAACATGGAAATATCTACACCGCTATCTGCATGAAAATGGAAATATCTACACAGCTATCTGCATATACATGGAAATATCTACAAAGCTATCTCTTTACACATGGAAATAACTACACCGCTATCTCTATAAACATGGAAATATCTACACCGCCATCTCTATGAACATGGAAATATCTGCACCGCCATCTGTATCAACATATAAATATCTACACCGCCATCTGTATTAAGTTGGAGATATCTACACCGCTATCTGTATAAACATGGAAATATCTACACCGCTATCTGTATAAACATGGAAATATCTACACTGCTATCTGTATAAACATGGAAATATCTACACCGCTACCTGTATAAACATGGAAATATCAGCACCGCTATCTGTATGAACATGGAATTATCTACACCGCTATCTGTGTAAACATGCATACACCTTCACCGTTATCTGTATAAACATGGAAATATCTACACCGCTATCTGTATGAACATGGAAATATCTACACCGCTATCCGTTTGAACATGGAAATATCTACACAGCTATCTGCATGAAAATGGAAATATCTACACAGCTATCTGCATATACATGGAAATATCTACAAAGCTATCTCTTTACACATGGAAACAACTACACCGCTATCTCTATAAACATGGAAATATCTACACCGCCATCTGTATGAACATGGAAATATGTGCACCCACATCTGTATGAACATATAAATATCTACACCCCCATCTGTATTAAGATGGAGATATCTACAGCGCTATCTGTATAAACATTGAAATATCTACACCGCTATCTGTATAAACATGGAAATATCTACACCGCTATCTGTATAAACATGGAAATATCAGCACCGATATCTGTATGAGCATGGAAATATCAGCCCCTCTATCGGTATGAACATGGAAATATCTACACCACTATCTGTATGAACATGGAAATAACTACACCGCTATCTGTATGAACATGGAATTACCTTCACCGTCATCTGTATGAACATGGATATGTCTACACAGGCATCTGGATGAACATGGAAATATCTACACCGCTATCTGTATGAACATGGAAATAGCTACAACGCTATCTGTATGAACATGGAAATATCTACACCACTATCTGTATGAACATGGAAATATCTACACCGCTATCTGTATGAACATGGAAATAGCTACACTGCTATCTCTATAAACATGGAAATATCTACACCGCCATCTGTATGAACATGGAAATATCTGCACCTCCATCTGTATGAACATAAAAAAATCTACACCGCCAACTGTATTAAGATGGAGATAACTATACCGCTATCTGTATAAACTTGGAAATATCTACACCGCTATCTGTATAAACATGGAAATATAAGCACAGCTATCTGTAGGAACATGGAAATATCTACACCGCTATCTGTACGAACATGGAAATATCTACACCACTATCTGTATGAAATTGGAAATAGCTACACCGCTATCTGTATGAACATGAAGATATCTACTGCACTATCTGTTTGAACATGGAAATATCTACACCGCTATCTGTATGAACATGGATATATCTACACAGCCATCTGGATGAACATGGAAATATCTACACCGATATCTGTATGAACATAGAAATATCTACACCGCTATCTGTGTAAACATGCATACATCTTCACTGCTATCTGTATAAACATGGAAATATCTACACCACCATCTGTACGAACATGGAAATATCTGCACCGCCATCTGTATCAACATATAAATATCTACACCGCCATCTGTATTAAGTTGGAGATATCTACACCGCTATCTGTATAAACATGGAAATATCTACACCGCTATCTGTATAAACATGGAAATATCTACACTGCTATCTGTATAAACATGGAAATATCTACACCGCTACCTGTATAAACATGGAAATATCAGCACCGCTATCTGTATGAACATGGAATTATCTACACCGCTATCTGTGTAAACATGCATACACCTTCACCGTTATCTGTATAAACATGGAAATATCTACACCGCTATCTGTATGAACATGGAAATATCTACACCGCTATCCGTTTGAACATGGAAATATCTACACCGCTATCTGCATGAAAATGGAAATATCTACACAGCTATCTGCATATACATGGAAATATCTACAAAGCTATCTCTTTACACATGGAAACAACTACACCGCTATCTCTATAAACATGGAAATATCTACACCGCCATCTGCATGAACATGGAAATATGTGCACCCACATCTGTATGAACATATAAATATCTACACCCCCATCTGTATTAAGATGGAGATATCTACAGCGCTATCTGTATAAACATTGAAATATCTACACCGCTATCTGTATAAACATGGAAATATCTACACCGCTATCTGTATAAACATGGAAATATCAGCACCGATATCTGTATGAGCATGGAAATATCAGCCCCTCTATCGGTATGAACATGGAAATATCTACACCACTATCTGTATGAACATGGAAATAACTACACCGCTATCTGTATGAACATGGAATTACCTTCACCGTCATCTGTATGAACATGGATATGTCTACACAGGCATCTGGATGAACATGGAAATATCTACACCGCTATCTGTATGAACATGGAAATAGCTACAACGCTATCTGTATGAACATGGAAATATCTACACCACTATCTGTATGAACATGGAAATATCTACACCGCTATCTGTATGAACATGGAAATAGCTACACTGCTATCTCTATAAACATGGAAATATCTACACCGCCATCTGTATGAACATGGAAATATCTGCACCTCCATCTGTATGAACATATAAATATCTACACCGCCAACTGTATTAAGATGGAGATAACTATACCGCTATCTGTATAAACTTGGAAATATCTACACCGCTATCTGTATAAACATGGAAATATAAGCACCGCTATCTGTAGGAACATGGAAATATCTACACCGCTATCTGTACGAACATGGAAATATCTACACCACTATCTGTATGAAATTGGAAATAGCTACACCGCTATCTGTATGAACATGAAGATATCTACTGCACTATCTGTTTGAACATGGAAATATCTACACCGCTATCTGTATGAACATGGATATATCTACACAGCCATCTGGATGAACATGGAAATATCTACACCGATATCTGTATGAACATAGAAATATCTACACCGCTATCTGTGTAAACATGCATACATCTTCACTGCTATCTGTATAAACATGGAAATATCTACACCACCATCTGTACGAACATGGAAGTATCTGCAACGCCATCTGTAAGAACATATGAATATCTACACCACCAACTGTATTAAGATGGAGATATCTACACCGCTATCTGTATAAACTTGGAAATATCTACACCGCTATCTGTATAAAAATGGAAATATCTACACCGCTATCTGTATAAACATGGAAATAACTACACCGCTACCTGTATAAACATGGAAATATAAGCACCGCTATCTGTATGAACATGGAAATATCTACACCACTATCTGTATGAACATGGAGATATCTACACCGCTATCTGTATGAACATCGAAATAGCTACACCGCTATCTCTATAAACATGGAAATGTCTACACCGCAATCTGTATGAACATGGAAATATCTGCATCGCCATCTGTATGAACATATAAATATCTACACCGCCAACTGTATTAAGATGGAGATATCTACACCGCTATCTGTATAAACATGGAAATATCTACACCGCTTTCTGTATAAACATGGAAATATCTACACCGCTATCTGTATAAACATGGAAATATCTACACCGCTACCTGTATAAACATGGAAATATCAGCACCGTTATCTCTATGAACATGGAAATATCTACAAAGCTATCTGTGTAAACATGCATACATCTTCACCGCTATCTGCATAAACATGGAAACATCTACACCGCTATCTGTATGAACATGGAAATACCTTCACCGCCATCTGTATGAACATAGATATATCTACACAGCCATCTGGATGAACATGGAAATATCTACACCACTATCTGTATAAAGACGGAAATACCTACACCGCTATCTGTATGAACATGGAAATATCTACACCGATATCTGTATAAACACGGAAATATCTACACCGCTATCTGTATGAACATGGAAATATCCACACCGCTATCTGTATAAACATGGAAATATCTACACCGCTACCTGTATAAACATGGAAATATCAGCACCGCTATCTGTATGAACATGGAAATATCTACACCGCTATCTGTTTGAACATGGAAATATCTACACCGCTATCTGTTTGAACATGGAAATATCTATACCGCTATCTGCATGAAAATGGAAATATCTACACAGCTATCTGCATATACATGGAAATGTCTACAAAGCTATCTCTTTACACATGGAAATTACTACACAGCTATCTCTATACACATGGAAATATATACACCGCCATCTGTATGAACATAGAAATGTCTGCACCGCAATCCGTATGAACATATAAATATCTACACCGCCATCAGTATAAAGATGGAGATATCTACACCGCTATCTGTATAAACATGGAAATATCTACACCGCTATCTGTATAAACATGGAAATATCTACACCGCTATCAGTATAAACATGGAAATATCTACACCGCTAACTGTATAAACATGGAAATATCAGCACCGCTATCTGTTTGAACATGGAAATATCTACACCGCTATCTGCATGAAAATGGAAATACCTACACAGCTATCTGCATATACATGGAAATATCTACAAAGCTATCTCTTTACACATGGAAGTAACTACACCGCTATCTCGATAAAGATGGAAATATCTACACCGCCATCCGTATAAACATGGAAATATCTGCACCGCCATCTGTATGAACACATAAATATCTACACCGCCATCTGTACTAAGATGGAGATATCTACACCGCTATCTGTATAAACATGGAAATATCTACACCGCTATCTGTATAAAAATGGAAATATCTACACCGCTATCTGTAAAAACATGGAAATATCAGCACCGCTATCTGTATGAAAATGGAAATATCAGCACCTCTATCTGTATGAACATGGAAATATCTACACCACTATATGTATGAACATGGAAATATCTACACCGTTATCTGTATGAACATGGAATTACCTTCACCGCCATCTGTATGAACATGGATATGTCTACACAGCCATCTGGATGAACATGGAAATATCTACACGGCTATCTGTATGAACATGGAAATATCTACACCGCTATCTGTATGAACATGGAAATATCAACACCACTATCTGTATGAACATGGAAATATCTACACCGCTATCTGTATGAACATGGAAATAGCTACACCGCTATCTCAATAAACATGGAAATGTCTACACCGCCATCTGTATGAACATGGAAATATCTGCAGCGCCATCTGTATGAACATATAAATATCTACACCGCCAACTGTATTAAGATGGAGATATCTACACCGCTATCTGTATAAACATGGAAATATCTACACCGCTATCTGTATAAACATGGAAATATCTAAACCGCTTTCTGTTTAAACATGGAAATATCTACACCGCTACCTGTATAAACATGGAAATATCAGCACCGCTATCAGTATGAACATGGAAATATCTACACCGCTATCTGTGTAAACATGCATATATCTTCACCGCTATCTGTATAATCATGGAAATATCTACACCGCTATCTGTGTGAACATGCATATATCTTCACCGCTATCTGTATAAACATGGAAATATCTAAACCGCTATCTGTGTGAACATGGAAATATCTACACCGCCATCTGCATGAACATGGAAATATCTGCACCGCCATCTGTATGAACATATAAATATCTACACCGCTATCTATATTAAGATGGAGATATCTACACCGCTATCTGTATAAACATGAAAATATCTACACCGCTATCTGTATAAACATGGAAATATCTACACCGCTATCTGTATAAGCATGTAAATATCAGCACCGCTATCTGAATGAACATGGAAATATCAGCCCCTCTATCTGTATGAACATGGAAATATCTACACCACTATCTGTATGAACATGGAAATATCTACACTGCTATCTGTATGAACGTGGAATTACCTTCACCGCCATCTGTATGAACATGGATATGTCTACACAGCCATCTGGATGAACATGGAAATATCTACACCGCTATCTGTATGAACATGGAAATAGCTACACCGCTATCTGTATGAACATGGAAATATCTACGCCGCTATCTGTATGAACTTGGAAATAGCTACACCGCTATCTCTATAAACATGGAAATATCTTCACCGCCATCAGTATGAACATGGAAATATCTGCACCGCCATCAGTATGAACATGGAAATAGCTACACCGCTATCTCTATAAACATGGAAATATCTACACCGCCATCTGTACGAACATGGAAATATCTGCACCGCCATCTGTAAGAACATATAAATATCTACACCCCCAACTGTATTAAGATGGAGATATCTACACCGCTATCTGTATAAATTTGGAAATATCTACACCGCTATCTGTATAAACATGGAAATATCTACACCGCTATCTGTATAAACATGGAAATATCTACACCGCTACCTGTATAAACAAGGAAATATAAGCACCGCTATCTGTATGAACATGGAAATATCTACACCGCTATCTGTACGAACATGGAAATAGCTACACCGCTATCTGTATGAACATGGAAATATCTACACCACTATCTGTATGAACACGGAAATACCTACACCGCTATCTGTATGAACATGGAAATATCTACACCGATATCTGTATAAACACGGAAACAACTACACCGCTATCTGTATGAACATGGAAATATCTACACCGCTATCTGTATAAACATGGAAATATCTACCCCGCTACCTGTATAAACATGGAAATATCACCACCGCTATCTGTATGAACATGGAAATATCTACACCGCTATCTGTATGAACATGGAAATATCTACACCACTATCTGTTTGAACATGGAAATATCTACACCGCTATCTGCATGAAAATGGAAATATCTACACAGCTATCTGCATATACATGGAAATATCTACAAAGCAATCTCTTTACACATGGAAATAACTACACTGCTATCTCTATAAACATGGAAATATCTACACCGCCATCTGTATGAACATGGAAATATCTGCACCGCAAACTGTATGAACATATAAATATCTACAGCGCCATCTGTATTAAGGTGGAGATATCTACACCGCTATCTGTATAAACATGGAAATATCTACACCGCTATCTGTATAAACAAGGAAATATCTACACCGCTATCTGTATAAACATGGAAATATCTACCCCGCTACCTGTATAAACATGGAAATATCACCACCGCTATCTGTATGAACATGGAAATATCTACACCGCTATCTGTATGAACATGGAAATATCTACACCACTATCTGTTTGAACATGGAAATATCTACACCGCTATCTGTATAAACATGGAAATATCTACACCGCTACCTGTATAAACATGGAAATATCAGCACCGCTATCTGTATGAACATGGAAATATCTGCACCGCTATCTGTGTAAACATGCATACATCTTCACCGCTATCTGTATAAACATGGAAATATCTACACCGCTATCTGTATGAACATGGAAATATCTGCACCGCTATCCGTTTGAACATGGAAATATCTACACCGCTATCTGCATGAAAATGGAAATAACTACACAGCTATCTGCATATGCATGGAAATATCTACAAAGCTATCTCTTTACACATGGAAATAACTACACCGCTATCTCTATAAACATGGAAATATCTATACCGCCATCTCTATGAACATGGATATATCTGCACCGACATCTGTATGAACATATAAATATCTACACCGCCATCTGTATTAAGATGGAGATATCTACAGCGCTATCTGTATAAACATGGAATTATCTACACCGCTATCTGTATAAACATGGAAATAAATACAACGCTATCTGTATAAACATGGAAATATCAGCACCGATATCTGTATGAGCATGGAAATATCAGACCCTTTATCGGTATGAACATGGAAATATCTACACCACTATCTGTATGAACATGGAAATATCTACACCGCTATCTGTATGAACATGGAATTACCTTCACCGTCATCTGTATGAACATGGATATGTCTACACAGCCTTCTGGATGAACATGGAAATATCTACACCGCTATCTGTATGAACATGGAAATAGCTACAACGCTATCTGTATGAACATGGAAATATCTACACCACTATCTGTATGAACATGGAAATATCTACACCGCTATCTGTATGAACATGGAAATAGCTACACCGCTATCTCTATAAACATGGAAATATCTACACCACCATCTGTATGAACATGGAAATATCTGCACCGCCATCCGTATGAACATATAAATATCTACAACGCCAACTGTATTAAGATGGAGATAACTACACCGCTATCTGTATAAACTTGGAAATATCTACACCGCTATCTGTATAAACATGGAAATATCTACACCGCTATCTGTATAAACATGGAAATATCTACATCGCTACCTGTATAAAAATGGAAATATAAGCACCGCTATCTGTATGAACATGGAAATATCTACACCGCTATCTGTGCCAACATGGAAATATGTACACCGCTATCTGTATGAAATTGGAAATAGCTACACCGCTATCTGTATGAACATGGAAATATCTACAGCACTATCTGTATGAACATATAAATATCTAAACCGCCATCTGTATTAAGATGGAGATATCTACACCGCTATCTGTATAAACATGGAAATATCTACACCGCTACCTGTCTAAACATGGAAATATCAGCACCACTATCTGTATGAAGATGGAAATATCTACACCACTATCTGTATGAACATGGAAATATCTGCACCGCTATCTGTTTGAACATGGAAATATCTACACCGCTATCTGCATGAAAATGGAAATATCTACACAGCTATCTGCATATACATGGAAATATCTACAAAGCTATCTCTTTACACATGGAAATAACTACACCGCTATCTCTATAAACATGGAAATATCTACACCGCCATCTCTATGAACATGGAAATATCTGCACCGCCATCTGTATCAACATATAAATATCTACACTGCCATCTGTATTAAGTTGGAGATATCTACACCGCTATCTGTATAAACATGGAAATATCTACACCGCTATCTGTATAAACATGGAAATATCTACACTGCTATCTGTATAAACATGGAAATATCTACACCGCTACCTGTATAAACATGGAAATATCAGCACCGCTATCTGTATGAACATGGAATTATCTACACCGCTATCTGTGTAAACATGCATACACCTTCACCGTTATCTGTATAAACATGGAAATATCTACACCGCTATCTGTATGAACATGGAAATATCTACACCGCTATCCGTTTGAACATGGAAATATCTACACCGCTATCTGCATGAAAATGGAAATATCTACACAGCTATCTGCATATACATGGAAATATCTACAAAGCTATCTCTTTACACATGGAAACAACTACACCGCTATCTCTATAAACATGGAAATATCTACACCGCCATCTGTATGAACATGGAAATATGTGCACCCACATCTGTATGAACATATAAATATCTACACCCCCATCTGTATTAAGATGGAGATATCTACAGCGCTATCCGTATAAACATTGAAATATCTACACCGCTATCTGTATAAACATGGAAATATCTACACCGCTATCTGTATAAACATGGAAATATCAGCACCGATATCTGTATGAGCATGGAAATATCAGCCCCTCTATCGGTATGAACATGGAAATATCTACACCACTATCTGTATGAACATGGAAATAACTACACCGCTATCTGTATGAACATGGAATTACCTTCACCGTCATCTGTATGAACATGGATATGTCTACACAGGCATCTGGATGAACATGGAAATATCTACACCGCTATCTGTATGAACATGGAAATAGCTACAACGCTATCTGTATGAACATGGAAATATCTACACCACTATCTGTATGAACATGGAAATATCTACACCGCTATCTGTATGAACATGGAAATAGCTACACTGCTATCTCTATAAACATGGAAATATCTACACCGCCATCTGTATGAACATGGAAATATCTGCACCGCCATCTGTATGAACATATAAATATCTACACCACCAACTGTATTAAGATGGAGATAACTATACCGCTATCTGTATAAACTTGGAAATATCTACACCGCTATCTGTATAAACATGGAAATATAAGCACCGCTATCTGTAGGAACATGGAAATATCTACACCGCTATCTGTACGAACATGGAAATATCTACACCACTATCTGTATGAAATTGGAAATAGCTACACCGCTATCTGTATGAACATGAAGATATCTACTGCACTATCTGTTTGAACATGGAAATATCTACACCGCTATCTGTATGAACATGGATATATCTACACAGCCATCTGGATGAACATGGAAATATCTACACCGATATCTGTATGAACATAGAAATATCTACACCGCTATCTGTGTAAACATGCATACATCTTCACTGCTATCTGTATAAACATGGAAATATCTACACCACCATCTGTACGAACATGGAAATATCTGCAACGCCATCTGTAAGAACATATGAATATCTACACCACCAACTGTATTAAGATGGAGATATCTACACCGCTATCTGTATAAACTTGGAAATATCTACACCGCTATCTGTATAAAAATGGAAATATCTACACCGCTATCTGTATAAACATGGAAATAACTACACCGCTACCTGTATAAACATGGAAATATAAGCACCGCTATCTGTATGAACATGGAAATATCTACACCACTATCTGTATGAACATGGAGATATCTACACCGCTATCTGTATGAACATCGAAATAGCTACACCGCTATCTCTATAAACATGGAAATGTCTACACCGCAATCTGTATGAACATGGAAATATCTGCATCGCCATCTGTATGAACATATAAATATCTACACCGCCAACTGTATTAAGATGGAGATATCTACACCGCTATCTGTATAAACATGGAAATATCTACACCGCTTTCTGTATAAACATGGAAATATCTACACCGCTATCTGTATAAACATGGAAATATCTACACCGCTACCTGTATAAACATGGAAATATCAGCACCGTTATCTCTATGAACATGGAAATATCTACAAAGCTATCTGTGTAAACATGCATACATCTTCACCGCTATCTGCATAAACATGGAAACATCTACACCGCTATCTGTATGAACATGGAAATACCTTCACCGCCATCTGTATGAACATAGATATATCTACACAGCCATCTGGATGAACATGGAAATATCTACACCACTATCTGTATAAAGACGGAAATACCTACACCGCTATCTGTATGAACATGGAAATATCTACACCGATATCTGTATAAACACGGAAATATCTACACCGCTATCTGTATGAACATGGAAATATCCACACCGCTATCTGTATAAACATGGAAATATCTACACCGCTACCTGTATAAACATGGAAATATCAGCACCGCTATCTGTATGAACATGGAAATATCTACACCGCTATCTGTTTGAACATGGAAATATCTACACCGCTATCTGTTTGAACATGGAAATATCTATACCGCTCTCTGCATGAAAATGGAAATATCTACACAGCTATCTGCATATACATGGAAATGTCTACAAAGCTATCTCTTTACACATGGAAATTACTACACAGCTATCTCTATACACATGGAAATATATACACCGCCATCTGTATGAACATAGAAATGTCTGCACCGCAATCCGTATGAACATATAAATATCTACACAGCCATCTGTATAAAGATGGAGATATCTACACCGCTATCTGTATAAACATGGAAATATCTACACCGCTATCTGTATAAACATGGAAATATCTACACCGCTATCAGTATAAACATGGAAATATCTACACCGCTAACTGTATAAACATGGAAATATCAGCACCGCTATCTGTTTGAACATGGAAATATCTACACCGCTATCTGCATGAAAATGGAAATACCTACACAGCTATCTGCATATACATGGAAATATCTACAAAGCTATCTCTTTACACATGGAAGTAACTACACCGCTATCTCGATAAAGATGGAAATATCTACACCGCCATCCGTATAAACATGGAAATATCTGCACCGCCATCTGTATGAACACATAAATATCTACACCGCCATCTGTACTAAGATGGAGATATCTACACCGCTATCTGTATAAACATGGAAATATCTACACCGCTATCTGTATAAAAATGGAAATATCTACACCGCTATCTGTAAAAACATGGAAATATCAGCACCGCTATCTGTATGAAAATGGAAATATCAGCACCTCTATCTGTATGAACATGGAAATATCTACACCACTATATGTATGAACATGGAAATATCTACACCGTTATCTGTATGAACATGGAATTACCTTCACCGCCATCTGTATGAACATGGATATGTCTACACAGCCATCTGGATGAACATGGAAATATCTACACGGCTATCTGTATGAACATGGAAATATCTACACCGCTATCTGTATGAACATGGAAATATCAACACCACTATCTGTATGAACATGGAAATATCTACACCGCTATCTGTATGAACATGGAAATAGCTACACCGCTATCTCAATAAACATGGAAATGTCTACACCGCCATCTGTATGAACATGGAAATATCTGCAGCGCCATCTGTATGAACATATAAATATCTACACCGCCAACTGTATTAAGATGGAGATATCTACACCGCTATCTGTATAAACATGGAAATATCTACACCGCTATCTGTATAAACATGGAAATATCTAAACCGCTTTCTGTTTAAACATGGAAATATCTACACCGCTATCTGTGTAAACATGCATATATCTTCACCGCTATCTGTATAATCATGGAAATATCTACACCGCTATCTGTGTGAACATGCATATATCTTCACCGCTATCTGTATAAACATGGAAATATCTACACCGCTATCTGTGTGAACATGGAAATATCTACACGGCCATCTGCATGAACATGGAAATATCTGCACCGCCATCTGTATGAACATATAAATATCTACACCGCTATCTATATTAAGATGGAGATATCTACACCGCTATCTGTATAAACATGAAAATATCTACACCGCTATCTGTATAAACATGGAAATATCTACACCGCTATCTGTATAAGCATGTAAATATCAGCACCGCTATCTGAATGAACATGGAAATATCAGCCCCTCTATCTGTATGAACATGGAAATATCTACACCACTATCTGTATGAACATGGAAATATCTACACTGCTATCTGTATGAACGTGGAATTACCTTCACCGCCATCTGTATGAACATGGATATGTCTACACAGCCATCTGGATGAACATGGAAATATCTACACCGCTATCTGTATGAACATGGAAATAGCTACACCGCTATCTGTATGAACATGGAAATATCTACGCCGCTATCTGTATGAACATGGAAATAGCTACACCGCTATCTCTATAAACATGGAAATATCTTCACCGCCATCAGTATGAACATGGAAATATCTGCACCGCCATCAGTATGAACATGGAAATAGCTACACCGCTATCTCTATAAACATGGAAATATCTACACCGCCATCTGTACGAACATGGAAATATCTGCACCGCCATCTGTAAGAACATATAAATATCTACACCCCCAACTGTATTAAGATGGAGATATCTACACCGCTATCTGTATAAATTTGGAAATATCTACACCGCTATCTGTATAAACATGGAAATATCTACACCGCTATCTGTATAAACATGGAAATATCTACACCGCTACCTGTATAAACAAAGAAATATAAGCACCGCTATCTGTATGAACATGGAAATATCTACACCGCTATCTGTACGAACATGGAAATAGCTACACCGCTATCTGTATGAACATGGAAATATCTACACCACTATCTGTATGAACACGGAAATACCTACACCGCTATCTGTATGAACATGGAAATATCTACACCGATATCTGTATAAACACGGAAACAACTACACCGCTATCTGTATGAACATGGAAATATCTACACCGCTATCTGTATAAACATGGAAATATCTACCCCGCTACCTGTATAAACATGGAAATATCACCACCGCTATCTGTATGAACATGGAAATATCTACACCGCTATCTGTATGAACATGGAAATATCTACACCACTATCTGTTTGAACATGGAAATATCTACACCGCTATCTGCATGAAAATGGAAATATCTACACAGCTATCTGCATATACACGGAAATATCTACAAAGCAATCTCTTTACACATGGAAATAACTACACTGCTATCTCTATAAACATGGAAATATGTACACCGCCATCTGTATGAACATGGAAATATCTGCACCGCAAACTGTATGAACATATAAATATCTACAGCGCCATCTGTATTAAGGTGGAGATATCTACACCGCTATCTGTATAAACATGGAAATATCTACACCGCTATCTGTATAAACAAGGAAATATCTACACCGCTATCTGTATAAACATGGAAATATCTACCCCGCTACCTGTATAAACATGGAAATATCACCACCGCTATCTGTATGAACATGGAAATATCTACACCGCTATCTGTATGAACATGGAAATATCTACACCACTATCTGTTTGAACATGGAAATATCTACACCGCTATCTGTATAAACATGGAAATATCTACACCGCTACCTGTATAAACATGGAAATATCAGCACCGCTATCTGTATGAACATGGAAATATCTGCACCGCTATCTGTGTAAACATGCATACATCTTCACCGCTATCTGTATAAACATGGAAATATCTACACCGCTATATGTATGAACATGGAAATATCTACACCGCTATCCGTTTGAACATGGAAATATCTACACCGCTATCTGCATGAAAATGGAAATAACTACACAGCTATCTGCATATGCATGGAAATATCTACAAAGCTATCTCTTTACACATGGAAATAACTACACCGCTATCTCTATAAACATGGAAATATCTATACCGCCATCTCTATGAACATGGATATATCTGCACCGACATCTGTATGAACATATAAATATCTACACCGCCATCTGTATTAAGATGGAGATATCTACAGCGCTATCTGTATAAACATGGAATTATCTACACCGCTATCTGTATAAACATGGAAATAAATACAACGCTATCTGTATAAACATGGAAATATCAGCACCGATATCTGTATGAGCATGGAAATATCAGACCCTTTATCGGTATGAACATGGAAATATCTACACCACTATCTGTATGAACATGGAAATATCTACACCGCTATCTGTATGAACATGGAATTACCTTCACCGTCATCTGTATGAACATGGATATGTCTACACAGCCTTCTGGATGAACATGGAAATATCTACACCGCTATCTGTATGAACATGGAAATAGCTACAACGCTATCTGTATGAACATGGAAATATCTACACCACTATCTGTATGAACATGGAAATATCTACACCGCTATCTGTATGAACATGGAAATAGCTACACCGCTATCTCTATAAACATGGAAATATCTACACCACCATCTGTATGAACATGGAAATATCTGCACCGCCATCCGTATGAACATATAAATATCTACAACGCCAACTGTATTAAGATGGAGATAACTACACCGCTATCTGTATAAACTTGGAAATATCTACACCGCTATCTGTATAAACATGGAAATATCTACACCGCTATCTGTATAAACATGGAAATATCTACATCGCTACCTATATAAAAATGGAAATATAAGCACCGCTATCTGTATGAACATGGAAATATCTACACCGCTATCTGTGCCAACATGGAAATATGTACACCGCTATCTGTATGAAATTGGAAATAGCTACACCGCTATCTGTATGAACATGGAAATATCTACAGCACTATCTGTATGAACATATAAATATCTAAACCGCCATCTGTATTAAGATGGAGATATCTACACCGCTATCTGTATAAACATGGAAATATCAGCACCGCTATGTGTATGAACATGGAAATATCTACAAGGCTATCTGTTCAAACATGGAAATATCAGCACCGCTTTCTGTATGAACGTGGAAATATCAGCCCCTCTACCTGTATGAACATGGAAATATCTACACCACTATCTGTATGAACATGGAAATATCTACACTGCTATCTGTATGAACATGGAATTAACTTCACCGTCATCTGTATGAACATGGATATGTCTACACAGCCATCTGGATGAACATGGAAATATCTACACCGCTATCTGTATGAACATGGAAATATCTACACCGCTATCTGTATGAACATGGAAATATCTATACCGCTATCAGTATGAACAAGGAAATATCTACACCATTATCTGTATGAACATGGAAATATCTACACCGCTATCTGTATGAACATGGAAATAGCTACACCGCTATCTCTATAAACATGGAAATGTCTACACCGCCATCTGTATGAACTTGGAAATATCTGCACCGCCATCTGTATGAACATATAAATATCTACACCGCCAACTGTATTAAGATGGAGATATCTACACCGCTATCTGTATAAACATGGAAATACCTACACCGCTTTCTGTATAAACATGGAAATATCTACACCGCTATCTGTATAAACATGGCAATATCTACACCGCTTCCAGTATAAACATGGAAATATCAGCAGCGCTATCTCTATGAACATGGAACTATCTACACCGCTATCTGTGTAAACATGCATACAACTTCACCGCTATCTGTCTAAACATCGAAACATCTACACCGCTATCTGTGTGAACATGGAAATATCTACAACGCTATCTGTTTGAGCATGGAAATATCTACAATGCTATCTGCATGAAAATGGAAATATCTACACAGCTATCTGCATATACATGGAAATATCTACAAAGCTATCTCTTTACACATGGAAATATCTACACCGCTATCTCAATAAACATGGATATATCTACACCGCCATCTGTATGAACATGGAAATATCTGCACCGCCATCTGTATGAACATATAAATATCTACACCGCCATCTGTATTAAGATGGAGATATCTACACCGCTATCTGTATAAACATGAAAATATCCACCACGCTATCTGTATAAACATGGAATTATCTACACCGCTATCTGTATAAAGATGGAAATATCAGCACCGCTATCTGTATGAACATGGAAATATCAGCCCCTCTATCTGTATGAACATGGAAATATCTACACCACTATCTGTAAGAACATGGAAATATCTACACTGCTATCTGTATGAACATGGAATTACCTTCACCGCCATCTGTATGAACATGGATATGTCTACACAGCCATCTGGATGAACATGGAAATATCTACACCGCTATCTGTATGAACATGGAAATAGCTACACCACTATCTGTATGAACATGGAATTATCTACACCACTATCTGTATGAACATAGAAATATCTACACCGCTATCTGTATGAACATGGAAATATCTACACCGCTATCTGTTTGAACATGGAAATATCTACACCGCTATCTGTATGAACATGGAAATAGCTACACCGCTATCTGTATGAACATGGAAATATCTACAGCACTATCTGTATGAACAGGGAAATATCTACACCGCTATCTGTATTAACATGGATATAACTACAAAGCCATCTGGATTAACATGGAAATATCTACACCGATATCTGCATAAACACGGAAATATCTACACCGCTATCTGTGTAAACATGCATACATCTTCACCGCTATCTGTATAAACATGGAAATATCTTCACCGCCATCTGTATGATCATGGATATGTCTACACAGCCGTCTGGATGAACATGGAAATAACTACACCGCTATCTGTATGAACATGGAAATATCTACACCACTATCTGTATTAACACGGAAATACCTACACCGCTATCTGTATGAACATGGAAATATCTACACCGCCATCTGTATAAACATGGAAATATCTACACCGCTACCTGTCTAAACATGGAAATATCAGCACCACTATCTGTATGAAGATGGAAATATCTACACCACTATCTGTATGAACATGGAAATATCTGCACCGCTATCTGTTTGAACATGGAAATATCTACACCGCTATCTGCATGAAAATGGAAATATCTACACAGCTATCTGCATATACATGGAAATATCTACAAAGCTATCTCTTTACACATGGAAATAACTACACCGCTATCTCTATAAACATGGAAATATCTACACCGCCATCTCTATGAACATGGAAATATCTGCACCGCCATCTGTATCAACATATAAATATCTACACCGCCATCTGTATTAAGTTGGAGATATCTACACCGCTATCTGTATAAACATGGAAATATCTACACCGCTATCTGTATAAACATGGAAATATCTACACTGCTATCTGTATAAACATGGAAATATCTACACCGCTACCTGTATAAACATGGAAATATCAGCACCGCTATCTGTATGAACATGGAATTATCTACACCGCTATCTGTGTAAACATGCATACACCTTCACCGTTATCTGTATAAACATGGAAATATCTACACCGCTATCTGTATGAACATGGAAATATCTACACCGCTATCCGTTTGAACATGGAAATATCTACACCGCTATCTGCATGAAAATGGAAATATCTACACAGCTATCTGCATATACATGGAAATATCTACAAAGCTATCTCTTTACACATGGAAACAACAACACCGCTATCTCTATAAACATGGAAATATCTACACCGCCATCTGTATGAACATGGAAATATGTGCACCCACATCTGTATGAACATATAAATATCTACACCCCCATCTGTATTAAGATGGAGATATCTACAGCGCTATCTGTATAAACATTGAAATATCTACACCGCTATCTGTATAAACATGGAAATATCTACACCGCTATCTGTATAAACATGGAAATATCAGCACCGATATCTGTATGAGCATGGAAATATCAGCCCCTCTATCGGTATGAACATGGAAATATCTACACCACTATCTGTATGAACATGGAAATAACTACACCGCTATCTGTATGAACATGGAATTACCTTCACCGTCATCTGTATGAACATGGATATGTCTACACAGGCATCTGGATGAACATGGAAATATCTACACCGCTATCTGTATGAACATGGAAATAGCTACAACGCTATCTGTATGAACATGGAAATATCTACACCACTATCTGTATGAACATGGAAATATCTACACCGCTATCTGTATGAACATGGAAATAGCTACACTGCTATCTCTATAAACATGGAAATATCTACACCGCCATCTGTATGAACATGGAAATATCTGCACCGCCATCTGTATGAACATATAAATATCTACACCACCAACTGTATTAAGATGGAGATAACTATACCGCTATCTGTATAAACTTGGAAATATCTACACCGCTATTTGTATAAACATGGAAATATAAGCACCGCTATCTGTAGGAACATGGAAATATCTACACCGCTATCTGTACGAACATGGAAATATCTACACCACTATCTGTATGAAATTGGAAATAGCTACACCGCTATCTGTATGAACATGAAGATATCTACTGCACTATCTGTTTGAACATAGAAATATCTACACCGCTATCTGTATGAACATGGATATATCTACACAGCCATCTGGATGAACATGGAAATATCTACACCGATATCTGTATGAACATAGAAATATCTACACCGCTATCTGTGTAAACATGCATACATCTTCACTGCTATCTGTATAAACATGGAAATATCTACACCACCATCTGTACGAACATGGAAATATCTGCAACGCCATCTGTAAGAACATATGAATATCTACACCACCAACTGTATTAAGATGGAGATATCTACACCGCTATCTGTATAAACTTGGAAATATCTACACCGCTATCTGTATAAAAATGGAAATATCTACACCGCTATCTGTATAAACATGGAAATAACTACACCGCTACCTGTATAAACATGGAAATATAAGCACCGCTATCTGTATGAACATGGAAATATCTACACCACTATCTGTATGAACATGGAGATATCTACACCGCTATCTGTATGAACATCGAAATAGCTACACCGCTATCTCTATAAACATGGAAATGTCTACACCGCAATCTGTATGAACATGGAAATATCTGCATCGCCATCTGTATGAACATATAAATATCTACACCGCCAACTGTATTAAGATGGAGATATCTACACCGCTATCTGTATAAACATGGAAATATCTACACCGCTTTCTGTATAAACATGGAAATATCTACACCGCTATCTGTATAAACATGGAAATATCTACACCGCTACCTGTATAAACATGGAAATATCAGCACCGTTATCTCTATGAACATGGAAATATCTACAAAGCTATCTGTGTAAACATGCATACATCTTCACCGCTATCTGCATAAACATGGAAACATCTACACCGCTATCTGTATGAACATGGAAATACCTTCACCGCCATCTGTATGAACATAGATATATCTACACAGCCATCTGGATGAACATGGAAATATCTACACCACTATCTGTATAAAGACGGAAATACCTACACCGCTATCTGTATGAACATGGAAATATCTACACCGATATCTGTATAAACACGGAAATATCTACACCGCTATCTGTATGAACATGGAAATATCCACACCGCTATCTGTATAAACATGGAAATATCTACACCGCTACCTGTATAAACATGGAAATATCAGCACCGCTATCTGTATGAACATGGAAATATCTACACCGCTATCTGTTTGAACATGGAAATATCTACACCGCTATCTGTTTGAACATGGAAATATCTATACCGCTATCTGCATGAAAATGGAAATATCTACACAGCTATCTGCATATACATGGAAATGTCTACAAAGCTATCTCTTTACACATGGAAATTACTACACAGCTATCTCTATACACATGGAAATATATACACCGCCATCTGTATGAACATAGAAATGTCTGCACCGCAATCCGTATGAACATATAAATATCTACACAGCCATCTGTATAAAGATGGAGATATCTACACCGCTATCTGTATAAACATGGAAATATCTACACCGCTATCTGTATAAACATGGAAATATCTACACCGCTATCAGTATAAACATGGAAATATCTACACCGCTAACTGTATAAACATGGAAATATCAGCACCGCTATCTGTTTGAACATGGAAATATCTACACCGCTATCTGCTTGAAAATGGAAATACCTACACAGCTATCTGCATATACATGGAAATATCTACAAAGCTATCTCTTTACACATGGAATTAACTACACCGCTATCTCGATAAAGATGGAAATATCTACACCGCCATCCGTATAAACATGGAAATATCTGCACCGCCATCTGTATGAACACATAAATATCTACACCGCCATCTGTATTAAGATGGAGATATCTACACCGCTATCTGTATAAACATGGAAATATCTACACCGCTATCTGTATAAAAATGGAAATATCTACACCGCTATCTGTAAAAACATGGAAATATCAGCACCGCTATCTGTATGAAAATGGAAATATCAGCACCTCTATCTGTATGAACATGGAAATATCTACACCACTATATGTATGAACATGGAAATATCTACACCGTTATCTGTATGAACATGGAATTACCTTCACCGCCATCTGTATGAACATGGATATGTCTACACAGCCATCTGGATGAACATGGAAATATCTACACGGCTATCTGTATGAACATGGAAATATCTACACCGCTATCTGTATGAACATGGAAATATCAACACCACTATCTGTATGAACATGGAAATATCTACACCGCTATCTGTATGAACATGGAAATAGCTACACCGCTATCTCAATAAACATGGAAATGTCTACACCGCCATCTGTATGAACATGGAAATATCTGCAGCGCCATCTGTATGAACATATAAATATCTACACCGCCAACTGTATTAAGATGGAGATATCTACACCGCTATCTGTATAAACATGGAAATATCTACACCGCTATCTGTATAAACATGGAAATATCTAAACCGCTATCTGTTTAAACATGGAAATATCTACACCGCTACCTGTATAAACATGGAAATATCAGCACCGCTATCAGTATGAACATGGAAATATCTACACCGCTATCTGTGTAAACATGCATATATCTTCACCGCTATCTGTATAATCATGGAAATATCTACACCGCTATCTGTGTGAACATGCATATATCTTCACCGCTATCTGTATAAACATGGAAATATCTACACCGCTATCTGTGTGAACATGGAAATATCTACACCGCCATCTGTATGAACATGGAAATATCTGCACCGCCATCTGTATGAACATATAAATATCTACACCGCTATCTATATTAAGATGGAGATATCTACACCGCTATCTGTATAAACATGAAAATATCTACACCGCTATCTGTATAAACATGGAAATATCTACACCGCTATCTGTATAAGCATGTAAATATCAGCACCGCTATCTGAATGAACATGGAAATATCAGCCCCTCTATCTGTATGAACATGGAAATATCTACACCACTATCTGTATGAACATGGAAATATCTACACTGCTATCTGTATGAACGTGGAATTACCTTCACCGCCATCTGTATGAACATGGATATGTCTACACAGCCATCTGGATGAACATGGAAATATCTACACCGCTATCTGTATGAACATGGAAATAGCTACACCGCTATCTGTATGAACATGGAAATATCTACGCCGCTATCTGTATGAACATGGAAATAGCTACACCGCTATCTCTATAAACATGGAAATATCTTCACCGCCATCAGTATGAACATGGAAATATCTGCACCGCCATCAGTATGAACATGGAAATAGCTACACCGCTATCTCTATAAACATGGAAATATCTACACCGCCATCTGTACGAACATGGAAATATCTGCACCGCCATCTGTAAGAACATATAAATATCTACACCCCCAACTGTATTAAGATGGAGATATCTACACCGCTATCTGTATAAATTTGGAAATATCTACACCGCTATCTGTATAAACATGGAAATATCTACACCGCTATCTGTATAAACATGGAAATATCTACACCGCTACCTGTATAAACAAGGAAATATAAGCACCGCTATCTGTATGAACATGGAAATATCTACACCGCTATATGTACGAACATGGAAATAGCTACACCGCTATCTGTATGAACATGGAAATATCTACACCACTATCTGTATGAACACGGAAATACCTACACCGCTATCTGTATGAACATGGAAATATCTACACCGATATCTGTATAAACACGGAAACAACTACACCGCTATCTGTATGAACATGGAAATATCTACACCGCTATCTGTATAAACATGGAAATATCTACCCCGCTACCTGTATAAACATGGAAATATCACCACCGCTATCTGTATGAACATGGAAATATCTACACCGCTATCTGTATGAACATGGAAATATCCACACCACTATCTGTTTGAACATGGAAATATCTACACCGCTATCTGCATGAAAATGGAAATATCTACACAGCTATCTGATTATACACGGAAATATCTACAAAGCAATCTCTTTACACATGGAAATAACTACACTGCTATCTCTATAAACATGGAAATATCTACACCGCCATCTGTATGAACATGGAAATATCTGCACCGCAAACTGTATGAACATATAAATATCTACAGCGCCATCTGTATTAAGGTGGAGATATCTACACCGCTATCTGTATAAACATGGAAATATCTACACCGCTATCTGTATAAACAAGGAAATATCTACACCGCTATCTGTATAAATATGGAAATATCTACCCCGCTACCTGTATAAACATGGAAATATCACCACCGCTATCTGTATGAACATGGAAATATCTACACCGCTATCTGTATGAACATGGAAATATCTACACCACTATCTGTTTGAACATGGAAATATCTACACCGCTATCTGTATAAACATGGAAATATCTACACCGCTACCTGTATAAACATGGAAATATCAGCACCGCTATCTGTATGAACATGGAAATATCTACACCGCTATCTGTGTAAACATGCATACATCTTCACCGCTATCTGTATAAACATGGAAATATCTACACCGCTATCTGTATGAACATGGAAATATCTACACCGCTATCCGTTTGAACATGGAAATATCTACACCGCTATCTGCATGAAAATGGAAATAACTACACAGCTATCTGCATATGCATGGAAATATCTACAAAGCTATCTCTTTACACATGGAAATAACTACACCGCTATCTCTATAAACATGGAAATATCTATACCGCCATCTCTATGAACATGGATATATCTGCACCGACATCTGTATGAACATATAAATATCTACACCGCCATCTGTATTAAGATGGAGATATCTACAGCGCTATCTGTATAAACATGGAATTATCTACACCGCTATCTGTATAAACATGGAAATAAATACAACGCTATCTGTATAAACATGGAAATATCAGCACCGATATCTGTATGAGCATGGAAATATCAGACCCTTTATCGGTATGAACATGGAAATATCTACACCACTATCTGTATGAACATGGAAATATCTACACCGCTATCTGTATGAACATGGAATTACCTTCACCGTCATCTGTATGAACATGGATATGTCTACAAAGCCTTCTGGATGAACATGGAAATATCTACACCGCTATCTGTATGAACATGGAAATAGCTACAACGCTATCTGTATGAACATGGAAATATCTACACCACTATCTGTATGAACATGGAAATATCTACACCGCTATCTGTATGAACATGGAAATAGCTACACCGCTATCTCTATAAACATGGAAATATCTACACCACCATCTGTATGAACATGGAAATATCTGCACCGCCATCCGTATGAACATATAAATATCTACAACGCCAACTGTATTAAGATGGAGATAACTACACCGCTATCTGTATAAACTTGGAAATATCTACACCGCTATCTGTATAAACATGGAAATATCTACACCGCTATCTGTATAAACATGGAAATATCTACATCGCTACCTGTATAAAAATGGAAATATAAGCACCGCTATCTGTATGAACATGGAAATATCTACACCGCTATCTGTGCCAACATGGAAATATGTACACCGCTATCTGTATGAAATTGGAAATAGCTACACCGCTATCTGTATGAACATGGAAATATCTACAGCAATATCTGTATGAACATGGAAATATCCGCACCGCTATCTGTATGAACATGGATATATCTACACAGCCATCTGGATGAACATGGAAATATCTTCACCGATATCTGTATGAACATAGAAATATCTACACCGCTATCTGTGTAAACATGCATACATCTTCACCGCTATCTGTATAAACATGGAAATAACTACACCGCCATTTGTACGAACATGAAAATATCTGCACCGCCATCTATACGAACATATAAATATCTACACCGCCAACTGTATTAAGATGGAGATATCTACACCGCTATTTGTATAAACTTGGAAATATCTACCCCGCTATCTGTATAAACATGGAAATATCTACACCGCTATCTGTGTAAACATGGAAATATCTACACCGCTACCTGTATAAACATGGAAATATAAGCACCACTATCTGTATGAACATGGAAATATCTACACAGCTATCTGTACGAACATGGAAATATCTACACCGCTATCTGTATGAACATGGAAATAGCTACACCGCTATCTGTATGAACATGGAAATATCTACACCACTATCTGTATGAAGACGGAAATACCTACACCGCTATCTGTATGAACATGGAAATATCTACACCGATATCTGTATAAACACGGAAATATCTACACCGCTATCAGTATGAACGTGGAAATATCTACACCGTTATCTGTATAAACATGGAAATATCTACACCGCTACCTGTATAAACATGGAAATATCAGCACCACTATCTGCATGAACATGGAAATATCTACACCGCTATCTGTATGAACATGGAAATATCTACACCACTATCTGTTTGAACATGTAAACATCTACACCGCTATCTGCATGAAAATGGAAATATCTACACAGCTATCTGCATATACAAGGAAATATCTACAAAGCTATCTCTTTACACATGGAAATAACTACACCGCTATCTCTATAAACACGGAAATATCTACAACGCCATCTGTATGAACATGGAAATATCTGCACCGCCATCTGTATGAACATATAACTATCTACACCGCCATCTGTATTAAGATGGAGATATCTACAGCGCTATCTGTATAAACATGGAAATATCTACACCGCTATCTCTATAAACATGGAAATATCTACACCGCTATCTGTATAAACATGGAAATATCAGCCGCGCTATCTGTATGAGCATGGAAATATCAGCCCCTCTATCGGTATGAACATGGAAATATCTACACCACTATCTGTACGAACATGGAAATATCTACACCGCTATCTGTATGAACATGGAATTAACTTCACCGTCATCTGTATGAACATGGATATGTCTACACAGCCATCTGGATGAACATGGAAATATATACACCGCTATCTGTATGAACATGGAAATAGCTCCACCGCTATCTGTATAAACATGGAAATATCTACAGCACTATCTGTATAAACATGGAAATATCAGCAACGCTATCTGTATGAATATGAAAATATCAGCCCTTCTGTCTGTATGAACATGGAAATATCTACACCGCTATCTGTGTAAACATGCATACACCTTCACCGCTCTCTGTAGAAACATGGAAATATCTTCACCGCCATCTGTATGATCATGGATATATCTACACAGCCGTTTGGATGAACATGGAAATATCTACACCGCTATCTGTATGAACATGGAAATATCTTCACTGCCATCTGTATGAACATGGATATATCTACACAGCCATCTGGATGAACATGGAAATATCTACACCGCTATCTGTATGAACATGGAAATAGCTACACCGCTATCTGTATGAACATGGAAATATGTACACCACTATCTGTATGAACACGGAAATATCTACACCGCTATCTGTATGAACATGGAAATATCTACACCGCTATCTGTATAAACACGGAAATATCTACACCGCTATCTGTATAAACATGGAAATATCTTCACCGCTGTCTGTTTAAACATGGAAATATCTACACCGCTACCTGTATAAACATGGAAATATCAGCACCGCTATCTGTATGAACATGGAAATATCTACACCGCTATCTGTACGAACATGGAAATATCTACACCGCTATCTGTTTGAACATGGAAATATCTACACCGCTATCTGCATGAAAATGGAAATATCTACACAGCTATCTGCATATACATGGAAATATCTACAAAGCTATCTCTTTACACATGTAAATAACTACACCGCTATCTCTATAAACATGGAAATATCTACACCGCCATCTGTTTGAACATGGAAATATCTGCACTGCCATCTGTATGAACACATAAATATCTACACCGCCATCTGTATTAAGATGGAGATATCTACACCGCTATCTGTATAAACATGGAAATATCTACACCGCTATCTGTATAAACATGGAAATATCTACACCGCTATCTGTATAAACATGGAAATATCTACACCGCTACCTGTATAAACATGGAAAAATCAGCACCGCTATCTGTATGAACATGGAAATATCTACACCGCTATCTGTATGAAACTGGAAATATCTACACCGCTATCTGTAAGAACATGGAAATATCTTCACCGCCATCTGTATGAACATGGAAATATCTTCACCGCCATCTGTATGAACATGGATATATCTACACAGCCATATGGATGAACATGGAAATATCAGCACCGCTATCTGTATGAACATGGAAATATATACACCGCTATCTGTATTAAAATGGAAATATCTACACCGCTATCTGTATGCACATGGAAATATCTTCACCGCCATCTGTATGAACATGGATATATCTACACCGCTACCTGTATAAACATGGAAATATCAGCACCGCTATCTGTATGAACATGGAAATATCTACACCGCTATCTGTGTAAACATGCATACATGTTCACCGCTATCTGTATAAACATGGAAATATCTACACCGCTATCTGTATGAACTTGGAAATATCTACACCGCTATCTGTTTGAACATGGAAATATCTACACCGCTATCTGCATGAAAATGGAAATATCTACACAGCTATCTGCATATACATGGAAATATCTACAAAGCTATCTCTTTACACATGGAAATAACCACACCGCTATCTCTATAAACATGGAAATATCTACACCGCCATCTGTATGAACATGGAAATATCTGCACCGCCATCTGTATGAACATATAAATATCTTCACCGCCATCTGTATTAAGATGGAGATATCTACACCGCTGTCTGTATAAACCTGGAAATATCTACACCGCTATCTGTATAAACATGGAAATATCTACACCGCTAGCTGTATAAACATGGAAATATCCACACTGCTACCTGTATAAACATGGAAATATCAGCACCGCTATGTGTACGAACATGGAAATATCTACACCGCTATCTGTATGAACATGGAAATAGCTACACCGCTATCTGTATGAACATGGAAATATCTACACCACTATCTGTATGAACATGGAAATATCTTCACCGCTATCTGTATGACCATGGATATGTCTACACAGCCATCTGTATGAACATGGAAATATCTACACCGCTATCTGTATGAACATGGAAATATCTGCACCGCCATCTGTATGAACATATAAATATCTACACTGCCATCTGTATTAAGATGGAGATATCTACACCGCTATCTGTATAAACATGGAAATATCTACTCCGCTACCTGTATAAACATGGAAATATCAGCATCGCTATCTGTATGAACATGGAAATTTCAGACCCTCTATCTGTATGAACATGGAAATATCTACACCACTATCTGTATGAACATTGAAATATCTACACCGCAACCTGTATAAACATGGAAATATCAGCACCGGTATCTGTATGAACAAGGAAATATCTACACCGCTATCTGTGTAAACATGCATACATCTTCACCGCTATCTGTATCAACATGGAAATATCTACACCGCTATCTGTATGAACATGGAAATATCTACACTGCTATCTGTTTGAACATCGAAATATCTACACCGCTATCTGCATGATAATTTAAATATATACACAGCTATCTGCATATACATGGAAATATCTACAAAGCTATCTCTCTGCACATGGATATATCTACACCGCTATCTCTATAAACATGGAAATATCTACACCGCCATCTGTATGAACATGGAAATATCTGCACTGCCATCTGTATGAACATATAAATATCTACACCGCCATCTGTATTAACATGGAGATATCTACACCGCTATCTGTATAAA
This sequence comes from Gorilla gorilla gorilla, assembly GCF_029281585.2. Classification (NCBI taxonomy): domain Eukaryota; kingdom Metazoa; phylum Chordata; class Mammalia; order Primates; family Hominidae; genus Gorilla; species Gorilla gorilla. The sequence continues at coordinate 2,959,868 of NC_073224.2, forward strand.
CATGGAAATATCTACACCTCTATATGTATAAACACGGAAATATCTACACCGCTATCTGTATAAACATGGAAATATCAGCACCGCTATCTCTATGAACGTGGAAATATCAGCCCCTCTATCTGTATGAACATGGAAATATCTACACCACTATCTGTATGAACATTGAAATATCTACACCGCTATCTGTATGAACATGGAATTACCTTCACCGCCATCTGTATGAACATGGATATGTCTACACAGCCATCTGGATGAACATGGAAATATCTACACCGCTATCTGTATGAACATAGAAATAGCTACACCGCTATCTGTTTGAACATGGAATTATCTTCACCACCATCTGTGTGAACATGGATATGTCTACACAGCCATCTGGATGAACATGGAAATATCTACACCGCTATCTGTATGAACATGGAAATATCTACACCACTATCTGTGTAAACAGGCATACATCTTCACCGCTATCTGTATAAACATGGAAATATCTTCACCGCCATCTGTATGATCATGGATATGTCTACACAGCCGTCTGGATGAACATGGAAATAACTACACCGCTATCTTTATGAACATGGAAATATCTACACCACTATCTGTATTAACACGGAAATACCTACACCGCTATCTGTATGAACATGGAAATATCTACACCGCCATCTGTATAAACATGGAAATATCTACACCGCTACCTGTATAAACATGGAAATATCAGCACCGCTATCTGTATGAAGATGGAAATATCTACACCACTATCTGTATGAACATGGAAATATCTGCACCGCTATCTGTTTGAACATGGAAATATCTACACCGCTATCTGCATGAAAATGGAAATATCTACACAGCTATCTGCATATACATGGAAATATCTACAAAGCTATCTCTTTACACATGGAAATAACTACACCGCTATCTCTATAAACATGGAAATATCTACACCGCCATCTCTATGAACATGGAAATATCTGCACCGCCATCTGTATCAACATATAAATATCTACACCGCCATCTGTATTAAGTTGGAGATATCTACACCGCTATCTGTATAAACATGGAAATATCTACACCGCTATCTGTATAAACATGGAAATATCTACACTGCTATCTGTATAAACATGGAAATATCTACACCGCTACCTGTATAAACATGGAAATATCAGCACCGCTATCTGTATGAACATGGAATTATCTACACCGCTATCTGTGTAAACATGCATACACCTTCACCGTTATCTGTATAAACATGGAAATATCTACACCGCTATCTGTATGAACATGGAAATATCTACACCGCTATCCGTTTGAACATGGAAATATCTACACCGCTATCTGCATGAAAATGGAAATATCTACACAGCTATCTGCATATACATGGAAATATCTACAAAGCTATCTCTTTACACATGGAAACAACTACACCGCTATCTCTATAAACATGGAAATATCTACACCGCCATCTGCATGAACATGGAAATATGTGCACCCACATCTGTATGAACATATAAATATCTACACCCCCATCTGTATTAAGATGGAGATATCTACAGCGCTATCTGTATAAACATTGAAATATCTACACCGCTATCTGTATAAACATGGAAATATCTACACCGCTATCTGTATAAACATGGAAATATCAGCACCGATATCTGTATGAGCATGGAAATATCACCCCCTCTATCGGTATGAACATGGAAATATCTACACCACTATCTGTATGAACATGGAAATAACTACACCGCTATCTGTATGAACATGGAATTACCTTCACCGTCATCTGTATGAACATGGATATGTCTACACAGGCATCTGGATGAACATGGAAATATCTACACCGCTATCTGTATGAACATGGAAATAGCTACAACGCTATCTGTATGAACATGGAAATATCTACACCACTATCTGTATGAACATGGAAATATCTACACCGCTATCTCTATGAACATGGAAATAGCTACACTGCTATCTCTATAAACATGGAAATATCTACACCGCCATCTGTATGAACATGGAAATATCTGCACCTCCATCTGTATGAACATATAAATATCTACACCGCCAACTGTATTAAGATGGAGATAACTATACCGCTATCTGTATAAACTTGGAAATATCTACACCGCTATCTGTATAAACATGGAAATATAAGCACCGCTATCTGTAGGAACATGGAAATATCTACACCGCTATCTTTACGAACATGGAAATATCTACACCACTATCTGTATGAAATTGGAAATAGCTACACCGCTATCTGTATGAACATGAAGATATCTACTGCACTATCTGTTTGAACATGGAAATATCTACACCGCTATCTGTATGAACATGGATATATCTACACAGCCATCTGGATGAACATGGAAATATCTACACCGATATCTGTATGAACATAGAAATATCTACACCGCTATCTGTGTAAACATGCATACATCTTCACTGCTATCTGTATAAACATGGAAATATCTACACCACCATCTGTACGAACATGGAAATATCTGCACCGCCATCTGTATCAACATATAAATATCTACACCGCCATCTGTATTAAGTTGGAGATATCTACACCGCTATCTGTATAAACATGGAAATATCTACACCGCTATCTGTATAAACATGGAAATATCTACACTGCTATCTGTATAAACATGGAAATATCTACACCGCTACCTGTATAAACATGGAAATATCAGCACCGCTATCTGTATGAACATGGAATTATCTACACCGCTATCTGTGTAAACATGCATACACCTTCACCGTTATCTGTATAAACATGGAAATATCTACACCGCTATCTGTATGAACATGGAAATATCTACACCGCTATCCGTTTGAACATGGAAATATCTACACCGCTATCTGCATGAAAATGGAAATATCTACACAGCTATCTGCATATACATGGAAATATCTACAAAGCTATCTCTTTACACATGGAAACAACTACACCGCTATCTCTATAAACATGGAAATATCTACACCGCCATCTGCATGAACATGGAAATATGTGCACCCACATCTGTATGAACATATAAATATCTACACCCCCATCTGTATTAAGATGGAGATATCTACAGCGCTATCTGTATAAACATTGAAATATCTACACCGCTATCTGTATAAACATGGAAATATCTACACCGCTATCTGTATAAACATGGAAATATCAGCACCGATATCTGTATGAGCATGGAAATATCAGCCCCTCTATCGGTATGAACATGGAAATATCTACACCACTATCTGTATGAACATGGAAATAACTACACCGCTATCTGTATGAACATGGAATTACCTTCACCGTCATCTGTATGAACATGGATATGTCTACACAGGCATCTGGATGAACATGGAAATATCTACACCGCTATCTGTATGAACATGGAAATAGCTACAACGCTATCTGTATGAACATGGAAATATCTACACCACTATCTGTATGAACATGGAAATATCTACACCGCTATCTGTATGAACATGGAAATAGCTACACTGCTATCTCTATAAACATGGAAATATCTACACCGCCATCTGTATGAACATGGAAATATCTGCACCTCCATCTGTATGAACATATAAATATTTACACCGCCAACTGTATTAAGATGGAGATAACTATACCGCTATCTGTATAAACTTGGAAATATCTACACCGCTATCTGTATAAACATGGAAATATAAGCACCGCTATCTGTAGGAACATGGAAATATCTACACCGCTATCTGTATAAACATGGAAATATCAGCACCGCTCTCTGTATGAACATGGAAATATCTACACCACTATCTGTATGAACATGGAAATATCTACACCGCTATCTGTATGAACATGGAAATAGCTACACTGCTATCTCTATAAACATGGAAATATCTACACCGCCATCTGTATGAACATGGAAATATCTGCACCGCCATCTGTATGAACATATAAATATCTACACCACCAACTGTATTAAGATGGAGATAACTATACCGCTATCTGTATAAACTTGGAAATATCTACACCGCTATCTGTATAAACATGGAAATATAAGCACCGCTATCTGTAGGAACATGGAAATATCTACACCGCTATCTGTACGAACATGGAAATATCTACACCACTATCTGTATGAAATTGGAAATAGCTACACCGCTATCTGTATGAACATGAAGATATCTACTGCACTATCTGTTTGAACATGGAAATATCTACACCGCTATCTGTATGAACATGGATATATCTACACAGCCATCTGGATGAACATGGAAATATCTACACCGATATCTGTATGAACATAGAAATATCTACACCGCTATCTGTGTAAACATGCATACATCTTCACTGCTATCTGTATAAACATGGAAATATCTACACCACCATCTGTACGAACATGGAAATATCTGCAACGCCATCTGTAAGAACATATGAATATCTACACCACCAACTGTATTAAGATGGAGATATCTACACCGCTATCTGTATAAACTTGGAAATATCTACACCGCTATCTGTATAAAAATGGAAATATCTACACCGCTATCTGTATAAACATGGAAATAACTACACCGCTACCTGTATAAACATGGAAATATAAGCACCGCTATCTGTATGAACATGGAAATATCTACACCACTATCTGTATGAACATGGAGATATCTACACCGCTATCTGTATGAACATCGAAATAGCTACACCGCTATCTCTATAAACATGGAAATGTCTACACCGCAATCTGTATGAACATGGAAATATCTGCATCGCCATCTGTATGAACATATAAATATCTACACCGCCAACTGTATTAAGATGGAGATATCTACACCGCTATCTGTATAAACATGGAAATATCTACACCGCTTTCTGTATAAACATGGAAATATCTACACCGCTATCTGTATAAACATGGAAATATCTACACCGCTACCTGTATAAACATGGAAATATCAGCACCGTTATCTCTATGAACATGGAAATATCTACAAAGCTATCTGTGTAAACATGCATACATCTTCACCGCTATCTGCATAAACATGGAAACATCTACACCGCTATCTGTATGAACATGGAAATACCTTCACCGCCATCTGTATGAACATAGATATATCTACACAGCCATCTGGATGAACATGGAAATATCTACACCACTATCTGTATAAAGACGGAAATACCTACACCGCTATCTGTATGAACATGGAAATATCTACACCGATATCTGTATAAACACGGAAATATCTACACCGCTATCTGTATGAACATGGAAATATCCACACCGCTATCTGTATAAACATGGAAATATCTACACCGCTACCTGTATAAACATGGAAATATCAGCACCGCTATCTGTATGAACATGGAAATATCTACACCGCTATCTGTTTGAACATGGAAATATCTACACCGCTATCTCTTTGAACATGGAAATATCTATACCGCTATCTGCATATACATGGAAATGTCTACAAAGCTATCTCTTTACACATGGAAATTACTACACAGCTATCTCTATACACATGGAAATATATACACCGCCATCTGTATGAACATAGAAATGTCTGCACCGCAATCCGTATGAACATATAAATATCTACACCGCCATCAGTATAAAGATGGAGATATCTACACCGCTATCTGTATAAACATGGAAATATCTACACCGCTATCTGTATAAACATGGAAATATCTACACCGCTATCAGTATAAACATGGAAATGCCTACACCGCTAACTGTATAAACATGGAAATATCAGCACCGCTATCTGTTTGAACATGGAAATATCTACACCGCTATCTGCATGAAAATGGAAATACCTACACAGCTATCTGCATATACATGGAAATATCTACAAAGCTATCTCTTTACACATGGAAGTAACTACACCGCTATCTCGATAAAGATGGAAATATCTACACCGCCATCCGTATAAACATGGAAATATCTGCACCGCCATCTGTATGAACACATAAATATCTACACCGCCATCTGTATTAAGATGGAGATATCTACACCGCTATCTGTATAAACATGGAAATATCTACACCGCTATCTGTATAAAAATGGAAATATCTACACCGCTATCTGTAAAAACATGGAAATATCAGCACCGCTATCTGTATGAAAATGGAAATATCAGCACCTCTATCTGTATGAACATGGAAATATCTACACCACTATATGTATGAACATGGAAATATCTACACCGTTATCTGTATGAACATGGAATTACTTTCACCGCCATCTGTATGAACATGGATATGTCTACACAGCCATCTGGATGAACATGGAAATATCTACACCGCTATCTGTATGAACATGGAAATATCTACACCGCTATCTGTATGAACATGGAAATATCAACACCACTATCTGTATGAACATGGAAATATCTACACCGCTATCTGTATGAACATGGAAATAGCTACACCGCTATCTCAATAAACATGGAAATGTCTACACCGCCATCTGTATGAACATGGAAATATCTGCAGTGCCATCTGTATGAACATATAAATATCTACACCGCCAACTGTATTAAGATGGAGATATCTACACCGCTATCTGTATAGACATGGAAATATCTACACCGCTATCTGTATAAACATGGAAATATCTAAACCGCTATCTGTTTAAACATGGAAATATCTACACCGCTACCTGTATAAACATGGAAATATCAGCACCGCTATCTGTATGAACATGGAAATATCTACACCGCTATCTGTGTAAACATGCATATATCTTCACCGCTATCTGTATAAACATGGAAATATCTACACCGCTATCTGTGTGAACATGCATATATCTTCACCGCTATCTGTATAAACATGGAAATATCTACACCGCTATCTGTGTGAACATGGAAATATCTACAACGCTATCTGTTTGAACATGGAAATATCTACACCACTATCTGCATGAAAATGGAAATATCTACAAAGCTATCTGCATATACATGGAAATATCTACAAAGCTATCTCTTTACACATGGAAATAACTACACCGCTATCTCTATAAACATGGAAATATCTACGCCGCCATCTGTATGAACATGGAAATATCTGCACCGCCATCTGTATGAACATATAAATATCTACACCGCTATCTATATTAAGATGGAGATATCTACACCGCTATCTGTATAAACATGAAAATATCTACACCGCTATCTGTATAAACATGGAAATATCTACACCGCTATCTGTATAAACATGGAAATATCAGCACCGCTATCTGGATGAACATGGAAATATCTACACCGCTATCTGTATGAACATGGAAATAGCTACACCGCTATCTGTATGAACATGGAAATATCTACGCCGCTATCTGTATGAACATGGAAATAGCTACACCGCTATCTCTATAAACATGGAAATATCTTCACCGCCATCAGTATGAACATGGAAATATCTGCACCGCCATCAGTATGAACATGGAAATAGCTACACCGCTATCTCTATAAACATGGAAATATCTACACCGCCATCTGTACGAACATGGAAATATCTGCACCGCCATCTGTAAGAACATATAAATATCTACACTCCAACTGTATTAAGATGGAGATATCTACACCGCTATCTGTATAAATTTGGAAATATCTACACCGCTATCTGTATAAACATGGAAATATCTACACCGCTATCTGTATAAACATGGAAATATCTACACCGCTACCTGTATAAACAAGGAAATATAAGCACCGCTATCTGTATGAACATGAAAATATCTACACCGCTATCTGTACGAACATGGAAATAGCTACACCGCTATCTGTATGAACATGGAAATATCTACACCACTATCTGTATGAACACGGAAATACCTACACCGCTATCTGTATGAACATGGAAATATCTACACCGATATCTGTATAAACACGGAAACAACTACACCGCTATCTGTATGAACATGGAAATACCTACACCGCTATCTGTATAAACATGGAAATATCTACCCCGCTACCTGTATAAACATGGAAATATCACCACCGCTATCTGTATGAACATGGAAATATCTACACCGCTATCTGTATGAACATGGAAATATCTACACCACTATCTGTTTGAACATGGAAATATCTACACCGCTATCTGCATGAAAATGGAAATATCTACACAGCTATCTGCATATACACGGAAATATCTACAAAGCAATCTCTTTACACATGGAAATAACTACACTGCTATCTCTATAAACATGGAAATATCTACACCGCCATCTGTATGAACATGGAAATATCTGCACCGCAAACTGTATGAACATATAAATATCTACAGCGCCATCTGTATTAAGATATAGATATCTACACCGCTATCTGTATAAACATGGAAATATCTACACCGCTATCTGTATAAACATGGAAATATCTACACCGCTATCTGTATAAACATGGAAATATCTACCCCGCTACCTGTATAAACATGGAAATATCACCACCGCTATCTGTATGAACATGGAAATATCTACACCGCTATCTGTATGAACATGGAAATATCTACACCACTATCTGTTTGAACATGGAAATATCTACACCGCTATCTGTATAAACATGGAAATATCTACACCGCTACCTGTATAAACATGGAAATATCAGCACCGCTATCTGTATGAACATGGAAATATCTACACCGCTATCTGTGTAAACATGCATACATCTTCACCGCTATCTGTATAAACATGGAAATATCTACACCGCTATCTGTATGAACATGGAAATATCTACACCGCTATCCGTTTGAACATGGAAATATCTACACCGCTATCTGCATGAAAATGGAAATAACTACACAGCTATCTGCATATGCATGGAAATATCTACAAAGCTATCTCTTTACACATGGAAATAACTACACCGCTATCTCTATAAACATGGAAATATCTACACCGCCATCTCTATGAACATGGATATATCTGCACCGACATCTGTATGAACATATAAATATCTACACCGCCATCTGTATTAAGATGGAGATATCTACAGCGCTATCTGTATAAACATGGAATTATCTACACCGCTATCTGTATAAACATGGAAATAAATACAACGCTATCTGTATAAACATGGAAATATCAGCACCGATATCTGTATGAGCATGGAAATATCAGACCCTTTATCGGTATGAACATGGAAATATCTACACCACTATCTGTATGAACAAGGAAATATCTACACCGCTATCTGTATGAACATGGAATTACCTTCACCGTCATCTGTATGAACATGGATATGTCTACACAGCCTTCTGGATGAACATGGAAATATCTACACCGCTATCTGTATGAACATGGAAATAGCTACAACGCTATCTGTATGAACATGGAAATATCTACACCACTATCTGTATGAACATGGAAATATCTACACCGCTATCTGTATGAACATGGAAATAGCTACACCGCTATCTCTATAAACATGGAAATATCTACACCACCATCTGTATGAACATGGAAATATCTGCACCGCCATCCGTATGAACATATAAATATCTACAACGCCAACTGTATTAAGATGGAGATAACTACACCGCTATCTGTATAAACTTGGAAATATCTACACCGCTATCTGTATAAACATGGAAATATCTACACCGCTATCTGTATAAACATGGAAATATCTACATCGCTACCTGTATAAAAATGGAAATATAAGCACCGCTATCTGTATGAACATGGAAATATCTACACCGCTATCTGTGCCAACATGGAAATATGTACACCGCTATCTGTATGAAATTGGAAATAGCTACACCGCTATCTGTATGAACATGGAAATATCTACAGCACTATCTGTATGAACATGGAAATATCTGCACCGCTATCTGTATGAACATGGATATATCTACACAGCCATCTGGATGAACATGGAAATATCTTCACCGATATCTGTATGAACATAGAAATATCTACACCGCTATCTGTGTAAACATGCATACATCTTCACCGCTATCTGTATAAACATGGAAATAACTACACCGCCATCTGTACGAACATGAAAATATCTGCACCGCCATCTATACGAACATATAAATATCTACACCGCCAACTGTATTAAGATGGAGATATCTACACCGCTATTTGTATAAACTTGGAAATATCTACCCCGCTATCTGTATAAACATGGAAATATCTACACCGCTATCTGTGTAAACATGGAAATATCTACACCGCTACCTGTATAAACATGGAAATATAAGCACCGCTATCTGTATGAACATGGAAATATCTACACAGCTATCTGTACGAACATGGAAATATCTACACCGCTATCTGTATGAACATGGAAATAGCTACACCGCTATCTGTATGAACATGGAAATATCTACACCACTATCTGTATGAAGACGGAAATACCTACACCGCTATCTGTATGAACATGGAAATATCTACACCGATATCTGTATAAACACGGAAATATCTACACCGCTATCAGTATGAACATGGAAATATCTACACCGCTATCTGTATAAACATGGAAATATCTACACCGCTACCTGTATAAACATGGAAATATCAGCACCACTATCTGCATGAACATGGAAATATCTACACCGCTATCTGTATGAACATGGAAATATCTATACCACTATCTGTTTGAACATGTAAATATCTACACCGCTATCTGCATGAAAATGGAAATATCTACACAGCTATCTGCATATACAAGGAAATATCTACAAAGCTATCTCTTTACACATGGAAATAACTACACCGCTATCTCTATAAACACGGAAATATCTACAACGCCATCTGTATGAACATGGAAATATCTGCACGGACATCTGTATGAACATATAACTATCTACACCGCCATCTGTATTAAGATGGAGATATCTACAGCGCTATCTGTATAAACATGGAAATATCTACACCGCTATCTCTATAAACATGGAAATATCTACACCGCTATCTGTATAAACATGGAAATATCAGCCGCGCTATCTGTATGAGCATGGAAATATCAGCCCCTCTATCGGTATGAACATGGAAATATCTACACCACTATCTGTATGAACATGGAAATATCTACACCGCTATCTGTATGAACATGGAATTAACTTCACCGTCATCTGTATGAACATGGATATGTCTACACAGCCATCTGGATGAACATGGAAATATCTACACCGCTATCTGTATGAACATGGAAATAGCTCCACCGCTATCTGTATAAACATGGAAATATCTACACCACTATCTGTATAAACATGGAAATATCAGCAACGCTATCTGTATGAATATGAAAATATCAGCCCTTCTGTCTGTATGAACATGGAAATATCTACACCGCTATCTGTGTAAACATGCATACACCTTCACCGCTCTCTGTAGAAACATGGAAATATCTTCACCGCCATCTGTATGATCATGGATATATCTACACAGCCGTCTGGATGAACATGGAAATATCTACACCGCTATCTGTATGAACATGGAAATATCTTCACTGCCATCTGTATGAACATGGATATATCTACACAGCCATCTGGATGAACATGGAAATATCTACACCGCTATCTGTATGAACATGGAAATAGCTACACCGCTATCTGTATGAACATGGAAATATGTACACCACTATCTGTATGAACACGGAAATATCTACACCGCTATCTGTATTAACATGGAAATATCTACACCGCTATCTGTATAAACACGGAAATATCTACACCGCTATCTGTATAAACATGGAAATATCTTCACCGCTGTCTGTTTAAACATGGAAATATCTACACCGCTACCTGTATAAACATGGAAATATCAGCACCGCTATCTGTATGAACATGGAAATATCTACACCGCTATCTGTACGAACATGGAAATATCTACACCGCTATCTGTTTGAACATGGAAATATCTACACCGCTATCTGCATGAAAATGGAAATATCTACACAGCTATCTGCATATACATGGAAATATCTACAAAGCTATCTCTTTACACATGTAAATAACTACACCGCTATCTCTATAAACATGGAAATATCTACACCGCCATCTGTATGAACATGGAAATATCTGCACTGCCATCTGTATGAACACATAAATATCTACACCGCCATCTGTATTAAGATGGAGATATCTACACCGTTATCTGTATAAACATGGAAATATCCACACCGCTATCTGTATAAACATGGAAATATCTACACCGCTATCTGTATAAACATGGAAATATCTACACCGCTACCTGTATAAACATGGAAATATCAGCACCGCTATCTGTATGAACATGGAAATATCTACACCGCTATCTGTATGAAACTGGAAATATCTACACCGCTATCTGTAAGAACATGGAAATATCTTCACCGCCATCTGTATGAACATGGAAATATCTTCACTGCCATCTGTATGAACATGGATATATCTACACAGCCATATGGATCAACATGGAAATATCAGCACCGCTATCTGTATGAACATGGAAATATATACACCGCTATCTGTATTAAAATGGAAATATCTACACCGCTATCTGTATGCACATGGAAATATCTTCACCGCCATCTGTATGAACATGGATATATCTACACCGCTACCTGTATAAACATGGAAATATCAGCACCGCTATCTGTATGAACATGGAAATATCTACACCGCTATCTGTGTAAACATGCATACATGTTCACCGCTATCTGTATAAACATGGAAATATCTACACCGCTATCTGTATGAACTTGGAAATATCTACACCGCTATCTGTATGAACATGGAAATATCTGCACCGCCATCTGTATGAACATATAAATATCTACACCGCCATCTGTATTAACATGGAGATATCTACACCGCTATCTGTATAAATATGGAAATATCTTCAACGCTATCTGTATAAACATGGAAATATCTACACCGCTATCTGTATAAACATGGAAATATCAGCACCGCTATCTGTATGAACATGGAAATATCAGCCCCTCTATGTGTATGAACGTGGAAATATCTACACCACTATCTGTATGAACATGGAAATATCTACACCGCTATCTGTATGAGCATGGAAATATCTTCACCGCCATCTGTATGAACATGGATATGTCTACACAGCCATCTGGATGAACATGGAAATATCTACACCGCTATCTGTATGAACATGGAAATATCTACACCACTATCTGTGTAAACAGGCATACATCTTCACCGCTATCTGTATAAACATGGAAATTTCTACACCGCTATCTGTATGAACATGGAAATACCTACACCGCTATCTTTTTGAACTTAGAAGTATCTACACCGCTATCTGCATGAAAATGGAAATATCTACACAGCTATCTGAATATACATGGAAATATCTACACAGCTATCTCTTTACACATGGAAATAACTACACCGCTATCTGTATGAACATGGAATTATCTACACCACTATCTGTATGAACATGGAAATATCTGCACCGCCATCTGTATGAACATATAAATATCTACACCGCCAACTGTATTAAGATGGAGATATCTACTCCGCTATCTGTATAAACATGGAAATATCTACACCACTATCTGTATGAACATGGAAACATCTAGACCGCAATCTGTATGATCATGGATATATCAACACAGTCATCTGGATGAACATGGAAATATCTACACCGCTATCTGTGTAAACATGCATACATCTTCACCGCTATCTGTAAACATGGAAATATTTACACCGCTATGTGGATGAACATGGAAATATCTACACAGCTGTCTGTATATACATGGAAATATCTACACCGCTATCTGTATAAACATGGAAATATCTACACCGCTATCTGTATAAACATGGAAATATCTACACCGCTACCTGTATAAAGATGGAAATATCAGCACCGCTATCTGTATGGACATGGAAATATCTACACCGATATCTGTTTGAACATGGAAATATCTACACCTCTATCTGTTTGAACATGGAAATCTCTAAACCGCTCTCTGCATGAAAATGGAAATATCTACACAGCTATCTGCATATAAATGGAAATATCTACACAGCTATTTCTTTACACATGGAAATAACTACACCGCTATCTGTATGAACATGGAAATATCTACACCGCCATCTGTATGAACATGGATGTATCTAAACAGCCATCTGGATGAACATGGAAATATCTACACCGCTATCTGTATGAACATGGAAATAGCTACACCGCTATCTGTATGAACATGGAAATATCTACAACACTATCTGTATGAACATGGAAATATCTACACCGATATCTGTATGAACATGGAAATATCTTCACCGCCATCTGTATGAACATGGATATATCTACACAGCCATCTGGATGAACATGGAAATATCTACACCGCTATCTGCATGAACATGGAAATGCCTACACCGCTATCTTTATGAACATGGAAATATCTACACCACTATCTGTATGAACATGGAAATATCTACACCGCAATCTGTATGACCATGGACACATCAACACAGCCATCTGGATGAACATGGAAATATCTACACCGCTATCAGTGTAAACATGCATACATCTTCACCGCTATCTGTATAAACATGGAAATATATACACCGCTATCTGTATAAACATGGAAATATCTTCACCGCCATCTGTATGAACATGGATATATCTACACAGACATCTGGATGAACATGTAAATATCTACAAAGCTAACTGTATGAACATGGAAATATCCTCACCGCCATCTGTATGAACTTGGATATATCTACACAGCCATCTGGATGAACATGGAAATATCTACACCGCTATCTGTATGAACATGGAAATAGCTACACCGCTATCTGTATGAACACGGAAATATCTACAACACTCTCTGTATGAACTTGGAAATATCTGCCCCTCTATCTGTATGAATATGGAAATATCTTCACCGCCATCTGTATGAACACGGATATATCTACACAGCCATCTGGATGAACACGGAAATATCTACCCCGCTATCTGCATGAACATGGAAATAGCTACACCGCTATCTGTATGAACATGGAAATATCTACACCACTATCTGTATGAACATGGAAATAACTACACCGCTATCTGTATGAACATGGATATATCAACACAGCCATCTGGATGAACATGTAAATATCTACACCGCTATCTGTGTAAACATGCATACATCTTCACCGCTATCTGTATAAACATGGAAAGATATACACCGCTATCTGTGTAAACATGCATACATGTTCACCGCTATCTGTATGAACACGGAAATATCTACACCGCTATCTGTATTAACATGGAAATATCTACACCGATATCTGTATAAACACGGAAATATCTACACCGCTATCTGTATAAACATGGAAATATCTTCACCGCTGTCTGTTTAAACATGGAAATATCTACACCGCTACCTGTATAAACATGGAAATATCAGCACCGCTATCTGTATGAACATGGAAATATCTACACCGCTATCTGTACGAACATGGAAATATCTACACCGCTATCTGTTTGAACATGGAAATATCTACACCGCTATCTGCATGAAAATGGAAATATCTATACAGCTATCTGCATATACATGGAAATATCTACAAAGCTATCTCTTTACACATGTAAATAACTACACCGCTATCTCTATAAACATGGAAATATCTACACCGCCATCTGTTTGAACATGGAAATATCTGCACTGCCATCTGTATGAACACATAAATATCTACACCGCCATCTGTATTAAGATGGAGATATCTACACCGCTATCTGTATAAACATGGAAATATCTACACCGCTATCTGTATAAACATGGAAATATCTACACCGCTATCTGTATAAACATGGAAATATCTACACCGCTACCTGTATAAACATGGAAAAATCAGCACCGCTATCTGTATGAACATGGAAATATCTACACCGCTATCTGTATGAAACTGGAAATATCTACACCGCTATCTGTAAGAACATGGAAATATCTTCACCGCCATCTGTATGAACATGGAAATATCTTCACCGCCATCTGTATGAACATGGATATATCTACACAGCCATATGGATGAACATGGAAATATCAGCACCGCTATCTGTATGAACATGGAAATATATACACCGCTATCTGTATTAAAATGGAAATATCTACACCGCTATCTGTATGCACATGGAAATATCTTCACCGCCATCTGTATGAACATGGATATATCTACACCGCTACCTGTATAAACATGGAAATATCAGCACCGCTATCTGTATGAACATGGAAATATCTACACCGCTATCTGTGTAAACATGCATACATGTTCACCGCTATCTGTATAAACATGGAAATATCTACACCGCTATCTGTATGAACTTGGAAATATCTACACCGCTATCTGTTTGAACATGGAAATATCTACACCGCTATCTGCATGAAAATGGAAATATCTACACAGCTATCTGCATATACATGGAAATATCTACAAAGCTATCTCTTTACACATGGAAATAACCACACCGCTATCTCTATAAACATGGAAATATCTACACCGCCATCTGTATGAACATGGAAATATCTGCACCGCCATCTGTATGAACATATAAATATCTTCACCGCCATCTGTATTAAGATGGAGATATCTACACCGCTGTCTGTATAAACCTGGAAATATCTACACCGCTATCTGTATAAACATGGAAATATCTACACTGCTATCTGTATAAACATGGAAATATCTACACCGCTACCTGTATAAACATGGAAATATCAGCACCGCTATCTGTATGAACATGGAATTATCTACACCGCTATCTGTGTAAACATGCATACACCTTCACCGTTATCTGTATAAACATGGAAATATCTACACCGCTATCTGTATGAACATGGAAATATCTACACCGCTATCCGTTTGAACATGGAAATATCTACACCGCTATCTGCATGAAAATGGAAATATCTACACAGCTATCTGCATATACATGGAAATATCTACAAAGCTATCTCTTTACACATGGAAACAACTACACCGCTATCTCTATAAACATGGAAATATCTACACCGCCATCTGCATGAACATGGAAATATGTGCACCCACATCTGTATGAACATATAAATATCTACACCCCCATCTGTATTAAGATGGAGATATCTACAGCGCTATCTGTATAAACATTGAAATATCTACACCGCTATCTGTATAAACATGGAAATATCTACACCGCTATCTGTATAAACATGGAAATATCAGCACCGATATCTGTATGAGCATGGAAATATCAGCCCCTCTATCGGTATGAACATGGAAATATCTACACCACTATCTGTATGAACATGGAAATAACTACACCGCTATCTGTATGAACATGGAATTACCTTCACCGTCATCTGTATGAACATGGATATGTCTACACAGGCATCTGGATGAACATGGAAATATCTACACCGCTATCTGTATGAACATGGAAATAGCTACAACGCTATCTATATGAACATGGAAATATCTACACCACTATCTGTATGAACATGGAAATATCTACACCGCTATCTGTATGAACATGGAAATAGCTACACTGCTATCTCTATAAACATGGAAATATCTACACCGCCATCTGTATGAACATGGAAATATCTGCACCTCCATCTGTATGAACATATAAATATCTACACCGCCAACTGTATTAAGATGGAGATAACTATACCGCTATCTGTATAAACTTGGAAATATCTACACCGCTATCTGTATAAACATGGAAATATAAGCACCGCTATCTGTAGGAACATGGAAATATCTACACCGCTATCTGTACGAACATGGAAATATCTACACCACTATCTGTATGAAATTGGAAATAGCTACACCGCTATCTGTATGAACATGAAGATATCTACTGCACTATCTGTTTGAACATGGAAATATCTACACCGCTATCTGTATGAACATGGATATATCTACACAGCCATCTGGATGAACATGGAAATATCTACACCGATATCTGTATGAACATAGAAATATCTACACCGCTATCTGTGTAAACATGCATACATCTTCACTGCTATCTGTATAAACATGGAAATATCTACACCACCATCTGTACGAACATGGAAATATCTGCACCGCCATCTGTATCAACATATAAATATCTACACCGCCATCTGTATTAAGTTGGAGATATCTACACCGCTATCTGTATAAACATGGAAATATCTACACCGCTATCTGTATAAACATGGAAATATCTACACTGCTATCTGTATAAACATGGAAATATCTACACCGCTACCTGTATAAACATGGAAATATCAGCACCGCTATCTGTATGAACATGGAATTATCTACACCGCTATCTGTGTAAACATGCATACACCTTCACCGTTATCTGTATAAACATGGAAATATCTACACCGCTATCTGTATGAACATGGAAATATCTACACCGCTATCCGTTTGAACATGGAAATATCTACACCGCTATCTGCATGAAAATGGAAATATCTACACAGCTATCTGCATATACATGGAAATATCTACAAAGCTATCTCTTTACACATGGAAACAACTACACCGCTATCTCTATAAACATGGAAATATCTACACCGCCATCTGCATGAACATGGAAATATGTGCACCCACATCTGTATGAACATATAAATATCTACACCCCCATCTGTATTAAGATGGAGATATCTACAGCGCTATCTGTATAAACATTGAAATATCTACACCGCTATCTGTATAAACATGGAAATATCTACACCGCTATCTGTATAAACATGGAAATATCAGCACCGATATCTGTATGAGCATGGAAATATCAGCCCCTCTATCGGTATGAACATGGAAATATCTACACCACTATCTGTATGAACATGGAAATAACTACACCGCTATCTGTATGAACATGGAATTACCTTCACCGTCATCTGTATGAACATGGATATGTCTACACAGGCATCTGGATGAACATGGAAATATCTACACCGCTATCTGTATGAACATGGAAATAGCTACAACGCTATCTGTATGAACATGGAAATATCTACACCACTATCTGTATGAACATGGAAATATCTACACCGCTATCTGTATGAACATGGAAATAGCTACACTGCTATCTCTATAAACATGGAAATATCTACACCGCCATCTGTATGAACATGGAAATATCTGCACCTCCATCTGTATGAACATATAAATATCTACACCGCCAACTGTATTAAGATGGAGATAACTATACCGCTATCTGTATAAACTTGGAAATATCTACACCGCTATCTGTATAAACATGGAAATATAAGCACCGCTATCTGTAGGAACATGGAAATATCTACACCGCTATCTGTACGAACATGGAAATATCTACACCACTATCTGTATGAAATTGGAAATAGCTACACCGCTATCTGTATGAACATGAAGATATCTACTGCACTATCTGTTTGAACATGGAAATATCTACACCGCTATCTGTATGAACATGGATATATCTACACAGCCATCTGGATGAACATGGAAATATCTACACCGATATCTGTATGAACATAGAAATATCTACACCGCTATCTGTGTAAACATGCATACATCTTCACTGCTATCTGTATAAACATGGAAATATCTACACCACCATCTGTACGAACATGGAAATATCTGCACCGCCATCTGTATCAACATATAAATATCTACACCGCCATCTGTATTAAGTTGGAGATATCTACACCGCTATCTGTATAAACATGGAAATATCTACACCGCTATCTGTATAAACATGGAAATATCTACACTGCTATCTGTATAAACATGGAAATATCTACACCGCTACCTGTATAAACATGGAAATATCAGCACCGCTATCTGTATGAACATGGAATTATCTACACCGCTATCTGTGTAAACATGCATACACCTTCACCGTTATCTGTATAAGCATGGAAATATCTACACCGCTATCTGTATGAACATGGAAATATCTACACCGCTATCCGTTTGAACATGGAAATATCTACACCGCTATCTGCATGAAAATGGAAATATCTACACAGCTATCTGCATATACATGGAAATATCTACAAAGCTATCTCTTTACACATGGAAACAACTACACCGCTATCTCTATAAACATGGAAATATCTACACCGCCATCTGCATGAACATGGAAATATGTGCACCCACATCTGTATGAACATATAAATATCTACACCCCCATCTGTATTAAGATGGAGATATCTACAGCGCTATCTGTATAAACATTGAAATATCTACACCGCTATCTGTATAAACATGGAAATATCTACACCGCTATCTGTATAAACATGGAAATATCAGCACCGATATCTGTATGAGCATGGAAATATCAGCCCCTCTATCGGTATGAACATGGAAATATCTACACCACTATCTGTATGAACATGGAAATAACTACACCGCTATCTGTATGAACATGGAATTACCTTCACCGTCATCTGTATGAACATGGATATGTCTACACAGGCATCTGGATGAACATGGAAATATCTACACCGCTATCTGTATGAACATGGAAATAGCTACAACGCTATCTGTATGAACATGGAAATATCTACACCACTATCTGTATGAACATGGAAATATCTACACCGCTATCTGTATGAACATGGAAATAGCTACACTGCTATCTCTATAAACATGGAAATATCTACACCGCCATCTGTATGAACATGGAAATATCTGCACCTCCATCTGTATGAACATATAAATATTTACACCGCCAACTGTATTAAGATGGAGATAACTATACCGCTATCTGTATAAACTTGGAAATATCTACACCGCTATCTGTATAAACATGGAAATATAAGCACCGCTATCTGTAGGAACATGGAAATATCTACACCGCTATCTGTATAAACATGGAAATATCAGCACCGCTCTCTGTATGAACATGGAAATATCTACACCACTATCTGTATGAACATGGAAATATCTACACCGCTATCTGTATGAACATGGAAATAGCTACACTGCTATCTCTATAAACATGGAAATATCTACACCGCCATCTGTATGAACATGGAAATATCTGCACCGCCATCTGTATGAACATATAAATATCTACACCACCAACTGTATTAAGATGGAGATAACTATACCGCTATCTGTATAAACTTGGAAATATCTACACCGCTATCTGTATAAACATGGAAATATAAGCACCGCTATCTGTAGGAACATGGAAATATCTACACCGCTATCTGTACGAACATGGAAATATCTACACCACTATCTGTATGAAATTGGAAATAGCTACACCGCTATCTGTATGAACATGAAGATATCTACTGCACTATCTGTTTGAACATGGAAATATCTACACCGCTATCTGTATGAACATGGATATATCTACACAGCCATCTGGATGAACATGGAAATATCTACACCGATATCTGTATGAACATAGAAATATCTACACCGCTATCTGTGTAAACATGCATACATCTTCACTGCTATCTGTATAAACATGGAAATATCTACACCACCATCTGTACGAACATGGAAATATCTGCAACGCCATCTGTAAGAACATATGAATATCTACACCACCAACTGTATTAAGATGGAGATATCTACACCGCTATCTGTATAAACTTGGAAATATCTACACCGCTATCTGTATAAAAATGGAAATATCTACACCGCTATCTGTATAAACATGGAAATAACTACACCGCTACCTGTATAAACATGGAAATATAAGCACCGCTATCTGTATGAACATGGAAATATCTACACCACTATCTGTATGAACATGGAGATATCTACACCGCTATCTGTATGAACATCGAAATAGCTACACCGCTATCTCTATAAACATGGAAATGTCTACACCGCAATCTGTATGAACATGGAAATATCTGCATCGCCATCTGTATGAACATATAAATATCTACACCGCCAACTGTATTAAGATGGAGATATCTACACCGCTATCTGTATAAACATGGAAATATCTACACCGCTTTCTGTATAAACATGGAAATATCTACACCGCTATCTGTATAAACATGGAAATATCTACACCGCTACCTGTATAAACATGGAAATATCAGCACCGTTATCTCTATGAACATGGAAATATCTACAAAGCTATCTGTGTAAACATGCATACATCTTCACCGCTATCTGCATAAACATGGAAACATCTACACCGCTATCTGTATGAACATGGAAATACCTTCACCGCCATCTGTATGAACATAGATATATCTACACAGCCATCTGGATGAACATGGAAATATCTACACCACTATCTGTATAAAGACGGAAATACCTACACCGCTATCTGTATGAACATGGAAATATCTACACCGATATCTGTATAAACACGGAAATATCTACACCGCTATCTGTATGAACATGGAAATATCCACACCGCTATCTGTATAAACATGGAAATATCTACACCGCTACCTGTATAAACATGGAAATATCAGCACCGCTATCTGTATGAACATGGAAATATCTACACCGCTATCTGTTTGAACATGGAAATATCTACACCGCTATCTCTTTGAACATGGAAATATCTATACCGCTATCTGCATATACATGGAAATGTCTACAAAGCTATCTCTTTACACAAGGAAATTACTACACAGCTATCTCTATACACATGGAAATATATACACCGCCATCTGTATGAACATAGAAATGTCTGCACCGCAATCCGTATGAACATATAAATATCTACACCGCCATCAGTATAAAGATGGAGATATCTACACCGCTATCTGTATAAACATGGAAATATCTACACCGCTATCTGTATAAACATGGAAATATCTACACCGCTATCAGTATAAACATGGAAATACCTACACCGCTAACTGTATAAACATGGAAATATCAGCACCGCTATCTGTTTGAACATGGAAATATCTACACCGCTATCTGCATGAAAATGGAAATACCTACACAGCTATCTGCATATACATGGAAATATCTACAAAGCTATCTCTTTACACATGGAAGTAACTACACCGCTATCTCGATAAAGATGGAAATATCTACACCGCCATCCGTATAAACATGGAAATATCTGCACCGCCATCTGTATGAACACATAAATATCTACACCGCCATCTGTATTAAGATGGAGATATCTACACCGCTATCTGTATAAACATGGAAATATCTACACCGCTATCTGTATAAAAATGGAAATATCTACACCGCTATCTGTAAAAACATGGAAATATCAGCACCGCTATCTGTATGAAAATGGAAATATCAGCACCTCTATCTGTATGAACATGGAAATATCTACACCACTATATGTATGAACATGGAAATATCTACACCGTTATCTGTATGAACATGGAATTACTTTCACCGCCATCTGTATGAACATGGATATGTCTACACAGCCATCTGGATGAACATGGAAATATCTACATCGCTATCTGTATGAACATGGAAATATCTACACCGCTATCTGTATGAACATGGAAATATCAACACCACTATCTGTATGAACATGGAAATATCTACACCGCTATCTGTATGAACATGGAAATAGCTACACCGCTATCTCAATAAACATGGAAATGTCTACACCGCCATCTGTATGAACATGGAAATATCTGCAGTGCCATCTGTATGAACATATAAATATCTACACCGCCAACTGTATTAAGATGGAGATATCTACACCGCTATCTGTATAGACATGGAAATATCTACACCGCTATCTGTATAAACATGGAAATATCTAAACCGCTATCTGTTTAAACATGGAAATATCTACACCGCTACCTGTATAAACATGGAAATATCAGCACCGCTATCTGTATGAACATGGAAATATCTACACCGCTATCTGTGTAAACATGCATATATCTTCACCGCTATCTGTATAAACATGGAAATATCTACACCGCTATCTGTGTGAACATGCATATATCTTCACCGCTATCTGTATAAACATGGAAATATCTACACCGCTATCTGTGTGAACATGGAAATATCTACAACGCTATCTGTTTGAACATGGAAATATCTACACCACTATCTGCATGAAAATGGAAATATCTACAAAGCTATCTGCATATACATGGAAATATCTACAAAGCTATCTCTTTACACATGGAAATAACTACACCGCTATCTCTATAAACATGGAAATATCTACCCCGCCATCTGTATGAACATGGAAATATCTGCACCGCCATCTGTATGAACATATAAATATCTACACCGCTATCTATATTAAGATGGAGATATCTACACCGCTATCTGTATAAACATGAAAATATCTACACCGCTATCTGTATAAACATGGAAATATCTACACCGCTATCTGTATAAGCATGTAAATATCAGCACCGCTATCTGAATGAACATGGAAATATCAGCTCCTCTATCTGTATGAACATGGAAATATCTACACCACTATCTGTATGAACATGGAAATATCTACACTGCTATCTGTATGAACGTGGAATTACCTTCACCGCCATCTGTATGAACATGGATATGTCTACACAGCCATCTGGATGAACATGGAAATATCTACACCGCTATCTGTATGAACATGGAAATAGCTACACCGCTATCTGTATGAACATGGAAATATCTACGCCGCTATCTGTATGAACATGGAAATAGCTACACCGCTATCTCTATAAACATGGAAATATCTTCACCGCCATCAGTATGAACATGGAAATATCTGCACCGCCATCAGTATGAACATGGAAATAGCTACACCGCTATCTCTATAAACATGGAAATATCTACACCGCCATCTGTACGAACATGGAAATATCTGCACCGCCATCTGTAAGAACATATAAATATCTACACTCCAACTGTATTAAGATGGAGATATCTACACCGCTATCTGTATAAATTTGGAAATATCTACACCGCTATCTGTATAAACATGGAAATATCTACACCGCTATCTGTATAAACATGGAAATATCTACACCGCTACCTGTATAAACAAGGAAATATAAGCACCGCTATCTGTATGAACATGGAAATATCTACACCGCTATCTGTACGAACATGGAAATAGCTACACCGCTATCTGTATGAACATGGAAATATCTACACCACTATCTGTATGAACACGGAAATACCTACACCGCTATCTGTATGAACATGGAAATATCTACACCGATATCTGTATAAACACGGAAACAACTACACCGCTATCTGTATGAACATGGAAATATCTACACCGCTATCTGTATAAACATGGAAATATCTACCCCGCTACCTGTATAAACATGGAAATATCACCACCGCTATCTGTATGAACATGGAAATATCTACACCGCTATCTGTATGAACATGGAAATATCTACACCACTATCTGTTTGAACATGGAAATATCTACACCGCTATCTGCATGAAAATGGAAATATCTACACAGCTATCTGCATATACACGGAAATATCTACAAAGCAATCTCTTTACACATGGAAATAACTACACTGCTATCTCTATAAACATGGAAATATCTACACCGCCATCTGTATGAACATGGAAATATCTGCACCGCAAACTGTATGAACATATAAATATCTACAGCGCCATCTGTATTAAGATGGAGATATCTACACCGCTATCTGTATAAACATGGAAATATCTACACCGCTATCTGTATAAACATGGAAATATCTACACCGCTATCTGTATAAACATGGAAATATCTACCCCGCTACCTGTATAAACATGGAAATATCACCACCGCTATCTGTATGAACATGGAAATATCTACACCGCTATCTGTATGAACATGGAAATATCTACACCACTATCTGTTTGAACATGGAAATATCTACACCGCTATCTGTATAAACATGGAAATATCTACACCGCTACCTGTATAAACATGGAAATATCAGCACCGCTATCTGTATGAACATGGAAATATCTACACCGCTATCTGTGTAAACATGCATACATCTTCACCGCTATCTGTATAAACATGGAAATATCTACACCGCTATCTGTATGAACATGGAAATATCTACACCGCTATCCGTTTGAACATGGAAATATCTACACCGCTATCTGCATGAAAATGGAAATAACTACACAGCTATCTGCATATGCGTGGAAATATCTACAAAGCTATCTCTTTACACATGGAAATAACTACACCGCTATCTCTATAAACATGGAAATATCTACACCGCCATCTCTATGAACATGGATATATCTGCACCGACATCTGTATGAACATATAAATATCTACACCGCCATCTGTATTAAGATGGAGATATCTACAGCGCTATCTGTATAAACATGGAATTATCTACACCGCTATCTGTATAAACATGGAAATAAATACAACGCTATCTGTATAAACATGGAAATATCAGCACCGATATCTGTATGAGCATGGAAATATCAGACCCTTTATCGGTATGAACATGGAAATATCTACACCACTATCTGTATGAACAAGGAAATATCTACACCGCTATCTGTATGAACATGGAATTACCTTCACCGTCATCTGTATGAACATGGATATGTCTACACAGCCTTCTGGATGAACATGGAAATATCTACACCGCTATCTGTATGAACATGGAAATAGCTACAACGCTATCTGTATGAACATGGAAATATCTACACCACTATCTGTATGAACATGGAAATATCTACACCGCTATCTGTATGAACATGGAAATAGCTACACCGCTATCTCTATAAACATGGAAATATCTACACCACCATCTGTATGAACATGGAAATATCTGCACCGCCATCCGTATGAACATATAAATATCTACAACGCCAACTGTATTAAGATGGAGATAACTACACCGCTATCTGTATAAACTTGGAAATATCTACACCGCTATCTGTATAAACATGGAAATATCTACACCGCTATCTGTATAAACATGGAAATATCTACATCGCTACCTGTATAAAAATGGAAATATAAGCACCGCTATCTGTATGAACATGGAAATATCTACACCGCTATCTGTGCCAACATGGAAATATGTACACCGCTATCTGTATGAAATTGGAAATAGCTACACCGCTATCTGTATGAACATGGAAATATCTACAGCACTATCTGTATGAACATGGAAATATCTGCACCGCTATCTGTATGAACATGGATATATCTACACAGCCATCTGGATGAACATGGAAATATCTTCACCGATATCTGTATGAACATAGAAATATCTACACCGCTATCTGTGTAAACATGCATACATCTTCACCGCTATCTGTATAAACATGGAAATAACTACACCGCCATCTGTACGAACATGAAAATATCTGCACCGCCATCTATACGAACATATAAATATCTACACCGCCAACTGTATTAAGATGGAGATATCTACACCGCTATTTGTATAAACTTGGAAATATCTACCCCGCTATCTGTATAAACATGGAAATATCTACACCGCTATCTGTGTAAACATGGAAATATCTACACCGCTACCTGTATAAACATGGAAATATAAGCACCGCTATCTGTATGAACATGGAAATATCTACACAGCTATCTGTACGAACATGGAAATATCTACACCGCTATCTGTATGAACATGGAAATAGCTACACCGCTATCTGTATGAACATGGAAATATCTACACCACTATCTGTATGAAGACGGAAATACCTACACCGCTATCTGTATGAACATGGAAATATCTACACCGATATCTGTATAAACACGGAAATATCTACACCGCTATCAGTATGAACATGGAAATATCTACACCGCTATCTGTATAAACATGGAAATATCTACACCGCTACCTGTATAAACATGGAAATATCAGCACCACTATCTGCATGAACATGGAAATATCTACACCGCTATCTGTATGAACATGGAAATATCTACACCACTATCTGTTTGAACATGTAAATATCTACACCGCTATCTGCATGAAAATGGAAATATCTACACAGCTATCTGCATATACAAGGAAATATCTACAAAGCTATCTCTTTACACATGGAAATAACTACACCGCTATCTCTATAAACACGGAAATATATACAACGCCATCTGTATGAACATGGAAATATCTGCACGGCCATCTGTATGAACATATAACTATCTACACCGCCATCTGTATTAAGATGGAGATATCTACAGCGCTATCTGTATAAACATGGAAATATCTACACCGCTATCTCTATAAACATGGAAATATCTACACCGCTATCTGTATAAACATGGAAATATCAGCCACGCTATCTGTATGAGCATGGAAATATCAGCCCCTCTATCGGTATGAACATGGAAATATCTACACCACTATCTGTATGAACATGGAAATATCTACACCGCTATCTGTATGAACATGGAATTAACTTCACCGTCATCTGTATGAACATGGATATGTCTACACAGCCATCTGGATGAACATGGAAATATCTACACCGCTATCTGTATGAACATGGAAATAGCTCCACCGCTATCTGTATAAACATGGAAATATCTACACCACTATCTGTATAAACATGGAAATATCAGCAACGCTATCTGTATGAATATGAAAATATCAGCCCTTCTGTCTGTATGAACATGGAAATATCTACACCGCTATCTGTGTAAACATGCATACACCTTCACCGCTCTCTGTAGAAACATGGAAATATCTTCACCGCCATCTGTATGATCATGGATATATCTACACAGCCGTCTGGATGAACATGGAAATATCTACACCGCTATCTGTATGAACATGGAAATATCTTCACTGCCATCTGTATGAACATGGATATATCTACACAGCCATCTGGATGAACATGGAAATATCTACACCGCTATCTGTATGAACATGGAAATAGCTACACCGCTATCTGTATGAACATGGAAATATGTACACCACTATCTGTATGAACACGGAAATATCTACACCGCTATCTGTATTAACATGGAAATATCTACACCGCTATCTGTATAAACACGGAAATATCTACACCGCTATCTGTATAAACATGGAAATATCTTCACCGCTGTCTGTTTAAACATGGAAATATCTACACCGCTACCTGTATAAACATGGAAATATCAGCACCGCTATCTGTATGAACATGGAAATATCTACACCGCTATCTGTACGAACATGGAAATATCTACACCGCTATCTGTTTGAACATGGAAATATCTACACCGCTATCTGCATGAAAATGGAAATATCTACACAGCTATCTGCATATACATGGAAATATCTACAAAGCTATCTCTTTACACATGTAAATAACTACACCGCTATCTCTATAAACATGGAAATATCTACACCGCCATCTGTATGAACATGGAAATATCTGCACTGCCATCTGTATGAACACATAAATATCTACACCGCCATCTGTATTAAGATGGAGATATCTACACCGTTATCTGTATAAACATGGAAATATCCACACCGCTATCTGTATAAACATGGAAATATCTACACCGCTATCTGTATAAACATGGAAATATCTACACCGCTACCTGTATAAACATGGAAATATCAGCACCGCTATCTGTATGAACATGGAAATATCTACACCGCTATCTGTATGAAACTGGAAATATCTACACCGCTATCTGTAAGAACATGGTAATATCTTCACCGCCATCTGTATGAACATGGAAATATCTTCACTGCCATCTGTATGAACATGGATATATCTACACAGCCATATGGATCAACATGGAAATATCAGCACCGCTATCTGTATGAACATGGAAATATATACACCGCTATCTGTATTAAAATGGAAATATCTACACCGCTATCTGTATGCACATGGAAATATCTTCACCGCCATCTGTATGAACATGGATATATCTACACCGCTACCTGTATAAACATGGAAATATCAGCACCGCTATCTGTATGAACATGGAAATATCTACACCGCTATCTGTGTAAACATGCATACATGTTCACCGCTATCTGTATAAACATGGAAATATCTACACCGCTATCTGTATGAACTTGGAAATATCTACACCGCTATCTGTATGAACATGGAAATATCTGCACCGCCATCTGTATGAACATATAAATATCTACACCGCCATCTGTATTAACATGGAGATATCTACACCGCTATCTGTATAAATATGGAAATATCTTCAACGCTATCTGTATAAACATGGAAATATCTACACCGCTATCTGTATAAACATGGAAATATCAGCACCGCTATCTGTATGAACATGGAAATATCAGCCCCTCTATGTGTATGAACGTGGAAATATCTACACCACTATCTGTATGAACATGGAAATATCTACACCGCTATCTGTATGAGCATGGAAATATCTTCACCGCCATCTGTATGAACATGGATATGTCTACACAGCCATCTGGATGAACATGGAAATATCTACACCGCTATCTGTATGAACATGGAAATATCTACACCACTATCTGTGTAAACAGGCATACATCTTCACCGCTATCTGTATAAACATGGAAATTTCTACACCGCTATCTGTATGAACATGGAAATACCTACACCGCTATCTTTTTGAACTTAGAAGTATCTACACCGCTATCTGCATGAAAATGGAAATATCTACACAGCTATCTGAATATACATGGAAATATCTACACAGCTATCTCTTTACACATGGAAATAACTACACCGCTATCTGTATGAACATGGAATTATCTACACCACTATCTGTATGAACATGGAAATATCTGCACCGCCATCTGTATGAACATATAAATATCTACACCGCCAACTGTATTAAGATGGAGATATCTACTCCGCTATCTGTATAAACATGGAAATATCTACACCACTATCTGTATGAACATGGAAACATCTAGACCGCAATCTGTATGATCATGGATATATCAACACAGTCATCTGGATGAACATGGAAATATCTACACCGCTATCTGTGTAAACATGCATACATCTTCACCGCTATCTGTAAACATGGAAATATTTACACCGCTATGTGGATGAACATGGAAATATCTACACAGCTGTCTGTATATACATGGAAATATCTACACCGCTATCTGTATAAACATGGAAATATCTACACCGCTATCTGTATAAACATGGAAATATCTACACCGCTACCTGTATAAAGATGGAAATATCAGCACCGCTATCTGTATGGACATGGAAATATCTACACCGATATCTGTTTGAACATGGAAATATCTACCCTGCTATCTGCATGAAAATGGAAATATCTACAGAGCTATCTGCATATACATGGAAATATCTACACAGCTATCTCTTTACACATGGAAATAAATACACCGCTATCTGTAGGAACATGGAAATATCTGCACCACCATCTGTATGCAGATATAAATATCTACACCGCCATCTGTATTAAGATGGAGATATCTACACTGCAATCTATATAAACCTGGAAATATCTACACCGCTATCTGTATAAACATGGAAATATCTACACCGCTATCTGTATAAACATGTAAATATCTACACCGCTATCTGTATGAACATGGAAATATCTACACCTCTATCTGTTTGAACATGGAAATCTCTAAACCGCTCTCTGCATGAAAATGGAAATATCTACACAGCTATCTGCATATAAATGGAAATATCTACACAGCTATCTCTTTACACATGGAAATAACTACACCGCTATCTGTATGAACATGGAAATATCTACACCGCCATCTGTATGAACATGGATGTATCTAAACAGCCATCTGGATGAACATGGAAATATCTACACCGCTATCTGTATGAACATGGAAATAGCTACACCGCTATCTGTATGA
Source organism: Gorilla gorilla gorilla (assembly GCF_029281585.2). Classification (NCBI taxonomy): domain Eukaryota; kingdom Metazoa; phylum Chordata; class Mammalia; order Primates; family Hominidae; genus Gorilla; species Gorilla gorilla. Next base: position 2,991,509 of record NC_073224.2, read on the forward strand.
ACATGGAAATATCTACAACACTATCTGTATGAACATGGAAATATCTACACCGATATCTGTATGAACATGGAAATATCTTCACCGCCATCTGTATGAACATGGATATATCTACACAGCCATCTGGATGAACATGGAAATATCTACACCGCTATCTGCATGAACATGGAAATGCCTACACCGCTATCTTTATGAACATGGAAATATCTACACCACTATCTGTATGAACATGGAAATATCTACACCGCAATCTGTATGACCATGGACACATCAACACAGCCATCTGGATGAACATGGAAATATCTACACCGCTATCAGTGTAAACATGCATACATCTTCACCGCTATCTGTATAAACATGGAAATATATACACCGCTATCTGTATAAACATGGAAATATCTTCACCGCCATCTGTATGAACATGGATATATCTACACAGACATCTGGATGAACATGTAAATATCTACAAAGCTAACTGTATGAACATGGAAATATCCTCACCGCCATCTGTATGAACTTGGATATATCTACACAGCCATCTGGATGAACATGGAAATATCTACACCGCTATCTGTATGAACATGGAAATAGCTACACCGCTATCTGTATGAACACGGAAATATCTACAACACTCTCTGTATGAACTTGGAAATATCTGCCCCTCTATCTGTATGAATATGGAAATATCTTCACCGCCATCTGTATGAACACGGATATATCTACACAGCCATCTGGATGAACACGGAAATATCTACCCCGCTATCTGCATGAACATGGAAATAGCTACACCGCTATCTGTATGAACATGGAAATATCTACACCACTATCTGTATGAACATGGAAATAACTACACCGCTATCTGTATGAACATGGATATATCAACACAGCCATCTGGATGAACATGTAAATATCTACACCGCTATCTGTGTAAACATGCATACATCTTCACCGCTATCTGTATAAACATGGAAAGATATACACCGCTATCTGGATGAACATGGAAATATCTACAACGCTATCTGTTTGAACATGGAGATATCTACACCGCTATCTGCATGAACATGGAAATATCTACAGAACTATCTGCATATACATGGAAATATCTACACAGCTATCTCTTTACACATGGAAATAAATACACCGCTATCTGTAGGAACATGGAAATATCTGCACCACCATCTGTATGCAGATATAAATAACTACTCCGCCATCTGTATTAAGATGGAGATATCTACACTGCAATCTATATAAACCTGGAAATATCTACACCGCTAACTGTATAAACCAGGAAATATCTACACCGCTATCTGTATAAACATGGAAATATCTACACCGCTATCTGTATGAACATGGAAATATCTACACCGCTATCTGTATGAACATGGAAATATCTTCACCGCCATCTGTATGAACATGGATATATCTACACAGCCATCTGGATGAACATGGAAATATCAGCACCGCTATCTGTATGAACATGGAAATATCTACACCGCTATCTATATGAACATGGAAATATCTACACCGCTATCTGTATGAACATGGAAATATCTTCACCGCCATGTGTATGAACATGGAAATAACTACACAGCCATCTGGATGAACATGGAAATATCTACACCACTATCTGTACGAACATGGAAATATCTACACCGCTATCTGTATGAACATGGAAATATCTTCACCCCCATCTGTATGAACATGGATATATCTACACAGCCATATGGATGAACATGGAAATATCTACACCGCTATCTGCATGAACATGGAAATATCTACACCGCTATCTGCATGAACATGGAAATATCTACACCGCTATCTGTATGAACATATATATATCTACACAGCCATCTGGATGAACATTTAAATATCTACACCGCTATCAGTATGAACATGGAAATATCTACACCGCTATCAGTGTAAACATGCATACATCTTCACCGCTATCTGTATAAACATGGAAATATCTACACCGCTGTCTGTATGAACATGGAAATATCTACACCGCTATCTGTTTGAACATGGAAATATCTAAACCGCTATCTGCATGAAAATGGAAATATCTACACAGCTATCTCCATATACATGGAAATATCTACACCGCTATCTCTTTAAACATGGAAATAACTACACCGCTATCTGTATGAACATGGATATATCTACACCGCCATCTGTATGAACATGGAAATATCTGCACGGCCATCAGTATGAACGTATAAATATCTACATCGCCATCAGTATTAAGATGGAGATATCTACACCGCTATGTGTATAAACATGGACATATCTACACCGCTACCTGTATAAACATGGAAATATCAGCACCGCTATCTGTATGAACATGGAAATATCAGCCCCTCTATCTGTATGAACTTGGAAATATCTACACCACTATCTGTACGAAAATGGAAATATCTACACCGCTATCTGTATGAACATGGAATTATCTTCACCGCCATCTGTATGAAAATGGATATGTCTACACAGCCATCTGGATGAACATGGAAATATCAGCCCCTCTATCTGTATGAACATGGAAATATCTACACCGCTATCTGTGTGAACATGGAAATATCTGCACGGCCATCTGCATGAACATATAAATATCTACACCGCCATCTGTATTAAGATGGAGATATCTACACCGCTATCTGTATAAACATGGAAATATCTACACCGCTATCTGTATGATCATGGAAATATCTACACCGCTATCTGTATGAACATGGAAATATCTACACCGCTATCTGTATGAACATGGAAATACCTTCACCGCCAACTGTATGAACATGGATATATCTACACAGCCATATGGATGAACATGGAAAAAACTACACCGCTATCTGTATGAACATGGAAATATCTGCACCGCTATCTGTATGAACATGGAAATATCTAAACCACTATCTGTATGAACATGGAAATATCTACACCGCTATCTGTATGAACATGGAAATATCTTCAACGCCATCTGTATGAACATGGATATATCTACAAAGCCCTCTGGATGAACATGGAAATATCTACACCGCTATCTGTATGAACATGGAAATATGTACACCGCTATCTGTGTAAACAGGCATACATCTTCACCGCTATCTGTATAAACATGGAAATTACTACACCGCTTTCTGTATGAACATGGAAATACCTACACCGCTATCTTTTTGAACTTAGAAATATCTACACCGCTATCTGCATGAAAATGGAAATATCTACACAGCTATCTGAATATACATGAAAATCTCTACACAGCTATCTCTTTACACATGGAAATAACTACACCGCTATCTGAATGAACATGGAAATATCTACACCACTATCTGTATGAACTTGGAAATATCTACACCGCTATCTGTATGAACATGGAAATATCTTCACCGCCATCTGTATTAAGATGGAGATATCTACACCGCTATCTGTATGAATATGGAAATAACTAAACAGCCATCTGGATGAACATGGAAATATCTACACCGCTATCTGTGTAAACATGCATACATCTTCACCGCTATCTGTATAAACATGGAAATATCGACACCGCTATCAGTATGAACATGGAAATATCTACACCCCCATCTGTTTGAACATGGAAATATCTACACCGCTCTCTGCATGAAAATGGAAATATCTACACAGCTATCTGCATATACATGGAAATATCTACACTGCTATCTCTTTACACATGGAAGTAACTACACCGCTATCTGTATGAACATGGTAATATCTACACCGCCATCTGTATGAACATGGAAATATCTGCACCGCCATCTTTATGAACATATAAATATTTACACCGCCATCTGTATTAAGATGAAGGTATCTACACCTCTATCTGTATAAACATGGAAATATCTACACCGCTACCTGTATAAACATGGAAATATCTACACCGCTACCTGTATAAACATGGAAATATCACCACCGCTATCTGTATGAACACGGAAATATCTACACGGCCATCTGTATGAACATGGAAATATCTTCACCGCCATCTGTACGAACATGGATATATCAACACTGCCATGTGGATGAAAATCGAAATATCTACACCGCTATCTGTATGAACATGGATATATCTACACCGCCATCTGTATGAACATGGAAATATCTGCACGGCCATCAGTATGAACGTATAAATATCTACATCGCCATCAGTATTAAGATGGAGATATCTACACCGCTATGTGTATAAACATGGACATATCTACACCGCTACCTGTATAAACATGGAAATATCAGCACCGCTATCTGTATGAACATGGAAATATCAGCCCCTCTATCTGTATGAACTTGGAAATATCTACACCACTATCTGTACGAAAATGGAAATATCTACACCGCTATCTGTATGAACATGGAATTATCTTCACCGCCATCTGTATGAAAATGGATATGTCTACACAGCCATCTGGATGAACATGGAAATATCAGCCCCTCTATCTGTATGAACATGGAAATATCTACACCGCTATCTGTGTGAACATGGAAATATCTGCACGGCCATCTGCATGAACATATAAATATCTACACCGCCATCTGTATTAAGATGGAGATATCTACACCGCTATCTGTATAAACATTGAAATATCTACACCGCTATCTGTATGATCATGGAAATATCTACACCGCTATCTGTATGAACATGGAAATATCTACACCGCTATCTGTATGAACATGGAAATACCTTCACCGCCAACTGTTTGAACATGGATATATCTACACAGCCATATGGATGAACATGGAGAAAACTACACCGCTATCTGTATGAACATGGAAATATCTGCACCGCTATCTGTATGAACATGGAAATATCTAAACCACTATCTGTATGAACATGGAAATATCTACACCGCTATCTGTATGAACATGGAAATATCTTCAACGCCATCTGTATGAACATGGATATATCTACAAAGCCCTCTGGATGAACATGGAAATATCTACACCGCTATCTGTATGAACATGGAAATATGTACACCGCTATCTGTGTAAACAGGCATACATATTCACCGCTATCTGTATAAACATGGAAATTACTACACCGCTTTCTGTATGAACATGGAAATACCTACACCGCTATGTTTTTGAACTTAGAAATATCCACACCGCTATCTGCATGAAAATGGAAATATCTACACAGCTATCTGAATATACATGGAAATCTCTACACAGCTATCTCTTTACACATGGAAATAACTACACCGCTATCTGAATGAACATGGAATTATCTACACCACTATCTGTATGAACATGGAAATATCTACACCGCTATCTGAATGAACATGGAAATATCTACACCGCTATCTGTATGAACATGGAAATATCTTCACCGCCATCTGTATGAACATGGATATATCTACACAGCCATCTGGATGAACATGGAAATATCAGCACCGCTATCTGTATGAACATGGAAATATCTACACCGCTATCTATATGAACATGGAAATATCTACACCGCTATCTGTATGAACATGGAAATATCTTCACCGCCATGTGTATGAACATGGAAATAACTACACAGCCATCTGGATGAACATGGAAATATCTACACCACTATCTGTACGAACATGGAAATATCTACACCGCTATCTGTATGAACATGGAAATATCTTCACCCCATCTGTATGAACATGGATATATCTACACAGCCATATGGATGAACATGGAAATATCTACACCGCTATCTGCATGAACATGGAAATATCTACACCGCTATCTGCATGAACATGGAAATATCTACACCGCTATCTGTATGAACATATATATATCTACACAGCCATCTGGATGAACATTTAAATATCTACACCGCTATCAGTATGAACATGGAAATATCTACACCGCTATCAGTGTAAACATGCATACATCTTCACCGCTATCTGTATAAACATGGAAATATCTACACCGCTGTCTGTATGAACATGGAAATATCTACACCGCTATCTGTTTGAACATGGAAATATCTAAACCGCTATCTGCATGAAAATGGAAATATCTACACAGCTATCTCCATATACATGGAAATATCTACACCGCTATCTCTTTAAACATGGAAATAACTACACCGCTATCTGTATGAACATGGATATATCTACACCGCCATCTGTATGAACATGGAAATATCTGCACGGCCATCAGTATGAACGTATAAATATCTACATCGCCATCAGTATTAAGATGGAGATATCTACACCGCTATGTGTATAAACATGGACATATCTACACCGCTACCTGTATAAACATGGAAATATCAGCACCGCTATCTGTATGAACATGGAAATATCAGCCCCTCTATCTGTATGAACTTGGAAATATCTACACCACTATCTGTACGAAAATGGAAATATCTACACCGCTATCTGTATGAACATGGAATTATCTTCACCGCCATCTGTATGAAAATGGATATGTCTACACAGCCATCTGGATGAACATGGAAATATCAGCCCCTCTATCTGTATGAACATGGAAATATCTACACCGCTATCTGTGTGAACATGGAAATATCTGCACGGCCATCTGCATGAACATATAAATATCTACACCGCCATCTGTATTAAGATGGAGATATCTACACCGCTATCTGTATAAACATTGAAATATCTACACCGCTATCTGTATGATCATGGAAATATCTACACCGCTATCTGTATGAACATGGAAATATCTACACCGCTATCTGTATGAACATGGAAATACCTTCACCGCCAACTGTATGAACATGGATATATCTACACAGCCATATGGATGAACATGGAAAAAACTACACCGCTATCTGTATGAACATGGAAATATCTGCACCGCTATCTGTATGAACATGGAAATATCTAAACCACTATCTGTATGAACATGGAAATATCTACACCGCTATCTGTATGAACATGGAAATATCTTCAACGCCATCTGTATGAACATGGATATATCTACAAAGCCCTCTGGATGAACATGGAAATATCTACACCGCTATCTGTATGAACATGGAAATATGTACACCGCTATCTGTGTAAACAGGCATACATCTTCACCGCTATCTGTATAAACATGGAAATTACTACACCGCTTTCTGTATGAACATGGAAATACCTACACCGCTATGTTTTTGAACTTAGAAATATCTACACCGCTATCTGCATGAAAATGGAAATATCTACACAGCTATCTGAATATACATGGAAATCTCTACACAGCTATCTCTTTACACATGGAAATAACTACACCGCTATCTGAATGAACATGGAATTATCTACACCACTATCTGTATGAACATGGAAATATCTACACCGCTATCTGTATGAACATGGAAATATCTTCACCGCCATCTGTTTGAACATGGACATATCTACTCAGACATCTGGATGAACATGGAAATATCTACACCGCTATCTGCATGGATATGGAAATAGCTACACCGCTATCTGTATGAACATGGAAATATCTACACCACTATCTGTATGAACTTGGAAATATCTACACCGCTATCTGTATGAACATGGAAATATCTTCACCGCCATCTGTATTAAGATGGAGATATCTACACCGCTATCTGTATGAATATGGAAATAACTACACAGCCATCTGGATGAACATGGAAATATCTACACCGCTATCTGTGTAAACATGCATACATCTTCACCGCTATCTGTATAAACATGGAAATATCGACACCGCTATCTGTATGAACATGGAAATATCTACACCCCCATCTGTTTGAACATGGAAATATCTACACCGCTCTCTGCATGAAAATGGAAATATCTACACAGCTATCTGCATATACATGGAAATATCTACACTGCTATCTCTTTACACATGGAAGTAACTACACCGCTATCTGTATGAACATGGTAATATCTACACCGCCATCTGCATGAACATGGAAATATCTGCACCGCCATCTGTATGAACATATAAATATTTACACCGCCATCTGTATAAAGATGAAGGTATCTACACCTCTATCTGTATAAACATGGAAATATCTACACCGCTACCTGTATAAACATGGAAATATCTACACCGCTACCTGTATAAATATGGAAATATCACCACCGCTATCTGTATGAACACGGAAATATCTACACGGCCATCTGTATGAACATGGAAATATCTTCACCGCCATCTGTACGAACATGGATATATCAACACTGCCATCTGGATGAAAATGGAAATATCTACACCGCTATATGTATGAACATGGGAATATCTACACCACTATCTGTACGAACATGGAAATATCTACACCACTATCTGTATGAACATGGAAATATCTACAACGCTATCTATAGGAACATGGAAATATTTTCACCGCCATCTGTATTAATATGGAGATATCTACACCGCTATCTTTATGAACATGGAAATAAATACACAGCCATCTGGATGAACATGGAAATATCTACACGGCTATCTGTATGAACATGGAAATATCTTCACTGCTATCTGTGTAAACATGCATACATCTTCTCCGCTATCTGTATAAACATGGAAATATCTACAATGCTATCTGTATGAACATGGAAATATCTGCAGCGCTATCTGTTTGAACATGGAAATATCTACACCGCTATCTTCATGAAAATGGAAATATCTACACAGCTATCTGCATATACATGGAAATATCTACACAGCTATCTCTTTACACATGGAAATAACTACACCGCTATCTCTATAAACATGGAAATATCTACACCGCCATCTGTATGAACATGGAAATATCTGCAACGCCATGTGTATGAACATATAAATATCTACACCACCATCTGTATTAAGATGGAGATATCTACACCGCTATCTGTATAAACATGGAAATATCTACACCGCTATCTGTATAAACATGGAAATATCTACACCGCTATCTGTATGAACATGGAAATATCTACACCGCTATCTGTTTGAACATGGAAATATCTACACCGCTATCTGCATGAAAATGGAAATATCTACACAGCTATCTGCATATACATGGAAAAATCTACACAGCTATCTCTTTGAAGATGGAAATATCTACACCGCCATCTGTATGAACATGGAAATATCTGCACCACCATCTGTATGAACATATAAATATCTACACCGCCATCTGTATTAAAATGGAGATATCTACACCGCTATCTGTATAAACTTGGAAATATCTTCACCACTATCTGTATAAACATGGAAATATCTACACCACTATCTGTATGAACATGGAAATATCTACACCGATATCTGTATGAACATGGAAATATCTTCACCGCCATCTGTATGAACATGGATATATCTACACAGCCATCTGGATGAACATGGTAATATCTACACCGCTATCTGCATGAACATGGAAATGCCTACACCGCTATCTTTATGAACATGGAAATATCTACACCACTATCTGTATGAACATGGAAATATCTACACCGCAATCTGTATGACCATGGACACATCAACACAGCCATCTGGATGAACATGGAAATATCTACACCGCTATCAGTGTAAACATGCATACATCTTCACCGCTATCTGTATAAACATGGAAATATATACACCGCTATCTGAATAAACATGGAAATATCTTCACCGCCATCTGTATGAACATGGATATATCTACACAGACATCTGGATGAACATGTAAATATCTACAAAGCTAACTGTATGAACATGGAAATATCCTCACCGCCATCTGTATGAACATGGATATATCTACACAGCCATCTGGATGAACATGGAAATATCTACACCGCTATCTGTATGAACATGGAAATAGCTACACCGCTATCTGTATGAACACGGAAATATCTACAACACTCTCTGTATGAACTTGGAAATATCTGCCCCGCTATCTGTATGAATATGGAAATATCTTCACCGCCATCTGTATGAACACGGATATATCTACACAGCCATCTGGATGAACACGGAAATATCTACCCCGCTATCTGCATGAACATGGAAATAGCTACACCGCTATCTGTATGAACATGGAAATATCTACACCACTATCTGTATGAACATGGAAATAACTACACCGCTATCTGTATGAACATGGATATATCAACACAGCCATCTGGATGAACATGTAAATATCTACACCGCTATCTGTGTAAACATGCATACATCTTCACCGCTATCTGTATAAACATGGAAAGATATACACCGCTATCTGGATGAACATGGAAATATCTACAACGCTATCTGTTTGAACATGGAGATATCTACACCGCTATCTGCATGAAAATGGAAATATCTACAGAACTATCTGCATATACATGGAAATATCTACACAGCTATCTCTTTACACATGGAAATAAATTCACCGCTATCTGTAGGAACATGGAAATATCTGCACCACCATCTGTATGCAGATATAAATAACTACACCGCCATCTGTATTAAGATGGAGATATCTACTCTGCAATCTATATAAACCTGGAAATATCTACACCGCTAACTGTATAAACATGGAAATATCTACACCGCTATCTGTATAAACATGGAAATATCTACACCGCTATCTGTATGAACATGGAAATATCTACACCGCTATCTGTATGAACATGGAAATATCTTCACCGCCATCTGTATGAAAATGGATATATCTACACAGCCATCTGGATGAACATGGAAATATCAGCACCGCTATCTGTATGAACATGGAAATATCTACACCGCTATCTATATGAACATGGAAATATCTACACCGCTATCTGTATGAACATGGAAATATCTTCACCGCCATGTGTATGAACATGGAAATAACTACACAGCCATCTGGATGAACATGGAAATATCTACACCACTATCTGTACGAACATGGAAATATCTACACCGCTATCTGTATGAACATGGAAATATCTTCACCCCCATCTGTATGAACATGGATATATCTACACAGCCATATGGATGAACATGGAAATATCTACACCGCTATCTGCATGAACCTGGAAATATCTACACCGCTATCTGCATGAACATGGAAATATCTACACCGCTATCTGTATGAACATATATATATCTACACAGCCATCTGGATGAACATTTAAATATCTACACCGCTATCAGTATGAACATGGAAATATCTACACCGCTATCTGTGTAAACATGCATACATCTTCACCGCTATCTGTATAAACATGGAAATATCTACACCGCTGTCTGTATGAACATGGAAATATCTACACCGCTATCCGTTTGAACATCTAAATATCTAAACCGCTATCTGCATGAAAATGGAAATATCTACACAGCTATCTCCATATACATGGAAATATCTACACCGCTATCTCTTTAAACATGGAAATAACTACACCGCTATCTGTATGAACATGGATATATCTACACCGCCATCTGTATGAACATGGAAATATCTGCACGGCCATCAGTATGAACGTATAAATATCTACATCGCCATCAGTATTAAGATGGAGATATCTACACCGCTATGTGTATAAACATGGACATATCTACACCGCTACCTGTATAAACATGGAAATATCAGCACCGCTATCTGTATGAACATGGAAATATCAGCCCCTCTATCTGTATGAACTTGGAAATATCTACACCACTATCTGTATGAAAATGGAAATATCTACACCGCTATCTGTATGAACATGGAATTATCTTCACCGCCATCTGTATGAAAATGGATATGTCTACACAGCCATCTGGATGAACATGGAAATATCAGCCCCTCTATCTGTATGAACATGGAAATATCTACACCGCTATCTGTGTGAACATGGAAATATCTGCACGGCCATCTGCATGAACATATAAATATCTACACCGCCATCTGTATTAAGATGGAGATATCTACACCGCTATCTGTATAAACATGGAAATATCTACACCGCTATCTGTATGATCATGGAAATATCTACACCGCTATCTGTATGAACATGGAAATATCTACACCGCTATCTGTATGAACATGGAAATACCTTCACCGCCAACTGTATGAACCTGGATATATCTACACAGCCATATGGATGAACATGGAAAAAACTACACCGCTATCTGTATGAACATGGAAATATCTACACCGCTATCTGTATCAACATGGAAATATCTAAACCACTATCTGTATGAACATGGAAATATCTACACCGCTATCTGTATGAACATGGAAATATCTTCAACGCCATCTGTATGAACATGGATATATCTACAAAGCCCTCTGGATGAACATGGAAATATCTACACCGCTATCTGTATGAACATGGAAATATGTACACCGCTATCTGTGTAAACAGGCATACATCTTCACCGCTATCTGTATAAACATGGAAATTACTACACCGCTTTCTGTATGAACATGGAAATACCTACACCGCTATCTTTTTGAACTTAGAAATATCTACACCGCTATCTGCATGAAAATGGAAATATCTACACAGCTATCTGAATATACATGGAAATCTCTACACAGCTATCTCTTTACACATGGAAATAACTACACCGCTATCTGAATGAACATGGAATTATCTACACCACTATCTGTATGAACATGGAAATATCTACACTGCTATCTGTATGAACATGGAAATATCTTCACCGCCATCTGTTTGATCATGGACATATCTACTCAGACATCTGGATGAACATGGAAATATCTACACCGCTATCTGCATGGATATGGAAATAGCTATACCGCTATCTGTATGAACATGGAAATATCTACACCACTATCTGTATGAACTTGGAAATATCTACACCGCTATCTGTATGAACATGGAAATATCTTCACCGCCATCTGTATTAAGATGGAGATATCTACACCGCTATCTGTATGAATATGGAAATAACTACACAGCCATCTGGATGAACATGGAAATATCTAAACCGCTATCTGTGTAAACATGCATACATCTTCACCGCTATCTGTATAAACATGGAAATATCGACACCGCTATCTGTATGAACATGGAAATATCTACACCCCCATCTGTTTGAACATGGAAATATCTACAACGCTCTCTGCATGAAAATGGAAATATCTACACAGCTATCTGCATATACATGGAAATATCTACACTGCTATCTCTTTACACATGGAAGTAACTACACCGCTATCTGTATGAACATGGTAATATCTACACCGCCATCTGTATGAACATGAAAATATCTGCACCGCCATCTGTATGAACATATAAATATTTACACCGCCATCTGTATTAAGATGAAGGTATCTACACCTCTATCTGTATAAACATGGAAATATCTACACCGCTACCTGTATAAACATGGAAATATCTACACCGCTACCTGTATAAACATGGAAATATCACCACCGCTATCTGTATGAACACGGAAATATCTACACGGCCATCTGTATGAACATGGAAATATCTTCACCGCCATCTGTACGAACATGGATATATCAACACTGCCATCTGGATGAAAATGGAAATATCTACACCGCTATATGTATGAACATGGGAATATCTACACCACTATCTGTACGAACATGGAAATATCTACACCACTATCTGTATGAACATGGAAATATCTACAACGCTATCTATAGGAACATGGAAATATTTTCACCGCCATCTGTATTAATATGGAGATATCTACACCGCTATCTTTATGAACATGGAAATAAATACACAGCCATCTGGATGAACATGGAAATATCTACACGGCTATCTGTATGAACATGGAAATATCTTCACTGCTATCTGTGTAAACATGCATACATCTTCTCCGCTATCTGTATAAACATGGAAATATCTACAATGCTATCTGTATGAACATGGAAATATCTGCAGCGCTATCTGTTTGAACATGGAAATATCTACACCGCTATCTTCATGAAAATGGAAATATCTACACAGCTATCTGCATATACATGGAAATATCTACACAGCTATCTCTTTACACATGGAAATAACTACACCGCTATCTCTATAAACATGGAAATATCTACACCGCCATCTGTATGAACATGGAAATATCTGCAACGCCATGTGTATGAACATATAAATATCTACACCACCATCTGTATTAAGATGGAGATATCTACACCGCTATCTGTATAAACATGGAAATATCTACACCGCTATCTGTATAAACATGGAAATATCTACACCGCTATCTGTATGAACATGGAAATATCTACACCGCTATCTGTTTGAACATGGAAATATCTACACCGCTACCTGTATAAACATGGAAATATCTACACCGCTACCTGTATAAATATGGAAATATCACCACCGCTATCTGTATGAACACGGAAATATCTACACGGCCATCTGTATGAACATGGAAATATCTTCACCGCCATCTGTACGAACATGGATATATCAACACTGCCATCTGGATGAAAATGGAAATATCTACACCGCTATATGTATGAACATGGGAATATCTACACCACTATCTGTACGAACATGGAAATATCTACACCACTATCTGTATGAACATGGAAATATCTACAACGCTATCTATAGGAACATGGAAATATTTTCACCGCCATCTGTATTAATATGGAGATATCTACACCGCTATCTTTATGAACATGGAAATAAATACACAGCCATCTGGATGAACATGGAAATATCTACACGGCTATCTGTATGAACATGGAAATATCTTCACTGCTATCTGTGTAAACATGCATACATCTTCTCCGCTATCTGTATAAACATGGAAATATCTACAATGCTATCTGTATGAACATGGAAATATCTGCAGCGCTATCAGTTTGAACATGGAAATATCTACACCGCTATCTTCATGAAAATGGAAATATCTACACAGCTATCTGCATATACATGGAAATATCTACACAGCTATCTCTTTACACATGGAAATAACTACACCGCTATCTCTATAAACATGGAAATATCTACACCGCCATCTGTATGAACATGGAAATATCTGCAACGCCATGTGTATGAACATATAAATATCTACACCACCATCTGTATTAAGATGGAGATATCTACACCGCTATCTGTATAAACATGGAAATATCTACACCGCTATCTGTATAAACATGGAAATATCTACACCGCTATCTGTATGAACATGGAAATATCTACACCGCTATCTGTTTGAACATGGAAATATCTACACCGCTATCTGCATGAAAATGGAAATATCTACACAGCTATCTGCATATACATGGAAAAATCTACACAGCTATCTCTTTGAAGATGGAAATATCTACACCGCCATCTGTATGAACATGGAAATATCTGCACCACCATCTGTATGAACATATAAATATCTACACCGCCATCTGTATTAAAATGGAGATATCTACACCGCTATCTGTATAAACTTGGAAATATCTTCACCACTATCTGTATAAACATGGAAATATCTACACCACTATCTGTATGAACATGGAAATATCTACACCGATATCTGTATGAACATGGAAATATCTTCACCGCCATCTGTATGAACATGGATATATCTACACAGCCATCTGGATGAACATGGTAATATCTACACCGCTATCTGCATGAACATGGAAATGCCTACACCGCTATCTTTATGAACATGGAAATATCTACACCACTATCTGTATGAACATGGAAATATCTACACCGCAATCTGTATGACCATGGACACATCAACACAGCCATCTGGATGAACATGGAAATATCTACACCGCTATCAGTGTAAACATGCATACATCTTCACCGCTATCTGTATAAACATGGAAATATATACACCGCTATCTGTATAAACATGGAAATATCTTCACCGCCATCTGTATGAACATGGATATATCTACACAGACATCTGGATGAACATGTAAATATCTACAAAGCTAACTGTATGAACATGGAAATATCCTCACCGCCATCTGTATGAACATGGATATATCTACACAGCCATCTGGATGAACATGGAAATATCTACACCGCTATCTGTATGAACATGGAAATAGCTACACCGCTATCTGTATGAACACGGAAATATCTACAACACTCTCTGTATGAACTTGGAAATATCTGCCCCGCTATCTGTATGAATATGGAAATATCTTCACCGCCATCTGTATGAACACGGATATATCTACACAGCCATCTGGATGAACACGCAAATATCTACCCCGCTATCTGCATGAACATGGAAATAGCTACACCGCTATCTGTATGAACATGGAAATATCTACACCACTATCTGTATGAACATGGAAATAACTACACCGCTATCTGTATGAACATGGATATATCAACACAGCCATCTGGATGAACATGTAAATATCTACACCGCTATCTGTGTAAACATGCATACATCTTCACCGCTATCTGTATAAACATGGAAAGATATACACCGCTATCTGGATGAACATGGAAATATCTACAACGCTATCTGTTTGAACATGGAGATATCTACACCGCTATCTGCATGAAAATGGAAATATCTACAGAACTATCTGCATATACATGGAAATATCTACACAGCTATCTCTTTACACATGGAAATAAATACACCGCTATCTGTAGGAACATGGAAATATCTGCACCACCATCTGTATGCAGATATAAATAACTACACCGCCATCTGTATTAAGATGGAGATATCTACTCTGCAATCTATATAAACCTGGAAATATCTACACCGCTAACTGTATAAACATGGAAATATCTACACCGCTATCTGTATAAACATGGAAATATCTACACCGCTATCTGTATGAACATGGAAATATCTACACCGCTATCTGTATGAACATGGAAATATCTTCACCGCCATCTGTATGAAAATGGATATATCTACACAGCCATCTGGATGAACATGGAAATATCAGCACCGCTATCTGTATGAACATGGAAATATCTACACCGCTATCTATATGAACATGGAAATATCTACACCGCTATCTGTATGAACATGGAAATATCTTCACCGCCATGTGTATGAACATGGAAATAACTACACAGCCATCTGGATGAACATGGAAATATCTACACCACTATCTGTACGAACATGGAAATATCTACACCGCTATCTGTATGAACATGGAAATATCTTCACCCCCATCTGTATGAACATGGATATATCTACACAGCCATATGGATGAACATGGAAATATCTACACCGCTATCTGCATGAACCTGGAATTATCTTCACCGCCATCTGTATGAAAATGGATATGTCTACACAGCCATCTGGATGAACATGGAAATATCAGCCCCTCTATCTGTATGAACATGGAAATATCTACACCGCTATCTGTGTGAACATGGAAATATCTGCACGGCCATCTGCATGAACATATCAATATCTACACCGCCATCTGTATTAAGATGGAGATATCTACACCGCTATCTGTATGAACATGGAAATATGTACACCGCTATCTGTGTAAACAGGCATACATCTTCACCGCTATCTGTATAAACATGGAAATTACTACACCGCTTTCTGTATGAACATGGAAATACCTACACCGCTATCTTTTTGAACTTAGAAATATCTACACCGCTATCTGCATGAAAATGGAAATATCTACACAGCTATCTGAATATACATGGAAATCTCTACACAGCTATCTCTTTACACATGGAAATAACTACACCGCTATCTGAATGAACATGGAATTATCTACACAACTATCTGTATGAACATGGAAATATCTACACTGCTATCTGTATGAACATGGAAATATCTTCACCGCCATCTGTTTGATCATGGACATATCTACTCAGACATCTGGATGAACATGGAAATATCTACACCGCTATCTGCATGGATATGGAAATAGCTATACCGCTATCTGTATGAACATGGAAATATCTACACCACTATCTGTATGAACTTGGAAATATCTACACCGCTATCTGTATGAACATGGAAATATCTTCACCGCCATCTGTATTAAGATGGAGATATCTACACCGCTATCTGTATGAATATGGAAATAACTACACAGCCATCTGGATGAACATGGAAATATCTACACCGCTATCTGTGTAAACATGCATACATCTTCACCGCTATCTGTATAAACATGGAAATATCGACACCGCTATCTGTATGAACATGGAAATATCTACACCCCCATCTGTTTGAACATGGAAATATCTACAACGCTCTCTGCATGAAAATGGAAATATCTACACAGCTATCTGCATATACATGGAAATATCTACACTGCTATCTCTTTACACATGGAAGTAACTACACCGCTATCTGTATGAACATGGTAATATCTACACCGCCATCTGTATGAACATGAAAATATCTGCACCGCCATCTGTATGAACATATAAATATTTACACCGCCATCTGTATTAAGATGAAGGTATCTACACCTCTATCTGTATAAACATGGAAATATCTACACCGCTACCTGTATAAACATGGAAATATCTACACCGCTACCTGTATAAACATGGAAATATCACCACCGCTATCTGTATGAACACGGAAATATCTACACGGCCATCTGTATGAACATGGAAATATCTTCACCGCCATCTGTACGAACATGGATATATCAACACTGCCATCTGGATGAAAATGGAAATATCTACACCGCTATATGTATGAACATGGGAATATCTACACCACTATCTGTACGAACATGGAAATATCTACACCACTATCTGTATGAACATGGAAATATCTACAACGCTATCTATAGGAACATGGAAATATTTTCACCGCCATCTGTATTAATATGGAGATATCTACACCGCTATCTTTATGAACATGGAAATAAATACACAGCCATCTGGATGAACATGGAAATATCTACACGGCTATCTGTATGAACATGGAAATATCTTCACTGCTATCTGTGTAAACATGCATACATCTTCTCCGCTATCTGTATAAACATGGAAATATCTACAATGCTATCTGTATGAACATGGAAATATCTGCAGCGCTATCTGTTTGAACATGGAAATATCTACACCGCTATCTTCATGAAAATGGAAATATCTACACAGCTATCTGCATATACATGGAAATATCTACACAGCTATCTCTTTACACATGGAAATAACTACACCGCTATCTCTATAAACATGGAAATATCTACACCGCCATCTGTATGAACATGGAAATATCTGCAACGCCATGTGTATGAACATATAAATATCTACACCACCATCTGTATTAAGATGGAGATATCTACACCGCTATCTGTATAAACATGGAAATATCTACACCGCTATCTGTATAAACATGGAAATATCTACACCGCTATCTGTATGAACATGGAAATATCTACACCGCTATCTGTTTGAACATGGAAATATCTACACCGCTATCTGCATGAAAATGGAAATATCTACACAGCTATCTGCATATACATGGAAAAATCTACACAGCTATCTCTTTGAAGATGGAAATATCTACACCGCCATCTGTATGAACATGGAAATATCTGCACCACCATCTGTATGAACATATAAATATCTACACCGCCATCTGTATTAAAATGGAGATATCTACACCGCTATCTGTATAAACTTGGAAATATCTTCACCACTATCTGTATAAACATGGAAATATCTACACCACTATCTGTATGAACATGGAAATAGCTACACCGCTATCTGTTTGAACATGGAAATATGTACAGCACTATCTGTATGAACATGGAAATATCTACACCGCTATCTGTATGAACATGGATATATCTACACAGCCTTCTTGATGAACATCGAAATATCTACACCGCTATCTGTATGAACATGGAAATATCTACACCGCTATCTGTGTAAACATGCATACATCTTCACCGCTATCTGTATAAACATGGAAATATCTACACCGCTACCTGTGTAAACATGGAAATAAAAGCACCGCTATCTGTATGAACATGGAAATATCTACACCGCCATCTGTATTAAGATGGAGATATCTGCACCGCTATCTGAATAAACCTGGAAATATCTACACCGCTATCTGTATAAACATGGAAATATCTTCACCGCCATCTGTATGAACATGGATATATCTACACAGCCATCTGGATGAACATGGAAATATCTACACCGCTATCTGCATGGACATGGAAATAGCTACACCGCTATCTGAATGAACATGGAAATATCTACACCGCCATCTGTATGAACATGGAAATAACTGCAACACCATCAGTATGAACATATAAATATCTACACCGCCATCTGTATTAAGATGGAGATATCTACACCGCTATCTGTATAAACCTGGAAATATCTATACCGCTATCTGTATAAACATGGAAATATCTACACCGCTATCTGTATAAACATGGAAATATACGCACCGCTACCTGCATAAACATGGAAATATCAGCACCGCTATGTGTACGAACATGGAAATATCTACACCGCTATCTGTATGAACATGGAAATAGCTACACCGCTATCTGTATGAACATGGAAATATCTACACAACTATCTGTATGAACATGGAAATATCTACAAAGCCATCTGGATGAACATGGAAATATCTACACCGCTATCTGCATGAAAATGGAAATATCTACAGAGCTATCTGCATATACATGGAAATATCTACACAGCTATCTCTTTACACATGGAATAAATACACCGATATCTGTAGGAACATGGAAATATCTGCACCACCATCTGTATGCAGATATAAATATCTACACCGCCATCTGTATTAAGATGGAGATATCTACACTGCAATCTATATAAACCTGGAAATATCTACACCGCTATCTGTATAAACATGGAAATATCTACACCGCTATCTGTATAAACATGTAAATATCTACACCGCTATCTGTATGAACATGGAAATATCTACACCTCTATCTGTTTGAACATGGAAATCTCTAAACCGCTATCTGCATGAAAATGGAAATATCTACAGAGCTATCTGCATATACATGGAAATATCTACACAGCTATCTCTTTACACATGGAAATAACTACACCGCTATCTGTATGAACATGGAAATATCTACACCGCCATCTGTATGAACATGGATGTATCTAAACAGCCATCTGGATGAACATGGATATATCTACACCGCTATCTGTATGAACATGGAAATAGCTACACCGATATCTGTATGAACACGGAAATATCTACAACACTCTCTGTATGAACTTGGAAATATCTGCCCCGCTATCTGTATGAATATGGAAATATCTTCACCGCCATCTGTATGAACACGGATATACCAACACAGCCATCTGGATGAACACGGAAATATCTACCCCGCTATCTGCATGAACATGGAAATAGCTACACCGCTATCTGTATGAACATGGAAATATCTACACCACTATCTGTATGAACATGGAAATATCTACACCGCTATCTGTATGAACATGGATATATCAACACAGCCATCTGGATGAACATGTAAATATCTACACCGCTATCTGTGTAAACATGCATACATCTTCACCGCTATCTGTATAAACATGGAAAGACATACACCGCTATCTGGATGAACATGGAAATATCTACAACGCTATCTGTTTGAACATGGAGATATCTACACCGCTATCAGTATAAACATGGAAATATCTACACCGCTATCTGTATAAACATGGAAATATCTACACCGCTATCAGTATAAACATGGAAATATCTACACCGCTACCTGTATAAACATGGAAATATAAGCACCGCTATCTGTATGAACATGGAAATATCTACACCGCTATCTCTTTGAACATGGAAATATCTACACCGCTATCTGCATGAACATGGAAATAGCTACACCGATATCTGTATGAACATGGAAATATCTTCACCATCATCTGTATGAACATGGATATATCTACACAGCCATATGGATGAACATGGAAATATCTACACAGCTATCTGTATGAACATGGAAATATATACACCGCTATCTGGGTAAACACGCATACATCTTCACCGCTATCTGTATAAACATGGAAATATCTACACCGCCATCTGTATGAACATGGAAATATCTGCACCACCATGTGAATGAACATATAAATATCTTCACCGCCATCTGTATTAAGAAGGAGATATCTACACCGCTATCTGTATAAACATGGAAATACCTACACCGCTATGTGTATAAACATGGAAATATCTACACAGCTATCTGTATAAACATGGAAATATCTACACCGCTACCTGTATAAACATGGAAATATCAGCACCGCTATCTGTATGAACATGGAAATACCTGCACCGCTATCTGTATGAACATGGAAATATCTACACCGCTATCTGTATGAACATGGAAATAGCTACACCAATATCTGTATGAACATGGAAATATCTACACCACTATCTGTATGAACATGGAAATATCTACACCGCTATCTGTATGAACATGGATATATCTGCAAAGCCGTCCGTATGAACATGGAAATATCCACACTGCTATCTGTATGAACATGGATATATCTACACAGCCTTCTGGATGAACATGGAAATATCTACACCGCTATCTGTATGAACATGGAAATATCTACACCGCTATCTGTGTAAACATGCATACATCTTCACCGCTATCTGTATAAACATGGAAATATCTACACCGCTATCTGTATGAACATGGAAATATGTACACCGCTATCTGTTTGAACATGGAAATATCCACACCGCTATCTGCATGAAAATGGAAATATCTACAGAGCTATCTGCATATACATGGAAATAGCTACACAGCTATCTCTTTACACATGGAAATAACTACACCGCTATCTGTATGAACATGGAAATATCTACACAGCTATCTGTATGAACATGGAAATATCTACACCGCTATCTGTATGAACATGGAAATATATTCAGCGCCTTCTGTATGAACATGGATATATCTACACAGCCATCTGGATGAACATGGAAATATCTACACCGCTATCTGTATGAACATGGAAATAGCTACACCGCTATCTGTATGAACATGGAAATACCTACACCACTATCTGTATGAACATGGAAATATCTACACCGCTATCCGTATGAACATGGAAATATCTTCACCGCCATCTGTATGAACATGGATATATCTATACAGCCATCTGGATGAACATGGAAATATCTACAGCGCTATCTTTATGAACATGGAAATAGCTACACCGCTATCTGTGTAAACATGCATACATCTTCACCGCTATCTGTATAAACATGGAAATATCTACAGCGCTATCTGTATGAACATGGAAATATCTACACCGCTATCTGTTTGAACATGGAAATATCTACACCGCTATCTGCATGAAAATGGAAATATCTACACAGCTATCTGCATATACATGGAAATATCTACAAAGCTATCACTTTACACATGGAAATAACTACACCGCTATCTCTATAAACATGGAAATATCTACACCGCCATCTGTAAGAACATGGAAATATCTGCACCGCCAACTGTATGAACATATAAATATCTACACCGCCATCTGTATTAAGAAGGAGATATCTACACCGCTATCTGTATAAACATGGAAATATCTCCACCGCTATCTGTATAAACATGGAAATATCTACACCACTATCTGTATAAACATGGAAATATCTACACCGCTACCTGTATAAACATGGAAATATCAGCACCGCTATCAGTATGAACATGGAAATATCTACACCGCTATCTGTATGAACATGGAAATATCTACAACGCTATCTGTATGAACATGGAAATATCTTCACCGCCATCTGTATGAACATGGATATGCCTACACAGCCATCTGGATGAACATGGAAATATCTACACCGCGATCTGTATGAACATGGAAATATCTACACCGCTATCTGTGTAAACATGCATACATTTCACCGCTATCTGTATAAACATGGAAATATCTACACCGCTATCTGTATAAACATGGAAATATCTACACCGCTACCTGTATAAACATGGAAATATCAGCACCGCTATCAGTATGAACATGGAAATATCTACACCGCTATCTGTATGAACATGGAAATATCTACAACGCTATCTGTATGAACATGGAAATATCTTCACCGCCATCTGTATGAACATGGAAATGTCTACACAGCCATCTGGATGAACATGGAAATAGCTACACCGCTATCTGTATGAACATGGAAATATCTACACCGCAATCTGTATGAACATGGAAATATCTACACCGCTATCTGTTTGAACATGGAAATATCTACACCGCTATCTGCATGAAAATGGAAATATCGACACTGCTATCTGCATATACATGGAAATATCTACACAGCTATCTCTTTACACATGGAAATAACTACACCGCTATCTGCATGAACATGGGAATATCTGCACCGCCATCTGTATGAACGTATAAATATCTATACCGCCATCTGTATTAAGATGGAGATATCTACACCGCTATCTGTATAAACATGGAAATATCTACACCGCTATCTGTATAAACATGGAAATATCTACACCGCTATCTGTATAAACATGGAAATATCTACACCGCTATCTGTATAAACAAGGAAATATCTACACCGCTACCTGTATAAACATGGAAATATCAGCACCACTATCGGTATGAACATTGAAATATCTACACCGCGATCTGTATGAACATGGAAATATCTACACCGCTATCTCTATGACCATGGAAATATCTACACCGCTATCTGTATGAACATGGAAATATCTTCACCGCTATCAGTTTGAACATGGAAATACCTACACCGCTCTCAGCGTGAAAATGTAAATATCTACACAGCTATCTGCATATACATGGAAATATCTACACAGATATCTCTTTACACATGGAAATAACTACATCGCTATCACTATAAATATGGAAATATCTACAGCGCCATCTGTATGAACATGGAAATATCTGCACCGCCATCTGTATGAATATGTAAATATATACACCGCCATCTGTATTAAGAAGGAGATATCTACACCGTTTTCTGTATAAACATGGAAATATCTACACCGCCATCTGTATGAACATATAAATATCTACACCGCCAACTGTATTAAGATGGAGATATCTACACCGCTATCTGTATAAACTTGGAAATAACTACACCGCTATCTGTATAAACATGGAAATATCTACACCGCTATATGTATAAACATGGAAATATCTACACCGCTATCTGTATGATCATGGAAATATCTACACCGCTACCTGTATAAACATTTAAATATCAGCACCGCTATCTGTATGAACATGGAAATATCTACTCCGCTATCTCTATGAACAAGGAAATTTCTACACCGCTATTGGTAAGAACATGGAAATAGATACACCGCTATCTGTATGAACATGGAAATATCTACACCTCTACCTGTATGAACATGGAAATATCTACACCGCTTTCTGTGTAAACATGCATACATCTTCACCGCTATCTGTATTAACATGGAAATATCTACACCGCTATCTGTATGAACATAGAAATAGCTACACCGCTATCTGTATGAACATGGAAATATCAACACCGCTATCTGTATCAACATGGATATATCTACACAGCCATCTGGATGAACATGGAAATATCAACACCGCTATCTGTGTAAACATGCATACATCTTCACCGCTATCTGTATAAACATGGAAATATCTACACCGCTATCTGTATGAACATGGAAATATCTACACCGCTATCTGTATTAACATGGAAATATCTACACCGCTATCTGTTTGAACATGGAAATATCTACACCGCTATCTGAATGAAAATGGAAATATCTACACTGCTATCTGCATATACATGGAAATATCTACACAGCTATCTCTTTACACATGGAAATAACAACACCGCTCTCTGTATGAACAAGGAAATATCTTCTCCGCCATCTGTATGAACATGGAAATATCTGCACCGCCATCTGTAGGAACATATAAATATCTACGCCGCCATCTGTATTAAGATGGAGATATCTACACCGCTATCTGTATAAACATGGAAATATCTACACCGCTATCTGTATAAACACGGAAATATCTACACCGCTATCTGTATGAACATGGAAATATCTAAACCGCTATCTGCATGAAAATGGAAATATCTACAGATATATCTGCATATACATGGAAATATCTACAAAGCTATCTCTTTACACATGGAAATAACTACACCACTATCTCTATAAACATGGAAATATCTACACCGCCATCTCTATGAACATGGAAATATCTGCACCGCCATCTGTATGAACATATAAATATCTACACCGCCATCTGTATTAAGATGGAGATATCTACACCGCTATCTGTATAAACTTGGAAATATCTACACCGCTATCTGTATAAACATGGAAATATCTACACCGCTACCTGCATAAACATGGAAATATAAGCACCGCTATCTGTATGAACATGGAAATATCTACACCGCTATCTGCACGAAGTTGGAAATATCTACACCGCTATCTGTATGAACATGGAAATAGCTGCACCGCTATCTGTATGAACATGGAAATATCTACATCACTATCTGTATGAACATGGAAATATCTTCTCTGCTATCTGTATGAACATGGATATATCTACACAGCCATCTGTATGAACATGGATATATCTACACCGCTATCTGTATGAACATGGAAATATCTTCACCGCCATCTGTATGAACATGGATAAATCTACACAGCCATATGGATGAACATGGAAATATCTACACCGCTATCTGCATGAACATGGAAAGAGCTACACCGCTATCTATATGAACATGGATATAGCTACACCGCCATCTGTATGAACATGGAAATATCTGCACCGCCATCTGCATGAACATATAAATATCTACACCGCCATCTGTATTAAGATGGAGATATCTACACCGCTATCTGTATAAACTTGGAAATATCTACACCGCTATCGTATAAAAATGGAAATATCTACACCGCTATCTGTATAAACATGGAAATATCCACACCGCTACCAGTATAAACATGGAAATATCAGCACCGCTATCTGTATGAACATGGAAATATCTACACCGCTATCTGTACGAACATGGACATATCTACACCGCTATCTGTATGAATATGGAAATAGCTACACCGCTATCTGTATGAACATGGAAATATCTACACCACTATCTGCATGAACATGGAAATAGCTACACCGCTATCTGTGTAAACATGCATACTTCTTCACCGCTCTCTGTATAAACATGGAAATATCTACACCGCTATCTGTATGAACATGGAAATATCTACACCGCTATCTGTTTGAACATGGAAATATCTAAACCGATATCTGCATGAAAATGGTAATATCTACACAGCTATCTGCATATACATGGTAATATCTACACCGCTATCTATTTACACATGGAAATATCTACACCGCTATCTGTATGAACATGGAAATATCTACACCGCCATCTTTATGAATATGGAAATATCTGCACGGCCATCTGTATGAACATATAAATACCTACACCGCCATCTGTATTAAGATGGAGATATCTACACCGCTATCTGTATAAACATGGAAATATCTACACCGCTATCTGTATAAACATGGAAATATCTACACCGCTACGTGTATAAACATGGAAATATCAGCACCGCTATCTGTATGAAAATGGAAATATCAGCCCCTCTATCAGTATGAACATGGAAATATCTTCACCACTATCTGTATGAACATGGAAATATCTACACGGCTATCTGTATGAACATGGAAATATCTACACCGCTATCTGTTTGAACATGGAAATATCTACACCGCTATCTGCATGAAAATGGAAATATCTACACAGCTATCTGCATATACATGGAAATATCTACAAAGCTATCTCTATACACATGGAAATATCTACACAACTATATATATGAACATGGAAATATCTATACCGCTATCTGTATGAACATGGAATTATCTTCACCACCATCTGTGTGAACATGGATATGTCTACACAGCCATCTGGATGAACATGGAAATATCTACACCGCTATCTGTATGAACATGGAAATAGCTACACCACTATCTGTATGAACATGGAAATATCTACACCACTATCTGTATGAACATGGAAATATCTACACCGCTATCTGTATGAACATGGAAATATCTTCACCGCCATCTGCATGAACATGGATATATCTACACAACCATCTGGATGAACATGGAAATATCTACACCGCTATCTGTAT
Source organism: Gorilla gorilla gorilla (assembly GCF_029281585.2). Classification (NCBI taxonomy): domain Eukaryota; kingdom Metazoa; phylum Chordata; class Mammalia; order Primates; family Hominidae; genus Gorilla; species Gorilla gorilla. Next base: position 3,019,503 of record NC_073224.2, read on the forward strand.
GAACATGGAAATATCTACACCGCTATCTGTGTAAACATGCATACATCTTCACCGCTATCTGTATAAACATGGAAATAACTACACCGCTAAATGTATGAACATGGAAATATCTACACCGCTATCTGTACGAACATGGAAATATCTACACCGCTATCTGTATGAACATGGAAATAGCTGCACCGCTATCTGTATGAACATGGAAATACCTACACCGCTATCTGTATGAACATGGATATGTCTACACAGCCATCAGGATGAACATGGAAATATCTTCACCGCCATCTGTATGAACATGGATATATCTACACAACCATCTGGATGAACATGGAAATATCTACACCGCTATCTGTATGAACATGGAAATATCTACACCGCTATCTGTTTAAACATGCATACATCTTCACCGCTATCTGTATAAACATGGATATATCTACACCACTATCTGTATGTACATGGGAATATCTACACCGCTATCTTTTTGAACATGGAAATATCTAAACCGCTATCTGCCTGAAAATGGAAATATCTGCACCGCCATCTGTATGAACATATAAATATCTACACCGCCAACTGTATTAAGATGGAGATATCTACACCGCTATGTGTATAAACTTGGAAATATCTACACCGCTATCTGTATAAACATGGAAATATCTACACCGCTATCTGTATAAACATGGAAATATCTGCACCGCTACTTGTATAAACATGGAAATATCAGCACCGCTATCTGTATGAACGTGGAAATATCTATTCCGCTATCTGTACGAACATGGAAATACCTACACCGCTATCTGTATGAACATGGAAATAGCTACACCGCTATCTGTATGAACATGGAAATATCTACACCACTATCTGTATGAACATGGAATTATCTACACCGCTATCTCTATGAACATGGATATATCTACACAGCCATCTGGATGAACATGGAAATATCTACACCGTTACCTGTGTAAGCATGCATACATCTTCACCGCTATCTGTATAAACATGGAAATATCTACACCGCTATCTGTATGAACATGGAAATATCTACAAAGCTATCTGTTTGAACATGGAAATATCTAAGAGGCTATCTGCATGAAAATGGAAATATCTACACTGCTATCTGCATATACATGGAAATATCTACACAGCTATCTCTTTGCGCATGGAAATAACTACACCGCTATCTGTATGAACATGGAAATATCAACACCGCTATCTTTTTGAACATGGAAATATCTAAACAGCTATCTGCCTGAAAATGGAAATATCTGCACCGCCATCTGTATGAACATATAAATATCTACACCGCCAACTGTATTAAGATGGAGATATCTACACCACTATCTGTATAAACTTGGAAATATCTACACCGCTATCTGTATAAACATGGAAATATCTACACCGCTATCTGTATAAACATGGAAATATCTGCACCGCTACTTGTATAAACATGGAAATATCAGCACCGCTATCTGTATGAACGTGGAAATATCTATTCCGCTATCTGTACGAACATGGAAATACCTACACCGCTATCTGTATGAACATGGAAATAGCTACACCGCTATCTGTATGAACATGGAAATATCTACACCACTATCTGTATGAACATGGAATTATCTACACCGCTATCTCTATGAACATGGATATATCTACACAGCCATCTGGATGAACATGGAAATATCTACACCGTTATCTGTGTAAGCATGCATACATCTTCACCGCTATCTGTATAAACATGGAAATATCTACACCACTATCTGTATGAACATGGAAATATCTACACCGCTATCTGTTTGAACATGGAAATATCTAAGAGGCTATCTGCATGAAAATGGAAATATCTACACTGCTATCTGCATATACATGGAAATATCTACACCGCTATCTGTATGAACATGGAAATATCTTCACCGCCATCTGTATGAACATGGATATATCTACACAGCCATCTGGATGAACATGGAAATATCTACACCGCTATCTGTATGAACATGGAAATATCTACACCGCTCTCTGTATGAACATGGAAATATCTAAACCACTACCTGTATAAACATGGAAATATAAGCGCCGCTATCTGTATGTACATGGAAATATCTACACCGCTATCTGTACGAACATGGAAATATCTACACTGCTATCTGTATGAACATGGAAATAGCTGCATGGCTATCTGTATGAACATGAAATATCTACACCACTATCTGTATGAACATGGAAATATCTACACCGCTATCTGTTTGAACATGGAAATATCTAATAGGCTATCTGCATGAAAATGGAAATATCTACACTGCTATCTGCATATACATGGAAATATCTACACAGCTATCTCTTTGCGCATGGAAATAACTACACCGCTATCTGTATGAACATGGAAATATCTTCACCGCCATCTGTATGAACATGGATATATCTACACAGCCATCTGGATGAACATGGAAATATCTACACCGCTATCTGTATGAACATGGAAATATCTACACCGCTATCTGTATGAACATGGAAATATCTACACCACTACCTGTATAAACATGGAAATATAAGCGCCGCTATCTGTATGAACATGGAAATATCTACACCGCTATCTGTACGAACATGGAAATATCTACACCGCTATCTGTATGAACATGGAAATAGCTGCACGGCTATCTGTATGAACATGAAATATCTACACCACTATCTGTATGAACATGGAAATATCTGCACGGCCATCTGTATGAACATATAAATATCTACACCGCCATCTGTATTAAGATGGAGATATCTACACCGCTATCTGTATAAACTTGGAAATATCTACACCGTTATCTGTATAAACATGGAAATATCTACACCGCTATCTGAATAAACATGGAAATATCCACACCGCTACCTGTATAAACATGGAAATATAAGCACCGCTATCTGAATGAACATGGAAATATCTACACCGCTATCTGTACGAACATGGAAATATCTACACCGCTATCTGTATGAACATGGAAATAGCTGCACCGCTATCTGTATGAACATGGAAATATCTACAGCACTATCTGTATGAACATGGAAATATCTACACCGCTATCTGTATGAACATGGATATGTCTACACAGCCATCAGGATGAACATGGAAATATCTTCACCGCCATCTGTATGAACATGGATATATCTACACAACCATCTGGATGAACATGGAAATATCTACACCGCTATCTGTATGAACATGGAAATATCTACACCGCTATCTGTTTAAACATGCATACATCTTCACCGCTATCTGTATAAACATGGATATATCTACACCACTATCTGTATGAACATGGAAATATCTACACCGCTATCTTTTTGAACATGGAAATATCTAAACCGCTATCTGCCTGAAAATGGAAATATCTGCACCGCCATCTGTATGAACATATAAATATCTACACCGCCAACTGTATTAAGATGGAGATATCTACACCGCTATCTGTATAAACTTGGAAATATCTACACGGCTATCTGTATAAACATGGAAATATCTACACCGCTATCTGTATAAACATGGAAATATCTGCACCGCTACTTGTATAAACATGGAAATATCAGCACCGCTATCTGTATGAACGTGGAAATATCTATTCCGCTATCTGTACGAACATGGAAATACCTACACCGCTATCTGTATGAACATGGAAATAGCTACACCGCTATCTGTATGAACATGGAAATATCTACACGACTATCTGTATGAACATGGAATTATCTACACCGCTATCTCTATGAACATGGATATATCTACACAGCAATCTGGATGAACATGGAAATATCTACACCGTTATCTGTGTAAGCATGCATACATCTTCACCGCTATCTGTATAAACATGGAAATATCTACACCGCTATCTGTATGAACATGGAAATATCTACACCGCTATCTGTTTGAACATGGAAATATCTAAGAGGCTACCTGCATGAAAATGGAAATATCTACACTGCTATCTGCATATACATGGAAATATCTACACAGCTATCTCTTTGCACATGGAAATAACTACACCGCTATCTGTATGAACATGGAAATATCTTCACCGCCATCTGTATGAACATGGATATATCTACACAGCCATCTGGATGAACATGGAAATATCTACACCGCTATCTGTATGAACATGGAAATATCTACACCGCTCTCTGTATGAACATGGAAATATCTAAACCACTACCTGTATAAACATGGAAATATAAGCGCCGCTATCTGTATGTACATGGAAATATCTACACCGCTATCTTTACGAACATGGAAATATCTACACCGCTATCTGTATGAACATGGAAATAGCTGCATGGCTATCTGTATGAACATGAAATATCTACACCACTATCTGAATGAACATGGAAATATCTGCACGGCCATCTGTATGAACATATAAATATCTACACCGCCATCTGTATTAAGATGGAGATATCTACATCGCTATCTGTATAAACCTGGAAATATCTAAACCGCTATCTGTATAAACATGGAAATGTCTACACCGCTATCTGTATGAACTTGGAAATATCAGCCCATCTATCTGTATGAACATGGAAATATCTACACCGCTATCTGTATGAACATGGAAATATCTACACCGCTATCTGTTTGAACATGGAAATATCTACACCGCTATCTGCATGAAAATGGAAATATCTACAGATATATCTGCATATACATGGAAATATCTACAAAGCTATCTCTTTACACATGGAAATAACTACACCACTATCTCTATAAACATGGAAATATCTACACCGCCATCTCTATGAACATGGAAATATCTGCACCGCCATCTGTATGAACATATAAATATCTACACCGCCATCTGTATTAAGATGGAGATATCTACACCGCTATCTGTATAAACTTGGAAATATCTTCACCGCTATCTGTATAAACATGGAAATATCTACACCGCTACCTGTATAAACATGGAAATATAAGCACCGCTATCTGTATGAACATGGAAATATCTACACCGCTATCTGTACGAACTTGGAAATATCTACACCGCTATCTGTATGAACATGGAAATAGCTGCACCGCTATCTGTATGAACATGGAAATATCTACATCACTATCTGTATGAACATGGAAATATCTTCTCCGCTATCTGTATGAACATGGATATATCTACACAGCCATCTGTATGAACATGGATATATCTACACCGCTATGTGTATGAACATGGAAATATCTACACCGCTCTCTGTGTAAACATGCATACATCTTCACCGCTATCTGTATAAACATGGATATATCTACACAGCCATATGGATGAACATGGAAATACCTACACCGCTATCTGCATGAACATGGAAATAGCTACACCGCTATCTGTATGAACATGGAAATAGTTACACCGCCATCTGTATGAACTTGGAAATATCTGCACCGCCATCTGTATGAACATATAAATATCTACACCGCCATCTGTATTAAGATGGAGATATCTACACCGCTATGTGTATAAACTTGGAAATATCTACACCGCTATCTGTATAAAAATGGAAATATCTACACCGCTATCTGTATAAACATGGAAATATCCACACCGCTACCTGTATAAACATGGAAATATCAGCACAGCTATCTGTATGAACATGGAAATATCTACACCGCTATCTGTACGAACATGGAAATATCTACAGCGCTATCTGCATGAACATGGAAATAGCTACACCGCTATCTGTATGAACATGGAAATATCTACACCACTATCTGTATGAACATGGAAATAGCTACACAGCTATCTGTGTAAACATGCATACTTCTTCACCGCTATCTTTATAAACATGGAAATATCTACACCGCTATCTGTATGAACATGGAAATATCTACACCGCTATCTGTATGAACATGGAAATATCTACACCACTATCTGTTTGAACATGGAAATATCTACACCGCTATCTGCATGAAAATGGAAATATCTACACTGCTATCTGCATATACATTTAAAAATCTACACAGCTATCTGTTTACACATGGAAATAACTACACCGCTATCTGTATGAACATGGAAATATCTACACCGCCATCTGTATGAACATGGAAATATCTGCACGGCCATCTGTATGAACATATAAATATCTACACCGCCATCTGTATTAAGATGGAGATATCTACACCGCTACCTGTATAAACATGGAAATATCTACACCGCTGTCTGTATGAACATGGAAATATCTACACCGCTACCTGCATAAACATGGAAATATCAGCACCGCTATCTGTATGAACATGGAAATAGCAGCCCCTCTATCTGTATGAACATGGAAATAACTACACTGCTATCTGTATGAGCATGGAAATATCTTCACCGCCATCTCTGTGAACATGGATACATCTACAAAGCCATCTGGATGAACATGGAAATATCTACACCGCTATCTGTATAAACATGGAAATATCTACACCGCTATCTGTATGAACATGGAAATATCTAAGGCACTATCTGTATGAACATGGAAATATCTACACTGCTATCTCTATGAACATGGATATATCTACACAGCCATCTGGATGAACATGGAAATATCTACACCGCTATCTGTATGAACATGGAAATATATACACCGCTATCTGTGTAGACATGCATACATCTTCACCGCTATCTGTATAAACATGGATATATCTACACCGCTATCTGTATGAACATGGAAATATCTACACCGCTATCTGTTTGTATATGGAAATATCTAAACCGCTATCTTCATGAAAATGGAAATATCTACACAGCTATCTGCATATACATGGAAATAACTACAACGCTATCTGTATGAACATGGAAATATCTGCACCACCATCTGTAGGAACATATAAATATCTACACCGCCATCTGTATTAAGGTGGAGATATCTACACCGCTATCTGTATAAACATGGAAATATCAACACCGCTATCTGTATAAATATGGAAATGTCTACACCGCTATCTGTATAGACTTGGAAATATCTACACCGCTACCTGTATAAACATGGAAATATCAGCACCGCTATCTGTATGAACATGGAAATATCAGCCCATCTATCTGTATGAAAATGGAAATATCTACACCACTATCTGTATGAACATGGAAATATCTACACCGCTATCTGTATGAACATGGAAATATCTTCACCGCCTTCTGTATGAACATGGATATATCTACACAGCCATTTGGAAGAACATGGAAATATCTTCACCGCTATCTGTATGAACATGGAAATAGCTACACCGCTATCTGTATGAACATGGAAATATCTACACCACTATCTGTATGAACATGGAAATATCTACACCGCTATCTGTTTGAACATTTAAATATCTACACCCCTATCTGCATGAAACTGGAAATATCTACAGAGCTATCTGCATATACATGGAAATATCTACAAAGCTATCTCTTTACACATGTAAATAACTACACCACTATCTCTATAAACATGGAAATATCTACACCGCCATCTGTATGAACATATAAATAACTACACTGCCATCTGTATTAAGATGGAGATATCTACACCGCTATCTGTATAAACTTGGAAATATCTACACCGCTATCTGTATAAACATGGAAATATCTACACCGCTATCTGTATAAACATGGAAATATCTACACCGCTACCTGTATAAACATGGAAATATAAGCACCGCTATCTGTATGAACATGGAAATATCTACACCGCTATCTGTACGAACTTGGAAATATCTACACCGCTATCTGTATGAACATGGAAATAGCTGCACCGCTATCTGTATGAACATGGAAATATCTACACCACTATCTGTATGAACATGGAAATATCTTCACTGCTAACTGTATGAACATGGAATTATCTTCACCGCCATCTGTATGAACATGGATATGTCTACACAGCCATCTGGATGAACATGGAAATACCTACACCGCTATCTGTATGAAAATGGAAATATCTACACCGCTATCTGTATGAACATGGAAATATCTACACCAATATCTGTATGAACATGGAAATATCTACACCGCTATCTGTATGAACATGGAAATATCTTCACCGCCATCTGTATGAACATGTATATATCTACACAGCCATCTGGATGAACATGGAAATATCTACACCGCTATCTGTATAAACATGGAAAAATCTTCACCGCTATCTGTATGAACATGGAAATATCTACACCGCTACCTGTATAAATATGGACATATAAGCACCGCTATCTGTATGAACATGGAAATATCTACACGACTATCTGTATGAACATGGAAATATCTGCACGGCCATCTGTATGAACATATAAATATCTACACCGCCATCTGTATTAAGATGGAGATATCTACACCGCTATCTGAATAAACATGGAAATATCTACACCGCTATCTGTATAAACATGGAAATGTCTACACCGCTATCTGTATAAACTTGGAAATACCTACACCACTACCTGTATAAACATGGAAATATAAGCACCGCTATCTGTATGAACATGGAAATATCAGCCCATCTATCTGTATGAACATGGAAATATCTACACCACTATCTGTATGAACATGGAAATATCTACACCGCTATCTGTATGAACATGGAAATATCTTCACCACCATCTGTATGAACATGGATATATCTACACAGCCATCTGGATGAACATGGAAATATCTACACCGCTATCTGTATGAACATGGAAAGAGCTACACCGCTATCTGTATGAACACGGAAATATCTACACCGCTATCTGTTTGAACATGGAAATATCTACACCGCTATCTGCATGAAAATGGAAATATCTACAGATATATCTGCATATACATGGAAATATCTACAAAGCTATCTCTTTACACATGGAAATACCTACACCACTATCTCTATAAACATGGAAATATCTACACCGCCATCTCTATGAACATGGAAATATCTGCACTGCCATCTGTATGAACATATAAATATCTACACCGCCATCTGTATTAAGATGGAGATATCTACACCGCTATCTGTATAAACTTGGAAATATCTACACCGCTATCTGTATAAACTTGGAAATATCTTCACCGCTATCTGTATAAACATGGAAATATCTACACCGCTACCTGTATAAACATGGAAATATAAGCACCGCTATCTGTATGAACATGGAAATATCTACACCGCTATCTGTACGAACTTGGAAATATCTACACCGCTATCTGTATGAACATGGAAATAGCTGCACCGCTATCTGTATGAACAGGGAATTATCTACATCACTATCTGTATGAACATGGAAATATCTTCTCCGCTATCTGTATGAACATGGATATATCTACACAGCCATCTGTATGAACATGGATATATCTACACCGCTATGTGTATGAACATGGAAATATCTACACCGCTCTCTGTGTAAACATGCATACATCTTCACCGCTATCTGTATAAACATGGATATATCTACACAGCCATATCGATGAGCATGGAAATATCTACACCGCTATCTGCATGAACATGGAAATAGCTACACCGCTATCTGTATGAACATGGAAATAGCTACACCACCATCTGTATGAACTTGGAAATATCTGCACCGCCATCTGTATGAACATATAAATATCTACACCGCCATCTGTATTAAGATGGAGATATCTACACCGCTATGTGTATAAACTTGGAAATATCTACACCGCTATCTGTATAAAAATGGAAATATCTACACCGCTATCTGTATAAACATGGAAATATCCACACCGCTACCTGTATAAACATGGAAATATCAGCACAGCTATCTGTATGAACATGGAAATATCTACACCGCTATCTGTACGAACATGGAAATATCTACAGCGCTATCAGCAAGAACATGGAAATAGCTACACCGCTATCTGTATGAACATGGAAATATCTACACCACTATCTGTATGAACATGGAAATAGCTACACAGCTATCTGTGTAAACATGCATACTTCTTCACCGCTATCTGTATAAACATGGAAATATCTACACCGCCATCTGTATGAACATGGAAATATCTGCACGGCCATCTGTATGAACATATAAATATCTACACCGCCATCTGTATTAAGATGGAGATATCTACACCGCTACCTGTATAAACATGGAAATATCTACACCGCTATCTGTATGAACATGGAAATATCTACAGCGCTACCTGTATAAACATGGAAATATCAGCACCGCTATCTGTATGAACATGGAAATATCAGCCCCTCTATCTGTATGAACATGGAAATATCTACACCACTATCTGTATGAACATGGAAATAACTACACTGCTATCTGTATGAGCATGGAAATATCTTCACCGCCATCTCTGTGAACATGGATATATCTACAAAGCCATCTGGATGAACATGGAAATATCTACACCGCTATCTGTATAAACATGGAAATATCTACACCGCAATCTGTATGAACATGGAAATATCTACAGCACTATCTGTATGAACATGGAAATATCTACACTGCTATCTCTATGAACATGGATATATCTACACAGCCATCTGGGTGAACATGGAAATATCTACACCACTATCTGTATGAACATGGAAATATCTTCACCGCTAACTGTATGAACATGGAATTATCTTCACCGCCATCTGTATGAACATGGATATGTCTACACAGCCATCTGGATGAACATGGAAATATCTACACCGCTATCTGTATTAACATGGAAATATCTACACCGCTATCTGTATGAACATGGAAATATCTACACCACTATCTGTATGAACATGGAAATATCTACACCGCTATCTGTATGAACATGGAAATATCTTCACCGCCATCTGTATGAACATGGATATATCTACACAGCTATCCGGATGAACATGGAAATATCTACACCGCTATCTATATAAACATGGAAATATCTACACTGCTATCTGTATGAACATGGAAATATCTACACCGCTACCTGTATAAACATGGAAATATAAGCACCGCTATCTGTATGAACATGGAATTATCTACACCGCTATCTGTATGAACATGGAAAAAGCTGCACCGCTATCTGTATGAACATGGAAATATCTACACCACTATCTGTATGAACATGTAAATATCTGCACCGCCATCTGTATGAACATATAAATATCTACACCGCCATCTGTATTAAGATGGAGATATCTACACTGCTATCTGTATAAACATGGAAATATCTACACCGCTATCTGTATAAACATGGAAATGTCTACACCGCTATCTGTATAAACTTGGAAATACCTACACCGCTACCTGTATAAACATGGAAATATCAGCACCGCTATCTGTATGAATATGGAAATATCAGCTCATCTATCTGTATGAACATGGAAATATCTACACCACTATCTGTATGAACATGGAAATATCTACCCCGCTATCTGAATGAACATGGAAATATCTTCACCGCCATCTGTATGAACATGGATATATCTACACAGCCATCTGGATGAACATGGAAATATCTACACCGCTATCTGTATGAACATGGAAAGAGCTACACCGCTATCTGTATGAACATGGAAATATCTACACCGCTATCTGTTTCAACATGGAAATATCTACACCGCTATCTGCATGAAAATGGAAATGTCTACAGATATATCTGCATATACATGGAAATATCTACAAAGCTATCTCTTTACACATGGAAATAACTACACTGCTATCTCTATAAACATGGAAATATCTACACCGCCATCTCTATGAACATGGAAATATCTGCACCGCCATCTGTATGAACATATAAATATCTACACCGCCATCTGTATTAAGATGGAGATATCTACACCGCTATCTGTATAAACTTGGAAATATCTACACCGCTATCTGTATAAACCTGGAAATATCTACACCGCTACCTGTATAAACATGGAAATATAAGCACCGCTATCTGTATGAACATGGAAATATCTACACCGCTATCTGTACGAACTAGGAACTATCTACACCGCTATCAGTATGAACATGGAAATAGCTGCACCGCTATCTGTATGAACATGGAAATATCTACATCACTATCTGTATGAACATGGAAATATCTTCTCCGCTATCTGTATGAACATGGATATATCTACACAGCCATCTGTATGAACATGGATATATCTACACCGCTATCTGTATGAACATGAAAATATCTACACCGCTCTCTGTGTAAACATGCATACATCTTCACCGCTATCTGTATAATCATGGATATATCTACACAGCCATATGGATGAACATGGAAATATCTACACCGCTATCTGCATGAACATGGAAATAGCTACACCGCTCTCTGTATGAACATGGAAATAGCTACACCGCCATCTGTATGAAGTTGGAAATATCTGCACCGCCATCTGTATGAACATATAAATATCTACACCGCCATCTGTATTAAGATTGAGATATCTACACTGCTATCTGTATAAACTTGGAAATATCTACACCGCTATCTGTATGAACATGGAAATATCTACACCGCTATCTGTACGAACATGGAAATATCTACACCGCTATCTGCATGAACAAGGGAATAGCTACACCGCTATCTGTATGAACATGGAAATATCTACACCACTATCTGTATGAACATGGAAATAGCTACACAGCTATCTGTGTAAACATGCATACTTCTTCACCGCTATCTGTATAAACATGGAAATATCTACACCGCTATCTGTATGAACATGGAAATATCTACACCGCTATCTGTATGAACATGGAAATATCTACACCACTATTTGTTTGAACATGGAAATCTCTACACCGCTATCTGCATGAAAATGGAAATATCTACACTGCTATCTGCATATACATTTAAAAATCTACACAGCTATCTCTTTACACATGGAAATAACTACACCGCTATCTGTATGAACATGGAAATATCTACAACGCCATCTGTATGAACATGGAAATATCTGCACGGCCATCTGTATGAACATATAAATATCTACACCGTCATCTGTATTAAGATGGAGATATCTACACCGCTACCTGTATAAACATGGAAATATCTACACCGCTACCTGTATAAACATGGAAATATCAGCACCGCTATCTGTATGAACATGGAAATAGCAGCCCCTCTATCTGTATGAACATGGAAATATCTACACCACTATCTGTATGAACATGGAAATAACTACACGGCTATCTGTATGAGCATGGAAATATCTTCACCGCCATCTGTATGAACATGGATATATCTACACAGCCATCTGGATGAACATGGAAATATCTACACCGCTATCTGTATAAACATGGAAATATCTACACCGCTATCTGTATGAACATGGAAATATCTACAGCACTATCTGTATGAACATGGAAATATCTACACTGCTATCTCTATGAACATGGATATATCTACACAGCCATCTGGATGAACATGGAAATATCTACACCGCTATCTGTATGAACATGGAAATATATACACCGCTATCTGTGTAGACATGCATACATCTTCACCGCTATCTGTATAAACATGGATATATCTACAGTGCTATCTGTATGAACATGGAAATATCTACACCGCTATCTGTTTGAACATGGAAATATCTAAACCACTATCTGCATGAAAATGGAAATATCTACACAGCTATCTGCATATACATGGAAATAACTACACCGCTATCTGTATGAAAATGGAAATATCTGCACGGCCATCTGTATGAACATATAAATATCTACACCGCCATCTGTATTAAGGTGGAGATATCTACACTGCTATCTGTATAAACATGGAAATATCAACACCGCTATCTGTATAAACATGGAAATGTCTACACCGCTATCTGTATAAACTTGGAAATATCTACACCGCTCCCTGTATAAACATGGAAATATCAGCACCGCTATCTGTATGAACATGGAAATACCAGCCCATCTATCTGTATGAAAATGGAAATATCTACACCAGTATCAGTATGAACATGGAAATATCTACACCGCTATCTGTATGAACATGGAAATATCTTCACCGCCTTCTGTATGAACATGGATATATCTTCACAGCCATTTGGAAGAACATGGAAATATCAACACCGCTATCTGTATGAACATGGAAATAGCTACACCGCTATCTGTACGAACTTGGAAATATCTACACCGCTATCTGTATGAACATGGAAATAGCTCCACCGCTATCTGTATGAACATGGAAACATCTACACCACTATCTGTATGAACATGGAAATATCTTCACCGCTAACTGTATGAACATGGAATTATCTTCACCGCCATCTGTATGAACATGGATATGTCTATACAGCCATCTGGATGAACATGGAAATATCTACACCGCTATCTGTATTAACATGGAAATATCTACACCGCTATCTGTATGAAGATGGAAATATCTACACCACTATCTGTATGAACATGGAAATATCTACACCGCTATCTGTATAAACATGGAAATATCTACACCGCTATCTGTATGAACATGGAAATATCTACACCGCTACCTGTATAAACATGGAAATATAAGCACCGCTATCTGTATGAACATGGAATTATCTACACCGCTATCTGTATGATCATGGAAAAAGCTGCACCGCTATCTGTATGAACATGGAAATATCTACACCACTATCTGTATGAACATGGAAATATCTGCACCGACATCTGTATGAACATATAAATATCTACACCGCCATCTGTATTAAGATGGAGATATCTACACTGCTATCTGTATAAACATGGAAATATCAACACCGCTCTCTGTATAAACATGGAAATGTCTACACCGCTATCTGTATAAACTTGGAAATACCTACACCGCTACCTGTATAAACATGGAAATATCAGCACCGCTATCTGTATGAATATGGAAATATCAGCCCATCTATCTGTATGAACATGGAAATATCTACACCACTATCTGTATGAACATGGAAATATCTACACCGCTATCTGTATGAACATGGAAATATCTTCACCGCCATCTGTATGAACATGGATATATCTACACAGCCATCTGGATGAACATGGAAATATCTACACTGCTATCTGTATGAACATGGAAATAGCTACACCGCTATCTGTATGAACATGGAAATATCTACACCGCTATCTGTTTCAACATGGAAATATCTACACTGCTATCTGCATGAAAATGGAAATGTCTACAGATATATCTGCATATACATGGAAATATCTACAAAGTTATCTCTTTACACATGGAAATAACTACACCGCTATCTCTATAAACATGGAAATATCTACACCGCCATCTCTATGAACATGGAAATATCTGCACCGCCATCTGTATGAACATATAAATATCTACATCGCAATCTGTATTAAGATGGAGATATCTACACCGCTATCTGTATAAACTTGGAAATATCTACACCGCTATCTGTATAAACCTGGAAATATCTACACCGCTACCTGTATAAACATGGAAATATAAGCACCGCTATCTGTATGAACATGGAAATATCTACACCGCTATCTGTACGAACTTGGAAATATCTACACCGCTATCTGTATGAACATGGAAATAGCTGCACCGCTATCTGTATGAACATGGAAATATCTACATCACTATCTGTATGAACATGGGAATATCTTCTCCGCTATCTGTATGCAAATGGATATATCTACACAGCCATCTGTATGAACATGGATATATCTACACCGCTATCTGTATGAACATGGAAATATCTACACCGCTCTCTGTGTAAACATGCATACATCTTCACCGCTATCTGTATAATCATGGATATATCTAAACAGCCATATGGATGAACATGGAAATATCTACACCGCTATCTGCATGAACATGGAAATAGCTACACCGCTATCTGTATGAACATGGAAATAGCTACACCGCCATCTGTATGAACTTGGAAATATCTGCACCGCCATCTGTATGAACATATAAATATCTACACCGCCATCTGTATTAAGATGGAGATATCTACACCGCTATCTGTATAAACTTGGAAATATCTACACCGCTATCTGTATAAAAATGGAAATATCTACACTGCTATCTGTATAAACATGGAAATATCCACACCGCTACCTGTATATACATGGAAATATCAGCACAGCTATCTGTATGAACATGGAAATATCTACACCGCTATCTGTACGAACATGGAAATATCTACACCGCTATCTGCATGAACAAGGGAATAGCTACACCGCTATCTGTATGAACATGGAAATATCTACACCACTATCTGTATGAACATGGAAATAGCTACACAGCTATCTGTGTAAACATGCATACTTCTTCACCGCTATCTGTATAAACATGGAAATATCTACACCGCTATCTGTTTGTACATGGAAATATCTAAACCACTATCTGCATGAAAATGGAAATATCTACACAGCTATCTGCATATACATGGAAATAACTACACCGCTATCTGTATGAACATGGAAATATCTGCACGGCCATCTGTATGAACATATAAATATCTACACCGCCATCTCTATTAAGGTGGAGATATCTACACTGCTATCTGTATAAACATGGAAATATCAACACCGCTATCTGTATAAACATGGAAATGTCTACACCGCTATCTGTATAAACTTGGAAATATCTACACCGCTACCTGTATAAACATGGAAATATCAGCACCGCTATCTGTATGAACATGGAAATGCCAGCCCATCTATCTGTATGAAAATCGAAATATCTACACCACTATCTGTATGAACATGGAAATATCTACACCGCTATCTCTATGAACATGGAAATATATTCACCGCCTTCTGTATGAACATGGATATATCTTCACATCCATTTGGAAGAACATGGAAATATCTACACCGCTATCTGTATGAACATGGAAATAGCTACACCGCTATCTGTATGAACATGGAAATATCTACAACACTATCTGTATGAACATGGAAATATCTACAAAGCTATCTGTTTGAACATGGAAATATCTACACCGCTATCTGCATGAAAATGGAAATACCTAAACAGCTATCTGCATATACATGGAAATATCTACAAAGCTATCTCTTTACACATGGAAATAACTACACCACTATCTCTATAAACATGGAAATATCTACACCGCCATCTGTATGAACATGGAAATATCTGCACCGGCATCTGTATGAACATATAAATATCTACACCGCCATCTGTATAAAGATGGAGATATCTACACCGCTATCTGTATAAACTTGGAAATATCTACACTGCTATCTGTATAAACATGGAAATATCTACACCGCTATCTGTATAAACATGGAAATATCTACACCGCTACCTGTATAAACATGGAAATATAAGCACCGCTATCTGCATGAAAATGGAAATATCTACACAGCTATCTACATGTACTTGGAAATATCTACACAGCTATCTCTTTACACATGCAAATATCTACACCGCTATATGTATGAACATGGAAATATCTACACCGCCATCTGTATGAACATGGAAATATCTGCACGGCCATCTGTATGAACATATAAATATCTACACCGCCATCTGTATTAAGATGGAGATATCTACACCGCTATCTGTATAAACATGGAAATATCTACACCGATATCTGTGTAAACATGGAAATATCTACACTGCTGCCTGTATAAACATGGAAATATCAGCACCGCTATCTGTATGAACATGGAAATATCAGCCCCTCTATCTGTATGAACATGGAAATACCTACACCACTATCTGTATGAACATGGGAATATCTACACCGCTATCTGCATGAACATGGAATTATCTTCACCACCATCTGTGTGAACATGGATATGTCTACACAGCCATCTGGATGAACATGGAAATATCTACACCGCTATCTGTATGAACATGGAAATATCTACACCACTATCTGTATGAACATGGAAATATCTATAACACTATCTGTATGAACATGGAAATATCTACACCGCTATCTGTATGAACATGGAAATATCTAAACCGCCATCTGTATGAACATGGATATATATACACAACCATCTGGATGAACATGGAAATATCTACACCGCTATCTGTATAAACATGGAAATATCTACACCGCTATCTGTATAAACATGGAAATATTTACACCGCTACCTGTATAAACATGGAAATATAAGCACCGCTATCTGTATGAACATGGAAATATCTACACCGCTATCTGTACGAACATGGAAATATTTACACCGCTATCTGTATGAACATGGAAATAGCTACACCGCTATCTGTATGAACATGGAAATATCTACAGCACTATCTGTATGAACATGGAAATATCTACACCGCTATCTGTATGAACATGGTAATATCTACACCGCTATCTGAATGAACATGGATATATCTACACAGCCATCTGGATGTACATGGAAATATCTACACCGCTATCTGTATGAACATGGAATTATCTATACTGCTATCTGTGTAAACATGCATACATCTTCACCGCTATCTGTATAAACATGGAAATAACTACACCACTATCTGTATGAACATGGAAATATCTACACCGCTATCTGTTTGAACATTGAAATATCTAAACCGCTATCTGCATGAAAATGGAAATATCTACACAGCTATCTGCATGTACATGGTAATATCTACACAGCTATCTCTTTACACATGGAAATAACAACACCGCTATCTGTATGAACATGGAAATATCTACACCGGCATCTGTATGAACATGGAAATATCTGCATGGCCATCTGTATGAACATATAAATATCTACACCGCCATCTGTATAAAGATGGAGATATCTACACCGCTATCTGTATAAACATGGAAATATCTACACCGCTACCTGTATAAACATGGAAATATCTACACCGCTGTCTTTATAAACATGGAAATATCTACTCCGCTACCTGTAAAAACATGGAAATATCAGCACCGCTATCAGTATGAACATGGAAATATCAGCCACTCTATCTGAATGAACATGGAAATATCTACACCACTATTTGTGTAAACATGGAAATATCTACACCGCTATCTGTATGAGCATGGAAATATCTACAGCACTATCTGTATGAACATGGAAATATCTACACTGCTATCTCTATGAACATGGATATATCTACACAGCCATCTGGATGAACATGGAAATATCTACACCGAAATCTGTATGAACATGGAAATATATACACCGCTATCTGTGTAGACATGCATACATCTTCACCGCTATCTGTATAAACATGGATATATCTACAGTGCTATCTGTATGAACATGGAAATATCTACACCGCTATCTGTTTGAACATGGAAATATCTAAACCACTATCTGCATGAAAATGGAAATATCTACACAGCTATCTGCATATACATGGAAATAACTACACCGCTATCTGTATGAAAATGGAAATATCTGCACGGCCATCTGTATGAACATATAAATATCTACACCGCCATCTGTATTAAGGTGGAGATATCTACACTGCTATCTGTATAAACATGGAAATATCAACACCGCTATCTGTATAAACATGGAAATGTCTACACCGCTATCTGTATAAACTTGGAAATATCTACACCGCTCCCTGTATAAACATGGAAATATCAGCACCGCTATCTGTATGAACATGGAAATACCAGCCCATCTATCTGTATGAAAATGGAAATATCTACACCAGTATCAGTATGAACATGGAAATATCTACACCGCTATCTGTATGAACATGGAAATATCTTCACCGCCTTCTGTATGAACATGGATATATCTTCACAGCCATTTGGAAGAACATGGAAATATCAACACCGCTATCTGTATGAACATGGAAATAGCTACACCGCTATCTGTACGAACTTGGAAATATCTACACCGCTATCTGTATGAACATGGAAATAGCTCCACCGCTATCTGTATGAACATGGAAACATCTACACCACTATCTGTATGAACATGGAAATATCTTCACCGCTAACTGTATGAACATGGAATTATCTTCACCGCCATCTGTATGAACATGGATATGTCTACACAGCCATCTGGATGAACATGGAAATATCTACACCGCTATCTGTATTAACATGGAAATATCTACACCGCTATCTGTATGAAGATGGAAATATCTACACCACTATCTGTATGAACATGGAAATATCTACACCGCTATCTGTATAAACAAGGAAATATCTACACCGCTATCTGTATGAACATGGAAATATCTACACCGCTACCTGTATAAACATGGAAATATAAGCACCGCTATCTGTATGAACATGGAATTATCTACACCGCTATCTGTATGATCATGGAAAAAGCTGCACCGCTATCTGTATGAACATGGAAATATCTACACCACTATCTGTATGAACATGGAAATATCTGCACCGACATCTGTATGAACATATAAATATCTACACCGCCATCTGTATTAAGATGGAGATATCTACACTGCTATCTGTATAAACATGGAAATATCAACACCGCTCTCTGTATAAACATGGAAATGTCTACACCGCTATCTGTATAAACTTGGAAATACCTACACCGCTACCTGTATAAACATGGAAATATCAGCACCGCTATCTGTATGAATATGGAAATATCAGCCCATCTATCTGTATGAACATGGAAATATCTACACCACTATCTGTATGAACATGGAAATATCTACACCGCTATCTGTATGAACATGGAAATATCTTCACCGCCTTCTGTATGAACATGGATATATCTACACAGCCATCTGGATGAACATGGAAATATCTACACCGCTATCTGTATGAACATGGAAATAGCTACACCGCTATCTGTATGAACATGGAAATATCTACACCGCTATCTGTTTCAACATGGAAATATCTACACTACTATCTGCATGAAAATGGAAATGTCTACAGATATATCTGCATATACATGGAAATATCTACAAAGTTATCTCTTTACACATGGAAATAACTACACCGCTATCTCTATAAACATGGAAATATCTACACCGCCATCTCTATGAACATGGAAATATCTGCACCGCCATCTGTATGAACATATAAATATCTACATCGCAATCTGTATTAAGATGGAGATATCTACACCGCTATCTGTATAAACTTGGAAATATCTACACCGCTATCTGTATAAACATGGAAATATCTACACCGCTACCTGTATAAACATGGAAATATAAGCACCGCTATCTGTATGAACATGGAAATATCTACACCGCTATCTGTACGAACTTGGAAATATCTACACCGCTATCTGTATGAACATGGAAATAGCAGCACCGCTATCTGTATGAACATGGAAATATCTACATCACTATCTGTATGAACATGGGAATATCTTCTCCGCTATCTGTATGCAAATGGATATATCTACACAGCCATCTGTATGAACATGGATATATCTACACCGCTATCTGTATGAACATGGAAATATCTACACCGCTCTCTGTGTAAACATGCATACATCTTCACCGCTATCTGTATAATCATGGATATATCTAAACAGCCATATGGATGAACATGGAAATATCTACACCGCTATCTGCATGAACATGGAAATAGCTACACCGCTATCTGTATGAACATGGAAATAGCTACACCGCCATCTGTATGAACTTGGAAATATCTGCACCGCCATCTGTATGAACATATAAATATCTACACCGCCATCTGTATAAAGATGGAGATATCTACACCGCTATCTGTATAAACTTGGAAATATCTACACCGCTATCTGTATAAAAATGGAAATATCTACACTGCTATCTGTATAAACATGGAAATATCCACACCGCTACCTGTATATACATGGAAATATCAGCACAGCTATCTGTATGAACATGGAAATATCTACACCGCTATCTGTACGAACATGGAAATATCTACACCGCTATCTGCATGAACAAGGGAATAGCTACACCGCTATCTGTATGAACTTGGAAATATCTACACCACTATCTGTATGAACATGGAAATAGCTACACAGCTATCTGTGTAAACATGCATACTTCTTCACCGCTATCTGTATAAACATGGAAATATCTACACCGCTATCTGTTTGTACATGGAAATATCTAAACCACTATCTGCATGAAAATGGAAATATCTACACAGCTATCTGCATATACATGGAAATAACTACACCGCTATCTGTATGAACATGGAAATATCTGCACGGCCATCTGTATGAACATATAAATATCTACACCGCCATCTCTATTAAGGTGGAGATATCTACACTGCTATCTGTATAAACATGGAAATATCAACACCGCTATCTGTATAAACATGGAAATGTCTACACCGCTATCTGTATAAACTTGGAAATATCTACACCGCTACCTGTATAAACATGGAAATATCAGCACCGCTATCTGTATGAACATGGAAATGCCAGCCCATCTATCTGTATGAAAATCGAAATATCTACACCACTATCTGTATGAACATGGAAATATCTACACCGCTATCTCTATGAACATGGAAATATATTCACCGCCTTCTGTATGAACATGGATATATCTTCACATCCATTTGGAAGAACATGGAAATATCTACACCGCTATCTGTATGAACATGGAAATAGCTACACCGCTATCTGTATGAACATGGAAATATCTACAACACTATCTGTATGAACATGGAAATATCTACAAAGCTATCTGTTTGAACATGGAAATATCTACACCGCTATCTGCATGAAAATGGAAATACCTAAAAAGCTATCTGCATATACATGGAAATATCTACAAAGCTATCTCTTTACACATGGAAATAACTACACCACTATCTCTATAAACATGGAAATATCTACACCGCCATCTGTATGAACATGGAAATATCTGCACCGGCATCTGTATGAACATATAAATATCTACACCGCCATCTGTATAAAGATGGAGATATCTACACCGCTATCTGTATAAACTTGGAAATATCTACACTGCTATCTGTATAAACATGGAAATATCTACACCGCTATCTGTATAAACATGGAAATATCTACACCGCTACCTGTATAAACATGGAAATATAAGCACCGCTATCTGCATGAAAATGGAAATATCTACACAGATATCTACATGTACTTGGAAATATCTACACAGCTATCTCTTTACACATGCAAATATCTACACCGCTATATGTATGAACATGGAAATATCTACACCGCCATCTGTATGAACATGGAAATATCTGCACGGCCATCTGTATGAACATATAAATATCTACACCGCCATCTGTATTAAGATGGAGATATCTACACCGCTATCTGTATAAACATGGAAATATCTACACCGATATCTGTGTAAACATGGAAATATCTACACTGCTGCCTGTATAAACATGGAAATATCAGCACCGCTATCTGTATGAACATGGAAATATCAGCCCCTCTATCTGTATGAACATGGAAATACCTACACCACTATCTGTATGAACATGGGAATATCTACACCGCTATCTGCATGAACATGGAATTATCTTCACCACCATCTGTGTGAACATGGATATGTCTACACAGCCATCTGGATGAACATGGAAATATCTACACCGCTATCTGTATGAACATGGAAGTAGCTACACCGCTATCTGTATGAACATGGAAATATCAACACCGCTATCTGTATGAACATGGATATATCTACACAGCCATCTGGATGAACATGGAAATAGCAACACCGCTATCTGTGTAAACATGCATACATCTTCACCGGTATCTGTATAAACATGGAAATATTTACACCGCTATCTGTATGAACATGGAAATATCTACACGGCTATCTGTATGAACATGGAAATATCTACACCGCTATCTGTTTGAAGATGGAAATATCTACACCGCTATCTGCATGAAAATGGTAATATCTACACTGCTATCTGCATATACATGGAAATATCTACACAGCTATCTCTTTACACATGGAAATAACAACACCGCTATCTGTATGAACATGGAAATATCTACACCGCCATCTGTATGAGCATGGAAATATCTGCACCGCCATCTGTAGGAACATATAAATATCTATGCCGCCATCTGTATTAAGATGGAGATATCTACACCGCTATCTGTATAAACATGGAAATATCTACACCGCTATCTTTATGAACATGGAAATATCTACACCGCTATCTGTTAGAAGATGGAAATATATACACCGCTATCTGCATGAAAATGGAAATATCTTCACAGCTATCTGCATATACATGGAAATATGTACACAGCTATCTCTTTACACATGGAAATAACTACACCGCTATGTTTATGAACATGGAAATATCTTCACCGCCATCTGTATGAACATGGATATATCTACACAGCCATCTGGATGAACATGGAAATATCTACACCGCTATCTGTATGAACAAGGAAATATCTACACCGCTAGCTGTGTAAACATGCATACATCTTCACCGCTATCTGTATAAACAAGGAAATATCTACACTGCTATCTGCATGAACATGGAAATATCTACACCGCTATCTGTTTGAACATGGAAATATCTACACCGCTATCTGCATGAAAATGGAAATATCTACACAGCGATCTGCATATACATGGAAATATCTACAAAGCTATCTCATTACACATGGAAATAACTACAGCGCTATCTCTATAAACATGGAAATATCTACACCGCTATCTGTATAAACATGGAAATATCTACACCGCTATCTGTATATACATGGAAATATCTACACCACTACCTGTATAAACATTTAAATATCAGCACCGCTATCTGTATGAACATGGAAATATCTACACCGCTATCTCTATGAACATGGAAATTTCTACACCACTATCGGTAAGAACATGGAAATAGCTACACCGCTATCTGTATGAACATGGAAATATCTACACCACTACCTGTATGAACATGGAAATATCTACACCTCTATCTCTATGAACATGGATATATCTACACAGCCATCTGGATGAACATGGAAATATCTACACCGCCATCTGTATTAAGATGGAGATATCTTCACCGCTATCTGTATAAACTTGGAAATATCAGCACTGCTATCTGTAAGAACATGGAAATATCTAAACCGCTATCTCCATGAACATGGAAATATCTACACCGCTATCTGTATGAACATGGAAATAGCTACACCGCTATCTGTATGAGCATGGAAATATCTACACCACTATCTGTATGAACATGGAAATATCTACACAGCTATCTGTATGAACATGGATATATCTACACAGCCATCTGGATGAACATGGAAATATCTACACCGCTATATGTATGAACCTGGAAATATCTACACCGCTATCTGTGTAAACATGCATACATCTTCACCGCTATCTGTATAAACATGGAAATATCTACACCGCTATCTGTATGAACATGGAAATAGCTACACCGCTATCTGTATGAACATAGAAATATCTACACCGCTATCTGTATGAACATGGATATATCTACACAGCCATCTGGATGAACATGGGAATATCTACACCGCTATCTGTGTAAACATGCATGCATCTTCACTGCTATCTGTACGAACATGGAAATATCTACACCGCTATCTGTATGAACATGGAAATATCTACACCGCTATCTGTATGAACATGGATATATCTAAACAGCTATCTGTTTGAACATGGAAATATCTACACCGCTATCTGCATGAAAATGGAAATATCTACACTGCTATCTGCATATACATGGAAATATCTACACAGCTATCTCTTTACACATGGAAATAACTACACCGCTATCTGTATGAACATGGAAATATCTACACCGCCATCTGTACGAACATGGAAACATCTGCACCGCCATCTGTATGAACATATAAATATTTACACCGCCATCTGTATTAAGAAGGAGATATCTACACCGCTATCTGTATAAACATGGAAATATCTACACCGCTATCTGTATAAACATGGAAATATCTACACCGCTATCTGTATAAACATGGAAATATCTACACCGCTACCTGTATAAACATGGAAATATCAGCACCGCTATCAGTATGAACATGGAAATATCTACACCGCTATCTGTATGAACATGGAAATATCTACACTGCTATCTGTATGAACATGGAAATATCTTCGCCATCTGTATGAACATGGATATATCTACACAGCCATCTATATGAACATGGAAATATCTACACCGCTATCTGTATGAACATGGAAATATCTTCACCGCCATCTGTATGAACATGGATATGTCTACACAGCCATCTGGATGAACATGGAAATAGCTACACCGCTATCTGTATGAGCATGGAAATATCTACACCACTATCTGTATGAACATGGAAAAATCTACACAGCTATCTGTATGAGCATGGAAATATCTACACCGCTATCTGTATGAACATGGAAATATCTACACCGCTATCTGTTTGAACATGGAAATATCTACACCGCTATCTGCATGAAAATGGAAATACCTAGACTGCTATCTGCATATACATGGAAATATCTACACAGCTATCTCTTTACACATGGAAATAACTACACCGCTATCTGTATGAACATAGAAATATCTACACCGCCATCTGTATGAACATGGAAATATCTGCACCGCCATGTGTATGAACATATAAATATCTACACCTCCATCAGTATAAAGATTTAGATATCTACACCGCTATCTGTATAAACATGGAAATATCTACACCGCTACCTGTATAAACATGGAAATATCAGCACCGCTATATGTATGAACATGGAAATATCTACACCGCTATCTGTATGAACATGGAAATATCTACACCGCTATCTGTATGAACATGGAAATATCTACACCGCTATCTGTTTGAACATGGAAATATCTACACCGCTATCTGTTTGAACATGGAAATATCTACACCGCTGTCTGCATGAAAATGGAAATATCTATACAGCTATCTGCATATATGTGGAAATATCTACACAGCTATCACTTTACACATGGAAATAACTACACCGCTATCTCTATAAACATGGAAATATCTACACCGCCATCTGTATGAACATGGAAATATCTGCACCGCCAACTGTATGAACATATAAATATCTACACCTCCATCTGTATTAAGAAGGAGATATCTACACCGCTATCTGTATAAACATGGAAATATCTCCACCGCTATCTGTATAAACATGGAAATATCTACACCGCTATCTGTATAAACATGGAAATATCTACACCGCTACCTGTATGAACATGGAAATATCAGCACCGCTATCAGTATGAACATGGAAATATCTACACCGCTATCTGAATGAACATGGAAATACCTACAACGCTATCTGTATGAACATGGAAATATCTTCACCGCCATCTGTATGAACATGGATATGCATACACAGCCATCTGGATGAACATGGAAATATCTACACCGCGATCTGTATGAACATGGAAATATCTACACCGCTATCTGTGTAAACATGCATACATTTCACCGCTATCTGTATAAACATGGAAATATCTACACCGCTATCTGTAGGAACATGGAAATATCTACACCGCTATCTGTTTGAACATGGAAATATCTACACCGCTATCTGTATGAACATGGAAATATCTACACCGCAATCTGTATGAACATGGAAATAGCTACACCGCTATCTGTATGAGCATGGAAATATCTACACTACTATCTGTATGAACATGGAAATATCTACACAGCTATCTGTATGAACATGGATATATCTAAACAGCCATCTGGATGAACATGGAAATATCTACACCGCTATATGTATGAACCTGGAAATATCTACACCGCTATCTGTGTAAACATGCATACTTCTTCACCGCTATCTGTATAAACATGGAAATATCTACACCGCTATCTGTATGAACATGGAAATAGCTACACCGCTATCTGTATGAACATGGAAATATCTACACCGCTATCTGTATGAACATGGATATATCTACACAGCCATCTGGATGAACATGGAAATATCTACACCGCTATCTGTGTAAACATGCATACATCTTCACTGCTATCTGTACGAACATGGAAATACCTACACCGCTATCTGTATGAACGTGGAAATATCTACACCGCTATCTGTATGAACATGGATATATCTACACCGCTATGTGTTTTAACATGGAAATAACTACACCGCTATCTGCATGAAAATGGAAATATCTACACTGCTATCTGCATGTACATGGAAATATCTACACAGCTATCTCTTTACACATGGAAATAACTACACCGCTATCTGTAGGAACATGGAAATATCTACACCGCCATCTGTATGAACATGGAAATATCTTCACCGCCATCTTTATGAACATATAAATATTTACACCGCCATCTGTATTAAGAAGGAGATATCTACACCGCCATCTGTATAAACATGGAAATATATACACCGCTATCTGTATAAACATGGAAATATCTACACCGCTATCTGAATAAACATGGAAATATCTACACCGCTACCTGTATAAACATGGAAATATCAGCACCGCTATCAGTATGAACATGGAAATATCTACACCGCTATCTGTATGAACATGGAAATATCTACACCGGTATCTGTATGAGCATGGAAATATCTTCGCCATCTGTATGAACATGGATATATCTACACAGCCATCTATATAAACATGGAAATATCTATACCGCTATCTGTATGAACATGGAAATATCTTCACTGCAATCTGTATGAACATGGATATGTCTAAACAGCCATCTGGATGAACATGGAGATAGCTACACCGCTATCTGTATGAGCATGGGAATATCTACACCACTATCTGTATGAACATGGAAATATCTACACAGCTATCTGTATGAACATGGAAATATCTACACCGCAATCTGTATGAACATGGATATATCTACACCGCTATCTGTATAAACATGGAAATATCTACACCGCTATCTGTATGATCATGGAAATATCTACACCGCTATCTCTTTGAACATGGAAATATCTAAACCGCTATCGGCATGAAAATGTAAATATCTGCACCGCCATCTGTAAGTACATATAAATATCTATGCCGCCATCTGTATTAAGATGGAGATATCTACACCGCTATCTGTATAAACTTGGAAATATCTACACCACTATCTGTATAAACATGGAAATATCTACACCGCTATCTGTATAAACATGGAAATATCCACACCGCTACCTGTATAAACATGGAAATATAAGCACCGCTATCTGTATGAACATGGAAATATCTACACCGCTATCTGTACGAACATGGAAATATCTACACCGCTATCTGTATGAACATGGAATTATCTTCACCACCATCTTTATGAACATGGATATGTCTAAACAGCCATCTGGATGAACATGGAAATATCTACACCGCTATCTGTTTGAATATGGAAATATCTAAACCGTTATCTGCATGAAAACGGAAATATCTACACAGCTATCTGCATAAACACGGTAATATCTACACAGCTATCTCTTTACACATGGAAATAACTACACCGCTATCTGTATGAACATGGAAATATCTACACCGGCATCTGTATGAACATGGAAATATCTGCACGGCCATGTGTATGAACATATAAATATCTGCACCGCCATCTGTATTAAGATGGAGATATCTTCACCGCTATCTGTATAAACATGGACATATCTACACCGCTATCTTTATAAACATGGAAATATCTACACCGCTACCTGTATAAACATGGAAATATCAGCACCGCTATCTGTATGAACATGGAAATATCAGCCCCTCTATCTGTATGAACACGGAAATATCTACACCACTATCTGTATGAACATGGAAATATCTACACAGCCATCTGGATGAACTTGGAAATATCTACACCGCTATCTGTATGAACATGGAAATATCTTCACAGCCATCTGTATGAACATGGATAAATCTACACAGCCATATGGATGAACATGGAAATATCTACACCGCTATCTGTATGAACATGGAAATATCTACACCGCTATCTGTTTGAACATGGAAATATCTAAACCGATATCTGCATGAAAATGGAAATATCTACATAGCTATCTGCATATACATGGTAATATCAACACCGCTATCTCTTTACACATGGAAATATCTACACCGCTATCTGTATGAACATGGAAATATCTACACCGCCATCTGTATGAATATGGAAATATCTGCACTGCCATCTGTATGAACATATAAATACCTACACCGCCATCTGTATTAAGATGGAGATATCTACACCGCTATCTGTATAAACATGGAAATATCTACACCGCTATCTGTATAAACATGGAAATATCTACACCGCTACCTGTATCAACAGGGAAATATCAGCACCGCTATCTGTATGAACACGGAAATATCATCCCCTCTATCTGTATGAACATGGAAATATCTACACCACTATCTGTATGAACATGGAAATATCTACACCGCTATCTGTACCAACATGGAAATATCTTCACCGCCATCTGTATGAACATGGATATATCTACACACCCATCTGGATGAACATGGAAATATCTACACCGCTATCTGTATGAACATGGAAATATCTACACCGCTATCTGTGTAAACATGCAAACATCTTCACCGCTATCTGTATAAACATGGAAATATCTACACCGCTATCTGTATGAACATGGAAATATCTACACCGCTATCTGTTTGAACATGGAAATATCTACACCGCTATCTGCATGAAAATGGAAATATCTACACAGCTATCTGCATATACATGGAAATATCTACAAAGCTATCTCTTTACACATGGAAATATCTACACCACTATCTGTATGAACATGGAAATACCTATACCGCTATCTGTATGAACATGGAATTATCTTCACCACCATCTGTGTGAACATGGATATGTCTACACAGCCATCTGGATGAACATGGAAATATCTACACCGCTATCTGTATGAACATGGAAATATCTACTCCACTATCTGTATGAACATGGAAATATCTACACCGCTATCTGTATGAGCATGGAAATATCTACACCGCTATCTGTATAAACATGGAAATATCTACACCGCTATCTGTTTGAACATGGAAATATCTAAACCGCTATCTGCCTGAAAATGGAAATATCTGCACCGCCATCTGTATGAACATATAAATATCTACACCGCCAACTGTATTAAGATGGAGATATCTACACCGCTATCTGTATAAACTTGGAAACATCTACACCGCTATCTGTATAAACATGGAAATATCTACACCGCTATCTGTATAAACATGGAAATATCTGCACCGCTACCTGTATAAAGATGGAAATATCAGCACCGCTATCTGTATGAACGTGGAAATAACTATACCGCTATCTGTACGAACATGGAAATACCTACACCGCTATCTGTATGAACATGGAAATAGCTACACCGCTATCTGTATGAAGATGGAAATATCTACACCACTATCTGTATGAACATGGAAATATCTACACCGCTATCTCTATGAACATGGATATATCTACACAGCCATCTGGATGAACTTGGAAATATCTACACCGTTATCTGTGTAAACATGCATACATCTTCACCGCTATCTGTATAAACATGGAAATATCTACACCGCTAACTGTATGAACATTGAAATATCTACACCGCTATCTGTTTGAACATGGAAATATCTACACCGCTATCTGCATGAAAATGGAAATATCTACAGAGCTATCTGCATATACATGGAAATATCTACAAAGCTATCTCTTTACACATAGAAATATCTACACCACTATCTCTATAAACATGGAAATATCTACACCGCCATCTCTATGAACATGGAAATATCTGCACCGCCATCTGTATGAACATATAAATAACTACACCGCCATGTGTATTAAGATGGAGATATCTACACCGCTATCTGCATAAACTTGGAAATATCTACACCGCTATCTGTAGAAACATGGAAATATCTACACCGCTATCTGTATAAACATGGAAATATCTACACCGCTACCTGTATAAACATGGAAATATAAGCACCGCTATCTGTATGAACATGGAAATATCTACACCGCTATCTGTACGAACTTGGAAATATCTACACCGCTATCTGTATGAACATGGAAATAGCTGCACCGCTATCTGTATGAACATGGAAATATCTACACCGCTATCTGTTTCAACATGGAAATATCTACACCGCTATCTGTATGAACATGGAAATATCTACACCAATATCTGTATGAACATGGAAATATCTACACCGCTATCTGTATGAACATGGAAATATCTTCACCGCCATCTGTATGAACATGGATATATCTACACAGCCATCTGGATGAACATGGAAATATCTACACCGCTATCTGTATAAACATGGAAATATCTTCACCGCTATCTGTATGAACATGGAAATATCTACACCGCTACCTGTATAAACATGGACATATAAGCACCGCTATCTGTATGAACATGGAAATATCTGCACCGCTATCTGTGCGCACATGGAAATATCTACACCGCTATCTGTTTGAACATGGAAATATCTACACCGCTATCTGTATGAACATGGAAATATCAGCCCATCTATCTGTATGAAGATGGAAATATCTACACCACTATCTGTATGAGCATGGAAATATCTACACCGCTATCTGTATGAACATGGAAATATCTTCACCGCCATCTGTATGAACATGGATATATCTACACAGCCATCTGGATGAACATGGAAATATCTACACCGCTATCTGTATGAACATGGAAAGAGCTACACCGCTATCTGTATGAACATGGAAATATCTACACCGCTATCTGTTTGAACATGGAAATATCTACACCGCTATCTGCATGAAAATGGAAATATCTACAGATATATCTGCATATACATGGAAATATCTACAAAGCTATCTCTTTACACATGGAAATAACTACACCACTATCTCTATAAACATGGAAATATCTACACCGCCATCTCTATGAACATGGAAATATCTGCACCGCCATCTGTATGAACATATAAATATCTACACCGCCATCTGTATTAAGATGGAGATATCTACACCGCTATCTGTATAAACTTGGAAATATCTTCACCGCTATCTGTATAAACATGGAAATATCTACACCGCTACCTGTATAAACATGGAAATATAAGCACCGCTATCTGTATGAACATGGAAATATCTACACCGCTATCTGTACGAACTTGGAAATATCTACACCGCTATCTGTATGAACATGGAAATAGCTGCACCGCTATCTGTATGAACATGGAAATATCTACATCACTATCTGTATGAACATGGAAATATCTTCTCCGCTATCTGTATGAACATGGATATATCTACACAGCCATCTGTATGAACATGGATATATCTACACCGCTATGTGTATGAACATGGAAATATCTACACCGCTCTCTGTGTAAACATGCATACATCTTCACCGCTATCTGTATAAACATGGATATATCTACACAGCCATATGGATGAACATGGAAATATCTACACCGCTATCTGCATGAACATGGAAATAGCTACACCGCTATCTGTATGAACATGGAAAGAGCTACACCGCCATCTGTATGAACTTGGAAATATCTGCACCGCCATCTGTATGAACATATAAATATCTACACCGCCATCTGTATTAAGATGGAGATATCTACACCGCTATGTGTATAAACTTGGAAATATCTACACCGCTATCTGTATAAAAATGGAAATATCTACACCGCTATCTGTATAAACATGGAAATATCCACACCGCTACCTGTATAAACATGTTAATATCAGCACAGCTATCTGTATGAACATGGAAATATCTACACCGCTATCTGTACGAACATGGAAATATCTACAGCGCTATCTGCATGAACATGGAAATAGCTACACCGCTATCTGTATGAACATGGAAATATCTACACCACTATCTGTATGAACATGGAAATAGCTACACAGCTATCTGTGTAAACATGCATACTTCTTCACCGCTATCTGTATAAACATGGAAATATCTACACCGCTATCTGTATGAACATGGAAATATCTACAACGCTATCTGTATGAACATGGAAATATCTACACCACTATCTGTTTGAACATGGAAATATCTACACCGCTACCTGTATAAACATGGAAATATCTACACCGCTATCTGTATGAACATGGAAATATCTACACCGCTACCTGTATAAACATGGAAATGTCAGCAACGCTATCCGTATGAACATGGAAATATCAGCCCCTTTATCTGTATGAACATGGAAATATCTACACCACTATCTGTATGAACATGGAAATAACTACACTGCTATCTGTATGAGCAAGGAAATATCTTCACCGCCATCTCTGTGAACATGGATATATCTACAAAGCCATCTGGATGAACATGGAAATATCTACACCGCTATCTAAATAAACATGGAAATATCTACACCGCTATCTGTATGAACATGGTAATATCTACAGCACTATCTGTATGAACATGGAAATATCTACACTGCTATCTCTATGAACATGGATATATCTACACAGCCATCTGGATGAACATGGAAATATCTACACCGCTATCTGTATGAACATGGAAATATATACACCGCTATCTGTGTAGACATGCATACATCTTCACCGCTATCTGTATAAACATGGATATATCTACACCGCTATCTGTATGAACATGGAAATATCTACACCGCTATCTGTTTGTATATGGAAATATCTAAACCGCTATCTGCATGAAAATGGAAATATCTACACAGCTATCTGCATATACATGGAAATAACTACACCGCTATCTGTATGAACATGGAAATATCTGCACCGCCATCTGTAGGAACATATAAATATCTACACCGCCATCTGTATTAAGGTGGAGATATCTACACCGCTCTCTGTATAAACATGGAAATATCAACACCGCTATCTGTATAAACATGGAAATGTCTACACCGCTATCTGTATAGACTTGGAAATATCTACACCGCTACCTGTATAAACATGGAAATATCAGCACCGCTATCTGTATGAACATGGAAATATCAGCCCATCTATCTGTATGAAAATGGAAATATCTACACCACTATCTGTATGAACATGGAAATATCTACACCGCTATCTGTAGGAACATGGAAATATCTTCACCGCCTTCTGTATGAACATGGATATATCTACACAGCCATTTGGACGAACATGGAAATATCTTCACCGCTATCTGTATGAACATGGAAATAGCTACACGCTATCTGTATGAACATGGAAATATCTACACCACTATCTGTATGAACATGGAAATATCTACACCGCTATCTGTTTGAACATTTAAATATCTACACCGCTATCTGCATTAAACTGGAAATATCTACAGAGCTATCTGCATATACATGGAAATATCTACAAAGCTATCTCTTTACACATGTAAATAACTACACCACTATCTCTATAAACATGGAAATATCTACACCGCCATCTGTATGAACATATAAATAACTACACCGCCATCTGTATTAAGATGGAGATATCTACACCGCTATCTGTATAAACTTGGAAATATCTACACCGCTATCTGTATAAACATGGAAATATCTACACCGCTATCTGTATAAACATGGAAATATCTACACCACTATCTGTATAAACATGGATATATCTACACCGCTACCTGTATAAACATGGAAATATAAGCACCGCTATCTGTATGAACATGGAAATATCTACACCGCTATCTGTACGAACTTGGAAATATCTACACCGCTATCTGTATGAACATGGAAATAGCTGCACCGCTATCTGTATGAACATGGAAATATCTACACCACTATCAGTATGAACATGGAAATATCTTCACTGCTAACTGTATGAACATGGAATTATCTTCACCGCCATCTGTATGAACATGGATATGTCTACACAGCCATCTGGATGAACATGGAAATATCTACACCGCTATCTGTATGAACATGGAAATATCTACACCGCTATCTGTATGAACATGGAAATATCTACACCAATATCTGTATGAACATGGAAATATCTACACCGCTATCTGTGCGCACATGGAAATATGTACACCGCTATCTGTATGAACATGGAAAAAGCTGCACCGCTATCTGTATGAACATGGAAATATCTACACGAATATCTGTATGAACATGGAAATATCTGCACGGCCATCTGTATGAACATATAAATATCTACACCGCCATCTGTATTAAGATGGAGATATCTACACCGCTATCTGAATAAACATGGAAATATCTACACCGCTATCTGTATAAACATGGAAATGTCTACACCGCTATCTGTATGAACATGGAAATATCTTCACCGCCATCTGTATGAACATGGATATATCTACACAGCCATCTGGATGAAGATGGAAATATCTACACCGCTATCTGTATGAACATGGAAATATCTACACCGCTATCTGTATAAACATGGAAATATCTTCACCGCTATCTGTATGAACATGGAAATATCTACACCGCTACCTGTATGAACTTGGAAATACCTACACCACTACCTGTATAAACATGGAAATATCAGCACCGCTATCTGTATGAACATGGAAATATCAGCCCATCTATCTGTATGAACATGGAAATATCTACACCACTATCTGTATGAACATGGAAATATCTACACCGCTATCTGTATGAACATGGAAATATCTTCACCGCCATCTGTATGAACATGGATATATCTACACAGCCATCTGTATGAACTTGGAAATAGCTACACCGCTATCTGTATGAACATGGAAATATCTACACCGCTATCTGTTTCAACATGGAAATATCTACACCGCTATCTGTATGAACATGGAAATATCTACACCAATATCTGTATGAACATGGAAATATCTACACCGCTATCTGTATGAACATGGAAATATCTTCACCGCCATCTGTATGAACATGGATATATCTACACAGCCATCTGGATGAACATGGAAATATCTACACCGCTATCTGTATAAACATGGAAATATCTTCACCGCTATCTGTATGAACATGGAAATATCTACACCGCTACCTGTATAAACATGGACATATAAGCACCGCTATCTGTATGAACATGGAAATATCTGCACCGCTATCTGTGCGCACATGGAAATATCTACACCGCTATCTGTTTGAACATGGAAATATCTACACCGCTATCTGTATGAACATGGAAATATCAGCCCATCTATCTGTATGAAGATGGAAATATCTACACCACTATCTGTATGAGCATGGAAATATCTACACCGCTATCTGTATGAACATGGAAATATCTTCACCGCCATCTGTATGAACATGGATATATCTACACAGCCATCTGGATGAACATGGAAATATCTACACCGCTATCTGTATGAACATGGAAAGAGCTACACCGCTATCTGTATGAACATGGAAATATCTACACCGCTATCTGTTTGAACATGGAAATATCTACACCGCTATCTGCATGAAAATGGAAATATCTACAGATATATCTGCATATACATGGAAATATCTACAAAGCTATCTCTTTACACATGGAAATACTACACCACTATCTCTATAAACATGGAAATATCTACACCGCCATCTCTATGAACATGGAAATATCTGCACCGCCATCTGTATGAACATATAAATATCTACACCGCCATCTGTATTAAGATGGAGATATCTACACCGCTATCTGTATAAACTTGGAAATATCTTCACCGCTATCTGTATAAACATGGAAATATCTACACCGCTACCTGTATAAACATGGAAATATAAGCACCGCTATCTGTATGAACATGGAAATATCTACACCGCTATCTGTACGAACTTGGAAATATCTACACCGCTATCTGTATGAACATGGAAATAGCTGCACCGCTATCTGTATGAACATGGAAATATCTACATCACTATCTGTATGAACATGGAAATATCTTCTCCGCTATCTGTATGAACATGGATATATCTACACAGCCATCTGTATGAACATGGATATATCTACACCGCTATGTGTATGAACATGGAAATATATACACCGCTCTCTGTGTAAACATGCATACATCTTCACCGCTATCTGTATAAACATGGATATATCTACACAGCCATATGGATGAACATGGAAATATCTACACCGCTATCTGCATGAACATGGAAATAGCTACACCGCTATCTGTATGAACATGGAAAGAGCTACACCGCCATCTGTATGAACTTGGAAATATCTGCACCGCCATCTGTATGAACATATAAATATCTACACCGCCATCTGTATTAAGATGGAGATATCTACACCGCTATGTGTATAAACTTGGAAATATCTACACCGCTATCTGTATAAAAATGGAAATATCTACACCGCTATCTGTATAAACATGGAAATATCCACACCGCTACCTGTATAAACATGTTAATATCAGCACAGCTATCTGTATGAACATGGAAATATCTACACCGCTATCTGTACGAACATGGAAATATCTACAGCGCTATCTGCATGAACATGGAAATAGCTACACCGCTATCTGTATGAACATGGAAATATCTACACCACTATCTGTATGAACATGGAAATAGCTACACAGCTATCTGTGTAAACATGCATACTTCTTCACCGCTATCTGTATAAACATGGAAATATCTACACCGCTATCTGTATGAACATGGAAATATCTACAACGCTATCTGTATGAACATGGAAATATCTACACCACTATCTGTTTGAACATGGAAATATCTACACCGCTACCTGTATAAACATGGAAATATCTACACCGCTATCTGTATGAACATGGAAATATCTACACCGCTACCTGTATAAACATGGAAATGTCAGCAACGCTATCCGTATGAACATGGAAATATCAGCCCCTTTATCTGTATGAACATGGAAATATCTACACCACTATCTGTATGAACATGGAAATAACTACACTGCTATCTGTATGAGCAAGGAAATATCTTCACCGCCATCTCTGTGAACATGGATATATCTACAAAGCCATCTGGATGAACATGGAAATATCTACACCGCTATCTAAATAAACATGGAAATATCTACACCGCTATCTGTATGAACATGGTAATATCTACAGCACTATCTGTATGAACATGGAAATATCTACACTGCTATCTCTATGAACATGGATATATCTACACAGCCATCTGGATGAACATGGAAATATCTACACCGCTATCTGTATGAACATGGAAATATATACACCGCTATCTGTGTAGACATGCATACATCTTCACCGCTATCTGTATAAACATGGATATATCTACACCGCTATCTGTATGAACATGGAAATATCTACACCGCTATCTGTTTGTATATGGAAATATCTAAACCGCTATCTGCATGAAAATGGAAATATCTACACAGCTATCTGCATATACATGGAAATAACTACACCGCTATCTGTATGAACATGGAAATATCTGCACCGCCATCTGTAGGAACATATAAATATCTACACCGCCATCTGTATTAAGGTGGAGATATCTACACCGCTCTCTGTATAAACATGGAAATATCAACACCGCTATCTGTATAAACATGGAAATGTCTACACCGCTATCTGTATAGACTTGGAAATATCTACACCGCTACCTGTATAAACATGGAAATATCAGCACCGCTATCTGTATGAACATGGAAATATCAGCCCATCTATCTGTATGAAAATGGAAATATCTACACCACTATCTGTATGAACATGGAAATATCTACACCGCTATCTGTAGGAACATGGAAATATCTTCACCGCCTTCTGTATGAACATGGATATATCTACACAGCCATTTGGACGAACATGGAAATATCTTCACCGCTATCTGTATGAACATGGAAATAGCTACACGCTATCTGTATGAACATGGAAATATCTACACCACTATCTGTATGAACATGGAAATATCTACACCGCTATCTGTTTGAACATTTAAATATCTACACCGCTATCTGCATTAAACTGGAAATATCTACAGAGCTATCTGCATATACATGGAAATATCTACAAAGCTATCTCTTTACACATGTAAATAACTACACCACTATCTCTATAAACATGGAAATATCTACACCGCCATCTGTATGAACATATAAATAACTACACCGCCATCTGTATTAAGATGGAGATATCTACACCGCTATCTGTATAAACTTGGAAATATCTACACCGCTATCTGTATAAACATGGAAATATCTACACCGCTATCTGTATAAACATGGAAATATCTACACCACTATCTGTATAAACATGGATATATCTACACCGCTACCTGTATAAACATGGAAATATAAGCACCGCTATCTGTATGAACATGGAAATATCTACACCGCTATCTGTACGAACTTGGAAATATCTACACCGCTATCTGTATGAACATGGAAATAGCTGCACCGCTATCTGTATGAACATGGAAATATCTACACCACTATCAGTATGAACATGGAAATATCTTCACTGCTAACTGTATGAACATGGAATTATCTTCACCGCCATCTGTATGAACATGGATATGTCTACACAGCCATCTGGATGAACATGGAAATATCTACACCGCTATCTGTATGAACATGGAAATATCTACACCGCTATCTGTATGAACATGGAAATATCTACACCAATATCTGTATGAACATGGAAATATCTACACCGCTATCTGTGCGCACATGGAAATATGTACACCGCTATCTGTATGAACATGGAAAAAGCTGCACCGCTATCTGTATGAACATGGAAATATCTACACGAATATCTGTATGAACATGGAAATATCTGCACGGCCATCTGTATGAACATATAAATATCTACACCGCCATCTGTATTAAGATGGAGATATCTACACCGCTATCTGAATAAACATGGAAATATCTACACCGCTATCTGTATAAACATGGAAATGTCTACACCGCTATCTGTATGAACATGGAAATATCTTCACCGCCATCTGTATGAACATGGATATATCTACACAGCCATCTGGATGAACATGGAAATATCTACACCGCTATCTGTATGAACATGGAAATATCTACACCGCTATCTGTATAAACATGGAAATATCTTCACCGCTACCTGTATGAACATGGAAATATCTACACCGCTACCTGTATAAACTTGGAAATACCTACACCACTACCTGTATAAACATGGAAATATCAGCACCGCTATCTGTATGAACATGGAAATATCAGCCCATCTATCTGTATGAACATGGAAATATCTACACCACTATCTGTATGAACATGGAAATATCTACACCGCTATCTGTATGAACATGGAAATATCTTCACCGCCATCTGTATGAACTTGGATATATCTACACATCCATCTGGATGAACATGGAAATATCTACACCGCTATCTGTATGAACATGGAAAGAGCTACACCGCTATCTGTATGAACATGGAAATATCTACACCGCTATCTGTTTGAACATGGAAATATCTACACCGCTATCTGCATGAAAATGGAAATATCTACAGATATATCTGCATATACATGGAAATATCTACAAAGCTATCTCTTTACACATGGAAATAACTACACCACTATCACTATAAACATGGAAATATCTACACCGCCATCTCAATGAACATGGAAATATCTGCACCGACATCTGTGTGAACATATAAATATCTACACCGCCATCTGTATTAAGATGGAGATATCTACACCGCTATCTGTATAAACTTGGAAATATCTTCACCGCTATCTGTATAAACATGGAAATATCTACACCGCTACCTGTATAAACATGGAAATATAAGCACCGCTATCTGTATGAACATGGAAATATCTACACCGCTATCTGTACGAACTTGGAAATATCTACACCGCTATCTGTATGAACATGGAAATAGCTGCACCGCTATCTGTATGAACAGGGAATTATCTACATCACTATCTGTATGAACATGGAAATATCTTCTCCGCTATCTGTATGAACATGGATATATCTACACAGCCATCTGTATGAACATGGATATATCTACACCGCTATGTGTATGAACATGGAAATATCTACACCGCTCTCTGTGTAAACATGCATACATCTTCACCGCTATCTGTATAAACATGGATATATCTACACAGCCATATGGATGAACATGGAAATATCTACACCGCTATCTGCATGAACATGGAAATAGCTACACCGCTATCTGTATGAACATGGAAATAGCTACACCACCATCTGTATGAACTTGGAAATATCTGCACCGCCATCTGTATGAACATATAAATATCTACACCGCCATCTGTATTAAGATGGAGATATCTACACCGCTATGTGTATAAACTTGGAAATATCTACACCGCTATCTGTATAAAAATGGAAATATCTACACCGCTATCTGTATAAACATGGAAATATCCACACCGCTACCTGTATAAACATGGAAATATCAGCACAGCTATCTGTATGAACATGGAAATATCTACACCGCTATCTGTACGAACATGGAAATATCTACAGCGCTATCAGCAAGAACATGGAAATAGCTACACCGCTATCTGTATGAACATGGAAATATCTACACCACTATCTGTATGAACATGGAAATAGCTACACAGCTATCTGTGTAAACATGCATACTTCTTCACCGCTATCTGTATAAACATGGAAATATCTA
Organism: Gorilla gorilla gorilla; assembly: GCF_029281585.2. Lineage (NCBI taxonomy): Eukaryota > Metazoa > Chordata > Mammalia > Primates > Hominidae > Gorilla > Gorilla gorilla. The sequence goes on from NC_073224.2 coordinate 3,061,843, forward strand.
CACCGCTATCTGTATGATCAAGGAAATATCTACACCGCTATCTGTATGAACATGGAAATATCTACACCACTATCTGTTTGAACATGGAAATATCTACACCGCTATCTGCATGAAAATGGAAATATCTACACTGCTATCTGCATATACATTTAAAAATCTACACAGCTATCTCTTTACACATGGAAATAACTACACCGCTATCTGTATGAACATGGAAATATCTACACCGCCATCTGTATGAACATGGAAATATCTGCACGGCCATCTGTATGAACATATAAATATCTACACCGCCATCTGTATTAAGATGGAGATATCTACACCGCTACCTGTATAAACATGGAAATATCTACACCGCTATCTGTATGAACATGGAAATATCTACAGCGCTACCTGTATAAACATGGAAATATCAGCACCGCTATCTGTATGAACATGGAAATATCAGCCCCTCTATCTGTATGAACATGGAAATATCTACACCACTATCTGTATGAACATGGAAATAACTACACTGCTATCTGTATGAGCATGGAAATATCTTCACCGCCATCTCTGTGAACATGGATATATCTACAAAGCCATCTGGATGAACATGGAAATATCTACACCGCTATCTGTATAAACATGGAAATATCTACACCGCTATCTGTATGAACATGGAAATATCTACAGCACTATCTGTATGAACATGGAAATATCTACACTGCTATCTCTATGAACATGGATATATCTACACAGCCATCTGGATGAACATGGAAATATCTACACCACTATCTGTATGAACATGGAAATATCTTCACCGCTAACTGTATGAACATGGAATTATCTTCACCGCCATCTGTATGAACATGGATATGTCTACACAGCCATCTGGATGAACATGGAAATATCTACACCGCTATCTGTATTAACATGGAAATATCTACACCGCTATCTGTATGAACATGGAAATATCTACACCACTATCTGTATGAACATGGAAATATCTACACCGCTATCTGTATGAACATGGAAATATCTTCACCGCCATCTGTATGAACATGGATATATCTACACAGCTATCCGGATGAACATGGAAATATCTACACCGCTATCTGTATAAACATGGAAATATCTACACTGCTATCTGCATGAACATGGAAATATCTACACCGCTACCTGTATAAACATGGAAATATCTACACCGCTATCTGTACGAACTTGGAACTATCTACACCGCTATCTGTAAGAACATGGAAATAGCTGCACCGCTATCTGTATGAACATGGAAATATCTACATCACTATCTCTATGAACATGGAAATATCTTCTCCGCTATCTGTATGAACATGGATATATCTACACAGCCATCTGTATGAACATGGATATATCTGCACCGCTATCTGTATGAACATGGAAATATCTACACCGCTCTCTGTGTAAATATGCATACATCTTCACCGCTATCTGTATAATCATGGATATATCTACACAGCCATATGGATGAACATGGAAATATCTACACTGCTATCTGTATCAACTTGGAAATATCTACACCGCTATCTGTATGAACATGGAAATATATACACCGCTATCTGTACGAACATGGAAATATCTACACCGCTATCTGCATGAACAAGGGAATAGCTACACCGCTATCTGTATGAACATGGAAATATCTACACCACTATATGTATGAACATGGAAATAGCTACACAGCTATCTGTGTAAACATGCATACTTCTTCACCGCTATCTCTATAAACATGGAAATATCTACACCGCTATCTGTATGAACATGGAAATATCTACACCGCTATCTGTATGAACATGGAAATATCTACACCACTATCTGTTGGAACATGGAAATATCTACACCGCTATCTGCATGAAAATGGAAATATCTACACTGCTATCTGCATATACATTTAAAAATCTACACAGCTATCTCTTTACACATGGAAATAACTACACCGCTATCTGTATGAACATGGAAATATCTACACCGCCATCTGTATGAACATGGAAATATCTGCACGGCCATCTGTATGAACATATAAATATCTACACCGCCATCTGTATTAAGATGGAGATATCTACACCGCTACCTGCATAAACATGGAAATATCTACACCACTATCTGTATGAACATGGAAATATCTACACTGCTATCTCTATGAACATGGATATATCTACACAGCCATTTGGATGAACATGGAAATATCTACACCGCTATCTGTATGAAGATGGAAATATATACACCGCTATCTGTGTAGACATGCATACATCTTCACCGCTATCTGTATAAACATGCATATATCTACAGCGCTATCTGTATGAACATGGAAATATCTACACCGCTATCTGTTTGAACATGGAAATATCTAAAACACTATCTGCATGAAAATGGAAATATCTACACAGCTATCTGCATATACATGGAAATAACTACACCGCTATCTGTGTGAACATGGAAATATCTGCACGGCCATCTGTATGAACATATAAATATCTACACCGCCATCTGTATTAGGTGGAGATATCTAAACTGCTATCTGTATAAACATGGAAATATCAACACCGCTATCTGTATAAACATGGAAATGTCTACACCGCTATCTGTATAAACTTGGAAATATCTACACCGCTACCTGTATAAACATGGAAATATCAGCACCGCTATCTGTATGAACATGGAAATACCAGCCCATCTATCTGTGTGAAAATGGAAATATCTACACCACTATCAGTATCAACATGGGAATATCTACACCGCTATCTGTATGAACATGGAAATATCTTCACCGCCTTCTGTATGAACATGGATGTATCTTCACAGCCATTTGGAAGAACATGGAAATATCTACACCGCTATCTGTATGAAAATGGAAATAGATACACCGCTATCTGTACGAACTTGGAAATATCTACACCGCTATCTGTATGAACATGGAAATAGCTGCACCGCTATCTGTATGAACATGGAAATATCTACACCACTATCTGTATGAACATGGAAATATCTTCACCGCTAACTGTATAAACATGGAATTATCTTCACCGCCATCTGTATGAACATGGATATGTCTACACAGCCATCTGGTTGAACATGGAAATATCTACACCGCTATCTGTATTAACATGGAAATATCTACACCGCTATCTGTATTAACATGGAAATATCTACACCGCTATCTGTATGAACATGGAATTATCTACACCGCTATCTGTATGAACATGGAAAAAGCTGCACCGCTATCTGTATGAACATGGAAATATCTACACCACTATCTGTATGAACATGGAAATATCTGCACCGCCATCTGTATGAACATATAAATATCTACACCGCCATCTGTATTAAGATGGAGATATCTACACTGCTATCTGTATAAACATGGAAATATCTACACCGCTCTCTGTATAAACATGGAAATGTCTACACCGCTATCTGTATAAACTTGGAAATACCTACACCGCTACCTGTATAAACATGGAAATATCAGCACCGCTATCTGTATGAATATGGAAATATCAGCCCATTTATCTGTATGAACATGGAAATATCTACACCACTATCTGTATGAACATGGAAATATCTACACCGCTATCTGTATGAACATGGAAATATCTTCACCGCCATCTGTATGAACATGGATATATCTACACAGCCGTCTGGATGAACATGGAAATATCTACACCGCTATCTGTATGAACATGGAAATAGCTACACCGCTATCTGTATGAACATGGAAATATCTACACCGCTATCTGTTTCAACATGGAAATATCTACACCGCTATCTGCATGAAAATGGAAATGTCTACAGATATATCTGCATATACATGGAAATATCTACAAAGTTATCTCTTTACACATGGAAATAACTACACCGCTATCTCTATAAACATGGAAATATCTACACCGCCATCTCTATGAACATGGAAATATCTGCACCGCCATCTGTATGAACATATAAATATCTACATCGCAATCTGTATTAAGATGGAGATATCTACACCGCTATCTGTATAAACATGGAAATATCTACACCGCTATCTGTATAAACATGGAAATATCTACACCGCTACCTGTATAAACAGGGAAATATCAGCACCGCTATCTGTATGAACACGGAAATATCAGCCCCTCTATCTGTATGAACATGGAAATATCTACACCACTATCTGTATGAACATGGAAATATCTACACCGCTATCTGTACCAACATGGAAATATCTTCACCGCCATCTGTATGAACATGGATATATCTACACACCCATCTGGATGAACATGGAAATATCTACACCGCTATCTGTATGAACATGGAAATATCTACACCGCTATCTGTGTAAACATGCAAACATCTTCACCGCTATCTGTATAAACATGGAAATATCTACACCGCTATCTGTATGAACATGGAAATATCTACACCGCTATCTGTTTGAACATGGAAATATCTACACCGCTATCTGCATGAAAATGGAAATATCTACACAGCTATCTGCATATACATGGAAATATCTACAAAGCTATCTCTTTACACATGGAAATATCTACACCACTATCTGTATGAACATGGAAATACCTATACCGCTATCTGTATGAACATGGAATTATCTTCACCACCATCTGTGTGAACATGGATATGTCTACACAGCCATCTGGATGAACATGGAAATATCTACACCGCTATCTGTATGAACATGGAAATATCTACTCCACTATCTGTATGAACATGGAAATATCTACACCGCTATCTGTATGAGCATGGAAATATCTACACCGCTATCTGTATAAACATGGAAATATCTACACCGCTATCTGTTTGAACATGGAAATATCTAAACCGCTATCTGCCTGAAAATGGAAATATCTGCACCGCCATCTGTATGAACATATAAATATCTACACCGCCAACTGTACTAAGATGGAGATATCTACACCGCTATCTGTATAAACTTGGAAACATCTACACCGCTATCTGTATAAACATGGAAATATCTACACTGCTATCTGTATAAACATGGAAATATCTGCACCGCTACCTGTATAAAGATGGAAATATCAGCACCGCTATCTGTATGAACGTGGAAATAACTATACCGCTATCTGTACGAACATGGAAATACCTACACCGCTATCTGTATGAACATGGAAATAGCTACACCGCTATCTGTATGAACATGGAAATATCTACACCACTATCTGTATGAACATGGAAATATCTACACCGCTATCTCTATGAACATGGATATATCTACACAGCCATCTGGATGAACTTGGAAATATCTACACCGTTATCTGTGTAAACATGCATACATCTTCACCGCTATCTGTATAAACATGGAAATATCTACACCGCTAACTGTATGAACATGGAAATATCTACACCGCTATCGGTTTGAACATGGAAATATCTACACCGCTATCTGCATGAAAATGGAAATATCTACAGAGCTATCTGCATATACATGGAAATATCTACAAAGCTATCCCTTTACACATAGAAATATCTACACCACTATCTCTATAAACATGGAAATATCTACACCGCCATCTCTATGAACATGGAAATATCTGCACCGCCATCTGTATGAACATATAAATAACTACACCGCCATGTGTATTAAGATGGAGATATCTACACCGCTATCTGTATAAACTTGGAAATATCTACACCGCTATCTGTAGAAACATGGAAATATCTACACCGCTATCTGTATAAACATGGAAATATCTACACCGCTACCTGTATAAACATGGAAATATAAGCACCGCTATCTGTATGAACATGGAAATATCTACACCGCTATCTGTACGAACTTGGAAATATCTACACCGCTATCTGTATGAACATGGAAATAGCTGCACCGCTATCTGTATGAACATGGAAATATCTACACCACTATCTGTATGAACATGGAAATATCTGCACGGCCATCTGTATGAACATATAAATATCTACACCGCCATCTGTATTAAGATGGAGATATCTACACAGCTATTTGTATAAAAATGGATATATCTACACCGCTATCTGTATAAACATGGAAATGCCTACACCGCTATCTGTATAAACTTGGAAATACCTACACCGCTGCCTGTATAAACATGGAAATATCAGCACCGCTATCTGTATGAACATGGAAATATCAGCCCATCTATCTGTATGAACATGGAAATATCTACACCACTATCTGTATGAACATGGAAATATCTACACCGCTATCTGTATGAACATGGAAATATCTTCACCGCCATCTGTATGAACATGGATATATCTACACAGCCATCTGTATGAACTTGGAAATAGCTACACCGATATCTGTATGAACATGGAAATATCTACACCGCTATCTGTTTCAACATGGAAATATCTACACCGCTATCTGTATGAACATGGAAATATCTACACCAATATCTGTATGAACATGGAAATATCTACACCGCTATCTGTATGAACATGGAAATATCTTCACCGCCATCTGTATGAACATGGATATATCTACACAGCCATCTGGATGAACATGGAAATATCTACACCGCTATCTGTATAAACATGGAAATATCTTCACCGCTATCTGTATGAACATGGAAATATCTACACCGCTACCTGTATAAACATGGACATATAAGCACCGCTATCTGTATGAACATGGAAATATCTACACCGCTATCTGTGCGCACATGGAAATATCTACACCGCTATCTGTATGAACATGGAAAAAGCTGCACCGCTATCTGTATGAACATGGAAATATCTACACGACTATCTGTATGAACATGGAAATATCTGCACGGCCATCTGTATGAACATATAAATATCTACACCGCCATCTGTATTAAGGTGGAGATATCTACACCGCTATCTGTATAAACATGGAAATATCAACAACGCTATCTCTATAAACATGGAAATGTCTACACCGCTATCTGTATAAACTTGGAAATATCTACACCGCTACCTGTATAAACATGGAAATATCAGCACCGCTATCTGTATGAACATGGAAATACCAGCCCATCTATCTGTGTGAAAATGGAAATATCTACACCACTATCAGTATGAACATGGGAATATCTACACCGCTATCTGTATGAACATGGAAATATCTTCACCGCCTTCTGTATGAACATGGATGTATCTTCACAGCCATTTGGAAGAACATGGAAATATCTACACCGCTATCTGTATGAAAATGGAAATAGATACACCGCTATCTGTACGAACTTGGAAATATCTACACCGCTATCTGTATGAACATGGAAATAGCTGCACCGCTATCTGTATGAACATGGAAATATCTACACCACTATCTGTATGAACATGGAAATATCTTCACCGCTAACTGTATAAACATGGAATTATCTTCACCGCCATCTGTATGAACATGGATATGTCTACACAGCCATCTGGTTGAACATGGAAATATCTACACCGCTATCTGTATTAACATGGAAATATCTACACCGCTATCTGTATTAACATGGAAATATCTACACCGCTATCTGTATGAACATGGAATTATCTACACCGCTATCTGTATGAACATGGAAAAAGCTGCACCGCTATCTGTATGAACATGGAAATATCTACACCACTATCTGTATGAACATGGAAATATCTGCACCGCCATCTGTATGAACATATAAATATCTACACCGCCATCTGTATTAAGATGGAGATATCTACACTGCTATCTGTATAAACATGGAAATATCTACACCGCTCTCTGTATAAACATGGAAATGTCTACACCGCTATCTGTATAAACTTGGAAATACCTACACCGCTACCTGTATAAACATGGAAATATCAGCACCGCTATCTGTATGAATATGGAAATATCAGCCCATTTATCTGTATGAACATGGAAATATCTACACCACTATCTGTATGAACATGGAAATATCTACACCGCTATCTGTATGAACATGGAAATATCTTCACCGCCATCTGTATGAACATGGATATATCTACACAGCCGTCTGGATGAACATGGAAATATCTACACCGCTATCTGTATGAACATGGAAATAGCTACACCGCTATCTGTATGAACATGGAAATATCTACACCGCTATCTGTTTCAACATGGAAATATCTACACCGCTATCTGCATGAAAATGGAAATGTCTACAGATATATCTGCATATACATGGAAATATCTACAAAGTTATCTCTTTACACATGGAAATAACTACACCGCTATCTCTATAAACATGGAAATATCTACACCGCCATCTCTATGAACATGGAAATATCTGCACCGCCATCTGTATGAACTTATAAATATCTACATCGCAATCTGTATTAAGATGGAGATATCTACACCGCTATCTGTATAAACATGGAAATATCTACACCGCTATCTGTATAAACATGGAAATATCTACACCGCTACCTGTATAAACAGGGAAATATCAGCACCGCTATCTGTATGAACACGGAAATATCAGCCCCTCTATCTGTATGAACATGGAAATATCTACACCACTATCTGTATGAACATGGAAATATCTACACCGCTATCTGTACCAACATGGAAATATCTTCACCGCCATCTGTATGAACATGGATATATCTACACACCCATCTGGATGAACATGGAAATATCTACACCGCTATCTGTATGAACATGGAAATATCTACACCGCTATCTGTGTAAACATGCAAACATCTTCACCGCTATCTGTATAAACATGGAAATATCTACACCGCTATCTGTATGAACATGGAAATATCTACACCGCTATCTGTTTGAACATGGAAATATCTACACCGCTATCTGCATGAAAATGGAAATATCTACACAGCTATCTGCATATACATGGAAATATCTACAAAGCTATCTCTTTACACATGGAAATATCTACACCACTATCTGTATGAACATGGAAATACCTATACCGCTATCTGTATGAACATGGAATTATCTTCACCACCATCTGTGTGAACATGGATATGTCTACACAGACATCTGGATGAACATGGAAATATCTACACCGCTATCTGTATGAACATGGAAATATCTACTCCACTATCTGTATGAGCATGGAAATATCTACACCGCTATCTGTATGAGCATGGAAATATCTACACCGCTATCTGTATAAACATGGAAATATCTACACCGCTATCTGTTTGAACATGGAAATATCTAAACCGCTATCTGCCTGAAAATGGAAATATCTGCACCGCCATCTGTATGAACATATAAATATCTACACCGCCAACTGTACTAAGATGGAGATATCTACACCGCTATCTGTATAAACTTGGAAACATCTACACCGCTATCTGTATAAACATGGAAATATCTACACTGCTATCTGTATAAACATGGAAATATCTGCACCGCTACCTGTATAAAGATGGAAATATCAGCACCGCTATCTGTATGAACGTGGAAATAACTATACCGCTATCTGTACGAACATGGAAATACCTACACCGCTATCTGTATGAACATGGAAATAGCTACACCGCTATCTGTATGAACATGGAAATATCTACACCACTATCTGTATGAACATGGAAATATCTACACCGCTATCTCTATGAACATGGATATATCTACACAGCCATCTGGATGAACTTGGAAATATCTACACCGTTATCTGTGTAAACATGCATACATCTTCACCGCTATCTGTATAAACATGGAAATATCTACACCGCTAACTGTATGAACATGGAAATATCTACACCGCTATCTGTTTGAACATGGAAATATCTACACCGCTATCTGCATGAAAATGGAAATATCTACAGAGCTATCTGCATATACATGGAAATATCTACAAAGCTATCTCTTTACACATAGAAATATCTACACCACTATCTCTATAAACATGGAAATATCTACACCGCCATCTCTATGAACATGGAAATATCTGCACCGCCATCTGTATGAACATATAAATAACTACACCGCCATGTGTATTAAGATGGAGATATCTACACCGCTATCTGTATAAACTTGGAAATATCTACACCGCTATCTGTAGAAACATGGAAATATCTACACCGCTATCTGTATAAACATGGAAATATCTACACCGCTACCTGTATAAACATGGAAATATAAGCACCGCTATCTGTATGAACATGGAAATATCTACACCGCTATCTGTACGAACTTGGAAATATCTACACCGCTATCTGTATGAACATGGAAATAGCTGCACCGCTATCTGTATGAACATGGAAATATCTACACCACTATCTGTATGAACATGGAAATATCTGCACGGCCATCTGTATGAACATATAAATATCTACACCGCCATCTGTATTAAGATGGAGATATCTACACAGCTATTTGTATAAAAATGGATATATCTACACCGCTATCTGTATAAACATGGAAATGCCTACACCGCTATCTGTATAAACTTGGAAATACCTACACCGCTGCCTGTATAAACATGGAAATATCAGCACCGCTATCTGTATGAACATGGAAATATCAGACCATCTATCTGTATGAACATGGAAATATCTACACCACTATCTGTATGAACATGGAAATATCTACACCGCTATCTGTATGAACATGGAAATATCTTCACCGCCATCTGTATGAACATGGATATATCTACACAGCCATCTGTATGAACTTGGAAATAGCTACACCGCTATCTGTATGAACATGGAAATATCTACACCGCTATCTGTTTCAACATGGAAATATCTACACCGCTATCTGTATGAACATGGAAATATCTACACCAATATCTGTATGAACATGGAAATATCTACACCGCTATCTGTATGAACATGGAAATATCTTCACCGCCATCTGTATGAACATGGATATATCTACACAGCCATCTGGATGAACATGGAAATATCTACACCGCTATCTGTATAAACATGGAAATATCTTCACCGCTATCTGTATGAACATGGAAATATCTACACCGCTACCTGTATAAACATGGACATATAAGCACCGCTATCTGTATGAACATGGAAATATCTACACCGCTATCTGTGCGCACATGGAAATATCTACACCGCTATCTGTATGAACATGGAAAAAGCTGCACCGCTATCTGTATGAACATGGAAATATCTACACGACTATCTGTATGAACATGGAAATATCTGCACGGCCATCTGTATGAACATATAAATATCTACACCGCCATCTGTATTATGGTGGAGATATCTACACCGCTATCTGTATAAACATGGAAATATCAACAACGCTATCTCTATAAACATGGAAATGTCTACACCGCTATCTGTATAAACTTGGAAATATCTACACCGCTACCTGTATAAACATGGAAATATCAGCACCGCTATCTGTATGAACATGGAAATATCTACACCGCTATCTGTACGAACATGGAAATATCTACAGCGCTGTCTGCATGAACATGGAAATAGCTACACCGCTATCTGTATGAACATGGAAAGAGCTACACCACTATCTGTATGAACATGGAAATATCTACACCGCTATCTGTTTGAACATGGAAATATCTTCACCGCCATCTGTATGAACATGGATATATCTACACAGCCATCTGGATGAATATGGAAATATCTACACCGCTATCTGTATGAACATGGAAAGAGCTACACCGCTATCTGTATGAACATGGAAATATCTACACCGCTATCTGTTTGAACATGGAAATATCTACACCGCTATCTGTATGAACATGGAAATATCAGCCCATCTATCTGTATGAAGATGGAAATACCTACACCACTATCTGTATGAACATGGAAATATCCACACCGCTATCTGTATGAACATGGAAATATCTTCACCGCCATCTGTATGAACATGGATATATCTACACAGCCATCTGGATGAACATGGAAATATCTACACCGCTATCTGTATAAACATGGAAATATCTACACCGCTACCTGTATAAACATGGAAATATAAGCACCGCTATCTGTATGAACATGGAAATATCTACACCGCTATCTGTACGAACTTGGAAATATCTACACCGCTATCTGTATGAACATGGAAATAGCTGCACCGCTATCTGTATGAACATGGAAATATCTACACCACTATCTGTATGAACATGGAAATATCTGCACGGCCATCTGTATGAACATATAAATATCTACACCGCCATCTGTATTAAGATGGAGATATCTACACAGCTATTTGTATAAAAATGGATATATCTACACCGCTATCTGTATAAACATGGAAATGCCTACACCGCTATCTGTATAAACTTGGAAATACCTACACCGCTGCCTGTATAAACATGGAAATATCAGCACCGCTATCTGTATGAACATGGAAATATCAGACCATCTATCTGTATGAACATGGAAATATCTACACCACTATCTGTATGAACATGGAAATATCTACACCGCTATCTGTATGAACATGGAAATATCTTCACCGCCATCTGTATGAACATGGATATATCTACACAGCCATCTGTATGAACTTGGAAATAGCTACACCGCTATCTGTATGAACATGGAAATATCTACACCGCTATCTGTTTCAACATGGAAATATCTACACCGCTATCTGTATGAACATGGAAATATCTACACCAATATCTGTATGAACATGGAAATATCTACACCGCTATCTGTATGAACATGGAAATATCTTCACCGCCATCTGTATGAACATGGATATATCTACACAGCCATCTGGATGAACATGGAAATATCTACACCGCTATCTGTATAAACATGGAAATATCTTCACCGCTATCTGTATGAACATGGAAATATCTACACCGCTACCTGTATAAACATGGACATATAAGCACCGCTATCTGTATGAACATGGAAATATCTACACCGCTATCTGTGCGCACATGGAAATATCTACACCGCTATCTGTATGAACATGGAAAAAGCTGCACCGCTATCTGTATGAACATGGAAATATCTACACGACTATCTGTATGAACATGGAAATATCTGCACGGCCATCTGTATGAACATATAAATATCTACACCGCCATCTGTATTATGGTGGAGATATCTACACCGCTATCTGTATAAACATGGAAATATCAACAACGCTATCTCTATAAACATGGAAATGTCTACACCGCTATCTGTATAAACTTGGAAATATCTACACCGCTACCTGTATAAACATGGAAATATCAGCACCGCTATCTGTATGAACATGGAAATATCTACACCGCTATCTGTACGAACATGGAAATATCTACAGCGCTGTCTGCATGAACATGGAAATAGCTACACCGCTATCTGTATGAACATGGAAAGAGCTACACCACTATCTGTATGAACATGGAAATATCTACACCGCTATCTGTTTGAACATGGAAATATCTTCACCGCCATCTGTATGAACATGGATATATCTACACAGCCATCTGGATGAATATGGAAATATCTACACCGCTATCTGTATGAACATGGAAAGAGCTACACCGCTATCTGTATGAACATGGAAATATCTACACCGCTATCTGTTTGAACATGGAAATATCTACACCGCTATCTGTATGAACATGGAAATATCAGCCCATCTATCTGTATGAAGATGGAAATACCTACACCACTATCTGTATGAACATGGAAATATCCACACCGCTATCTGTATGAACATGGAAATATCTTCACCGCCATCTGTATGAACATGGATATATCTACACAGCCATCTGGATGAACATGGAAATATCTACACCGCTATCTGTATGAACATGGAAAAAGCTACACCGCTATCTGTATGAACATGGAAATATCTACACCGCTATCTGTTTGAACATGGAAATATCTACACCGCTATCTGCATGAAAATGGAAATATCTACAGATATATCTGCATATACATGGAAATATCTACAAAGCTATCTCTTTACACATGGAAATAACTACACCACTATCTCTATAAACATGGAAATATCTACACCGCCATCTCTATGAACATGGAAATATCTGCACCGCCATCTGTATGAACATATAAATATCTACACCGCCATCTGTATTAAGATGGAGATATCTACACCGCTATCTGTATAAACTTGGAAATATCTTCACCGCTATCTGTATAAACATGGAAATATCTACACCGCTCCCTGTATAAACATGGAAATATAAGCACCGCTATCTGTATGAACATGGAAATATCTACACCGCTATCTGTACGAACTTGGAAATATCTACACCGCTATCTGTATGAACATGGAAATAGCTGCACCGCTATCTGTATGAACATGGAAATATCTACATCACTATCTGTATGAACATGGAAATATCTTCTCCGCTATCTGTATGAACATGGATATATCTACACAGCCATCTGTATGAACATGGATATATCTACACCGCTATGTGTATGAACATGGAAATATCTACACCGCTCTCTGTGTAAACATGCATACATCTTCACCGCTATCTGTATAAACATGGATATATCTACACAGCCATATGGATGAACATGGAAATATCTACACCGCTATCTGCATGAACATGGAAATAGCTACACCGTTATCTGTATGAACATGGAAATAGCTACACCGCCATCTGTATGAACTTGGAAATATCTGCACCGCCATCTGTATGAACATAAAAATATCTACACCGCCATCTGTATTAAAATGGAGATAACTACACCGCTATCTGTATAAACTTGGAAATATCTACACCGCTATCTGTATAAAAATGGAAATATCTACACCGCTATCTGTATAAACATGGAAATATCCACACCGCTACCTGTATAAACATGGAAATATCAGCACAGCTATCTGTATGAACATGCAAATATCTACACCGCTATCTGTACGAACATGGAAATATCTACACCGCTATCTGCATGAACAAGGGAATAGCTACACCGCTATCTGTATGAACATGGAAATATCTACACCACTATCTGTATGAACATGGAAATAGCTACACAGCTATCTGTGTAAACATGCATACTTCTTCACCACTATCTGTATAAACATGGAAATATCTACACCGCTATCTGTATGAACATGGAAATATCTACACCGCTATCTGTATGAACATGGAAATATCTACACCACTATCTCTTTGAACATGGAAATATCTACACTGCTATCTGCATATACATTTAAAAATCTACACAGCTATCTCTTTACACATGGAAATAACTACACCGCTATCTGTATGAACATGGAAATATCTACACCGCCATCTGTATGAACATGGAAATGTCAGCACGGCCATCTGTATGAACATATAAATATCTACACCGCCATCTGTATTAAGATGGAGATATCTACACCGCTACCAGTATAAACATGGAAATATCTACACCGCTATCTGTATGAACATGGAAATATCTACACCGCTACCTGTATAAACATGGAAATATCAGCACCGCTATCTGTATGAACATGGAAATAGCAGCCCCTCTATCTGTATGAACATGGAAATATCTACACCACTATCTGTATGAACATGGAAATAACTACACTGCTATCTGTGTGAGCATGGAAATATCTTCACCGCCATCTGTATGAACATGGATATATCTACACAGCCATCTGGAAGAACATGGAAATATCTACACCGCTATCTGTATAAACATGGAAATATCTACACCGCTATCTCTATGAACATGGAAATATCTACAGCACTATCTGTATGAACATGGAAATATCTACACTGCTATCTCTATGAACATGGATATATCTACACAGCCATCTGGATGAACATGGAAATATCTACACCGCTATCTGTATGAACATGGAAATATATACACCGCTATCTGTGTAGACATGCATACATCTTCACCGCTATCTGTATAAACATGGATATATCTACAGCGCTTTCTGTATGAACATGGAAATATCTACACCGCTATCTGTTTGAACATGGAAATATCTAAACCACTATCTGCATGAAAATGGAAATATCTACACAGCTATCTGCATATACATGGAAATAACTACACCGCTATCTGTATGAACATGGAAATATCTGCACGGCCATCTGTATGAACATATAAATATCTACACCGCCATCTGTATTAAGGTGGAGATATCTACACTGATATCTGTATAAACATGGAAATATCAACACCGCTATCTGTATAAACATGGAAATGTCTACACCGCTATCTGTATAAACTTGGAAATATCTACACCGCTACCTGTATAAACATGGAAATATCAGCACCGCTATCTGTATGAACATGGAAATACCAGCCCATCTATCTGTATGAAAATGGAAATATCTACACCACTATCTGTATGAACATGGAAATCTCTACACCGCTATCTGTATGAACATGGAAATATATTCACCGCCTTCTGTATGAACATGGATATATCTTCACAGCCATTTGGAAGAACATGGAAATATCTACACCGCTATCTGTATGAACATGGAAATAGCTTCACCGCTATCTGTATGAACATGGAAATATCTACAACACTATATGTATGAACATGGAAATATCTACAAAGCTATCTGTTTGAACATGGAAATATCTACACCGCTATCTGCATGAAAATGGAAATACCTACACAGCTATCTGCATATACATGGAAATATCTACAAAGCTATCTCTTTACACATGGAAATAACTACACCACTACCTCTATAAACATGGAAATATCTACACCGCCATCTGCATGAACATGGAAATACCTGCACCGGCATCTGTATGAACATATAAATATCTACACCGCCATCTGTATAAAGATGGAGATATCTACACCGCTATCTGTATAAACTTGGAAATATCTACACCGCTATCTGTCTAAACATGGAAATATCTACACCGCTATCTGTATAAACATGGAAATATCTACACCGCTACCTGTATAAACATGGAAATATAAGCACCGCTATCTGCATGAAAATGGAAATATCTACACAGCTATCTACATGTACTTGGAAATATCTACACAGCTATCTCTTTACACATGCAAATATCTACACCGCTATCTGTATGAACATGGAAATATCTACACCGCCATCTGTATGAACATGGAAATATCTTCACGGCCATCTGTATGAACATATAAATATCTACACCGCCATCTCTATTAAGATGGAGATATCTACACCGCTATCTGTATAAACATGGAAATATCTACACCGCTATCTGTGTAAACATGGAAATATCTTCACTGCTGCCTGTATAAACATGGAAATATACGCACCGCTATCTGTATGAACATGGAAATATCAGCCCCTCTATCTGTATGAACATGGAAATATCTACACCACTATCTGTATGAACATGGGAATATCCACACCGCTATGTGCATGAACATGGAATTATCTTCACCACCATCTGTGTGAACATGGATATGTCTACAAAGCCATCTGGATGAACATGGAAATATCTACACCGCTATCTGTATGAACATGGAAATAGCTACACCACTATCTGTATGAACATGGAAATATCTTCACCGCCATCTGTATGAACATGGATATATCTACACAGCCATCTGTATGAACTTGGAAATAGCTACACCGCTATCTGTATGAACATGGAAATATCTACACCGCTATCTGTTTCAACATGGAAATATCTACACCGCTATCTGTATGAACATGGAAATATCTACACCAATATCTGTATGAACATGGAAATATCTACACCGCTATCTGTATGAACATGGAAATATCTTCACCGCCATCTGTATGAACATGGATATATCTACACAGCCATCTGGATGAACATGGAAATATCTACACCGCTATCTGTATAAACATGGAAATATCTTCACCGCTATCTGTATGAACATGGAAATATCTACACCGCTACCTGTATAAACATGGACATATAAGCACCGCTATCTGTATGAACATGGAAATATCTACACCGCTATCTGTGCGCACATGGAAATATCTACACCGCTATCTGTATGAACATGGAAAAAGCTGCACCGCTATCTGTATGAACATGGAAATATCTACACGACTATCTGTATGAACATGGAAATATCTGCACGGCCATCTGTATGAACATATAAATATCTACACCGCCATCTGTATTATGGTGGAGATATCTACACCGCTATCTGTATAAACATGGAAATATCAACAACGCTATCTCTATAAACATGGAAATGTCTACACCGCTATCTGTATAAACTTGGAAATATCTACACCGCTACCTGTATAAACATGGAAATATCAGCACCGCTATCTGTATGAACATGGAAATATCTACACCGCTATCTGTACGAACATGGAAATATCTACAGCGCTGTCTGCATGAACATGGAAATAGCTACACCGCTATCTGTATGAACATGGAAAGAGCTACACCACTATCTGTATGAACATGGAAATATCTACACCGCTATCTGTTTGAACATGGAAATATCTTCACCGCCATCTGTATGAACATGGATATATCTACACAGCCATCTGGATGAATATGGAAATATCTACACCGCTATCTGTATGAACATGGAAAGAGCTACACCGCTATCTGTATGAACATGGAAATATCTACACCGCTATCTGTTTGAACATGGAAATATCTACACCGCTATCTGTATGAACATGGAAATATCAGCCCATCTATCTGTATGAAGATGGAAATATCTACACCACTATCTGTATGAACATGGAAATATCCACACCGCTATCTGTATGAACATGGAAATATCTTCACCGCCATCTGTATGAACATGGATATATCTACACAGCCATCTGGATGAACATGGAAATATCTACACTGCTATCTGTATGAACATGGAAAGAGCTACACCGCTATCTGTATGAACATGGAAATATCTACACCGCTATCTGTTTGAACATGGAAATATCTACACCGCTATCTGCATGAAAATGGAAATATCTACAGATATATCTGCATATACATGGAAATATCTACAAAGCTATCTCTTTACACATGGAAATAACTACACCACTATCTCTATAAACATGGAAATATCTACACCGCCATCTCTATGAACATGGAAATATCTGCACCGCCATCTGTATGAACATATAAATATCTACACCGCCATCTGTATTAAGATGGAGATATCTACACCGCTATCTGTATAAACTTGGAAATATCTTCACCGCTATCTGTATAAACATGGAAATATCTACACCGCTCCCTGTATAAACATGGAAATATAAGCACCGCTATCTGTATGAACATGGAAATATCTACACCGCTATCTGTACGAACTTGGAAATATCTACACCGCTATCTGTATGAACATGGAAATAGCTGCACCGCTATCTGTATGAACATGGAAATATCTACATCACTATCTGTATGAACATGGAAATATCTTCTCCGCTATCTGTATGAACATGGATATATCTACACAGCCATCTGTATGAACATGGATATATCTACACCGCTATGTGTATGAACATGGAAATATCTACACCGCTCTCTGTGTAAACATGCATACATCTTCACCGCTATCTGTATAAACATGGATATATCTACACAGCCATATGGATGAACATGGAAATATCTACACCGCTATCTGCATGAACATGGAAATAGCTACACCGTTATCTGTATGAACATGGAAATAGCTACACCGCCATCTGTATGAACTTGGAAATATCTGCACCGCCATCTGTATGAACATAAAAATATCTACACCGCCATCTGTATTAAAATGGAGATAACTACACCGCTATCTGTATAAACTTGGAAATATCTACACCGCTATCTGTATAAAAATGGAAATATCTACACCGCTATCTGTATAAACATGGAAATATCCACACCGCTACCTGTATAAACATGGAAATATCAGCACAGCTATCTGTATGAACATGCAAATATCTACACCGCTATCTGTACGAACATGGAAATATCTACACCGCTATCTGCATGAACAAGGGAATAGCTACACCGCTATCTGTATGAACATGGAAATATCTACACCACTATCTGTATGAACATGGAAATAGCTACACAGCTATCTGTGTAAACATGCATACTTCTTCACCACTATCTGTATAAACATGGAAATATCTACACCGCTATCTGTATGAACATGGAAATATCTACACCGCTATCTGTATGAACATGGAAATATCTACACCACTATCTCTTTGAACATGGAAATATCTACACTGCTATCTGCATATACATTTAAAAATCTACACAGCTATCTCTTTACACATGGAAATAACTACACCGCTATCTGTATGAACATGGAAATATCTACACCGCCATCTGTATGAACATGGAAATGTCAGCACGGCCATCTGTATGAACATATAAATATCTACACCGCCATCTGTATTAAGATGGAGATATCTACACCGCTACCAGTATAAACATGGAAATATCTACACCGCTATCTGTATGAACATGGAAATATCTACACCGCTACCTGTATAAACATGGAAATATCAGCACCGCTATCTGTATGAACATGGAAATAGCAGCCCCTCTATCTGTATGAACATGGAAATATCTACACCACTATCTGTATGAACATGGAAATAACTACACTGCTATCTGTGTGAGCATGGAAATATCTTCACCGCCATCTGTATGAACATGGATATATCTACACAGCCATCTGGAAGAACATGGAAATATCTACACCGCTATCTGTATAAACATGGAAATATCTACACCGCTATCTGTATGAACATGGAAATATCTACAGCACTATCTGTATGAACATGGAAATATCTACACTGCTATCTCTATGAACATGGATATATCTACACAGCCATCTGGATGAACATGGAAATATCTACACCGCTATCTGTATGAACATGGAAATATATACACCGCTATCTGTGTAGACATGCATACATCTTCACCGCTATCTGTATAAACATGGATATATCTACAGCGCTTTCTGTATGAACATGGAAATATCTACACCGCTATCTGTTTGAACATGGAAATATCTAAACCACTATCTGCATGAAAATGGAAATATCTACACAGCTATCTGCATATACATGGAAATAACTACACCGCTATCTGTATGAACATGGAAATATCTGCACGGCCATCTGTATGAACATATAAATATCTACACCGCCATCTGTATTAAGGTGGAGATATCTACACTGATATCTGTATAAACATGGAAATATCAACACCGCTATCTGTATAAACATGGAAATGTCTACACCGCTATCTGTATAAACTTGGAAATATCTACACCGCTACCTGTATAAACATGGAAATATCAGCACCGCTATCTGTATGAACATGGAAATACCAGCCCATCTATCTGTATGAAAATGGAAATATCTACACCACTATCTGTATGAACATGGAAATCTCTACACCGCTATCTGTATGAACATGGAAATATATTCACCGCCTTCTGTATGAACATGGATATATCTTCACAGCCATTTGGAAGAACATGGAAATATCTACACCGCTATCTGTATGAACATGGAAATAGCTTCACCGCTATCTGTATGAACATGGAAATATCTACAACACTATATGTATGAACATGGAAATATCTACAAAGCTATCTGTTTGAACATGGAAATATCTACACCGCTATCTGCATGAAAATGGAAATACCTACACAGCTATCTGCATATACATGGAAATATCTACAAAGCTATCTCTTTACACATGGAAATAACTACACCACTACCTCTATAAACATGGAAATATCTACACCGCCATCTGCATGAACATGGAAATATCTGCACCGGCATCTGTATGAACATATAAATATCTACACCGCCATTTGTATAAAGATGGAGATATCTACACCGCTATCTGTATAAACTTGGAAATATCTACACCGCTATCTGTCTAAACATGGAAATATCTACACCGCTATCTGTATAAACATGGAAATATCTACACCGCTACCTGTATAAACATGGAAATATAAGCACCGCTATCTGCATGAAAATGGAAATATCTACACAGCTATCTACATGTACTTGGAAATATCTACACAGCTATCTCTTTACACATGCAAATATCTACACCGCTATCTGTATGAACATGGAAATATCTACACCGCCATCTGTATGAACATGGAAATATCTTCACGGCCATCTGTATGAACATATAAATATCTACACCGCCATCTCTATTAAGATGGAGATATCTACACCGCTATCTGTATAAACATGGAAATATCTACACCGCTATCTGTGTAAACATGGAAATATCTTCACTGCTGCCTGTATAAACATGGAAATATACGCACCGCTATCTGTATGAACATGGAAATATCAGCCCCTCTATCTGTATGAACATGGAAATATCTACACCACTATCTGTATGAACATGGGAATATCCACACCGCTATGTGCATGAACATGGAATTATCTTCACCACCATCTGTGTGAACATGGATATGTCTACAAAGCCATCTGGATGAACATGGAAATATCTACACCGCTATCTGTATGAACATGGAAATAGCTACACCACTATCTGTATGAACATGGAAATATCTACACCACTATCTGTATGAACATGGAAATATCTACACCGCTATCTGTATGAACATGGAAATATCTTCACCGCCATCTGTATGAACATGGATATATCTATACAACCATCTGGATGAACATGGAAATATCTACACCGCTATCTGTATAAACATGGAAATATCTACACCGCTATCTGTATAAACATGGAAATATTTACACCGCTACCTGTATAAACATGGAAATATAAGCACCGCTATCTGTATGAACATGGAAATATCTACACCGCTATCTGTACGAACATGGAAATATTTACACCGCTATCTGTATGAACATGGAAATAGCTACACCGCTATCTGTATGAACATGGAAATATCTACAGCACTATCTGTATGAACATGGAAATATCTACACCGCTATCTGAATGAACATGGATATATCTACACAGCCATCTGGATGTACATGGAAATATCTACACCGCTATCTGTATTAACATGGAATTATCTACACTGCTATCTGTGTAAACATGCATACATCTTCACCGCTATCTGTATAAACATGGAAATAACTACACCACTATCTGTATGAACATGGAAATATATACACCGCTATTTGTTTGAACATTGAAATATCTAAACCGCTATCTGCATGAAAATGGAAATATCTACACAGCTATCTGCATGTACATGGTAATATCTACACAGCTATCTCTTTACACATGGAAATAACTACACCGCTATCTGTATGAACATGGAAATAACTACACCGGCATCTGTATGAACATGGAAATATCTGCATGGCCATCTGTATGAACATATAAATATCTACACCGCCATCAGTATAAAGATGGAGATATCTACACCGCTATCTGTATAAACATGGAAATATCTACACCGCTACCTGTATAAACATGGAAATATCTACACCGCTGTCTTTATAAACATGGAAATATCTACTCCGCTACCTGTATAAATATGGAAATATCAGCACCGCTATCAGTATGAACATGGAAATATCAGCCCCTCTATCTGAATGAACATAGAAATATCTACACCACTATTTGTGTAAACATGGAAATATCTACACTGCTATCTGTATGAGCATGGAAATATCTTCACCACCATCTGTATGAACATGGATATACCTACACAGCCATCTGGATGAACATGGAATTATCTACACCGCTATCTGTATGAACATGGAAATATCTTCACTGCCATCTGAATGAACATGGATATATCTACACAGCCATATCGATGAACATGGAAATAGCTACACCGCTATCTGTATGAACATGGAAATAGCTACACCGCCATCTGTTTGAACATGGAAATATCTGCACTGCCATCTGTATGAACATATAAATATCTACACCGCCATCTGTATTAAGATGGAGATATCTACACCGCTATCTGTATAAACTTGGAAATATCTACACCGCTATCTGTATAAAAATGGAAATATCTACACTGCTATCTGTATGAACATGGAAATAACTACACAGCTATCTGTGTAAACATGCATACTTCATCACCGCTATCTGTATAAACATGGAAATATCTACACCGCTATCTGTATGAACGTGGAAATATCTACACCGCTATCTGTATGAACATGGAAATATCTACACCGCTATCTGTTTGAACATGGAAATATCTACACCGCTATCTGCATGAAAATGGAAATATCTACACTGCTATCTGCATATACATTTAAATATCTACACAGCTATCTCTTTACACATGGAAATAACTACACCGCTATCTGTATGAACATGGAAATACCTACACCGCCATCTGTATGAACATGGAAATATCTGCACGGCCATCTGTATGAACATATAAATATCAACACCGCCATCAGTATTAAGATGGAGATATCTACACCGCTACCTGTATAAACATGGAAATATCTACACCGCTATCTGTATGAACATGGAAATATCTACACCGCTACCTGTATAAACATGGAAATATCAGCACCGCTATCTGTATGAACATGGAAATATCAGCCCCTCTGTCTGTATGAACATGGAAATATCTACACCACTATCTGTATGAACATGGAAATATCTGCACCGCTATCTGTATGAACATGGAATTATCTTCACCGCCATCTGTATGAACATGGATATGTCTACACAGCCATCTGGATGAAGATGGAAATATCTACACCGCTATCTGTATGAACATGGAAATAGCTACACCGCTATCTGTATGAACATGGAAATATCTACACCGCTATCTGAATGAACATGGAAATATCTTCTCCGCTATCTGTGTAAACATGCATACATCTTCACCGCTATCTGTATAAACATGGAAATAACTACACCGCTATCTGTATGAACATGGAAATATCTACACCGCTATCTGTTTGAACATGCAAATATCTAAACCGCTATCTGCATGAAAATGGAAATATCTACACAGCTATCTGCATATACATGGAAATATCTACACAGCTATCTCTTTACACATGGAAATAACAACACCGCTATCTGTATGAACATGGAAATATCTACACCGGCATCTGTATGAACATGGAAATATCTGAACGGCCATTTGTATTAACATATAAATATCTACACCGCCATCTGTATAAACATGGAAATATCTACACCGCTATCTGTGTAAACATGGAAATATCTACACCACTATCTTTATAAACATGGAAATATCTACACTGCTACCTGTATAAACATGGAAATATCAGCACCGCTATCTGTATGAACATGGAAATATCAGCCCCTCTATCTGTATGAACATGGAAATATCTACACCACTATCTGTATGAACATGGAAATATCTACAATGCTATCTGTATGAGCATGGAAATATCTTCACCGCCATCTGTATGAACATGGATATATCTACACAGCCATCTGGATGAACATGGAACTACCTACACTGCTATCTGTATGAACATGGAAATATCTGCACCGCCATTTGTATGAACATATAAATATCTACACCGCCAACTGTATTAAAATGGAGATATCTACACCGCTATCTGTATAAACTTTGAAATATCTACACCGCTATCTGTATATAAATGGAAATATCTACACCGCTATCTGTATAAACATGGAAATATCCACACCGCTACCTGTATAAACATGGAAATATCAGCACTGCTCTCTGTATGTACATGGAAATATCTACACCGCTACCTGTATAAACATGGAAATGTCTACACCGCTACCTGTAAAAACATGGAAATATCAGCACCGCTATCTGTATGAACATGGAAATATCAGCCCCTCTATCTGTATGAGCATGGAATTATCTACACTGCTATCTGTATGAACATGGAAATATCTACACTGCTATCCATATGAACATGGAAATATCTTCACCGCCATCTGTATGAACATGGATATATCTACACAGCCATCTGGATTAACATGGAAATATCTACACCGCCATCTGTATGAACATGGAAATATCTGCACCGCCATCTGTAGGAACATATAAATATCTACGCCGCCATCTGTATTAAGATGGAGATATCTACACCGCTATATGTATAAACACGGAAATATCTACACCGCTATCTGTATAAACATGGAAATATCTACACCGCCTTCTGTATAAACATGGAAATATCTACACCGCTATCTGTATAAACATGGAAATATCCACACCGCTATCTGTGTAAACATGCATACATCTTCACCGCTATCTGTATAAACATGGAAACATCTACATCGCTATCTGTATGAACATGGAAATATCTACACCGCTATCTGTGTAAACATGCATACATCTTCACCGCTATCTGTATAAACATGGAAATATCTACACCGCTATCTGTATGAACATGGAAGTAGCTACACCGCTATCTGTATGAACATGGAAATATCAACACCGCTATCTGTATCAACATGGATATATCTACACAGCCATCTGGATGAACATGGAAATATCAACACCGCTATCTGTGTAAACATGCATACATCTTCACCGCTATCTGTATAAACATGGAAATATTTACACCGCTATCTGTATGAACATGGAAATATCTACACGGCTATCTGTATGAACATGGAAATATCTACACCGCTATCTGTTTGAACAGGGAAATATCTATACCGCTATCTGCATGAAAATGGAAATATCTACACTGCTATCTGCATATACATGGAAATATCTACACAGCTATCTCTTTACACATGGAAATAACAACACCGCTATCTGTATGAACATGGAAATATCTACACCGCCATCTGTATGAACATGGAAATATCTGCACCGCCATCTGTAGGAACATATAAATATCTATGCCGCCATCTGTATTAAGATGGAGATATCTACACCGCTATCTGTATAAACATGGAAATATCTACACCGCTATCTTTATGAACATGGAAATATCTACACCGCTATCTGTTTGAAGATGGAAATATGTACACCGCTATCTGCATGAAAATGGAAATATCTACACAGCTATCTGCATATACATGGAAATATGTACACAGCTATCTCTTTACACATGGAAATAACTACACCGCTATCTTTATGAACATGGAAGTATCTTCACTGCCATCTGTATGAACATGGATATATCTACACAGCCATCTGGATGAATCTGGAAATATCTACACCGCTATCTGTATGAACAAGGAAATATCTACACCGCTATCTGTGTAAACATGCATACATCTTCACCGCTATCTGTATAAACATGGAAATATCTACACTGCTATCTGCATGAACATGGAAATATCTACACCGCTATCTGTTTGAACATGGAAATATCTACACCGCTATCTGCATGAAAATGGAAATATCTACACAGCGATCTGCATATACATGGAAATATCTACAAAGCTATCTCTTTACACATGGAAATAACTACAGCGCTATCTCTATAAACATGGAAATATCTACACCGCCATCTCTATGAACATGGAAATATCTACACCGCTATCTGTGTAAGCATGCATACATCTTCACCGCTATCTGAATATAGATGGAAATATCTACACCGCTATCTGTATGAACATGGAAATAGCTACACCGCTATCTGTATGAACATGGAAATGTCTACACCGCTATCTGTATGAACATGGATATATCTACACAGCCATCTGGATGAACATGGAAATAGCAACACCGCTATCTGTGTAAACATGCATACATCTTCACCGCTATCTGTATAAACATGGAAATATCTACACCGCTATCTGTATGAACATGGAAATATCTACACCGCTATCTGTATGAACATGGAAATATCTACACCACTATCTGTTTGAACATGGAAATATCTACACCGCTATCTGCATGAAAATGGAAATATCTAAACTGCTATCTGCATAGACATGGAAATATCTACACATCTATCTCTTTACACATGGAAATAACAACACCGCTATCGGAATGAACATGGAAATATCTAAACCGCCATCTGTATGAACATGGAAATATATGCACCGCCATCTGTAGGAACTTATAAATATCTACGCCGCCATCTGTATTAAGATGGAGATATCTACACCGCTATCTGTATAAACATGGAAATATGTACACCGCTATCTGTATAAACATGGAAATATCTACACCGCTATCTGTATAAACATGGAAATATCTACACCGCTATCTGTATGAACATGGAAATATCTACACCGCTATCTGTATGAACATGGATATATCTACACCACTATCTGTATGAACATGGAAATATCTACACCGCTATCTGTATGAACATGGATATATCTACACAGCCCTCTGGATGAACATGGAAATATCCACACCGCTATCTGTGTAAACATGCATACAACTTCACCGCTATCTGTATAAACATGGAAATATCTACACCGCTATCTTTATGAACATGGAAATATCTACACCGCTATCTGTTTGAAGATGGAAATATATACACCGCTATCTGCATGAAAATGGAAATATCTACACAGCTATCTGCATATACATGGAAATATCTACACAGCTATCTCTATACACATGGAAATAACTACACCGCTATCTGTATGAACATGAAAATATCTACACCGCCATCTGTATGAACATGGAAATATCTGCACCACCATCTGTAAGAACATATAAATATCTACACCGCCATCTGTATTAAGTTGGAGATATCTACACCGCTATCTGAATAAACATGGAAATATCTACACAGATATCTGTATAAATATGGAAATATCTACACCGCTATCTGTATAAACATGGAAATATCTACACCGCTACCTGTATAAACATGGAAATATCAGCACCGCTATCTGTATGAACATGGAAATATCTACACCGCTATCTGCATAAACATGGAAATATCTACACAGCTATCTGTGTAAACATGCATACATCTTCACCGCTATCTGTATAAACATGGAAATATTTACACCGCTATCTGTATGAACATGGAAATATCTACACGGCTATCTGTATGAACATGGAAATATCTACACCGCTATCTGTTTGAACATGGAAATATCTATACCGCTATCTGCATGAAAATGGAAATATCTACACTGCTATCTGCATATACATGGAAATATCTACACAGCTATCTCTTTACACATGGAAATAACAACACCGCTATCTGTATGAACATGGAAATATCTACACCGCCATCTGTATTAACATGGAAATATCTGCACCGCCATCTGTAGGAACATATAAATATCTACGCCGCCATCTGTATTAAGATGGAGATATCTACACCGCTATCTGTATAAACATGGAAATATCTACACCGCTATCTTTATGAACATGGAAATATCTACACTGCTATCTGTTTGAAGATGGAAATATATACACCGCTATCTGCATGAAAATGGAAATATCTACACAGCTATCTGCATATACATGGAAATATGTACACAGCTATCTCTTTACACATGGAAATAACTACACCGCTATCTTTATGAACATGGAAGTATCTTCACTGCCATCTGTATGAACATGGATATATCTACACAGCCATCTGGATGAACATGGAAATATCTACACCGCTATCTGTAGGAACAAGGAAATATCTACACCGCTATCTGTGTAAACATGCATACATCTTCACCGCTATCTGTATAAACATGGAAATATCTACACTGCTATCTGCATGAACATGGAAATATCTACACCGCTATCTGTTTGAACATGGAAATATCTACACCGCTATCTGCATGAAAATGGAAATATCTACACAGCGATCTGCATATACATGGAAATATCTACAAAGCTATCTCTTTACACATGGAAATAACTACAGCGCTATCTCTATAAACATGGAAATATCTACACCGCCATCTGTATGAACATGGAAATATCTACACCGCTATCTGTGTAAGCATGCATACATCTTCACCGCTATCTGAATATAGATGGAAATATCTACACCGCTATCTGTATGAACATGGAAATAGCTACACCGCTATCTGTATAAACATGGAAATATCTACACCGCTATCTGTATGAACATGGATATATCTACACAGCCATCTGGATGAACATGGAAATAGCAACACCGGTATGTGTGTAAACATGCATACATCTTCACCGGTATCTGTATAAACATGGAAATATCTACACCGCTATCTGTATGAACATGGAAATATCTACACCGCTATCTGTACGAACATGGAAATATCTACACCGCTATCTGTTTGAACATGGAAATATCTACACCGCTATCTGCATGAAAATGGGAATATCTAAACTGCTATCTGCATAGACATGGAAATATCTACACATCTATCTCTTTACACATGGAAATAACAACACCGCTATCGGAATGAACATGGAAATATCTACACCGCCATCTGTATGAACATGGAAATATATGCACCGCCATCTGTAGGAACATATAAATATCTACGCCGCCATCTGTATTAAGATGGAGATATCTACACCGCTATCTGTGTAAACATGGAAATATGTACACCGCTATCTGTATAAACATGGAAATATCTACACCGCTATCTGTATAAACATGGAAATATCTACACCGCTACCTGTATAAACATGGAAATATCAGCACCGCTATCTGTATGAACATGGAAATAGCTACACCGCTATCTGTATGAACATGGAAATATCTACACCGCTATCTGTATGAACATGGATATATCTACACCGCTATCTGTATGAACATGGAAATATCTACACCGCTATCTGTATGAACATGGATATATCTACACAGCCCTCTGGATGAACATGGAAATATCCACACCGCTATCTGTGTAAACATGCATACATCTTCACCGCTATCTGTATAAACATGGAAATATCTACACCGCTATCTTTATGAACATGGAAATATCTACACCGCTATCTGTTTGAAGATGGAAATATATACACAGCTATCTGCATGAAAATGGAAATATCTACACAGCTATCTGCATATACATGGAAATATCTACACAGCTATCTCTATACACATGGAAATAACTACACCGCTATCTGTATGAACATGAAAATATCTACACCGCCATCTGTATGAACATGGAAATATCTGCACCACCATCTGTAAGAACATATAAATATCTACACCGCCATCTGTATTAAGTTGGACATATCTACACCGCTATCTGAATAAACATGGAAATATCTACACAGATATCTGTATAAATATGGAAATATCTACAACGCTATCTGTATAAACATGGAAATATCTACACCGCAACCTGTATAAACATGGAAATATCAGCACCGCTACCTGTATGAACATGGAAATATCTACACCGCTATCTGCATAAACATGGAAATATCTACACCGCTATCTGTATAAACATGGAAATATCCACACCACTACCTGTATAAACATGGAAATATCAGCACCGCTATCTGTATGAACATGGAAATATCTACACCGCTATCTGTATGAACATGGAAATATCTACACCGCTATCTGTATGAACATGGAAATATCTACACCGCTATCTGTACGAAAATGGAAATATCTACACCGCTATCTGTTTGAACATGGAAATATCTACACCGCTGTCTGCATGAAAATGGAAATATCTACACAGCTATCTGCATATACTTGGAAATATCTACACAGCTATCTCTTTACACATGGAAATAACTACACTGCTATCTCTATAAACATGGAAATATCTACACCGCCATCTGTATGAACATGGAAATATCTGCACCGCCATCTGTATGAACATATAAATATCTTCACCGCCATCTGAATTAAGAAGGAGATATCTACACCGCTATCTGTATAAACATGGAAATATCTAAACCGCTATCTGTATAAACATGGAAATATCTACACCGCTATCTGTATAAACTTGGAAATACCTACACCGCTACCTGTATAAACATGGAAATATCAGCACCGCTATCTGTATGAATATGGAAATATCAGCCCATTTATCTGTATGAACATGGAAATATCTACACCACTATCTGTATGAACATGGAAATATCTATACCGCTATCTGTATGAACATGGAAATATCTTCACCGCCATCTGTATGAACATGGATATATCTACACAGCCATCTGGATGAACATGGAAATATCTACACCGCTATCTGTATGAACATGGAAATAGCTACACCGCTATCTGTATGAACATGGAAATATCTACACCGCTATCTGTTTCAACACGGAAATATCTACACCGCTATCTGCATGAAAATGGAAATGTCTACAGATATATCTGCATATACATGGAAATATCTACAAAGTTATCTCTTTACACATGGAAATAACTACACCGCTATCTCTATAAACATGGAAATATCTACACCGCCATCTCTATGAACATGGAAATATCTGCACCGCCATCTGTATGAACATATAAATATCTACATCGCAATCTGTATTAAGATGGAGATATCTACACCGCTATCTGTATAAACTTGGAAATATCTACACCGCTATCTGTATGAACATGGAAATATCTACACCGCTACCTGTATAAACATGGAAATATAAGCACCGCTATCTGTATGAACATGGAAATATCTACACCGCTATCTGTACGAACTTGGAAATATCTACACCGCTATCTGTATGAACATGGAAATAGCTGCACCGCTATCTGTATGAACATGGAAATAACTACATCACTATCTGTATGAACATGGGAATATCTTCTCCGCTATCTGTATGAACATGGATATATCTACACAGCCATCTGTATGAACATGGATATATCTACACCGCTATCTGTATGAACATGGAAATATCTACACCGCTCTCTGTGTAAACATGCATACATCTTCACCGCTATCTGCATAATCATGGATATATCTACACAGCCATATGGATGAACATGGAAATATCTACACCGCTATCTGCATGAACATGGAAATAGCTACACTGCTATCTGTATGAACATGGAAATAGCTACAACGCCATCTGTATGAACTTGGAAATATCTGCACCGCCATCTGTATGAACATATAAATATCTACACCGCCATCTGTATTAAGATGGAGATAACTACACCGCTATCTGTATAAACTTGGAAATATCTACACCGCTATCTGTATAAAAATGGAAATATCTACACCGCTATCTGTATAAACATGGAAATATCCACACCGCTACCTGTATAAACATGGAAATATCAGCACAGCTATCTGTATGAACATGGAAATATCTACACCGCTATCTGTACGAACATGGAAATATCTACACCGCTATCTGCATGAACAAGGGAATAGCTACACCGCTATCTGTATGAACATGGAAACATCTACACCACTATCTGTATGAACATGGAAATAGCTACACAGCTATCTGTGTAAACATGCCTACTTCTTCACCACTATCTGTATAAACATGGAAATATCTACACCGCTTTCTGTATGAACATGGAAATATCTACACCGCTATCTGTATGAACATGGAAATATCTACACCACTATCTCTTTGAACATGGAAATATCTACACCGCTATCTGCATGAAAATGGAAATATCTACACTGCTATCTGCATATACATTTAAAAATCTACACAGCTATCTCTTTACACATGGAAATAACTACACCGCTATCTGTATGAACATGGAAATATCTACACCGCCATCTGTATGAACATGGAAATATCAGCACGGCCATCTGTATGAACATATAAATATCTACACCGCCATCTGTATTAAGATGGAGATATCTACACCGCTACCTGTATAAACATGGAAATATCTACACCGCTATCTGTATGAACATGGAAATATCTACACCGCTACCTGTATAAACATGGAAATATCAGCACCGCTATCTGTATGAACATGGAAATAGCAGCCCCTCTATCTGTATGAACATGGAAATATCTACACCACTATCTGTATGAACATGGAAATAACTACACTGCTATCTGTATGAGCATGGAAATATCTTCACCGCCATCTGTATGAACATGGATATATCTACACAGCCATCTGGAAGAACATGGAAATATCTACACCGCTATCTGTATAAACATGGAAATATCTACACCGCTAACTGTATGAACATGGAAATATCTACAGCACTATCTGTATGAACATGGAAATATCTACACTGCTATCTCTGTGAACATGGATATATCTACACAGCCATCTGGATGAACATGGAAATATCTACACCGCTATCTGTATGAACATGGAAATATATACACCGCTATCTGTGTAGACATGCATACATCTTCACCGCTGTCTGTATAAACATGGATATATCTACAGCGCTTTCTGTATGAACATGGAAATATCTACACCGCTATCTGTTTGAACATGGAAATATCTAAACCACTATCTGCATGAAAATGGAAATATCTACACAGCTATCTGCATATACATGGAAATAACTACACCGCTATCTGTATGAACATGGAAATATCTGCACGGCCATCTGTATGAACATATAAATATCTACACCGCCATCTGTATTAAGGTGGAGATATCTACACTGATATCTGTATAAACATGGAAATATCAACACCGCTATCTGTATAAACATGGAAATGTCTACACCGCTATCTGTATAAACTTGGAAATATCTACACCGCTACCTGTATAAACATGGAAATATCAGCACCGCTATCTGTATGAACATGGAAATACCAGCCCATCTATCTGTATGAAAATGGAAATATCTACACCACTATCTGTATGAACATGGAAATATCTACACCGCTATCTGTATGAACATGGAAATATATTCACCGCCTTCTGTATGAACATGGATATATCTTCACAGCCGTTTGGAAGAACATGGAAATATCTACACCGCTATCTGTATGAACACGGAAATAGCTTCACCGCTATCTGTATGAACATGGAAATATCTACAACACTATCTGTATGAACATGGAAATATCTACAAAGCTATCTGTTTGAACATGGAAATATCTACACCGCTATCTGCATGAAAATGGAAATACCTACACAGCTATCTGCATATACATGGAAATATCTCCAAAGATATCTCTTTACACATGGAAATAACTACACCACTATCTCTATAAACATGGAAATATCTACACCGCCATCTGTATGAACATGGAAATATCTGCACCGGCATCTGTATGAACATATAAATATCTACACCGCCATCTGTATAAAGATGGAGATATCTACACCGCTATCTGTATAAACTTGGAAATATCTACACCGCTATCTGTATAAACATGGAAATATCTACACCGCTATCTGTATAAACATGTAAATATCTACACCGCTACCTGTATAAACATGGAAATATAAGCACCGCTATCTGCATGAAAATGGAAATATCTACACAGCTATCTACATGTACTTGGAAATATCTACACAGCTATCTCTTTACACATGCAAATATCTACACCGCTATCTGTATGAACATGGAAATATCTACACCGCCATCTGTATGAACATGGAAATATCTTCACAGCCATCTGTATGAACATATAAATATCTACACCGCCATCTGTATTAAGATGGAGATATCTACACCGCTATCTGTATAAACATGGAAATATCTACACCGCTATCTGTGTAAACATGGAAATATCTACACTGCTGCCTGTATAAACATGGAAATATATGCACCGCTATCTGTATGAACATGGAAATATCAGCCCCTCTATCTGTATGAACATGGAAATATCTACACCACTATCTGTATGAACATGGGAATATCCACACCGCTATGTGCATGAACATGGAATTATCTTCACCACCATCTGTGTGAACATGGATATGTCTACACAGCCATCTGGATGAACATGGAAATATCTACACCGCTATCTGTATGAACATGGAAATAGCTACACCACTATCTGTATGAACATGGAAATATCTACACCACTATCTGTATGAACATGGAAATATCTACACCGCTATCTGTATGAACATGGAAATATCTTCACCGCCATCTGTATGAACATGGATATATCTATACAACCATCTGGATGAACATGGAAATATCTACACCGCTATCTGTATAAACATGGAAATATCTACACCGCTATCTGTATAAACATGGAAATATTTACACCGCTACCTGTATAAAAATGGAAATATAAGCACCGCTATCTGTATGAACATGGAAATATCTACACCGCTATCTGTACGAACATGGAAATATTTACACCGCTATCTGTATGAACGTGGAAATAGCTACACCGCTATCTGTATGAACATGGAAATATCTACAGCACTATCTGTATGAACATGGAAATATCTACACCGCTATCTGAATGAACATGGATATATCTACACAGCCATCTGGATGTACATGGAAATATCTACACCGCTATCTGTATTAACATGGAATTATCTACACTGCTATCTGTGTAAACATGCATACATCTTCACCGCTATCTGTATAAACATGGAAATAACTACACCACTATCTGTATGAACATGGAAATATCTACACCGCTATTTGTTTGAACATTGAAATATCTAAACCGCTATCTGCATGAAAATGGAAATATCTACACAGCTATCTGCATGTACATGGTAATATCTACACAGCTATCTCTTTACACATGGAAATAACTACACCGCTATCTGTATGAACATGGAAATAACTACACCGGCATCTGTATGAACATGGAAATATCTGCATGGCCATCTGTATGAACATATAAATATCTACACCGCCATCTGTATAAAGATGGAGATATCTACAACGCTATCTGTATAAACATGGAAATATCTACACCGCTACCTGTATAAACATGGAAATATCTACACCGCTGTCTTTATAAACATGGAAATATCTACTCCGCTACCTGTATAAATATGGAAATATCAGCACCGCTATCAGTATGAACATGTAAATATCAGCCCCTCTATCTGAATGAACATGGAAATATCTACACCACTATTTGTGTAAACATGGAAATATCTACACTGCTATCTGTATGAGCATGGAAATATCTTCACCGCCATCTGTATGAACATGGATATACCTACACAGCCATCTGGATGAACATGGAATTATCTACACTGCTATCTGTATGAATATGGAAATAACTACACAGCTATCTGTGTAAACATGCATACTTCATCACCGCTATCTGTATAAACATGGAAATATCTACACCGCTATCTGTATGAACGTGGAAATATCTACACCGCTATCTGTATGAACATTGAAATATCTACACCGCTATCTGTTTGAACATGGAAATATCTACACCGCTATCTGCATGAAAATGGAAATATCTACACTGCTATCTGCATACACATTTAAATATCTACACAGCTATGTCTTTACACATGGAAATAACTACACCGCTATCTGTATGAACATGGAAATACCTACACCGCCATCTGTATGAACATGGAAATATCTGCACGGCCATCAGTATGAACATATAAATATCAACACCGCCATCAGTATTAAGATGGAGATATCTACACCGCTACCTGTATAAACATGGAAATATCTACACCGCTATCTGTATGAACATGGAAATATCTACACCGCTACCTGTATAAACATGGAAATATCAGCACCGCTATCTGTATGAACATGGAAATATCAGCCTCACTATCTGTATGAACATGGAAATATCTACACCACTATCTGTATGAACATGGAAATATCTGCACCGCTATCTGTATGAACATGGAATTATCTTCACCGCCATCTGTATGAACATGGATATGTCTACACAGCCATCTGGATGAAGATGGAAATATCTACACCGCTATCTGTATGAACATGGAAATAGCTACACCGCTATCTGTATGAACATGGAAATATCTACACCGCTATCTGAATGAACATGGAAATATCTTCTCCGCTATCTGTGTAAACATGCATACATCTTCACCGCTATCTGTATAAACATGGAAATAACTACACCGCTATCTGTATGAACATGGAAATATCTACACCGCTATCTGTTTGAACATGGAAATATCTAAACTGCTATCTGCATGAAAATGGAAATATCTACACAGCTATCTGCATATACATGGAAATATCTACACAGCTATCTCTTTACACATGGAAATAACAACACCGCTATCTGTATGAACATGGAAATATCTACACCGGCATCTGTATGAACATGGAAATATCTGAACGGCCATTTGTATTAACATATAAGTATCTACACCGCCATCTGTATAAACATGGAAATATCTACACCGCTATCTGTGTAAACATGGAAATATCTACACCACTATCTTTATAAACATGGAAATATCTACACTGCTACCTGTATAAACATGGAAATATCAGCACCGCTATCTGTATGAACATGGAAATATCAGCCCCTCTATCTGTATTAACATGGAAATATCTACACCACTATCTGTATGAACATGGAAATATCTACAATGCTATCTGTATGAGCATGGAAATATCTTCACCGCCATCTGTATGAACATGGATATATCTACACAGCCATCTGGATGAACATGGAACTACCTACACTGCTATCTGTATGAACATGGAAATATCTGCACCGCCATTTGTATGAACATATAAATATCTACACCGCCAACTGTATTAAAATGGAGATATCTACACCGCTATCTGTATAAACTTTGAAATATCTACCACCGCTATCTGTATAAAAATGGAAATATCTACACCGCTATCTGTATAAAAATGGAAATATCCACACCGCTACCTGTATAAACATGGAAATATCAGCACTGCTCTCTGTATGTACATGGAAATATCTACACCGCTACCTGTATAAACATGGAAATGTCTACACCGCTACCTGTAAAAACATGGAAATATCAGCACCGCTATCTGTATGAACATGGAAATATCAGCCCCTCTATCTGTATGAGCATGGAATTATCTACACTGCTATCTGTATGAACATGGAAATATCTACACTGCTATCCATATGAACATGGAAATATCTTCACCGCCATCTGTATGAACATGGATATATCTACACAGCCATCTGGATTAACATGGAAATAACTACACCGCCATCTGTATGAACATGGAAATATCTGCACCGCCATCTGTAGGAACTTATAAATATCTACGCTGCCATCTGTATTAAGATGGAGATATCTACACCGCTATCTGTATAAACACGGAAATATCTACACCGCTATCTGTATAAACATGGAAATATCTACACCGCCTTCTGTATAAACATGGAAATATCTACACCGCTATCTGTATAAACATGGAAATATCCACACCGCTATCTGTGTAAACATGCATACATCTTCACCGCTATCTGTATAAACATGGAAACATCTACATCGCTATCTGTATGAACATGGAAATATCTACACCGCTATCTGTGTAAACATGCATACATCTTCACCGCTATCTGTATAAACATGGAAATATCTACACCGCTTTCTGTATGAACATGGAAGTAGCTACACCGCTATCTGTATGAACATGGAAATATCAACACCGCTATCTGTATCAACATGGATATATCTACACAGCCATCTGGATGAACATGGAAATATCAACACCGCTATCTGTGTAAACATGCATACATCTTCACCGCTATCTGTATAAACATGGAAATATTTACACCGGTATCTGTATGAACATGGAAATATCTACACGGCTATCTGTATGAACATGGAAATATCTACACCGCTATCTGTTTGAACATGGAAATATCTATACCGCTATCTGCATGAAAATGGAAATATCTACACTGCTATCTGCATATACATGGAAATATCTACACAGCTATCTCTTTACACATGGAAATAACAACACCGCTATCTGTATGAACAAGGAAATATCTACACCTCCATCTGTATGAACATGGAAATATCTGCACCGCCATCTGTAGGAACATATAAATATCTACGCCGCCATCTGTATTAAGATGGAGATATCTACACCGCTATCTGTATAAACATGGAAATATCTACACCGCTATCTTTATGAACATGGAAATATCTACACGGCTATCTGTTTGAAGATGGAAATATATACACCGCTATCTGCATGAAAATGGAAATATCTACACAGCTATCTGCATATACATGGAAATATGTACACAGCTATCTCTTTACACATGGAAATAACTACACCGCTATCTTTATGAACATGGAAGTATCTTCACTGCCATCTGTATGAACATGGATATATCTACACAGCCATCTGGATGAACATGGAAATATCTACACCGCTATCTGTATGAACAAGGAAATATCTACACCGCTCTCTGTGTAAACATGCATACATCTTCACCGCTATCTGTATAAACATGGAAATATCTACACTGCTATCTGCATGAACATGGAAATATCTACACCGCTATCTGTTTGAACATGGAAATATCTACACCGCTATCTGCATGAAAATGGAAATATCTACACAGCGATCTGCATATACATGGAAATATCTACAAAGCTATCTCTTTACACATGGAAATAACTATAGCGCTATCTCTATAAACATGGAAATATCTACACCGCCATCTGTATGAACGTGGAAATATCTACACCGCTATCTGTGTAAGCATGCATACATCTTCACCGCTATCTGAATATAGATGGAAATATCTACACCGCTATCTGTATGAACATGGAAATAGCTACACCGCTATCTGTATGAACATGGAAATATCTACACCGCTATCTGTATGAACATGGATATATCTACACAGCCATCTGGATGAACATGGATATATCTACACAGCCATCTGGATGAACATGGAAATATCTACACCGCTAACTTTATGAACATGGAAATAGCTACACCGCTATCTGTATGAACATGGAAATATCTACACCGCAATCTGTATGAACATGGAAATATCTACACCGCTATCTGTATGAAGATGGAAATATCTTCACCTCCATCTGTATGAACATGGATATATCTACAGAGCCATCTGGATGAACATGGAAATATCTACACCACTATCTGTATGAACATGGAAATATCTACAATGCTATCTGTATGAGCATGGAAATATGTTCACCGCCATCTGTATGAACATGGATAAATCTACACAGCCATATGGATAAACATGGAAATATCTACACCGCTATCTGCATGAACATGGAAATAGCTACACCGCTACCTATATGAACATGGAAATAGCTACACTGCCATCTGTATGAACATGGAAATATCTGCACCGCCATCTGTATGAACATAAAAATATCTACACCGCCATCTGTATTAAGATGGAGATATCTACACCGCTATCTGTATAAACTTGGAAATATCTACACCGCTATCATATAAAAATGG
Organism: Gorilla gorilla gorilla; assembly: GCF_029281585.2. Taxonomy (NCBI): domain Eukaryota; kingdom Metazoa; phylum Chordata; class Mammalia; order Primates; family Hominidae; genus Gorilla; species Gorilla gorilla. The sequence goes on from NC_073224.2 coordinate 3,102,793, forward strand.
AAATATCTACACCGCTATCTGTATAAACATGGAAATATCCACACCACTACCTGTATAAATGTGGAAATATCAGCACCGCTATCTGTATGAACATGGAAATATCTACACCGCTATCTGTACGAACATGGACATATCTACACCGCTATCTGTATGAACATGGAAATATCTACACCACTATCTGTATGATCATGGAAATATCTTCACCGCCATCTGTATTAACATGGATATGTCTACACAGCCATCTGGATGAACATGGAAATATCTACACCGCGATGTGTATGAACATGGAAATATCTACACCGCTATCTGTGTAAACATGCATACATCTTCACCGCTATCTGTATAAACATGGAAATATCTACACTGCTATCTGTATGAACATGGAAATCTCTACACCGCTATCTGTTTGAACATGGAAATATCTAAACCGCTATCTGCATGAAAATAGATATATCTACACAGCTATCTGCATGTACATGGAAATATCTACAAAGCTATCTCTATACACATGGAGATAACTGCACCGCTATCTCTATAAACATGGAAATATCTACACCGCCATCTGTATGAACATGGAAATAACTGCACCGCCATCTGTATGAACATATAAATATCTACACCGCCATCTGTATTAAGATGGAGATATCTTCACCGCTATCTGTATAAACTTGGAAATATCAGCACTGCTATCTGTATGAACATGGAAATATCTAAACCGCTATCTCCATGAACATGGAAATATCTACACCGCTATCTGTATGAACATGGAAATAGCTACACCGCTATCTGTATGAGCATGGAAATATCTACACCACTATCTGTATGAACATGGAAATATCTACACAGCTATCTGTATGAACATGGATATATCTACACAGCCATCTGGATGAACATGGAAATATCTACACCGCTATATGTATGAACCTGGAAATATCTACACCGCTATCTGTGTAAACATGCATACATCTTCACCGCTATCTGTATAAACATGGAAATATCTACACCGCTATCTGTATGAACATGGAAATAGCTACACCGCTATCTGTATGAACATAGAAATATCTACACCGATATCTGTATGAACATGGATATATCTACACAGCCATCTGAATGAACATGGGAATATCTACACCGCTATCTGTGTAAACATGCATGCATCTTCACTGCTATCTGTACCAACATGGAAATATCTACACCGCTATCTGTATGAACATGGAAATATCTACACCGCTATCTGTATGAACATGGATATATCTAAACCGCTATCTGTTTGAACATGGAAATATCTACACCGCTATCTGCATGAAAATGGAAATATCTACACTGCCATCTGCATATACATGGAAATATCTACACGGCTATCTCTTTACACATGAAAATAACTACACCGCTATCTGTATGAACATGGAAATATCTACACCGCCATCTGTACGAACATGGAAACATCTGCACCGCCATCTGTATGAACATATAAATATTTACACCGCCATCTGTATTAAGAAGGAGATATCTACACCGCTATCTGTATAAACATGGAAATATCTACACCGCTATCTGTATAAACATGGAAATATCTACACCGCTATCTGTATAAACATGGAAATATCTACACCGCTACCTGTATAAACATGGAAATATCAGCACCGCTATCAGTATGAACATGGAAATATCTACACCGCTATCTGTATGAACATGGAAATATCTACACTGCTATCTCTATGAACATGGAAATATCTTCGCCATCTGTATGAACATGGATATAGCTACACAGCCATCTATTTGAACATGGAAATATCTACACCGCTATCTGTATGAACATGGAAATATCTTCACCGCCATCTGTATGAACATGGATATGTCTACACAGCCATCTGGATGAACATGGAAATAGCTACACCGCTATCTGTATGAGCATGGAAATATCTACACCACTATCTGTATGAACATGGAAAAATCTACACAGCTATCTGTATAAACATGGAAATATCTACACCGCAATGTGTATGAACATGGAAATATCTACACCGCTATCTGTTTGAACATGGAAATATCTACACCGCTATCTGCATGAAAATGGAAATACCTACACTGCTATCTGCATATACATGGAAATATCTACACAGCTATCTCTTTACACATGGAAATAACTACACCGCTATCTGTATGAACATAGAAATACCTACACCGCCATCTGTATGAACATGGAAATATCTGCACCGCCATGTGTATGAACATATAAATATCTACACCGCCATCAGTATATAGATTTAGATATCTACACCGCTATCTGTATAAACATGGAAATATCTACACCACTACCTGTATAAACATGGAAATATCAGCACCGCTATCTGTATGAACATGGAAATATCTACACCGCTATCTGTATGAACATGGAAATATCTACACCGCTATCTGTATGAACATGGAAATATCTACACCGCTATCTGTTTGAACATGGAAATATCTACACCGCTATCTGTTTGAACATGGAAATATCTACACCGCTGTCTGCATGAAAATGGAAATATCTATACAGCTATCTGCATATATATGGAAATATCTACACAGCTATCACTTTACACATGGAAATAACTACACTGCTATCTCCATAAACATGGAAATATCTACACCGCCATCTCTATGAACATGGAAATATCTGCACCGCCAACTGTATGAACATATAAATATCTACACCTCCATCTGTATTAAGAAGGAGATATCTACACCGCTATCTGTTTAAACATGGAAATATCTCCACCGCTATCTGTATAAACATGGAAATATCTACACCGCTATATGTATAAACATGGAAATATCTACACCGCTACCTGTATAAACATGGAAACATCAGCACCGCTATCAGTATGAACATGGAAATATCTACACCGCTATCTGAATGAACATGGAAATACCTACAACGCTATGTGTATGAACATGGAAATATCTTCACCGCCATCTGTATGAACATGGATATGCATACACTGCCATCTGGATGAACATGGAAATATCTACACCGCTATCTGTATGAACATGGAAATATCTACACCGCAATCTGTATAAACATCGAAATATCTACACCGCTATCTGTATGAGCATGGAAATATCTACACCACTATCTGTATGAACATGGAAATATCTACACAGCTATCTGTATGAACATGGATATATCTACACAGCCATCTGGATGAACATGGAAATATCTACACCGCTATATGTATGAACCTGGAAATATCTACACCGCTATCTGTGTAAACATGCATACATCTTCACCGCTATCTGTATAAACATGGAAATATCTACACCGCTATCTGTATGAACATGGAAATAGCTACACCGCTATCTGTATGAACATAGAAATATCTACACCGATATCTGTATGAACATGGATATATCTACACAGCCATCTGAATGAACATGGGAATATCTACACCGCTATCTGTGTAAACATGCATGCATCTTCACTGCTATCTGTACCAACATGGAAATATCTACACCGCTATCTGTATGAACATGGAAATATCTACACCGCTATCTGTATGAACATGGATATATCTAAACCGCTATCTGTTTGAACATGGAAATATCTACACCGCTATCTGCATGAAAATGGAAATATCTACACTGCCATCTGCATATACATGGAAATATCTACACGGCTATCTCTTTACACATGAAAATAACTACACCGCTATCTGTATGAACATGGAAATATCTACACCGCCATCTGTACGAACATGGAAACATCTGCACCGCCATCTGTATGAACATATAAATATTTACACCGCCATCTGTATTAAGAAGGAGATATCTACACCGCTATCTGTATAAACATGGAAATATCTACACCGCTATCTGTATAAACATGGAAATATCTACACCGCTATCTGTATAAACATGGAAATATCTACACCGCTACCTGTATAAACATGGAAATATCAGCACCGCTATCAGTATGAACATGGAAATATCTACACCGCTATCTGTATGAACATGGAAATATCTACACTGCTATCTCTATGAACATGGAAATATCTTCGCCATCTGTATGAACATGGATATAGCTACACAGCCATCTATTTGAACATGGAAATATCTACACCGCTATCTGTATGAACATGGAAATATCTTCACCGCCATCTGTATGAACATGGATATGTCTACACAGCCATCTGGATGAACATGGAAATAGCTACACCGCTATCTGTATGAGCATGGAAATATCTACACCACTATCTGTATGAACATGGAAAAATCTACACAGCTATCTGTATAAACATGGAAATATCTACACCGCAATGTGTATGAACATGGAAATATCTACACCGCTATCTGTTTGAACATGGAAATATCTACACCGCTATCTGCATGAAAATGGAAATACCTACACTGCTATCTGCATATACATGGAAATATCTACACAGCTATCTCTTTACACATGGAAATAACTACACCGCTATCTGTATGAACATAGAAATACCTACACCGCCATCTGTATGAACATGGAAATATCTGCACCGCCATGTGTATGAACATATAAATATCTACACCGCCATCAGTATATAGATTTAGATATCTACACCGCTATCTGTATAAACATGGAAATATCTACACCACTACCTGTATAAACATGGAAATATCAGCACCGCTATCTGTATGAACATGGAAATATCTACACCGCTATCTGTATGAACATGGAAATATCTACACCGCTATCTGTATGAACATGGAAATATCTACACCGCTATCTGTTTGAACATGGAAATATCTACACCGCTATCTGTTTGAACATGGAAATATCTACACCGCTGTCTGCATGAAAATGGAAATATCTATACAGCTATCTGCATATATATGGAAATATCTACACAGCTATCACTTTACACATGGAAATAACTACACTGCTATCTCTATAAACATGGAAATATCTACACCGCCATCTCTATGAACATGGAAATATCTGCACCGCCAACTGTATGAACATATAAATATCTACACCTCCATCTGTATTAAGAAGGAGATATCTACACCGCTATCTGTTTAAACATGGAAATATCTCCACCGCTATCTGTATAAACATGGAAATATCTACACCGCTATATGTATAAACATGGAAATATCTACACCGCTACCTGTATAAACATGGAAACATCAGCACCGCTATCAGTATGAACATGGAAATATCTACACCGCTATCTGAATGAACATGGAAATACCTACAACGCTATCTGTATGAACATGGAAATATCTTCACCGCCATCTGTATGAACATGGATATGCATACACTGCCATCTGGATGAACATGGAAATATCTACACCGCTATCTGTATGAACATGGAAATATCTACACCGCAATCTGTATGAACATGGAAATAGCTACACCGCTATCTGTATGAGCATGGAAATATCTACACTACTATCTGTATGAACATGGAAATATCTACACAGCTATCTGTATGAACATGGATATATCTACACAGCCATCTGGATGAACATGGAAATATCTACACCGCTATCTGTGTAAACATGCATACATCTTCACTGCTACCTGTACGAACATGGAAATACCTACACCGCTATCTGTATGAACGTGGAAATATCTACACCGCTATCTGTATGAACATGGATATATCTACACCGCAATGTGTTTGAACATGGAAATATCTACACCGCTATCTGCATGAAAATGGAAATATCTACACTGCTATCTGCATATACATGGAAATATCTACACAGCTATCTCTTTACACATGGAAATAACTACACCGCTATCTGTATGAACATGGAAATATCTACACCGCCATCTGTATGAACATGGAAATATCTTCACCGCCATCTGTATGAACATATAAATATTTACACCGCCATCTGTATTAAGAAGGAGATATCTACACCGCCATCTGTATAAACATGGAAATATATACACCGCTATCTGTATAAACATGGAAATATCTACACCGCTATCTGAATAAACATGGAAATATCTACACCGCTACCTGTATAAACATGGAAATATCAGCACCGCTATCAGTATGAACCTGGAAATATCTACACCGCTATCTGTATGAACATGGAAATATCTACACCGCTATCTGTATGAGCATGGAAATATCTTCGCCATCTGTATGAACATGGATATATCTACATAGCCATCTATATAAACATGGAAATATCTATACCGCTATCTGTATGAACATGGAAATATCTTCACTGCAATCTGTATGAACATGGATATGTCTACACAGCCATCTGGATGAACATGGAGATAGCTACACCGCTATCTGTATGAGCATGGAAATATCTACACCACTATCGGTATGAACATGGAAATATCTACACAACTATCTGTATGAACATGGAAATATCTACACCGCAATCTGTATGAACATGGAAATATCTACACCGCTATCTGTTTGAACATGGAAATATCTACACCGCTATCTGCATGAAAATGGAAATATCAACACTGCTATCTGCATATACATGGAAATATCTACACAGCTATCTCTTTACACATGGAAATAACTACACCGCTATCTGCATGAACATGGGAATATCTGCACCGCCATCTGTATGAACGTATAATTATCTATACCGACATCTGTATTAAGATGGAGGTATCTACACCGCTATCTGTATAAACATGGAAATATCTACACCGCTATCTGTATAAACATGGAAATATCAGCACCACTATCGGTATGAACATTGAAATATCTACACCGCGATCTGTATGAACATGGAAATATCTACACCGCTATCTCTATGACCATGGAAATATCTACACCGCTATCTGTATGAACATGGAAATATCTACACCGCTATCAGTTTGAACATGGAAATATCTACACCGCTCTCAGCATGAAAATGGAAATATCTACAGAGGTATCTGCATATACATGGAAATAGATACACAGCTATCTCTTTACACATAGAAATAACTACACCGCTATCTGTATGAACATGGAAATATCTACACTGTCATCTGTATGAACATGGAAATATCTGCACCGCCGTCTGTATGAACATATAAATAACTACACGGCCATCAGTATTAAGATGGGGATATCTACACCACTATCTGTATAAACATGGAAATATCTACACCGCTATCTGTATAAACTTGGAAATATCTGCAAAGCTATCTGTATGAACATGGAAATATTTACACCGTTATCTGTATGAACATGGAAATAACTTCACCGCCATCTGTATGAATATGGATATATCTACACAGCCATCTGGATGAACATGGAAATATCTACACCGCTATCTGTATGAACATGGAAATAGCTACACCGCTATCTGTATGAACAGGGAAATATCTACACCACTATCTGTATGAACATGGAAATATCTACACCTCTATCTGTATGAACATGGAAATATCTTCACCGCCATCTGTATGAACATGGATATATCTACACAGCCATCTGGATGAACATGGAAATATCTAAACCGCTATCTTTATGAACATGGAAATATCTACACCGCTATCTGTTTGAACATGGAAATATCTACACTGCTATCTGCATGAAAATGGAAATATCTACACAGCTATCTGCATATACATGGAAATATCTACAAAGCTATCTCTTTACACATGGAAATAACAACAAACGCTATCTCTATAAACATGGAAATATCTACACCGCCATCTGTATGAACATGGAAACATCTGCACCGCCATCTGTATGAACATATAAATATGTACACCGCCATCTGTATTAAGATTGAGATATCTACACCGATATCTGTATAAACCTGGAAATATCTACACAGCTATCTTTATAAACCTGGAAATATCTACACCGCTATCTGTATGAACATGGAAATATCTACACCGCTATCTGTATGAACATGGAAATATCTACACCGCTATCTGTATGAACATGGAAATAGCTACACCGCTATCTGTATGAACATGGAAATATCTACACCGCTATCTGTATGAACATGGAAATCTCTACACCGCTATCTGTATGAACATGGAAATATCTTCACCGCCATCTGTATGAACATGGATATATCTACACAGCCATCTGGATGAACATCGAAATATCTACACCGCTAACTTTATGAACATGGAAATAGCTACACCGCTATCTGTATGAACATGGAAATATCTACACCGCAATCTGTATGAACATGGAAATATCTACACCGCTATCTGTATGAAGATGGAAATATCTTCACCTCCATCTGTATGAACATGGATATATCTACAGAGCCATCTGGATGAACATGGAAATATCTACACCACTATCTGTATGAACATGGAAATATCTACAATGCTATCTGTATGAGCATGGAAATATGTTCACCGCCATCTGTATGAACATGGATAAATCTACACAGCCATATGGATAAACATGGAAATATCTACACCGCTATCTGCATGAACATGGAAATAGCTACACCGTTACCTATATGAACATGGAAATAGCTACACTGCCATCTGTATGAACATGGAAATATCTGCACCGCCATCTGTATGAACATAAAAATATCTACACCGCCATCTGTATTAAGATGGAGATATCTACACCGCTATCTGTATAAACTTGGAAATATCTACACCGCTATCATATAAAAATGGAAATATCTACACCGCTATCTGTATAAACATGGAAATATCCACACCACTACCTGTATAAATGTGGAAATATCAGCACCGCTATCTGTATGAACATGGAAATATCTACACCGCTATCTGTACGAACATGGACATATCTACACCGCTATCTGTATGAACATGGAAATATCTACACCACTATCTGTATGATCATGGAAATATCTTCACCGCCATCTGTATTAACATGGATATGTCTACACAGCCATCTGGATGAACATGGAAATATCTACACAGCTATCTGTATGAACATGGAAATATCTACACCGCTATCTGTGTAAACATGCATACATCTTCACCGCTATCTGTATAAACATGGAAATATCTACACTGCTATCTGTATGAACATGGAAATCTCTACACCGCTATCTGTTTGAACATGGAAATATCTAAACCGCTATCTGCATGAAAATAGATATATCTACACAGCTATCTGCATGTACATGGAAATATCTACAAAGCTATCTCTATACACATGGAGATAACTGCACCGCTATCTCTATAAACATGGAAATATCTACACCGCCATCTGTATGAACATGGAAATAACTGCACCGCCATCTGTATGAACATATAAATATCTACACCGCCATCTGTATTAAGATGGAGATATCTTCACCGCTATCTGTATAAACTTGGAAATATCAGCACTGCTATCTGTATGAACATGGAAATATCTAAACCGCTATCTCCATGAACATGGAAATATCTACACCGCTATCTGTATGAACATGTAAATAGCTACACCGCTATCTGTATGAGCATGGAAATATCTACACCACTATCTGTATGAACATGGAAATATCTACACAGCTATCTGTATGAACATGGATATATCTACACAGCCATCTGGATGAACATGGAAATATCTACACCGCTATATGTATGAACCTGGAAATATCTACACCGCTATCTGTGTAAACATGCATACATCTTCACCGCTATCTGTATAAACATGGAAATATCTACACCGCTATCTGTATGAACATGGAAATAGCTACACCGCTATCTGTATGAACATAGAAATATCTACACCGATATCTGTATGAACATGGATATATCTACACAGCCATCTGAATGAACATGGGAATATCTACACCGCTATCTGTGTAAACATGCATGCATCTTCACTGCTGTCTGTACGAACATGGAAATATCTACACCGCTATCTGTATGAACATGGAAATATCTACACCGCTATCTGTATGAACATGGATATATCTAAACCGCTATCTGTTTGAACATGGAAATATCTACACCGCTATATGCATGAAAATGGAAATATCTACACTGCTATCTGCATATACATGGAAATATCTACACGGCTATCTCTTTACACATGAAAATAACTACACCGCTATCTGTATGAACATGGAAATATCTACACCGCCATCTGTACGAACATGGAAACATCTACACCGCCATCTGTATGAACATATAAATATTTACACCGCCATCTGTATTAAGAAGGAGATATCTACACCGCTATCTGTATGAACATGGAAATATCTACACTGCTATCTCTATGAACATGGAAATATCTTCGCCATCTGTATGAACATGGATATATCTACACAGCCATCTATATGAACATGGAAATATCTACACCGCTATCTGTATGAACATGGAAATATCTTCACCGCCATCTGTATGAACATGGATATGTCTACACAGCCATCTGGATGAACATGGAAATAGCTACACCGCTATCTGTATGAGCATGGAAATATCTACACCACTATCTGTATGAACATGGAAAAATCTACACAGCTATCTGTATGAACATGGAAATATCTACACCGCAATGTGTATGAACATGGAAATATCTACACCGCTATCTGTTTGAACATGGAAATATCTACACCGCTATCTGCATGAAAATGGAAATACCTACACTGCTATCTGCATATACATGGAAATATCTACACAGCTATCTCTTTACACATGGAAATAACTACACCGCTATCTGTATGAACATAGAAATACCTACACCGCCATCTGTATGAACATGGAAATATCTGCACCGCCATGTGTATGAACATATAAATATCTACACCGCCATCAGTATATAGATTTAGATATCTACACCGCTATCTGTATAAACATGGAAATATCTACACCACTACCTGTATAAACATGGAAATATCAGCACCGCTATCTGTATGAACATGGAAATATCTACACCGCTATCTGTATGAACATGGAAATATCTACACCGCTATCTGTATGAACATGGAAATATCTACACCGCTATCTGTTTGAACATGGAAATATCTACACCGCTATCTGTTTGAACATGGAAATATCTACACCGCTGTCTGCATGAAAATGGAAATATCTATACAGCTATCTGCATATATATGGAAATATCTACACAGCTATCACTTTACACATGGAAATAACTACACTGCTATCTCTATAAACATGGAAATATCTACCCCGCCATCTCTATGAACATGGAAATATCTGCACCACCAACTGTATGAACATATAAATATCTACACTTCCATCTGTATTAAGAAGGAGATATCTACACCTCTATCTGTATAAACATGGAAATATCTCCACCGCTATCTGTAAAAACATGGAAATATCTACACCGCTACCTGTATAAACATGGAAACATCAGCACCGCTATCAGTATGAACATGGAAATATCTACACCGCTATCTGAATGAACATGGAAATACCTACAACGCTATCTGTATGAACATGGAAATATCTTCACCGCCATCTGTATGAACATGGATATGCATACACAGCCATCTGGATGAACATGGAAATATCTACACCGCTATCTGTATGAACATGGAAATATCTACACCGCAATCTGTATGAACATGGAAATAGCTACACCGCTATCTGTATGAGCATGGAAATATCTACACTACTATCTGTATGAACATGGAAATATCTACACAGCTATCTGTATGAACATGGATATATCTACACAGCCATCTGGATGAACATGGAAATATCTACACCGCTATATGTATGAACATGGAAATAGCTACACCGCTATCTGTATGAACATGGAAATATCTACACCGCTATCTGTATGAACATGGATATATCTACACAGCCATCTGGATGAACATGGAAATATCTACACCGCTATCTGTGTAAACATGCATACATCTTCACTGCTACCTGTACGAACATGGAAATACCTACACCGCTATCTGTATGAACGTGGAAATATCTACACCGCTATCTGTATGAACATGGATATGTCTACACCGCAATGTGTTTGAACATGGAAATATCTACACCGCTATCTGCATGAAAATGGAAATATCTACACTGCTATCTGCATATACATGGAAATATCTACACAGCTATCTCTTTACACATGGAAATAACTACACCGCTATCTGTATGAACATGGAAATATCTACACCGCTATCTGTATGAACATGGAAATATCTTCACCGCCATCTGTATGAACATATAAATATTTACACCGCCATCTGTATTAAGAAGGAGATATCTACACCGCCATCTGTATAAACATGGAAATATATACACCGCTATCTGCATAAACATGGAAATACCTACACCGCTATCTGAATAAACATGGAAATATCTACACCGCTACCTGTATAAACATGGAAATATCAGCACCGCTATCAGTATGAACCTGGAAATATCTACACCGCTATCTGTATGAACATGGAAATATCTACACCGCTATCTGTATGAGCATGGAAATATCTTCGCCATCTGTATGAACATGGATATATCTACACAGCCATCTATATAAACATGGAAATATCTATACCGCTATCTGTATGAACTTGGAAATATCTTCACTGCAATCTGTATGAACATGGATATGTCTACACAGCCATCTGGATGAACATGGAGATAGCTACACCGCTATCTGTATGAGCATGGAAATATCTACACCACTATCTGTATGAACATGGAAATATCTACACAACTATCTGTATGAACATGGAAATATCTACACCGCAATCTGTATGAACATGGAAATATCTACACCGCTATCTGTTTGAACATGGAAATATCTACACCGCTATCTGCATGAAAATGGAAATATCTACACTACTATCTGCATATACATGGAAATATCTACACAGCTATCTCTTTACACATGGAAATAACTACACCGCTATCTGCATGAACATGGGAATATCTGCACCGCCATCTGTATGAACGTATAAATATCTATACCGCCATCTGTATTAAGATGGAGGTATCTACACCGCTATCTGTATAAACATGGAAATATCTACACCGCTATCTGTATAAACATGGAAATATCTACACCGCTATCTGTACAAACAAGGAAATATCTACACCGCTACCTGTATAAACATGGAAATATCAGCACCACTATCGGTATGAACATTGAAATATCTACACCGCGATCTGTATGAACATGGAAATATCTACACCGCTATCTCTATGACCATGGAAATATCTACACCGCTATCTGTATGAACATGGAAATATCTACACCGCTATCAGTTTGAACATGGAAATATCTACACCGCTCTCAGCATGAAAATGTAAATATCTACACAGCTATCTGCATATACATGGAAATATCTACACAGCTATCTCTTTACACATGGAAATAACTACACAGCTATCACTATAAACATGGAAATATCTACAGCGCCATCTGTATGAACATGGAAATATCTGCACCGCCATCTGTATGAACATATAAATGTCTACACCGCCATTTGTATTAAGAAGGAGATATCTACACCGTTATCTGTATAAACATGGAAATATCTACACCGCTATCTGTATAAACATGGAAATATCTACACCGCTATCTGTATGAACATGGAAATATCTACACCGCTATCTGTTTGAACATGGAAATATCTAAACCGCTATCGGCATGAAAATGTAAATATCTGCACCGCTATCTGTATGTACATATAAATATCTATGCCGCCATCTGTATTAAGATGGAGATATCTACACCGCTATCTGTATAAACTTGGAAATATCTACACCACTATCTGTATAAACATGGAAATATCTACACCGCTATCTGTATAAACATGGAAATATCCACACCGCTACCTGTATAAACATGGAAATATAAGCACCGCTATCTGTATGAACATGGAAATATCTACACCGCTATCTGTACGAACATGGAAATATCTACACCGCTATCTGTTTGAATATGGAAATATCTAAACCGCTATCTGCATGAAAACGGAAATATCTACACAGCTATCTGCATATACATGGAAATATCTACACAGCTATCTCTTTACACATGGAAATAACTACACCGCTATCTGTATGAACATGGAAATATCTACACCGGCATCTGTATGAACATGGAAATATCTGCACGGCCATTTGTATGAACATATAAATATCTACACCGCCATCTGTATTAAGATGGAGATATCTTCACCGCTATCTGTATAAACATGGAGATATCTACACAGCTATCTGTATAAACATGGACATATCTACACCGCTATCATTATAAACATGGAAATATCTACACCGCTACCTGCATAAACATGGAAATATCAGCACCGCTATCTGTATGAACATGGAAATATCAGCCCCTCTATCTGTATGAACATGGAAATATCTACACCACTATCTGTATGAACATGGAAATATCTACACTGCCATCTGGATGAACTTGGAAATATCTACACCGCTATCTGTATGAACATGGAAATATCTTCACAGCCATCTGTATGAACATGGATAAATCTACACAGCCATATGGATGAACATGGAAATATCTACACCGCTATCTGTATGAACATGGAAATATCTACACCGCTATCTGTTTGAACATGGAAATATCTAAACCGATATCTGCATGAAAATGGAAATATCTACATAGCTATCTGCATATACATGGTAATATCAACACCGCTATCTCTTTACACATGGAAATATCTACACCGCTATCTGCATGAACATGGAAATATCTACACCGCCATCTGTATGAATATGGAAATATCTGCACTGCCATCTGTATGAACATATAAATACCTATACCGCCATCTGTATTAAGATGGAGATATCTACACCGCTATCTGTATAAACATGGAAATATCTACACCGCTATCTGTATAAACATGGAAATATCTACACCGCTACCTGTATAAACATGGAAATATCAGCACCGCTATCTGTATGAACATGGAAATATCAGCCCCTCTATCTGTATGAACATAGAAATATCTACACCACTATCTGTATGAACATGGAAATATCTACACCGCTATCTGTACCAACATGGAAATATCTTCACCGCCATCTGTATGAACATGGATATATCTACACACCCATCTGTATGAACATGGAAATATCTACACCGCTATCTGTATGAACATGGAAATATCTACACCGCTATCTGTGTAAACATGCAAACATCTTCACCGCTATCTGTATAAACATGGAAATATCTACACCGCTATCTGTATGAACATGGAAATATCTACACCGCTATCTGTTTGAACATGGAAATATCTACACCGCTATCTGCATGAAAATGGAAATATCTACACAGCTATCTGCATATACATGGAAATATCTACAAAGCTATCTCTTTACACATGGAAATATCTACACCACTATCTGTATGAACATGGAAATATCTATACCGCTATCTGTATGAACATGGAATTATCTTCACCACCATCTGTGTGAACATGGATATGTCAACACAGCCATCTGGATGAACATGGAAATAACTACACCGCTATCTGTATGAACATGGAAATAGCTACACCACTATCTGTATGAACATGGAAATATCTACACCACTATCTGTTTGAACATGGAAATATCTACACCGCTATCTGTATGAACATGGAAATATCTTCACCGCCATCAGTATGAACATGGATATATCTACACAACCATGTGGATGAAGATGGAAATATCTACACCGCTATCTGTATGAACATTGAAATATCTACACCGCTATCTGTGTAAACATGCATACATCTTCACCGCTATCCGTATAAACATGGAAATAACTACACCGCTATCTGTATGAACATGGAAATATCTACACCGCTATCTGTTTGAACATGGAAATATCTAAACCGCTATCTGCATGAAAATGGAAATATCTGCACCGCCATCTGTATGAACATATAAATATCTACACCGCCATCTGTATTAAGATGGAGATATCTACACCGCTATCTGTATAAACTTGGAAATATCTACACCATTATCTGTATAAACATGGAAATACCTTCACCGCTATCTGTATAAACACGGAAATATCCACACCGCTACCTGTATAAACATGGAAATATAAGCACCGCTATCTGTATGAACATGGAAATATATACACCGCTATCTGTACGAACATGGAAATATCTACACCGCTATCTGTATGAACATGGAAATAGCTGCACCGCTATCTGTATGAACATGGAAATATATACAGCACTATCTGTATGAACATGGAAATATCTACACCGCTATCTGTATGAACATGGATATATCTACACAGCCATCAGGATGAACATGGAAATATCTTCACCGCCATCTGTATGAACATGGATATATCTACACAACCATCTGGATGAACATGGAAATATCTACACCGCTATCTGTATGAACATGGAAATATCTACACCGCTATCTGTGTAAACATGCATACATCTTCACCGCTATCTGTATAAACATGGATATATCTACACCACTATCTGTATGAACATGGAAATATCTACACCGATATCTGTTTGAACATGGAAATATCTAAACCGCTATCTGCCTGAAAATGGAAATATCTGCACCGCCATCTGTATGAACATATAAATATCTACACCGCCAACTGTATTAAGATGGAGATATCTACACCGCTATCTGTATAAACTTGGAAACATCTACACCGCTATCTGTATAAACATGGAAATATCTACACCGCTATCTGAATAAACATGGAAATATCTGCACCGCTACCTGTATAAAGATGGAAATATCAGCACCGCTATCTGTATGAACGTGGAAATAACTATACCGCTATCTGTACGAACATGGAAATACCTACACCGCTATCTGTATGAACATGGAAATAGCTACACCGCTATCTGTATGAACATGGAAATATCTACACCACTATCTGTATGAACATGGAAATATCTACACCGCTATCTCTATGAACATGGATATATCTACACAGACATCTGGATGAACATGGAAATATCTACACCGTTATCTGTGTAAACATGCATACATCTTCACCGCTATCTGTATAAACATGGAAATATCTACACCGCTATCTGTATGAACATGGAAATATCTACACCGCTATCTGTATGAGCATGGAAATATCTTCGCCATCTGTATGAACTTGGATATATCTACACAGCCATCTATATAAACATGGAAATATCTATACCGCTATCTGTATGAACTTGGAAATATCTTCACTGCAATCTGTATGAACATGGATATGTCTACACAGCCATCTGGATGAACATGGAGATAGCTACACCGCTATCTGTATGAGCATGGAAATATCTACACCACTATCTGTATGAACATGGAAATATCTACACAACTATCTGTATGAACATGGAAATATCTACACCGCAATCTGTATGAACATGGAAATATCTACACCGCTATCTGTTTGAACATGGAAATATCTACACCGCTATCTGCATGAAAATGGAAATATCTACACTACTATCTGCATATACATGGAAATATCTACACAGCTATCTCTTTACACATGGAAATAACTACACCGCTATCTGCATGAACATGGGAATATCTGCACCGCCATCTGTATGAACGTATAAATATCTATACCGCCATCTGTATTAAGATGGAGGTATCTACACCGCTATCTGTATAAACATGGAAATATCTACACCGCTATCTGTATAAACATGGAAATATCTACACCGCTATCTGTACAAACAAGGAAATATCTACACCGCTACCTGTATAAACATGGAAATATCAGCACCACTATCGGTATGAACATTGAAATATCTACACCGCGATGTGTATGAACATGGAAATATCTACACCGCTATCTCTATGACCATGGAAATATCTACACCGCTATCTGTATGAACATGGAAATATCTACACCGCTATCAGTTTGAACATGGAAATATCTACACCGCTCTCAGCATGAAAATGTAAATATCTACACAGCTATCTGCATATACATGGAAATATCTACACAGCTATCTCTTTACACATGGAAATAACTACACAGCTATCACTATAAACATGGAAATATCTACAGCGCCATCTGTATGAACATGGAAATATCTGCACCGCCATCTGTATGAACATATAAATGTCTACACCGCCATTTGTATTAAGAAGGAGATATCTACACCGTTATCTGTATAAACATGGAAATATCTACACCGCTATCTGTATAAACATGGAAATATCTACACCGCTATCTGTATGAACATGGAAATATCTACACCGCTATCTGTTTGAACATGGAAATATCTAAACCGCTATCGGCATGAAAATGTAAATATCTGCACCGCTATCTGTATGTACATATAAATATCTATGCCGCCATCTGTATTAAGATGGAGATATCTACACCGCTATCTGTATAAACTTGGAAATATCTACACCACTATCTGTATAAACATGGAAATATCTACACCGCTATCTGTATAAACATGGAAATATCCACACCGCTACCTGTATAAACATGGAAATATAAGCACCGCTATCTGTATGAACATGGAAATATCTACACCGCTATCTGTACGAACATGGAAATATCTACACCGCTATCTGTTTGAATATGGAAATATCTAAACCGCTATCTGCATGAAAACGGAAATATCTACACAGCTATCTGCATATAAATGGAAATATCTACACAGCTATCTCTTTACACATGGAAATAACTACACCGCTATCTGTATGAACATGGAAATATCTACACCGGCATCTGTATGAACATGGAAATATCTGCACGGCCATTTGTATGAACATATAAATATCTACACCGCCATCTGTATTAAGATGGAGATATCTTCACCGCTATCTGTATAAACATGGAGATATCTACACCGCTATCTGTATAAACATGGACATATCTACACCGCTATCATTATAAACATGGAAATATCTACACCGCTACCTGTATAAACATGGAAATATCAGCACCGCTATCTGTATGAACATGGAAATATCAGCCCCTCTATCTGTATGAACATGGAAATATCTACACCACTATCTGTATGAACATGGAAATATCTACACAGCCATCTGGATGAACTTGGAAATATCTACACCGCTATCTGTATGAACATGGAAATATCTTCACAGCCATCTGTATGAACATGGATAAATCTACACAGCCATATGGATGAACATGGAAATATCTACACCGCTATCTGTATGAACATGGAAATATCTACACCGCTATCTGTTTGAACATGGAAATATCTAAACCGATATCTGCATGAAAATGGAAATATCTACATAGCTATCTGCATATACATGGTAATATCAACACCGCTATCTCTTTACACATGGAAATATCTACACCGCTATCTGTATGAACATGGAAATATCTACACCGCCATCTGTATGAATATGGAAATATCAGCCCCTCTATCTGTATGAACATGGAAATATCTACACCACTATCTGTATGAACATGGAAATATCTACACTGCTGTCTGTATGAGCATGGAAATATGTTCACCGCCATCTGTATGAACATGGATATAACTACACAGCCATCTGGATGAACATGGAAATATCTACACCGCTATCTATATGAACATGGAAATATCTTCACTGCCATCTTTATGAACATGGATAAATCTACACAGCCATATGGATGAACATGGAAATATCTACACCGCTATCTGCATGAACATGGAAATATCAGCACCGCTATCTGTATGAACATGGAAATATCAGCCCCTCTATCTGTATGAACATGGAAATATCTACACCACTATCTGTATGAACCTGGAAATAACAACACTGCCATCTGTATGAGCATGGAAATATCTTCACCGCCATCTCTATGAACATGGATATATCTACACAGCCATCTGGATGAACATGCAAACATCTACACGGCTACCTGTATAAACATGGAAATATCGGCACCGCTATCGGTATGAACATGGAAATATCTACACCGCTATCTGTATGAACATGGAAATATCTACCCGGCTATCTGTATGAACATGGAAATATCTTCACCGTCATCTGTATGAACATGGATATATCTACTCAGCCATCTGTATGAACATGGAAACATCTACACCGCTATCTGTATGAACATGGAAATATCTACACCGCTATCTGTATGAACATAGAAATATCTTCACCGCCATCTGTATGAACATGGATATGTCTACACAGCCATCTGGATGAAGATGGAAATATCTACACCGCGATCTGTATGAACATGGAAATATCTACACCGCTATCTGTGTAAACATGCATACATCTTCACCGCTATCTGTATAAACATGGAAATATCTACACCGCTATCTGTACGAACATGGAAATATCTACACCGCTACCTGTATAAACATTTAAATATCAGCACCGCTATCTGTATGAACATGGAAATATCTACTGCGCTATCTCTATGAACAAGGAAATTTCTACACCGCTATCGGTTAGAACATGGAAATAGATACACCGCTATCTGTATGAACATGGAAATATCTACACCTCTGCCTGTATGAACATGGAAATATCTACACCGTTTTCTGAGTAAACATGCATACATCTTCAGCGCTATCTGTATAAACATGGAAATATCTACACCGCTATCTGTATAAACATGGAAATATACACACCGCTACCTGTATAAACATGGAAATATAAGCACCGCTATCTGTATGAACATGGAAATATCTACACCGCTATCTGTACGAACATGGAAATATCTACACCGCTATCTGTATGAACATCGAATTATCTTCACCACCATCTGTATGAACATGGATATGTCTACACAGTCATCTGGATGAACATGGATATATCTACACCGCTATCTGTTTGAATATGGAAATATCTAAACCGCTATCTGCATGAAAATGGAAATATCTACACAGCTATCTGCATATACATGGAAATATCTACACAGCTATCTCTTTACACATGGAATTAACTACACCGCTATCTGTATGAACATGGAAATATCAGCCCCTCTATCTGTATGAACATGGAAATATCTACACCACTATCTGTATGAACATGGAAATATCTACACTGCTATCTGTATGAGCATGGAAATATGTTCACCGACATCTGTATGAACATGGATATATCTACACAGCCATCTGGGTGAACATGGAAATATCTACACCGCTATCTGCATGAACATGGAAATATCTTCACCGCCATCTGTATGAACATGGATAAATCTACACAGCCATATGGATGAACATGGAAATATCTACACCGCTATCTGCATGAACATGGAAAGAGCTACACAGCTATCTATATGAACATGGAAATAGCTACACCGCCATCTGTATGAACATGGAAATATCTGCACTGCCATCTGTATGAACATGGAAATATCTGCACCGCCATCTGTATGAACATATAAATATCTACACGGCCAACTGTATTAAGATGGAGATATCTACACCGCTATCTGTATAAACTTGGAAATATCTACACCGCTATCTGTATAAACATGGATATATCTACACCACTATCTGTATGAACATGGAAATAGCTACACCGCTATCTGTATGAACCTGGAAATATCTACACCGCTATCTGTTTGAACATGGAAATATCTACACCGCTATCTGCATGAAAATGGAAATATCTACAGATATATCTGCATATACATGGAAATATCTACAAAGCTATCTCTTTACACATGGAAATAAATACACCACTATCTCTATAAACATGGAAATATCTACACCGCCATCTCTATGAACATGGAAATATCTGCACCGCCATCTGTATGAACATATAAATATCTACACCGCCATCTGTATTAAGATGGAGATAACTACACCGCTATCGGTATAAACTTGGAAATATCTACACCGCTATCTGTATAAACATGGAAATATCTACACTGCTACCTGTATAAACATGGAAATATAAGCACCGCTATCTGCATGAACATGGAAATATCTACACCGCTATCTGTACGAACTTGGAAATATCTACACCGCTATCTGTATGAACATGGAAATAGCTGCACCGCTATCTTTATGAACATGGAAATATCTACATCACTATCTGAACATGGAAACATCTTCTCCGCTATCTGTATGAACATGGATATATCAACACAGCCATCTGTATGAACATGGATATATCTACACCGCTATCTGTATGAACATGGAAATATCTACACCGCTCTCTGTGTAAACATGCATACATCTTCACCGCTATCTGTATAAACATGGATATATATACACTGCCATATGGATGAACATGGAAATATCAACACCGCTATCTGTGTAAACATGCATACATCTTCACCGCTATCTGTATAAACATGGAAATATCTACACCGCTATCTGTATGAACATGGAAATATCTACACCGCTATCTGTATGAACATGGAAATATCTACACCGCTATCTGTTTGAACATGGAAATATCTACACCGCTATCTGCATGAAAATGGAAATATCTACACTGCTATCTGCATATACATGGAAATATCTACACAGCTATCTCTTTACACATGGAAATAACAACACCGCTATCTGTATGAACATGGAAATATCTACTCCGCCATCTGTATGAACATGGAAATATCTGCACCGCCATCTGTAGGAACATATAAATATCTACGCCACCATTTGTATTAAGATGGAGATATCTACACCGCTATCTGTATATACATGGAAATATCTACACCGCTATCTGTATAAACATGGAAATAACTACACCGCTATCTGTATGAACATGGAAATATCTACACCGCTATCTGTATGAACATGGAAATATCTACACCGATATCTGTATGAACATGGATATATATACACAGCCCTCTGGATGAACATGGAAATATCCACACCGCTATCTGTGTAAACATGCATACATCTTCACCGCTATCTGTATAAACATGTAAATATCTACACCGCTATCTTTATGAACATGGAAATATCTAAACTGCTATATGTTTGAAGATGGAAATATATACACCGCTATCTGCATGAAAATGGAAATATCTACACAGCTATCTGCATATACGTGGAAATATCTACACAGCTATCTCTTTACACATGGAAATAACTACACCGCTATCTGTATGAACATGGAAATATCTACACCATCATCTGTATGAACATGGAAATATCTGCACGGCGATTTGTATGAACATATATATATCTACACCGCCATCTGTATTAAGATGGAGATATCTACACCGCTATCTGTATAAACATGGAAATATCTACACCGCTATCTGTATAAACATGGAAATATCTACACCGCTATCTTTATAAACATGGAAATATCTACACCGCTACCTGTATAAACATGGAAATATCAGCACCGCTATCTGTATGAACATGGAAATATCAGCCCCTCTATCTGTATGAACATGGAAATATCTACACCACTATCAGTATGAACATGGAAATATCTACACCGCTATCTGTATGAGCATGGAAATATGTTCACCGCCATCTGTATGAACATGGATATATCTACACAGCCATCTGGATGAACATGGAAATATCTACACCGCTATCTGTATGAACACGGAAATATCTTCACTGCCATCTGTATGAACATGGATAAATCTACACAGCCATATGGATAAACATGGAAATATCTACACCACTATCTGCATGAACATGGAAATATCTACACCACTATCTGTATGAACATGGAAATATCTACACCGCTATCTCTATGAACATGGATATATCTACACAGCCATCTGGATGAACATGGAAATATCTACACCGTTATCTGTGTAAACATGCATACATCTTCACCGCTATCTGTAAAAAGATGGAAATATCTACAACGCTATCTGTATGAACATGGAAATATCTACACCACTGTTTGAACATGGAAATATCTAAGCGGCTATCTGCATGAAAATGGAAATATCTACACTGCTATCTGCATATACATGGAAATATCTACACAGCTATCCCTTTGCGCATGGAAATAACTACACCGCTGTCTGTATGAACATGGAAATATCTTCACCGCCATCTGTATGAACATGGATATATCTACACAGCCATCTGGATGAACATGGAAATATCTACACCGCTATCTGTATAAACATGGAAATATCTACACCGCTATTTCTATGAACATGGAAATATCTACAGCGCTACCTATATAAACATGGAAATATAAGCACCGCTATCTGTATGAACATGGAAATATCTACACCGCTATCTGCATGAAAATGGAAATATCTACAGATATATCTGCATATACATGGAAATGTCTACAAAGCTATCTCTTTACACATGGAAATAACTACACCACTATCTCTGTAAACATGGAAATATCTACACCGCCATCTCTATGAACATGGAAATATCTGCACCGCCATCTGTATGAACATATAAATATCTACACCGCCATCTGTATTAAGATGGAGATATCTACACCGCTATCTGTATAAACTTGGAAATATCTACACCGCTATCTGTATAAACATGGAAATATCTACACCGCTACCTGTATAAACATGGAAATATAAGCACCGCCATCTGTATGAACATGGAAATATCTACACCGCTATCTGTACGAACTTGGAAATATCTACACCGCTATCTGTATGAACATGGAAATAGCTGCACCGCTATCTGTATGAACATGGAAATATCTACATCACTATCTGTATGAACATGGAAATATCTTCTCCGCTACCTGTATGAACATGGATATATCTACACAGCCATCTGTATGAACATGGATATATCTACACCGCTATCTGTATGAACATGGAAATATTTACACCGCTCTCTGTGTAAACATGCATACATCTTCACCGCTATCTGTATAAAGATGGATATGTCTACACAGCCATATGGATGAACATGGAAATATCTACACCGCTATCTGCATGAACATGGAAATAGCTACACCGCTATCTGTATGAACATGGAAATAGCTAGACCGCCATCTGTATGAACTTGGAAATATCTGCACCGCCATCTGTATGAACATATAAATATCTACACCGCCATCTGTATTAAGATGGAGATATCTACACCGCTATGTGTATAAACTTGGAAATATCTACACCGCTATCTGTATAAAAATGGAAATATCTACACAGCTATCTGTATAAACATGGAAATATACACACCGCTACCTGTATAAACATGGAAATATCAGCACAGCTATCTGTATGAACATAGAAATATCTACACCGTTATCTGTACGAACATGGAAATATCTACAGCGCTATCTGCATGAACATGGAAATAGCTACACCGCTATCTGTATGAACATGGAAATATCTACACCACTATCTGTATGAACATGGAAATAACTACACAGCTATCTGTGTAAACATGCATACTTCTTCACCGCTATCTGTATAAACATGGAAATATCTACACCGCTATCTGTATGAACATGGAAATATCTACACCGCTATCTGTATGAATATGGAAATATCTACACCACTATCTGTTTGAACATGGAAATATCTACACCGCTATCTGCATGAAAATGGAAATATCTACACTGCTATCTGCATATACATTTAAAAATCTACACAGCTATCTCTTTACACATGGAAATAACTACACCGCTATCTGTATGAACATGGAAATATCTACACCGCCATCTGTATGAACATGGAAATATCTGCACGGCCATCTGTATGAACATATAAATATCTACACCGCCATCTGTATTAAGATGGAGATATCTACACCGCTACCTGTATAAACATGGAAATACCTACACCGCTATCTGTATGAACATGGAAATATTTAAACCGCTACCTGTATAAACTTGGAAATATCAGCACCGCTATCTGTATGAACATGGAAATATCAGCCCCTCTATCTGTATGAACATGGAAATATCTACACCACTATCTGTATGAACATGGAAATAACTACACTGCTATCTGTATGAGCATGGAAATATCTTCACCGCCATCTCTATGAACAAGGATATATCTAAACAGCCATCTGGATGAACATGGAAATATCTACACCGCTATCTGTATAAACCTGGAAATATCTACACCGCTATCTGTATGAACATGGAAATATCTACAGCACTATCTGTATGAACATGGAAATATCTACACAGCTATCTCTATGAACATGGATATATCTACACAGCCATCTGGATGAACATGGAAATATCTACACCGCTATCTGTATGAACATGGAAATATATACACCGCTATCTGTGTAGACATGCATACATCTTCACCGCTATCTGTATAAACATGGATATATCTACACCGCTATCTGTATGAACATGGAAATATCTACACCGCTATCTGTTTGAACATGGAAATATCTAAACCGCTATCTGCATGAAAATGGAAATAACTACACAGCTATCTGCATATACATGGAAATAACTACACCGCTATCTGTATGAACATGGAAATATCTGCACGGCCATCTGTATGAACATATAAATATCTACACCGTCATCTGTATTAAGGTGGAGATATCTACACCGCTATCTGTATAAACATGGAAATATCAACACCGCTATCTGTATAAACATGGAAATGTCTACACCGCTATCTGTATAGACTTGGAAATATCTACACCGCTACCTGTATAAACATGGAAAAATCAGCACCGCTATCTGTATGAACATGGAAATATCAGCCCATCTATCTGTATGAAAATGGAAATATCTACACCACTATCTGTACGAACATGGAAATATCTACACCGCTATCTGTATGAACATGGAAATATCTTCACCGCCTTCTGTATGAACATGGATATATCTACACAGCCATTTGGAAGAACATGGAAATATCTTCACCGCTATCTGTATGAACATGGAAATAGCTACACCGCTATCTGTATGAACATGGAAATATCTACACCACTATCTCTATGAACATGGAAATATCTACACCGCTATCTGTTTGAACATGGAAATATCTACACCGCTATCTGCATGAAAATGGAAATATCTACAGAGCTATCTGCATATACATGGAAATATCTACAAAGCTATCTCTTTACACATGGAAATAACTACACCACTATCTCTATAAACATGGAAATATCTACACCGCCATCTCTATGAACATGGAAATATCTGCACCGCCATCTGTATGAACATATAAATAACTACACCACCATCTGTATTAAGATGGAGATATCTACACCGCTATCTGTATAAACTTGGAAATATCTACACCACTATCTGTATAAACATGGAAATATCTACAGCGCTATCTGTATAAACATGGAAATATCTACACCGCTACCTGTATAAACATGGAAATATAAGCACCGCTATCTGTACGAACATGGAAATATCTACACCGCTATCTGTATGAACATGGAAATAGCTGCACCGCTATCTGTATGAACATGGAATTATCTTCACCGCCATCTGTATGAACATGGATATGTCTACACAGCCATCTGGATGAACATGGAAATATGTACACCGCTATCTGTATTAACATGGAAATATCTACACCGCTATCTGTATGAACATGGAAATATCTACACCACTATCTGTATGAACTTGGAAATATCTACACCGCTATCTGTATGAACATGGAAATATCTTCACCGCCATCTGTATGAAGATGGATATATCTACACAGCCATCTGGATGAACATGGAAATATCTACACCGCTATCTGTATAAACATGGAAATATCTACACCGCTATCTGTATGAACATGGAAATATCTACACCGCTACCTGTATAAACATGGAAATATAAGCACCGCTATCTGTATGAACATGGAAATATCTACACCGCTATCAGTATGAACATGGAAAAAGCTTCACCGCTATCCGTATGAACATGGAAATATCTACACCACTATCTGTATGAACATGGAAATATCTGCACGGCCATCTGTATGAACATATAAATATCTACACCGCCATCTGTATTAAGATGGAGATATCTACACTGCTATCTGTATAAACATGGAAATATCTTCACCGCTATCTGTATAAACATGGAAATGTCTACACCGCTATCTGTATAAACTTGGAAATACCTACACCGCTACCTGTATAAACATGGAAATATCAGCACCGCTATCTGTATGAACATGGAAATATCTACACCACTATCTGTATGAACATGGAAATATCTACACCGCTATCTGTATGAACATGGAAATATCTTCACCGCCATCTGTATGAACATGGATATATCTACACAGCCATCTGGATGAACATGGAAATATCTACACCGCTATCTGTACGAACATGGAAATAGCAACACCGCTATCTGTATGAAGATGGAAATATCTACACCGCTATCTGTTTCAACATGGAAATATCTACACCGCTATCTGCATGAAAATGGAAATGTCTACAGATATATCTGCATATACATGGAAATATCTACAAAGCTATCTCTTTACACATGGAAATAACTACACCACTATCTCTATAAACATGGAAATATCTACACCGCCATCTCTATGAACATGGAAATATCTGCACCGCCATCTGTATGAACATATAAATATCTACACCGCCATCTGTATTAAGATGGAGATATCTACACCGCTATCTGTATAAACTTGGAAATATCTACAACGCTATCTGTATAAACATGGAAATATCTACACCGCTACCTGTATAAACATGGAAATATAAGCACCGCTATCTGTATGAACATGGAAATATCTACACCGCTATCTGTACGAACTTGGAAATATCTACACCGCTATCTGTATGAACATGGAAATAGCTGCACCGCTATCTGTATGAACATGGAAATATCTTCTCCGCTATCTGTATGAACATGGATATATCTACACAGCCATCTGTATGAACATGGATATATCTACACCGCTATCTGTATGAACATGGAAATATCTACACCGCTCTCTGTGTAAACATGCATACATCTTCACCGCTATCTGTATAATCATGGATATATCTACACAGCCATATGGATGAACATGGAAATATCTACACCGCTATCTGCATGAACATGGAAATAGCTACACCGCTATCTGTATGAACATTTAAATAGCTACACCGCCATCTGTATGAACTTGGAAATATCTGCACCGCCATCTGTATGAACATATAAATATCTACACCGCCATCTGTATTAAGATGGAGATATCTACACCGCTATCTGTATAAACTTGGAAATATCTACACCTCTATCTGTATAAAAATGGAAATATCTACACCGCTATCTGTATAAACATGGAAATATCCACACCGCTACCTGTATGAACATGGAAATAGCTACACAGCTATCTGTGTAAACATGCATACTTCTTCACCGCTATCTGTATAAACATGGAAATATCTACACCGCTACCTGTATGAACATGGAAATATCTTCACCGCTCTCTGTATATACATGGAAATATCTACACCACGATCTGTTTGAACATGGAAATATCTACACCGCTATCTGCATGAAAATGGAAATATCTACACAGCTATCTGCATATACATGGAAATAACTACACCGCTATCTGTATGAACATGGAAATATCTGCACGGCCATCTGTATGAACATATAAATATCTACACCGCCATCTGTATTAAGGTGGAGATATCTACACTGCTATCTGTATAAACATGGAAATATCAGCCCATCTATCTGTATGAAAATGGAAATATCTACACCACTATCTGTATGAACATGGAAATATCTACACCGCTATCTGTATGAACATGGAAATATCTTCACCGCCTTCTGTATGAACATGGATATATCTACACAGCCATCTGGATGAACATGGAAATATCTACACCGCTATGTGTATGAACATGGAAATAGCTACACCGCTATCTGTATGAACATGGAAATATCTACACCACTATCTGTATGAACATGGAAATATCTTCTCCGCTATCTGTATGAACATGGATATATCTACACAGCCATCTGTATGAACATGGATATATCTACACCGTTATCTGTTTGAACATATAAATATCTACACCGCCATCTGTATAAAGATGGAGATATCTACACCGCTATCTGTATAAACTTGGAAATATCTACACCGCTATCTGTATGAACATGGAAATATCTACACCGCTATCTGTATAAACATGGAAATATCTACACCGCTACCTGTATAAACACGGAAATATAAGCACCGCTATCTGTATGAACATGGAAATATCTACACCGCTATCTGTACGAACTTGGAAATATCTACACCGCTATCTGTATGAACATGGAAATAGCTGCACCGCTATCTGTATGAACATGGAAATATCTACACCACTATCTGTATGAACATGGAAATAGCTGCACGGCCATCTGTATGAACATATAAATATCTACACCGCCATCTGTATTAAGATGGAGATATCTACACCGATATCTGTATAAACTTGGAAATATCTACACCGCTACCTGTATAAACATGGAAATATCAGCACCGCTATCTGTATGAACATGGAAATATCAGCCCATCTATCTGTATGAACATGGAAATATCTACACCACTATCTGTATGAACATGGAAATATCTACACCGCTATCTGTATGAACATGGAAATATCTTCACCGCCATCTGTATGAACATGGATATATCTACACAGCCATCTGGATGAACATGGAAATATCTACACCGCTATCTGTATGAACATGGAAATAGGTACACCGCTATCTGTATGAACATGGAAATATCTACACCGCTATCTGTTTGAACATGGAAATATCTACACCGCTATCTGCATGAAAATGGAAATATCTACAGATATATCTGCATATACATGGAAATATCTACAAAGCTATCTCTTTACACATGGAAATAACTACACCACTATCTCTATAAACATGGAAATATCTACACCGCCATCTCTATGAACATGGAAATATCTGCACCGCCATCTGTATGAACATATAAATATCTACACCGCCATCTGTATTAAGATGGAGATATCTACACCGCTATCTGTATAAACTTGGAAATATCTACACCGCTATCTGTATAAACATGGAAATATCAACACCGCTACATGTATAAACATGGAAATATAAGCACCGCTATCTGTATGAACATGGAAATATCTACACCGCTATCTGTATGAAAATGGAAATATCTACACCGCTATCTGTATGAACATGGAAATAGCTGCACCGCTATCTGTATGAACATGGAAATATCTACCTCACTATCTGTATGAACATGGAAATATCTTCTCGGCTATCTGTATGAACATGGATATATCTACACAGACATCTGTATGAACATGGATATATCTACACCGCTATCTGTATGAACATGGAAATATCTAAACCGCTCTCTGTGTAAACCTGCATACACCTTCACCGCAATCTGTATAAACATGGATATATCTACACAGCCATATGGATGAACATGGAAATATCTACACCGCTATCTGCATGAACATGGAAATAGCTTCACCGCTATCTTTATAAACATGGATATATCTACACAGCCATATGGATGAACATGGAAATATCTACACCGCTATCTGCATGAACATGGAAATAGCAACACCGCTATCTGTATGAACATGGAAATAACTACACCGCCATCTGTATGAACTTGGAAATATCTGCACCGCCATCTGTATGAACATATAAATATCTACACCGCCATCTGTATTAAGATGGAGATATCTACACCGCTATCTGTATAAACTTGGAAATATCTACACCGCTATCTGTATAAAAATGGAAATATCTACACCGCTATCTTTATAAACATGGAAATATCTACACCGCTACCTGTATAAACATGGAAATATCCGCACCGCTATCTGTATGAACATGGAAATATCAGCCCCTCTATCTGTATGAACATGGAAATATCTACACCACTATCTGTATGAGCATGGAAATATATTCACCGCCATCTGTATGAACATGGATATATCTACACAGCCATCTGGATGAACATGGAAGTATCTACACCGCTATCTGTATGAACATGGAAATATCTTCACCGCCATCTGTATGAACATGGATAAATCTACACAGCCATATGGATGAACATGGAAATATCTACACCGCTATCTGCATGAACATGGAAAGAGCTACACCGCTATCTATATGAACATGGAAATAGCTACACCGACATCTGTATGAACATGGAAATATCTGCACCGCCATCTGTATGAACATATAAATATCTACACCGCCATCTGTATTAAGATGGAGATATCTACACCGCTATCTGTATAAACTTGGAAATATCTACACCGCTATCGTATAAAAATGGAAATATCTACACCGCTATCTGTATAAACATGGAAATATCCACACCGCTACCAGTATAAACATGGAAATATCAGCACCGCTATCTGTATGAACATGGAAATATCTACACCGCTATCTGTTTGAACATGGAAATATCTAAACCGATATCTGCATGAAAATGGAAATATCTACACAGCTATCTGCATATACATGGTAATATCAACACCGCTATCTCTTTACACATGGAAATATCTACACCGCTATCTGTATGAACATGGAAATATCTACACCGCCATCTGTATGAATATGGAAATATCTGCACGGCCATCTGTATGAACATATAAATACCTACACCGCCATCTGTATTAAGATGGAGATATCTACACCGCTATCTGTATAAACATGGAAATATCTACACCGCTATCTGTATAAACATGGAAATATCTACACCGCTACCTGTATAAACATGGAAATATCAGCACCGCTATCTTTATGAACATGGAAATATCAGCCCCTCTATCTGTATGAACATGGAAATATCTTCTCCACTATCTGTATGAACATGGAAATATCTACACCGCTATCTGTACCAACATGGAAATATCTTTACCGCCATCTGTATGAAAATGGATATATCTACACACCCATCTGGATGAACATGGAAATATCTACACCGCTATCTGTATGAACATGGAAATATCTACACCGCTATCTGTGTAAACATGCAAACATCTTCACCGCTATCTGTATAAACATGGAAATATCTACACCGCTATCTGTATGAACATGGAAATATCTACACCGCTATCTTTTTGAACATGGAAATATCTACACCGCTATCTGCATGAAAATGGAAATATCTACACAGGAATCTGCATATACATGGAAATATCTACAAAGCTATCTCTATACACATGGAAATATCTACACCACTATCCGTATGAACATGGAAATATCTGTACCGCTATCTGTATGAACATGGAATTATCTTCACCACCATCTGTGTGAACATGGATATGTCTACACAGCCATCTGGATGAACATGGAAATATCTACACCGCTGTCTGTATGAACATGGAAATAGCTACACCACTATCTGTATGAACATGGAAATATCTACACCACTATCTGTATGAACATGGAAATATCTACACCGCTATCTGTATAAACATGGAAATATCCACACCGCTACCTGTATAAACATGGAAATATAAGCACCGCTATCTGTATGAACATGCAAATATCTACACCGCTATCTGTATGAACATATAAATATCTACACTGCCATCTGTATTAAGATGGAGATATCTACACCGCTATCTGTATAAACTTGGAAATATCTACACCGTTATCTGTATAAACATGGAAATATCCACACCGCTACCTGTATAAACATGGAAATATAAGCACCGCTATCTGTATGAACATGGAAATATCTACACCGCCATCTGTACGAACATGGAAATATCTACACCGCTATCTGTATGAACATGAAAATATAAGCACCGCTATCTGTATGAACATGGAAATATCTACACCGCCATCTGTACGAACATGGAAATATCTACACCGCTATCTGTATGAACATGGAAATAGCTGCACCGCTATCTGAATGAACATGGAAATACCTACAGCACTATCTGTATGAACATGGAAATATCTACACCGCTATCTGTATGAACATGGATATAT
Source organism: Gorilla gorilla gorilla (assembly GCF_029281585.2). Lineage (NCBI taxonomy): Eukaryota > Metazoa > Chordata > Mammalia > Primates > Hominidae > Gorilla > Gorilla gorilla. The sequence goes on from NC_073224.2 coordinate 3,136,436, forward strand.
CTACACAGCCATCAGGATGAACATGGAAATATCTTCACCGCCATCTGTATGAACATGGATATATCTACACAACCATCTGGATGAACATGGAAATATCTACACCGCTATCTGTATGAACATGGAAATATCTACACCGCTATCTGTGTAAACATGCATACATCTTCACCGCTATCTGTATAAACATGGATATATCTACACCACTATCTGTATGAACATGGAAATATCTACACCGCTATCTGTTTGAACATGGAAATATCTAAACCGCTATGTGCCTGAAAATGGAAATATCTGCAACGCCATCTGTATGAACATATTAATATCTACACCGCCAACTGTATTAAGATGGAGATATCTACACCGCTATCTGTATAAACTTGGAAATAACTACACCGCTATCTGTATAAACATGGAAATATCTACACCGCTATCTGTATAAACATGGAAATATCTGCACCGCTACCTGTATAAACATGGAAATATCAGCACCGCTATCTGTATGAACGTGGAAATAACTATACCGCTATCTGTATGAACATGGAAATAGCTACACCGCTATCTGTATGAACATGGAAATATCTACACCACTATCTGTATGAACATGGAAATATCTACACCGCTATCTCTATGAACATGGATATATCTACACAGCCATCTGGATGAACATGGAAATATCTACACCGTTATCTGTGTAAACATGCATACATCTTCACCGCTATCTGTATAAACAAGGAAATATCTACACCGCTATCTGTATGAACATGGAAATATCTACACCGCTATCTGTTTGAACATGGAAATATCTAAGCGGCTATCTGCATGAAAATGGAAATATCTACACTGCTATCTGCATATACATGGAAATATCTACACAGCTATCTCTTTGCGCATGGAAATAACTACACCGCTATCTGTATGAACATGGAAATATCTTCACCGCCATCTGTATGAACATGGATATATCTACACAGCCATCTGGATGAACATGGAAATATCTACACCGCTATCTGTATGAACATGGAAATATCTACACCGCTATCTTTATGAACATGGAAATATCTACACTGCTATCTGTACGAACATGGAAATATCTACACCGCTATCTGTATGAACATGGAAATAGCTGCACGGCTATCTGTATGAACATGGAAATATCTACACCACTATCTGTATGAACATGGAAATATCTGCACAGCCATCTGTATGAACATATAAATATCTACACCGCCATCTGTATTAAGATGGAGATATCTACATCCCTATCTGTATAAACCTGGAAATATCTACACAGCTATCTGTATAAACATGGAAATGTCTACACCGCTATCTGTATAATCTTGGAAATACCTACACCGCTACCTGTATAAACACGGAAATATCAGCACCGCTATCTGTATGAACATGGAAATATCAGCCCATCTATCTGTATGAACATGTTAATATCTACACCACTATCTGTATGAACATGGAAATATCTACACCGCTATCTGTATGAACATGGAAATATCTTCACCGCCATCTGTATGAACATGGATATATCTACACAGCCATCTGGATGAACATGGAAATATCTACACCGCTATGTGTATGAACTTGGAAATAGCTACACCGCTATCTGTATGAACATGGAAATATCTACACCACTATCTGTATGAACATGGAAATATCTACACCGCTATCTTTTTGAACATGGAAAAATCTACACCGTTATCTGCATGAAAATGGAAATATCTTCAGAGTTATCTGCATATACATGGAAATATCTACAAAGCTATCTCTTTACACATGGAAATAACTACACCACTATCTCTATAAACATGGAAATATCTACACCGCCATCTGTATGAACATATAAATAACTACACCGCCATCTGTATTAAGATGGAGATATCTACACCGCTATCTGTATAAACTTGGAAATATCTACACCGCTATCTGTATAAACGTGGAAATATCCACACCGCTATCTGTATAAACATGGAAATATCTACACCGCTACCTGTATAAACATGGAAATATAAGCACCGCTATCTGTATGAACATGGAAATATCTACACCGCTAACTGTACGAACTTGGAAATATATACACCGCTATCTGTATGAACATGGAAATAGCTGCACCGCTATCTGTATGAACATGGAAATATCTACACCACTATCTGTATGAACATGGAAATATCTTCACCGCTAACTGTATGAACATGGAATTATCTTCACCGCCATCTGTATGAACATGGATATGTCTACACAGCCATCTGGATGAACATGGAAATATCTACACCGCCATCTGTATGAACATGGAAATATCTACACCGCTATCTGTATGAACATGGAAATATCTACACCACTATCTGTATGAACATGGAAATATCTACACTGCTATCTGTATGAACATGGAAAAAGCTGCACCGCTATCTGTATTAAGATGGAGATATCTACACAGCTATCTGTATAAACATGGAAATATCTACACCGCTATCTCCATAAACATGGAAATGTCTACACCGCTATCTGTATAAACTTGGAAATACCTACACCGCTACCTGTATAAACATGGAAATATCAGCACCGCTATCTGTATGAACATGGAAATATCAGCCCATCTATCTGTATGAACATGGAAATATCTACACCACTATCTGTATGAACATGGAAATATCTACACCGCTATCTGTATGAACATGGAAATATCTTCACCGCCATCTGTATGAACATGGATATATCTACAGAGCCATCTGGATGAACATGGAAATATCTACACCACTATCTGTATGAACATGGAAATAGCTACACCGCTATCTGTATGAACATGGAAATATCTACCCCGCTATCTGTTTGAACATGGAAATATCTACACCGCTATCTGCATGAAAATGGAAATATCTACAGATATATCTGCATATACATGGAAATGTCTACAAAGCTATCTCTTTACACATGGAAATAACTACACCACTATCTCTGTAAACATGGAAATATCTACACCGCCATCTCTATGAACATGGAAATATCTGCACCGCCATCTGTATGAACATATAAATATCTACACCGCCATCTGTATTAAGATGGAGATATCTACACCGCTATCTGTATAAACTTGGAAATATCTACACCGCTATCTGTATAAACATGGAAATATCTACACCGCTAACTGTATAAACATGGAAATATAAGCACCGCTATCTGTATGAACATGGAAATATCTACACCGCTATCTGTACGAACTTGGAAATATCTACACCGCTATCTGTATGAACATGGAAATAGCTGCACCGCTATCTGTATGAACATGGAAATATCTACATCACTATCTGTATGGACATGGAAATATCTTCTCCGCTACCTGTATGAACATGGATATATCTACACAGCCATCTGTATGAACATGGATATATCTACACCGCTATCTGTATGAACATGGAAATATTTACACCGCTCTCTGTGTAAACATGCATTCATCTTCACCGCTATCTGTATAAAGATGGATAAGTCTACACAGCCATATGGATGAACATGGAAATATCTACACCGCTATCTGCATGAACATGGAAATAGCTACACCGCTATCTGTATGAACATGGAAATAGCTACACCGCCATCTGTATGAACTTGGAAATATCTGCACCGCCATCTGTATGAACATATAAATATCTACACCGCCATCTGTATTAGGATGGAGATATCTACACCGCTATGTGTATAAACTTGGAAATATCTACACCGCTATCTGTATAAAAATGGAAATATCTACACAGCTATCTGTATAAACATGGAAATATCCACACCGCTACCTGTATAAACATGGAAATATCAGCACAGCTATCTGTATGAACATAGAAATATCTACACCGCTATCTGTACGAACATGGAAATATCTACAGCGCTATCTGCATGAACATGGAAATAGCTACACCGCTATCTGTATGAACATGGAAATATCTACACCACTATCTGTATGAACATGGAAATAACTACACAGCTATCTGTGTAAACATGCATACTTCTTCACCGCTATCTGTATAAACATGGAAATACCTACACCGCTATCTGTATGAACATGGAAATATCTACACCGCTATCTGTATGAACATGGAAATATCTACACCACTATCTGTTTGAACATGGAAATATCTACACCGCTATCTACATGAAAATGGAAATATCTACACTGCTATCTGCATATACAATTAAAAATCTACACAGCTATCTCTTTACACATGGAAATAACTACACCGCTATCTGTATGAACATGGAAATATCTACACCGCCATCTGTATGAACATGGAAATATCTGCACGGCCATCTGTATGAACATATAAATATCTACACCGCCATCTGTATTAAGATGGAGATATCCACACCGCTACCTGTATAAACATGGAGATACCTACACCGCTATCTGTATGAACATGGAAATATCTAAACCGCTACCTGTATAAACATGGAAATATCAGCACCGCTATCTGTATGAACATGGAAATATCAGCCCCTCTATCTGTATGAACATGGAAATATCTACACCACTATCTGTATGAACATGGAAATAACTACACTGCTATCTGTATGAGCATGGAAATATCTTCACCGCCATCTCTATGAACATGGATATATCTACACAGCCATCTGGAAGAACATGGAAATATCTACACCGCTATCTGTATAAACATGGAAATATCTACACCGCTATCTGTATGAACATGGATATATCTACACAGCCATCTGGATGAACATGGAAATATCTACACCGTTATCTGTGTAAACATGCATACATCTTCACCGCTATCTGTATAAACAAGGAAATATCTACACCGCTATCTGTATGAACATGGAAATATCTACACCGCTATCTGTTTGAACATGGAAATATCTAAGCGGCTATCTGCATGAAAATGGAAATATCTACACTGCTATCTGCATATACATGGAAATATCTACACAGCTATCTCTTTGCGCATGGAAATAACTACACCGCTATCTGTATGAACATGGAAATATCTTCACCGCCATCTGTATGAACATGGATATATCTACACAGCCATCTGGATGAACATGGAAATATCTACACCGCTATCTGTATGAACATGGAAATATCTACACCGCTATCTTTATGAACATGGAAATATCTACACTGCTATCTGTACGAACATGGAAATATCTACACCGCTATCTGTATGAACATGGAAATAGCTGCACGGCTATCTGTATGAACATGGAAATATCTACACCACTATCTGTATGAACATGGAAATATCTGCACAGCCATCTGTATGAACATATAAATATCTACACCGCCATCTGTATTAAGATGGAGATATCTACATCCCTATCTGTATAAACCTGGAAATATCTACACAGCTATCTGTATAAACATGGAAATGTCTACACCGCTATCTGTATAATCTTGGAAATACCTACACCGCTACCTGTATAAACACGGAAATATCAGCACCGCTATCTGTATGAACATGGAAATATCAGCCCATCTATCTGTATGAACATGTTAATATCTACACCACTATCTGTATGAACATGGAAATATCTACACCGCTATCTGTATGAACATGGAAATATCTTCACCGCCATCTGTATGAACATGGATATATCTACACAGCCATCTGGATGAACATGGAAATATCTACACCGCTATGTGTATGAACTTGGAAATAGCTACACCGCTATCTGTATGAACATGGAAATATCTACACCACTATCTGTATGAACATGGAAATATCTACACCGCTATCTTTTTGAACATGGAAAAATCTACACCGTTATCTGCATGAAAATGGAAATATCTTCAGAGTTATCTGCATATACATGGAAATATCTACAAAGCTATCTCTTTACACATGGAAATAACTACACCACTATCTCTATAAACATGGAAATATCTACACCGCCATCTGTATGAACATATAAATAACTACACCGCCATCTGTATTAAGATGGAGATATCTACACCGCTATCTGTATAAACTTGGAAATATCTACACCGCTATCTGTATAAACGTGGAAATATCCACACCGCTATCTGTATAAACATGGAAATATCTACACCGCTACCTGTATAAACATGGAAATATAAGCACCGCTATCTGTATGAACATGGAAATATCTACACCGCTAACTGTACGAACTTGGAAATATATACACCGCTATCTGTATGAACATGGAAATAGCTGCACCGCTATCTGTATGAACATGGAAATATCTACACCACTATCTGTATGAACATGGAAATATCTTCACCGCTAACTGTATGAACATGGAATTATCTTCACCGCCATCTGTATGAACATGGATATGTCTACACAGCCATCTGGATGAACATGGAAATATCTACACCGCCATCTGTATGAACATGGAAATATCTACACCGCTATCTGTATGAACATGGAAATATCTACACCACTATCTGTATGAACATGGAAATATCTACACTGCTATCTGTATGAACATGGAAAAAGCTGCACCGCTATCTGTATTAAGATGGAGATATCTACACAGCTATCTGTATAAACATGGAAATATCTACACCGCTATCTCCATAAACATGGAAATGTCTACACCGCTATCTGTATAAACTTGGAAATACCTACACCGCTACCTGTATAAACATGGAAATATCAGCACCGCTATCTGTATGAACATGGAAATATCAGCCCATCTATCTGTATGAACATGGAAATATCTACACCACTATCTGTATGAACATGGAAATATCTACACCGCTATCTGTATGAACATGGAAATATCTTCACCGCCATCTGTATGAACATGGATATATCTACAGAGCCATCTGGATGAACATGGAAATATCTACACCACTATCTGTATGAACATGGAAATAGCTACACCGCTATCTGTATGAACATGGAAATATCTACCCCGCTATCTGTTTGAACATGGAAATATCTACACCGCTATCTGCATGAAAATGGAAATATCTACAGATATATCTGCATATACATGGAAATGTCTACAAAGCTATCTCTTTACACATGGAAATAACTACACCACTATCTCTGTAAACATGGAAATATCTACACCGCCATCTCTATGAACATGGAAATATCTGCACCGCCATCTGTATGAACATATAAATATCTACACCGCCATCTGTATTAAGATGGAGATATCTACACCGCTATCTGTATAAACTTGGAAATATCTACACCGCTATCTGTATAAACATGGAAATATCTACACCGCTAACTGTATAAACATGGAAATATAAGCACCGCTATCTGTATGAACATGGAAATATCTACACCGCTATCTGTACGAACTTGGAAATATCTACACCGCTATCTGTATGAACATGGAAATAGCTGCACCGCTATCTGTATGAACATGGAAATATCTACATCACTATCTGTATGGACATGGAAATATCTTCTCCGCTACCTGTATGAACATGGATATATCTACACAGCCATCTGTATGAACATGGATATATCTACACCGCTATCTGTATGAACATGGAAATATTTACACCGCTCTCTGTGTAAACATGCATTCATCTTCACCGCTATCTGTATAAAGATGGATAAGTCTACACAGCCATATGGATGAACATGGAAATATCTACACCGCTATCTGCATGAACATGGAAATAGCTACACCGCTATCTGTATGAACATGGAAATAGCTACACCGCCATCTGTATGAACTTGGAAATATCTGCACCGCCATCTGTATGAACATATAAATATCTACACCGCCATCTGTATTAGGATGGAGATATCTACACCGCTATGTGTATAAACTTGGAAATATCTACACCGCTATCTGTATAAAAATGGAAATATCTACACAGCTATCTGTATAAACATGGAAATATCCACACCGCTACCTGTATAAACATGGAAATATCAGCACAGCTATCTGTATGAACATAGAAATATCTACACCGCTATCTGTACGAACATGGAAATATCTACAGCGCTATCTGCATGAACATGGAAATAGCTACACCGCTATCTGTATGAACATGGAAATATCTACACCACTATCTGTATGAACATGGAAATAACTACACAGCTATCTGTGTAAACATGCATACTTCTTCACCGCTATCTGTATAAACATGGAAATACCTACACCGCTATCTGTATGAACATGGAAATATCTACACCGCTATCTGTATGAACATGGAAATATCTACACCACTATCTGTTTGAACATGGAAATATCTACACCGCTATCTACATGAAAATGGAAATATCTACACTGCTATCTGCATATACAATTAAAAATCTACACAGCTATCTCTTTACACATGGAAATAACTACACCGCTATCTGTATGAACATGGAAATATCTACACCGCCATCTGTATGAACATGGAAATATCTGCACGGCCATCTGTATGAACATATAAATATCTACACCGCCATCTGTATTAAGATGGAGATATCCACACCGCTACCTGTATAAACATGGAGATACCTACACCGCTATCTGTATGAACATGGAAATATCTAAACCGCTACCTGTATAAACATGGAAATATCAGCACCGCTATCTGTATGAACATGGAAATATCAGCCCCTCTATCTGTATGAACATGGAAATATCTACACCACTATCTGTATGAACATGGAAATAACTACACTGCTATCTGTATGAGCATGGAAATATCTTCACCGCCATCTCTATGAACATGGATATATCTACACAGCCATCTGGAAGAACATGGAAATATCTACACCGCTATCTGTATAAACATGGAAATATCTACACCGCTATCTGTATGAACATGGAAATATCTACAGCACTATCTGTATGAACATGGAAATATCTACACTTCTATCTCTATGAACATGGATATATCTACACAGCCATCTGGATGAACATGGAAATATCTACACCGCTATCTGTATGAACATGGAAATATATACACCACTATCTGTGTAGACATGCATACATCTTCACCGCTATCTGTATAAACATGGATATATCTACACCGCTATCTGTATGAACATGGAAATATCTACACCGCTATCTGTTTGAACATGGAAATATCTAAACCGCTATCAGCATGAAAATGGAAATAACTACACAGCTATCTGCATATACATGGAAATAACTACACCGCTATCTGTATGAACATGGAAATATCTGCACGGCCATCTGTATGAACATATAAATATCTACACCGCCATCTGTATTAAGGTGGAGATATCTACACCGCTATCTGTATAAACATGGAAATATCAACACCGCTATCTGTATAAACATGGAAATGTCTACACCGCTATCTGTATAGACTTGGAAATATCTACACCGCTACCTGTATAAACATGGAAAAATCAGCACCGCTATCTGTATGAACATGGAAATATCAGCCCATCTATCTGTATGAAAATGGAAATATCTACACCACTATCTGTATGAACATGGAAATATCTACACTGCTATCTGTATGAACATGGAAATATCTTCACCGCCTTCTGTATGAACATGGATATATCTACACAGCCATTTGGAAGAACATGGAAATATCTTCACCGCTATCTGTATGAACATGGAAATAGCTACACCGCTATCTGTATGAACATGGAAATATCTACACCACTATCTGTATGAACATGGAAATATCTACACCGCTATCTGCTTGAACATGGAAATATCTACACCGCTACCTGTATAAACATGGAAATATAAGCACCGCTATCTGTATGAACATGGAAATATCTACACCGCTATCTGTACGAACTTGGAAATATCTACACCGCTATCTGTATGAACATGGAAATAGCTGCACCGCTATCTGTATGAACATGGAAATATCTTCTCCGCTATCTGTATGAACATGGATATATCTACACAGCCATCTGTACGAACATGGATATATCTACACCGCTATCTGTATGAACATGGAAATATCTACACCGCTCTCTGTGTAAACATGCATACATCTTCACCGCTATCTGTATAATCATGGATATATCTACACAGCCATATGGATGAACATGGAAATATCTACACCACTATCTGCATGAACATGGAAATAGCTACACCGCTATCTGTATGAACATTTAAATAGCTACACCGCCATCTGTATGAACTTGGAAATATCTGCACCGCAATCTGTATGAACATATAAATATCTACACCGCCATCTGTATTAAGATGGAGATATCTACACCGCTATCTGCATAAACTTGGAAATATCTACACCTCTATCTGTATAAAAATGGAAATATCTACACCGCTATCTGTATAAACATGGAAATATCCACACCGCTACCTGTATAAACATGGAAATATCTACACCGCTATCTGCATGAACAAGGGAATAGCTACACCGCTATCTGTATGAACATGGAAATATCTACACCACTATCTGTATGAACATGGAAATAGCTACACAGCTATCTGTGTAAACATGCATACTTCTTCACCGCTATCTGTATAAACATGGAAATATCTACACCGCTATCTGTATGAACATGGAAATATCTACACCGCTCTCTGTATGAACATGGAAATATCTACACCACGATCTGTTTGAACATGGAAATATCTACACCGCTATCTGCATGAAAATGGAAATATCTACACTGCTATCTGCATATACATTTAAAAATCTACACAGCTATCTCTTTACAAATGGAAATAACTACACCGCTATCTGTATGAACATGGAAATATCTACACCACCATCTGTATGAACATGGAAATATCTGCACCGCCATCTGTATGAACATATAAATATCTACACCGCCATCTGTATTAAGATGGAGATATCTACACCGCTACCTGTATAAACATGGAAATATCTACACCGCTATCTGTATGAACATGGAAATATCTACACCGCTACCTGTATAAACATGGAAATATCAGCACCGCTATCTGTATGAACATGGAAATAGCAGCCCCTCTATCTGTATGAACATGGAAATATCTACACCACTATCTGTATGAACATGGAAATAACTACACGGCTATCTGCATGAGCATGGAAATACCTTCACTGCCATCTGTATGAACATGGATATATCTACACAGCCATCTGGATGAACATGGAAATATCTACATCGCTATCTGTATAAACATGGAAATATCTACACCGCTATCTGTATGAACATGGAAATATCTACAGCACTATCTGTATGAACATGGAAATATCTACACTGCTATATCTATGAACATGGATATATCTACACAGCCATCTGGATGAACATGGAAATATCTACACCGCTATCTGTATGAACATGGAAATATATACACCGCTATCTGTGTAGACATGCATACATCTTCACCGCTATCTGTATAAACATGGATATATCTACAGCGCTATCTGTATGAACATGGAAATATCTACACCGCTATCTGTTTGAACATGCTAATATCTAAACCGCTATCTGCATGAAAATGGAAATATCTACACAGCTATCTGCATATGCATAGAAATAACTACACCGCTATGTGTATGAACATGGAAATATCTGCACGGCCATCTGTATGAACATATAAATATCTACACCGCCATCTGTATTAAGGTGGAGATATCTACACTGCTATCTGTATAAACATGGAAATATCAGCCCATCTATCTGTATGAAAATGGAAATATCTACACCACTATCTGTATGAACATGGAAATATCTACACCTCTATCTGTATGAACATGGAAATATCTTCACCGCCTTCTGTATGAACATGGATATATCTTCACAGCCATTTGGAAGAACATGGAAATATCTACACCGCTATCTGTATGAAAATGGAAATAGATACACCGCTATCTGTATGAACATGGAAATATCTACAACACTATCTGTATGAACATGGAAATATCTACACCGCTATCTGTATGAACATGGAAATATCTACACCGCTATCTGCATGAAAATGGAAATATCTACACAGCTATCTGCATATACATGGAAATATCTACAAAGCTATCTCTTTACACATGGAAATAACTACACCACTATCTCTATAAACATGGAAATATCTACACCGCCATCTCTATGAACATGGAAATATCTGCACCGGCCTCTGTATGAACATATAAATATCTACACCGCCATCTGTATAAAGATGGAGATATCTACACCGCTATCTGTATAAACTTGGAAATATCTACACCGCTATCTGTATAAACATGGAAATATCTACACCGCAATCTGTATAAACATGGAAATATCTACACCGCTACCTGTATAAACATGGAAATATAAGCACCGCTATCAGTATGAAAATGGAAATATCTACACAGCTATCTACATGTACTTGGAAATATCTACACAGCTATCTCTTTACACATGCAAATATCTACACCGCTATCTGTATGAACATGGAAATATCTACTCCGCCATCTGTATGAACATGGAAATATCTGAACGGCCATCTGAATGAACATATAAATATCTACACCGCCATCTGTATTAAGATGGAGATATCTACACCGCTATCTGTATAAACATGGAAATATCTACAGCGCTATCTGTGTAAACATGGAAATATCTACACTGCTACCTGTATAAACATGGAAATATACGCACCGCTAACTGTATGAACATGGAAATATCAGCCCCTCTATCTGTATGAACATGGAAATATCTACACCACTATCTGTATGAACATGGGAATATCTACACCGCTATCTGCATGAACATGGAATTATCTTCACCACCATCTGTGTGAACATGGATATGTCTACACAGCCATCTGGATGAACATGGAAATATCTACACCGCTATCTGTTTGAATATGGAAATATCTAAACCGCTATCTGCATGAAAATGGAAATATCTACACCGCTATCTGTATGAACATGGAAATAGCTACACCGCTATCTGTATGAACATGGAAATATCTACAGCACTATCTGTATGAATATGGAAATATCTACACCGCTATCTGAATGAACATGGATATATCTACACAGCCATCTGGATGTACATGGAAATATCTAAACCGCTATCTGTATGAACATATAAATATCTACACCACCATCTGTATAAAGATGGAGATTTCTACACCGCTATCTGTATAAACATGGAAATATCTACACCGTTATCTGTATAAACATGGAAATATCTACACCGCTGTCTTTATAAACATGGAAATATCTACTCCACTACCTGTATAAACATGGAAATATCAGCACCGCTATCAGTATGAACATGGAAATATCAGCCCCTCTATCTGAATGAACATGGAAATATCTACACCACTATTTGTGTAAACATGGAAATATCTACACTGCTATCTGTATGAGCATGGAAATATCTTCACCGCCATCTGTATGAACATGGATATACCTACACAGCCATCTGGATGAACATGGAATTATCTACACTGCTATCTGTATGAACATGGAAATATCTTCACCGCTATCTGTATGAACATGGATATATCTACACAGCCATATGGATGAACATGGAAATATCTACACCGCTATCTGCATGAACATGGAAATAGCTACACCGCTATGTGTATGAACATGGAAATAGCTACACTGTCATCTGTTTGAACATGGAAATATCTGTACCGCCATCTGTATGAACATATAAATATCTACACGGCCATCTGTATTAAGATGGAGATATCTACACCGCTATCTGTATAAACTTGGAAATATCTACACCGCTATCTGTATAAAAATGGAAATATCTACACCGCTATCTGTATGAACATGGAAATAGCTACAGAGCTATCTGTGTAAACATGCATACTTCATCACCGCTATCTGTATAAACATGGAAATATCTACACCGCTATCTGTATAAACATGGAAATATCTACACCGCTATCTGTATGAACATGGAAATATCTACACCGCTATCTGTTTGAACATGGAAATATCTACACCGCTATCTGCATGAAAATGGAAATATCTACACTGCTATCTGCATATACATTTAAATACCTATACAGCTATCTCTTTACACATGGAAATAACTACACCGCTATCTGTTTGAACATGGAAATATCTACACCGCTGTCTGCATGAAAATGGAAATATCTACACAGGTATCTGCATATACATGGTAATATCTACACCGCTATCTCTTTACACATGGAAATATCTACACCGCTATCTGTATGAACATGGAAATATCTACACCGCCATCTGTATGAACATGGAAATATCTGCACGGCCATCTGTATGAACATATAAATACCTACACCGCCATCTGTATTAAGATGGAGATATCTACACCGCTATCTGTATAAACATGGAAATATCTACACCGCTACCTGTATAAACATGGAAATATCACCACCGCTATCTGTATGAACATGGAAATATCAGCCCCTCTATCTGTATGAACATGGAAATATCTACACCTCTATCTGTATGAACATGGAAATATCTACACCGCTATCTGTACCAACATGGAAATATCTTCACCGACATCTGTATGAACATGGATATATCTACACACCCATGTGGATGAACATGGAAATATCTTCACCGCCATCTGTATGAACATGGAATTATCTTCACCACCATCTGTGTGAACATGGATATGTCTACACAGCCATCTGGATGAACATGGAAATATCTACAACGCTATCTGTATGAACATGGAAATAGCTACACCACTATCTGTATGAACATGGAAATATCTACACCACTATCTGTATGAACATGGAAATATCTTCACCGCCATCTGTATGAACATGGATATATCTACACAACCATCTGGATGAACATGGAAATATCTACACCGCTATCTGTATGAACATGGAAATATCTACACCGCTATCTGTATAAACATGGAAATATCTACACCGCTATCTGTATGAACTTGGAAATATCTACACCGCTACCTGTATAAACATGGAAATATAAGCACCGCTATCTGTATGAACATGGAAATATCTACACCGCTATCAGTACGAACATGGAAATATCTACACCGCTATCTGTATGAACATGGAAATAGCTGCACGGCTATCTTTATGAACATGGAAATATCTACACCACTATCTGTATGAACATGGAAATATCTGCACGGCCATCTGAATGAACATATAAATATCTACACCGCCATCTGTATTAAGATGGAGATATCAACAGCGCTATCTGTATAAACCTGGAAATATCTACACCGCTATCTGTATAAACATGGAAATGTCTACACCGCTATCTGTATAAACTTGGAAATACCTACACCGCTACCTGTATAAACATGGAAATATCAGCACCGCTATCTGTATGAACATGGAAATAACAGCCCATCTATCTGTATGAACATGGAAATATCTACACCACTATCTGTATGAACATGGAAATATCTACACCGCTATCTGTATGAACATGGAAATATCTTCACCGCCATATGTATGAACATGGATATATCTACACAGCCATCTGGATGAACATGGAAATATCTACACCGCTATCTGTATGAACATGGAAATAGCTACACCGCTATCTGTATGAACATGGAAATATCTACACCACTATCTGTATGAACATGGAAATATCTACACCGCTATCTGTTTGAACATGGAAATATCTACACCGCTATCTGCATGAAAATGGAAATATCTACAGAGCTATCTGCATATACATGGAAATATCTACAAAGCTATCTCTTTAAACATGGAAATAACTTCACCACTATCTCTATAAACATGGAAATATCTACACCGCCATCTCTATGAACATGGAAATATCTGCACCGCCATCTGTATGAACATATAAATAACTACACCGCCATCTGTATTAAGATGGAGATATCTACACCGCTATCTGTATAAACTTGGAAATATCTACACCGCTATCTGTATAAACATGGAAATATCTACACCGCTATCTGTATAAACATGGAAATATCTACACCGCTACCTGTATAAACATGGAAATATAAGCACCGCTATCTGTATGAACATGGAAATATCTACACCGCTATCTGTACGAACTTGGAAATATCTACACCGCTATCTGTATGAACATGGATATAGCTGCATCGCTATCTGTATGAACATGGAAATACCTACACCACTATCTGTATGAACATGGAAATATCTTCACCGCTAACTGTATGAACATGGAATTATCTTCACCGCCATCTGTATAAACATGGAAATGTCTACACCGCTATCAGTATAAACTTGGAAATACCTACACCGCTACCTGTATAAACATGGAAATATCAGCACCGCTATCTGTATGAACATTGAAATATCTACACCACTATCTGTATGAACATGGAAATATCTACACCGCTATCTGTTTGAACATGGAAATATCTACACCGCTATCTGCATGAAAATGGAAATATTTACAGATATATCTGCATATACATGGAAATATCTAAAAAGCTATCTCTTTACACATGGAAATAACTACACCACTATCTCTATAAACATGGAAATATCTACACCGCCATCTCTATGAACATGGAAATACCTGCACTGCCATCTGTATGAACATATAAATATCTACACCGCCATCTGTATAAAGATGGAGATATCTACACCGCTATCTGTATAAACTTGGAAATATATACACCGCTATCTGTATAAACATGGAAATATCTACACCGCTCCCGGTATAAACATTGAAATATAAGCACCGCTATCTGTATGAACATGGAAATATCTACACCGCTATCTGTACGAACTTGGAAATATCTACACCGCTATCTGTATGAACATGGAAATAGCTGCACTGCTATCTGTATGAACATGGAAATATCTACATCACTATCTGTATGAACATGGAAATACCTTCTCCGCTATCTGTATGAACATGGATATATCTACACAGCCATCTGTATGAACATGGATATGTCTACACCGCTATCTGTATGAACATGGAAATATCTACACCGCTATCTGTGTAAACATGCATACATCTTCACCGCTATCTGTATGAACATGGATATATCTACACAGCCATATGGATGAACATGGAAATATCTACAACGCTATCTGCATGAACATGGAAATACCTACACCGCTATCTGTATGAACATGGAAATAGCTACACCGCCATCTGTATGAACTTGGAAATATCTGCACCGCCATCTGTATGAACATATAAATATCAACACCGCCATCTGTATTAAGATGGAGATATCTACACCGCTATCTGTATAAACTTGGAAATATCTACACCGCTATCTGTATAAAAATGGAATTATCTACACCGCTATCTGTATAAACATGGAAATATCCACACCGCTACCTGTATAAACATGGAAATATCAGCACAGCTATCTGTATGAACATGGAAATATCTACACCGCTATCTGTACGAACATGGAAATATCTATACCGCTATCTGCATGAACATGGAAATAGCTACACCGCTATCTGTAGGAACATGGAAATATCTACACCACTATCTGTATGAACATGGAAATAGCTACACAGCTATCTGTGTAAACATGAATACTTCTTCACAGCTATCTGTATAAACATGGATATATCTACACAGCCATGTGGATGAACATGGAAATATCTACACCGCTATCTGTATGAACATGGAAATAGCTACACCGCTATCTGTATGAACATGGAAATATCTACACCACTATCTGTTTGAACATGGAAATATCTACACCGCTATCTGTATGAAAATGGAAATACCTACACTGCTATCTGCATATACATTTAAAAATCTACACAGCTATCTCATTACACATGGAAATAACTACACCGCTATCTGTATGAACATGGAAATATCTACACCGCCATCTGTATGAACATGGAAATATCTGCACGGCCATCTATATGAACATATAAATATCTACACCGCCATCTGTATTAAAATGGAGATATCTACACTGCTGCCTGTATAAACATGGAAATATCTACACCGCTATCTGTATGAACATGGAAATATCTACACCGCTACCTGTATAAACATGGAAATATCAGCACCGCTATCTGTATGAACATGGAAATATCAGCCCCTCTATCTGTATGAACATGGAAATATCTACACCACTATCTGTATGAACATGGAAATATCTACACTGCTATCTGTATGAGCATGGAAATATCTTCACCGCCATCTGTATGAACATGGATATATCTACACAGCCATCTGTATTAACATGGAAATATCTACACCGCTATCTGTATAAACATGGAAATATCTACAACGCTATCTGTAAGAACATGGAAATATCTACAGCACTATCTGTATGAACATGGAAATTTCTACACTGCTATCTCTATGAACATGGATATATCTACACAGCCATCTGGATGAACATGGAAATATCTACACCACTATATGTATGAACATGGAAATATATACACCGCTATCTGTGTAGACATGCATACATCTTCACCGCTATCTGTATAAACATGGATATATCTACACCGCTATCTGTATGAACATGGGAATATCTACATCGCTATCTGTTTGAACATGGAAATATCTAAACCGCTATCTGCATGATAATGGAAATATCTACACAGCTATCTGTTTGAAGATGGAAATATATACACCGCTATCTGCATGAAAATGGAAATATCTACACAGCTATCTGCATATTCATGGAAATATCTACAAAGCTATCTCTTTACACATGGAAATATCTACACCACTATCTGTATGAACATGGAAATATCTATACCGATATCTGTATGAACATGGAATTATCTTCACCACCATCTGTGTGAACATGGATATGTCTACACAGCCATCTGGATGAACATGGACATACCTACACCGCTATCTACATGAACATGGAAATAGCTACATCGCTATCTGTATGAACATGGAAATATCTACACCACTATCTGTATGAACATGGACATATCTACACGGCTATCTCTATGAACATGGATATATCAACACAGCCATCTGGATGAACATGGAAATATCTACACCTCTATCTGTGTAAACATGCATACATCTTCACCGCTATCTGTATAAACATGGAAATAACTACACCGCTATCTGTATGAACATGGAAATATCTACACGGCTGTTTGAACATGGAAATATCTGAACCGCTATCTGCATGAAAATGGAAATATCTGCAGCGCCATCTGTATGAACATATAAATATCTACACCGCCATCTGTATTAAGATGGAGATATCTACACCGCTATCTGTATAAACTTGGAAATATCTACACCGCTATCTGTATAAACATGGAAATATAAGCACCGCTATCTGTATGAACATGGAAATATCTACACCGCTATCTGTACGAACATGGATAGATCTACACCGCTATCTGTATGAACATGGAAATAGCTGCACCGCTATCTGTATGAACATGGAAATATCTACAGCACTATCTGTACGAACATGGAAATATCTACACCGCTATCTGTATGAACATGGATATATCTACACAGCCATCAGGATGAACATGGAAATATCTTCACCGCCATCTGTATGAACATGGATATATCTACACAACCATCTGGATGAACATGGAAATATCTACACCGCTATCTGTATGAACATGGAAATATCTACACCGCGATCTGTGTAAACATGCATACATCTTCACCGCTATCTGTATAAACATGGATATATCTACACCACTATCTGTATGAACATGGAAATATCTACACCGCTATCTGTTTGAACATGGAAATATCTAAACCGCTATCTGCCTGAAAATGGAAATATCTGCACCGCCATCTGTATGAACATATAAATATCTACACCGCCAACTGTATTAAGATGGAGATATCTACACCGCTATCTGTATAAACTTGGAAATATCTACACCGCTATCTGTATAAACATGGAAATATCTACACCGCTATCTGTATAAACATGGAAATATCTGCACCGCTACCTGTATAAACATGGAAATATCTGCACCGCTAATTGTATGAATGTGGAAATATCTACACGGCTATCTGTACGAACATGGAAATACCTACACCGCTATCTGTATGAACATGGAAATAGCTACACCGCTATCTGTATGAACATGGAAATATCTACACCACTATCTGTATGAACATGGAAATATCTACACCGCTATCTCTATGAACATGGATATATCTACACAGCCATCTGGATGAACACGGAAATATCTACACCGTTATCTGTGTAAACATGCATACTTCTTCACCGCTATCTGTATAAACATTTATGTATCTACCCAGCCATATGGATGAACATGGAAATATCTACACCGCTACCTGCGTGAACATGGAAATAGCTACACCGCTATCTGTATGAACATGGAAATAGCTACACCGCCATCTGTATGAACTTGGAAATATCTGCACCGCCATCTGTATGAACATATAAATATCTACACCGCCATCTGTATTAAGATGGAGATATCTACACCGCTATCTGTATAAACTTGGAAATATCTACACCGCTATCTGTATAAAAATGGAATTATCTACACCGCTATCTGTATAAACATGGAAATATCCACACCCCTACCTGTATAAACATGGAAATATCAGCACAGCTATCTGTATGAACATGGAAATATCTACACCGCTATCTGTACGAACATGGAAATATCTACACCGCTATCTGCATGAACATGGAAATAGCTACACCGCTATCTGTATGAACATGGAAATATCTACACCACTATCTGTATGAACATGGAAATAGCTACACAGCTATCTGTGTAAACATGAATTCTTCTTCACCGCTATCTGTATAAACATGGAAATAACCACACCGCTATCTGTATGAACATGGAAATATCTACACCGCTATCTGTATGAACATGGAAATATCTACACCACTATCTGTTTGAACATGGAAATATCTACACCGCTATCTGTATGAAAATGGAAATACCTACACTGCTATCTGCATATACATTTAAAAATCTACACAGCTATCTCTTTACACATGGAAATAACTACACCGCTATCTGTATGAACATGGAAATATCTACACCGCCATCTGTATGAACATGGAAATATCTGCACGGCCATCTGTATGAACATATAAATATCTACACCGCCATCTGTATTAAAATGGAGATATCTACACCGCTACCTGTATAAACATGGAAATATCTACACCGCTATCTGTATGAACATGGAAATATCTACACCGCTACCTGTATAAACATGGAAATATCAGCACCGCTATCTGTATGAACATGGAAATATCAGCCCCTCTATCTGTATGAACAAGGAAATATCTACACCACTATCTGTATGAACATGGAAATATCTACACTGCTATCTGTATGAGCATGGAAATATCTTCACCGCCATCTGTATGAACATGGATATATCTACACAGCCATCTGGATGAACATGGAAATATCTACACCGCTATCTGTATAAACATGGAAATATCTACACCGCTGTCTGTATGAACAAGGAAATATCTACAGCACTATCTGTATGAACACGGAAATATCTACACTGCTATCTGTATGAACATGGATATATCTACACAGCCATCTGGATGAACATGGAAATATCTACCCCGCTATATGTATGAACATGGAAATATATACACCGCTATCTGTGTAGATATGCATACATCTTCACCGCTATCTGTATGAACATGGAAATATCTACACCGCTATCTGTACGAACTTGGAAATATCTACACCGCTATCTGTATGAACATGGAAATAGCTGCACCGCTATCTGTATGAACATGGAAATATCTACACCACTGTCTGTATGAACATGGAAATATCTTCACCGCTAACTGTATGAACATGGAATTATCTTCACCGCCATCTGTATGAACATGGATATGTCTACACAGCCATCTGGATGAACATGGAAATATCTACACCGCTATCTGTATTAACATGGAAATATCTACACCGCTATCTGTATGAACATGGAAATATCTACACCACTATCTGTATGAACTTGGAAATATCTACACCGCTATCTGTATGAACGTGGAAATATCTTCACCGCCGTCTGTATGAAGATGGATATATCTACACAGCCATCTGGATGAACATGGAAATATCTACAACGCTATCTGTATAAACATGGAAATATCTACACCGCTATCTGTATGAACATGGAAATATCTGCACGGCCATCTGTATGAACATATAAATATCTACACCGCCATCTGTATTAAGGTGGAGATATCTACACTGCTATCTGTATAAACATGGAAATATCAGCCCGTCTATCTGTATGAAAATGGAAATATCTACACCACTATCTGTATGAACATGGAAATATCTACACTGCTATCTGTATGAACATGGAAATATCTTCACCGCCTTCTGTATGAACATGGATATATCTACACAGCCATCTGGATGAACATGGAAATATCTACACCGCTATGTGTATGAACATGGAAATAGCTACACCGCTATCTGTATGAACATGGAAATATCTACACCAATATCTGTATGAACATGGAAATATCTTCTCCGCTATCTGTATGAACATGGATATATCTACACAGCCATCTGTATGAACATGGATATATCTACACCGTTATCTGTATGAACGTATAAATATCTACACCGCCATCTGTATAAAGATGGAGATATCTACACCGCTATCTGTATAAACTTGGAAATATCTACACCGCTATCTGTATAAACATGGAAATATCTACACCGCTATCTGTATAAACATGGAAATATCTACACCGCTACCTGTATAAACATGGAAATATAAGCACCGCTATCTGTATGAACATGGAAATATCTACACCGCTATCTGTACGAACTTGGAAATATCTACACCGCTATCTGTATGAACATGGAAATAGCTGCACCGCTATCTGTATGAACATGGAAATATCTACACCACTATCTGTATGAACATGGAAATATCTGCACGGCCATCTGTATGAACATATAAATATCTACACCGCCATCTGTATTAAGATGGAGATATCTACACCGATATCTGTATAAACTTGGAAATATCTACACCGCTATCTGTATAAACAAGGAAATATCTACACCGCTATCTGTATAAACATGGAAATATCTACACCGCTACCTGTATAAACATGGAAATATCTACACCGCTACCTGTATAAACATGGAAATATAAGCACCGCTATCTGTATGAACATGGAAATATGTACACCGCTATCTGTACGAACTGGGAAATATCTACACCGCTATCTGTATGAACATGGAAAAAGCTGCACCGCTATCTGTATGAACATGGAAATATCTACACCACTATCTGTATGAACATGGAAATATCTGCACGGCCATCTGTATGAACATATAAATATCTACACCGCCATCTGTATTAAGATGGAGATATCTACACCGCTATCTGTATAAACATGGAAATATCTACACCGCTATCTGTATAAACATGGAAATGTCTACACCGCTATCTGTATAAACTTGGAAATACCTACACCGCTACCTGTATAAACATGGAAATATCAGCACCGCTATCTGTATGAACATGGAAATATCAGCCCATCTATCTGTATGAACATGGAAATATCTTCACCGCCATCTGTATGAACATGGATATATCTACACAGCCATCTGTATGAACATGGAAATATCTACACCGCTATCTGTATGAACATGGAAATAGGTACACCGCTATCTGTATGAACATGGAAATATCTACACCGCTATCTGTTTGAACATGGAAATATCTACACCGCTATCAGCATGAAAATGGAAATATCTACAGATATATCTGCATATACATGGAAATATCTACAAAGCTATCTCTTTACACATGGAAATAACTACACCACTATCTCTATAAACATGGAAATATCTACACCGCCATCTCTATGAACATGGAAATATCTGCACCGCCATCTGTATGAACATATAAATATCTACACCGCCATCTGTATTAAGATGGAGATATCTACACCGCTATCTGTATAAACTTGGAAATATCTACACCGCTATCTGTATAAACATGGAAATATCAACACCGCTACATGTATAAACATGGAAATATAAGCACCGCTATCTGTATGAACATGGAAATATCTACACCGCTATCTGTATGAAAATGGAAATATCTACACCGCTATCTGTATGAACATGGAAATAGCTGCACCGCTATCTGTATGAACATGGAAATATCTACCTCACTATCTGTATGAACATGGAAATATCTTCTCCGCTATCTGTATGAACATGGATATATCTACACAGCCATCTGTATGAACATGGATATATCTACACCGCTATCTGTATGAACATGGAAATATCTACACCGCTCTCTGTGTAAACATGCATACACCTTCACCGCTATCTGTATAAACATGGATATATCTACACAGCCATATGGATGAACATGGAAATATCTACACCGCTATCTGCATGAACATGGAAATAGCAACACCGCTATCTGTATGAACATGGAAATAACTACACCGCCATCTGTATGAACTTGGAAATATCTGCACCGCCATCTGTATGAACATATAAATATCTACACCGCCATCTGTATTAAGATGGAGATATCTACACCGCTATCTGTATAAACTTGGAAATATCTACACCGCTATCTGTATAAAAATGGAAATATCTACACCGCTATCTTTATAAACATGGAAATATCTACACCACTACCTGTATAAACATGGAAATATCCGCACCGCTATCTGTATGAACATGGAAATATCAGCCCCTCTATCTGTATGAACATGGAAATATCTACACCACTATCTGTATGAGCATGGAAATATGTTCACCGCCATCTGTATGAACATGGATATATCTACACAGCCATCTGGATGAACATGGAAGTATCTACACCGCTATCTGTATGAACATGGAAATATCTTCACCGCCATCTGTATGAACATGGATAAATCTACACAGCCATATGGATGAACATGGAAATATCTACACCGCTATCTGCATGAACATGGAAAGAGCTACACCGCTATCTATATAAACATGGAAATAGCTACACCGCCATCTGTATGAACATGGAAATATCTGCACCGCCATCTGTATGAACATATAAATATCTACACCGCCATCTGTATTAAGATGGAGATATCTACACCGCTATCTGTATAAACTTGGAAATATCTACACCGCTATCGTATAAAAATGGAAATATCTACACCGCTATCTGTATAAACATGGAAATATCCACACCGCTACCAGTATAAACATGGAAATATCAGCACCGCTATCTGTATGAACATGGAAATATCTACACCGCTATCTGTTTGAACATGGAAATATCTAAACCGATATCTGCATGAAAATGGAAATATCTACACAGCTATCTGCATATACATGGTAATATCAACACCGCTATCTCTTTACACATGGAAATATCTACACCGCTATCTGTATGAACATGGAAATATCTACACCGCCATCTGTATGAATATGGAAATATCTGCACGGCCATCTGTATGAACATATAAATATCTTCACCGCCAACTGTATTAAGATGGATGTATCTACACCGCTATCTGTATAAACTTGGAAATATCTACACCGCTATCTGTATAAACATGGAAATATCTACACCGCTATCTGTATAAACATGGAAATATCTGCACCGCTACCTGTATAAACATGGAAATATCAGCACCGCTATCTGTATGAACGTGGAAATATCTATACCGCTATCTGTACGAACATGGAAACACCTACACCGCTATCTGTATGAACATGGAAATAGCTACACCGCTATCTGTATGAACATGGAAATATCTACACCACTATCTGTATGAACATGGAAATATCTACACCGCTATCTCTATGAACATGGATATATCTACACAGCCATCTGGATGAACATGGAAATATCTACACCGTTATCTGTGTAAACATGCATACATCTTCACCGCTATCTGTATAAACATGGAAATATCTACACCGCTATCTGTATGAACATGGAAATATCTACACCGCTATCTGTTTGAACATGGAAATATCTAAGCGGCTATCTGCATGAAAATGGAAATATCTACACTGCTATCTGCATATACATGGAAATATCTACACAGCTATCTCTTTGCGCATGGAAATAACTACACCGCTATCTGTATGAACATGGAAATATCTTCACCGCCATCTGGATGAACATGGAAATATCTACACCGCTATCTGTATGAACATGGAAATATCTACACCGCTATCTGTATGAACATGGAAATATCTACACTGCTATCTGTACGAACATGGAAATATCTACACCGCTATCTGTATGAACATGGAAATAGCTGCACGGCTATCTGTATGAACATGGAAATATCTACACCACTATCTGTATGAACATGGAAATATCTGCACGGCCATCTGTATGAACATATAAATATCTACACCGCCATCTGTATTAAGATGGAGATATCTACATCCCTATCTGTATAAACCTGGAAATATCTACACAGCTATCTGTATAAACATGGAAATGTCTACACCGCTATCTGTATAAACTTGGAAATACCTACACCGCTACCTGTATAAACATGGAAATATCAGCACCGCTATCTGTATGAACATGGAAATATCAGCCCATCTATCTGTATGAACATGGAAATATCTACACCACTATCTGTATGAACATGGAAATATCTACACCGCTATCTGTATGAACATGGAAATATCTTCACCGCCATCTGTATGAACATGGATATATCTACACAGCCATCTGGATGAACATGGAAATATCTACACCGCTATGTGTATGAACATGGAAATAGCTACACCGCTATCTGTATGAACATGGAAATATCTACACCACTATCTGTATGAACATGGAAATAGCTACACAGCTATCTGTGTAAACATGCATACTTCTTCACCGCTATCTGTATAAACATGGAAATATCTACACCGCTATCTGTATGAACATGGAAATATCTACACCACGATCTGTTTGAACATGGAAATATCTACACCGCTATCTGCATGAAAATGGAAATATCTACACTGCTATCTGCATATACATTTAAAAATCTACACAGCTATCTCTTTACAAATGGAAATAACTACACCGCTATCTGTATGAACATGGAAATATCTACACCGCCATCTGTATGAACATGGAAATATCTGCACAGCAATCTGTATGAACATATAAATATCTACACCGCCATCTGTATTAAGATGGAGATATCTACACCGCTACCTGTATAAACATGGAAATATCTACACCGCTATGTGTATGAACATGGATATATCTACACCGCTACCTGTATAAACATGGAAATATCAGCACCGCTATCTGTATGAACATGGAAATAGCAGCCCCTCTATCTGAATGAACATGGAAATATCTACACCACTATCTGTATGAACATGGAAATAACTACACGGCTATCTGCATGAGCATGGAAATACCTTCGCCGCCATCTGTATGAACATGGATATATCTACACAGCCATCTGGATGAACATGGAAATATCTACACCGCTATCTGTATAAACATGGAAATATCTACACCGCTATCTGTATGAACATGGAAATATCTACAGCACTATCTGTATGAACATGGAAATATCTACACTGCTATCTCTATGAACATGGATATATCTACACAGCCATCTGGATGAACATGGAAATATCTACACCGCTATCTGTATGAACATGGAAATATATACACCGCTATCTGTGTAGACATGCATACATCTTCACCGCTATCTGTATAAACATGGATATATCTACAGCGCTATCTGTATGAACATGGAAATATCTACACCGCTATCTGTTTGAACATGGAAATATCTAAACCGCTATCTGCATGAAAATGGAAATATCTACACAGCTATCTGCATATACATGGAAATAACTACACCGCTATCTGTATGAACATGGAAATATCTGCACGGCCATCTGTATGAACATATAAATATCTACACCGCCATCTGTATTCAGGTGGAGATATCTACACTGCTATCTGTATAAACATGGAAATATCAGCCCATCTATCTGTATGAAAATGGAAATATCTACACCACTATCTGTATGAACATGGAAATATCTACACCTCTATCTGTATGAACATGGAAATATCTTCACCGCCTTCTGTATGAACATGGATATATCTTCACAGCCATTTGGAAGAACATGGAAATATCTACACCGCTATCTGTATGAAAATGGAAATAGGTACACCGCTATCTGTATGAACATGGAAATATCTACAACACTATCTGTATGAACATGGAAATATCTACACCGCTATCTGTATGAACATGGAAATATCTACACCGCTATCTGCATGAAAATGGAAATATCTACACAGCTATCTGCATATACATGGAAATATCTACAAAGCTATCTCTTTACACATGGAAATAACTACACCACTATCTCTATAAACATGGAAATATCTACACCGCCATCTGTATGAACATGGAAATATCTGCACCGGCATCTGTATGAACATATAAATATCTACACCGCCATCTGTATAAAGATGGAGGTATCTACACCGCTATCTGTATAAACTTGGAAATATCTACACCGCTATCTGTATAAACATGGAAATATCTACACCGCTATCTGTATAAACATGGAAATATCTACACCGCTACCTGTATAAACATGGAAATATAAGCACCGCTATCTGCATGAAAATGGAAATATCTACACAGCTATCTACATGTACTTGGAAATATCTACACAGCTATCTCTTTACACATGCAAATATCTACACCGCTATCTGTATGAACATGGAAATATCTACTCCGCCATCTGTATGAACATGGAAATATCTGAACGGCCATCTGAATGAACATATAAATATCTACACCGCCATCTGTATTAAGATGGAGATATCTACACCGCTATCTGTATAAACATGGAAATATCTACACCGCTATCTGTGTAAACATGGAAATATCTACACTGCTACCTGTATAAACATGGAAATATACACACCGCAATCTGTATGAACATGGAAATATCAGCCCCTCTATCTGTATGAACATGGAAATATCTACACCACTATCTGTATGAACATGGGAATATCTACACCGCTATCTGCATGAACATGGAATTATCTTCACCACCATCTGTGTGAACATGGATATGTCTACACAGCCATCTTGATGAACATGGAAATATCTACACCGCTCTCTGTATGAACATGGAAATAGCTACACCACTATCTGTATGAACAAGGAAATATCTACACCACTATCTGTATGAACATGAAAATATCTTCACCGCCATCTGTATGAACATAGATATATCTACACAACCATCTGGATGAACATGGAAATATCTACACCGCTATCTGTATAAACATGGAAATATCTACACCGCTATCTGTATAAACATGGAAATATTTACACCGCTACCTGTATAAACATGGAAATATAAGCACCGCTAAATGTATGAACATGGAAATATCTACACCGCTATCTGTACGAACATGGAAATATCTACACCGCTATCTGTATGAACATGGAAATAGCTACACCGCTATCTGTATGAACATGGAAATATCTACAGCACTATCTGTATGAATATGGAAATATCTACACCGCTATCTGAATGAACATGGATATATCTACACAGCCATCTGGATGTACATGGAAATATCTAAACCGCTATCTGTATGAACATATAAATATCTACACCGCCATCTGTATAAAGATGGAGATTTCTACACCGCTATCTGTATAAACATGGAAATATCTACACCGCTATCTGTATAAAAATGGAAATATCTACACCGCTGTCTTTATAAACATGGAAATATCTACTCCACTACCTGTATAAACATGGAAATATCAGCACCGCTATCAGTATGAACATGGAAATATCAGCCCCTCTATCTGAATGAACATGGAAATATCTACACCACTATTTGTGTAAACATGGAAATATCTACACTGCTATCTGTGTGAGCATGGAAATATCTTCACCGCCATCTGTATGAACATGGATATACCTACACAGCCATCTGGATGAACATGGAATTATCTACACCGCTATCTGTATGAACATGGAAATATCTTCACCGCCATCTGTATGAACATGGATATATCTACACAGCCATATGGATGAACATGGAAATATCTACACCGCTATCTGCATGAACATGGAAATAGCTACACCGCTATCTGTATGAACATGGAAATAGCTACACTGTCATCTGTTTGAACATGGAAATATCTGCACCGCCATCTGTATGAACATATAAATATCTACACCGCCATCTGTATTAAGATGGAGATATCTACACCGCTATCTGTATAAACTTGGAAATATCTACACCGCTATCTGTATAAAAATGGAAATATCAACACCGCTATCTGTATGAACATGGAAATAGCTACACAGCTATCTGTGTAAACATGCATACTTCATCACCGCTATCTGTATAAACATGGAAATATCTACACCGCTATCTGTATAAACATGGAAATATCTACACCGCTATCTGTTTGAACATGGAAATATCTACACCGCTATCTGCATGAAAATGGAAATATCTACACTGCTATCTGCATATACATTTAAATATCTATACAGCTATCTCTTTACACATGGAAATAACTACACCGCTATCTGTTTGAACATGGAAATATCTACACCGCTGTCTGCATGAAAATGGAAATATCTACACAGGTATCTGCATATACATGGTAATATCTACACCGCTATCTCTTTACACATGGAAATATCTACACCGCTATCTGTATGAACATGGAAATATCTACACCGCCATCTGTATGAACATGGAAATATCTGCACGGCCATCTGTATGAACATATAAATACCTACACCGCCATCTGTATTAAGATGGAGATATCTACACCGCTATCTGTATAAACATGGAAATATCTACACCGCTACCTCTATAAACATGGAAATATCAGCACCGCTATCTGTATGAACATGGAAATATCAGCCCCTCTATCTGTATGAACATGGAAATATCTACACCTCTATCTGTATGAACATGGAAATATCTACACCGCTATCTGTACCAACATGGAAATATCTTCACCGCCATCTGTATGAACATGGATATATCTACACACCCATGTGGATGAACATGGAAATATCTTCACCGCCATCTGTATGAACATGGAATTATCTTCACCACCATCTGTGTGAACATGGATATGTCTACACAGCCATCTGGATGAACATGGAAATATCTACAACGCTATCTGTATGAACATGGAAATATCTACACCGCTATCTGTATAAACATGGAAATATCTACACCGCTATCTGTATAAACATGGAAATGTCTACACCGCTATCTGTATAAACTTGGAAATACCTACACCGCTACCTGTATAAACATGGAAATATCAGCACCGCTATCTGTATGAACATGGAAATATCTACACCACTATCTGTTTGAACATGGAAATATCTACACCGCAATCTGCATGAAAATGGAAATATTTACAGATATATCTGCATATACATGGAAATATCTACAAAGCTATCTCTTTACACATGGAAATAACTACACCACTATCTCTATAAACATGGAAATATCTACACCGCCATCTCTATGAACATGCAAATATCTGCACCGCCATCTGTATGAACATATAAATATCTACACCGCCATCTGTATTAAGATGGAGATATCTACACCGCTATCTGTATAAACTTGGCAATATCTTCACCGCTATCTGTATAAACATGGAAATATCTACACCGCTACCTGTATAAACATGGAAATATAAGCACCGCTATCTGTATGAACATGGAAATATCTACACCGATATCTGTACGAACTTGGAAATATCTACACCGCTATCTGTATGAACATGGAAATAGCTGCACTGCTATCTGTATGAACATGGAAATATCTACATCACAATCTGTATGAACATGGAAATACCTTCTCCGCTATCTGTATGAACATGGATATATCTACACAGCCATCGGTATGAACATGGATATGTCTACACCGCAATCTGTATGAACATGGAAATATCTACACCGCTATCTGTGTAAACATGCACACATCTTCACCGCTATCTGTATAAACATGGATATATCTACACAGCCATATGGATGAACATGGAAATATCTACAACGCTATCTGCATGAACATGGAAATACCTACACCGCTATCTGTATGAACATGGAAATAGCTACACCGCAATCTGTATGAACTTGGAAATATCTGCACCGCCATCTGTATGAACATATAAATAGCTACACCGCCATCTGTATTAAGATGGAGATATCTACACCGCTATCTGTATAAACTTGGAAATATCTACACCGCTATCTGTATAAAAATGGAATTATCTACACCGCTATCTGTATAAACATGGAAATATCCACACCGCTACCTGTATAAACATGGAAATATCAGCACAGCTATCTGTATAAACATGGATATATCTACACCGCTATCTGTATGAACATGGGAATATCTACATCGCTATCTGTTTGAACATGGAAATATCTAAACCGCTATCTGCATGATAATGGAAATATCTACACAGCTATCTGCATATACGTGGAAATAACTACACCGCTATCTGTATGAACATGGAAATATCTGCACGGCCATCTGTATGAACATATAAACATCTACACCGCCATCTGTATTAAGGTGGAGATATCTACACCGCTATCTGTATAAACATGGAAATATCAACAACGCTATCTGTATAAACATGGAAATGTCTACACCGCTATGTGTATAAAATTGGAAATATCTACACCGCTACCTGTACAAACAAGGAAATATCAGCACCGCTATCTGTATGAACATGGAAACATCAGCCCATCTATCTGTATGAAAATGGAAATATCTACACCACTATCTGTATGAACATGGAAATATCTACACCGCTATCTGTATGAACATGGAAATATCTTCACCGCCTTCTGTATGAACATGGATATATCTACACAGCCATTTGGAAGAACATGGAAATATCTACACCGCTATCTGTATGAACATGGAAATAGCTACACCGCTATCTGTATGAACATGGAAATATCTACACCACTATCTGTATGAACATGGAAATAGCTACACCGCTATCTGTGTAAACATGCATACATCTTCACCGCTATCTGTATAAACATTTATATATCTACGCAGCCATATGGATGAACATGGAAATATCTACACCGCTATCTGCGTGAACATGGAAATAGCTACACCTCTATCTGTATGAACATGGAATTAGCTACACCGCCTTCTGTATGAACTTGGAAATATCTGCACCGCCATCTGTATGAACATATAAATATCTACACCGCCATCTGTATTAAGATGGAGATATCTACACCGCTATCTGTATAAACTTGGAAATATCTACACCGCTATCTGTATAAAAATGGAATTATCTACACCGCTATCTGTATAAACATGGAAATATCCACACCCCTACCTGTATAAACATGGAAATATCAGCACAGCTATCTGTATGAACATGGAAATATCTACACCGCTATCTGTACGAACATGGAAATATCTACACCGCTATCTGCATGAACATGGAAATAGCTACACCGCTATCTGTATGAACATGGAAATATCTACACCACTATCTGTATGAACATGGAAATAGCTACACAGCTATCTGTGTAAACATGAATTCTTCTTCACCGCTATCAGTATAAACATGGAAATAACCACACCGCTATCTGTATGAACATGGAAATATCTACACCGCTATCTGTATGAACATGGAAATATCTACACCACTATCTGTTTGAACATGGAAATATCTACACCGCTATCTGTATGAAAATTGAAATACCTACACTGCTATCTGCATATACATTTAAAAATCTACACAGCTATCTCTTTACACATGGAAATAACTACACCGCTTTCTGTATGAACATGGAAATATCTACACCGCCATCTGTATGAACATGGAAATATCTGCACGGCCATCTGTATGAACATATAAATATCTACACCGCCATCTGTATTAAAATGGAGATATCTACACCGCTACCTGTATAAACATGGAAATATCAGCACCGCTATCTGTATGAACATGGAAATATCAGCCCCTCTATCGGTATGAACAAGGAAATATCTACACCGCTATCTGTATGAACATGGAAATATCTACACTGCTATCTGTATGAGCATGGAAATATCTTCACCGCCATCTGTATGAACATGGATATATCTACACAGCCATCTGGATGAACATGGAAATATCTACACCGCTATCTGTATAAACATGGAAATATCTACACCGCTGTCTGTATGAACAAGGAAATATCTACAGCACTATCTGTATGAACACGGAAATATCTACACTGCTATCTGTATGAACATGGATATATCTACACAGCCATCTGGATGAACATGGAAATATCTACACCGCTATCTGTATGAACATGGAAATAGCTACACCACTATCTGTATGAATATGGAAATATCTACACCACTATCTGTATGAACATGGAAATATCTTCACCGCCATCTGTATGAACATGGATATATCTACACAACCATCTGGATGAACATGGAAATATCTACACCGCTATCTGTATGAACATGGAAATATCTACACCGCTATCTGTGTTAACATGCATACATCTTCACCGCTATCTGTAGAAACATGGAAATAACTACACCGCTATCTGTATGAACATGGAAATATCTACACGGCTATCTGTTTGAACATGGAAATATCTAAACCGCTATCTGCATGAAAATGGAAATATCTGCAGCGCCATCTGTATGAACATATAAATATCTACACCGACATCTGTATTAACATGGAGATATCTACACCGCTATCTGTATAAACTTGGAAATATCTACACCGCTATCTGTATAAACATGGAAATATAAGCACCGCTATCTGTATAAACATGGAAATATAAGCACCGCTATCTGTATGAACATGGAAATATCTACACCGCTATCTGTACGAACATGGATATATCTACACCGCTATCTGTATGAACATGGAAATAGCTGCACCGCTATCTGTATGAACATGGAAATATCTACAGCACTATCTGTATGAACATGGAAATATCTACACCGCTATCTGTATGAACATGGATATATCTACACAGCCATCGGGATGAACATGGAAATATCTTCACCGCCATCTGTATGAACATGGATATATCTACACAACCATCTGGATGAACATGGAAATATCTACACCGCTATCTGTATGAACATGGAAATATCTACACTGCTATCTGTGTAAACATGCATACATCTTCACCGCTATCTGTATAAACATGGATATATCTACACCACTATGTGTATAAACATGGAAATATCTACACCGCTATCTGTTTGAACATGGAAATATCTAAACCGCTATCTGCCTGA
Source organism: Gorilla gorilla gorilla (assembly GCF_029281585.2). NCBI lineage: Eukaryota > Metazoa > Chordata > Mammalia > Primates > Hominidae > Gorilla > Gorilla gorilla. The sequence continues at coordinate 3,171,555 of NC_073224.2, forward strand.
AAATGGAAATATCTGCACCGCCATCTGTATGAACATATAAATATCTACACCGCCAACTGTATTAAGATGGAGATATCTACACCGCTATCTGTATAAACTTGGAAATATCTACACCACTATCTGTATAAACATGGAAATATCTACACCGCTATCTGTATAAACATGGAAATATCTGCACCGCTACCTGTATAAACATGGAAATATCTGCACCGCTATCTGTATGAACGTGGAAATATCTACACGGCTATCTGTACGAACATGGAAATACCTACACCGCTATCTGTATGAACATGGAAATAGCTACACCGCTATCTGTATGAAAATGGAAATATCTACACCACTATCTGTATGAACATGGAAATATCTACACCGCTATCTCTATGAACATGGATATATCTACACAGCCATCTGGATGAACACGGAAATATCTACACCGTTATCTGTGTAAACATGCATACTTCTTCACCGCTATCTGTATAAACATGGAAATATCTACACCGCTATCTGTATGAACATGGAATTATCTACACCGCTATCTGTTTGAACATGGAAATATCTAAACGGCTATCTCCATGAAAATGGAAATATCTACACTGCTCTCTGCATATACATGGAAATATCTACACAGCTATCTCTTTGCACATGGAAATAACTACACCGCTATCTGTATGAACATGGAAATATCTTCACCGCCATCTGTATGAACATGGATATATCTACACAGCCATGTGGATGAACATGGAAATATCTACACCGCTATCTGTATAAACATGGAAATATCTACACCGCTATCTGTATGAACTGGGAAATATCTACACCGCTACCTGTATAAACATGGAAATATAAGCACCGCTATCTGTATGAACATGGAAATATCTACACCGCTATCTGTACAAACATGGAAATATCTACACCGCTATCTGTATGAACATGGAAATAGCTGCACGGCTATCTGTATGAACATGGAAATATCTACACCACTATCTGTATGAACATGGAAATATCTGCACGGCCATCTGAAAGAACATATAAATATCTACACCGCCATCTGTATTAAGATGGAGATATCTACACCGCTATCTGTATAAACCTGGAAATATCTACACCGCTATCTGTATAAACATGGAAATGTCTACACCGCTATTTGTATAAACTTGGAAATACCTACACCGCTACCTGTATAAACATGGAAATATCAGCACCGCTATCCGTATGAACATGGAAATATCAGCCCATCTATCTGTATAAACATGGAAATATCAGCACCGCTATCTGTATGAACATGGAAATATCAGCCCATCTATCTGTATGAACATGGAAATACCTACACCACTATCTGTATGAACATGGAAATATCTACACCGCTATCTGTATGAACATGGAAATATCTTCACCGCCATATGTATGAACATGGATATATCTACACAGCCATCTGGATGAACATGGAAATATCTACACCGCTATCTGTTTGAACATGGAAATATCTACACCGCTATCTGCATGAAAATGGAAATATCTACACAGCTATCTGCATATACATGGAAATATCTACAAAGCTATCTCTTTACAAATGGAAATAACTACACCACTATCTCTATAAACATGGAAAACTCTACACCGCCATCTCTATGAACATGGAAATATCTGCACCGCCATCTGTATGAACATATAAATAACTACACCGCCATCTGTATTAAGATGGAGATATCTACACCGCTCTCTGTATAAACTTGGAAATATCTACACCGCTATCTGTATAAACATGGAAATATCTACACCGCTATCTGTATAAACATGGAAATAACTACACCGCTACCTGTATAAACATGGAAATATAAGCACTGCTATCAGTATGAACATGGAAATATCTACACAGCTATCTGTACGAACTTGGAAATATCTACACCGCTATCTGTATGAACATGGATATAGCTGCACCGCTATCTGTATGAACATGGAAATACCTACACCACTATCTGTATGAACATGGAAATATCTTCACCGCTAACTGTATGAACATGGAATTATCTTCACCGCCATCTGTATGAACATGGATATGTCTACACAGCCATCTGGATGAACATGGAAATATCTACACCGCTATCTGTATGAACATGGAAATATCTACACCGCTATCTGTATAAACATGGAAATATCTACACCGCTATCTGTATAAACATGGAAATGTCTACACCGCTATCTGTATAAACTTGGAAATACCTACACCGCTACCTGTATAAACATGGAAATATCAGCACCGCTATCTGTATGAACATGGAAATATCTACACCACTATCTGTATGAACATGGAAATATCTACACCACTATCTGTTTGAACATGGAAATATCTACTACGCTGTCTGCATGAAAATGGAAATATCTACAGATATATCTGCATATACATGGAAATATCTACAAAGCTATCTCTTTACACATGGAAATAACTACACCACTATCTCTATAAACATGGAAATATCTACACCGCCATCTCTATGAACATGGAAATATCTGCACTGCCATCTGTATGAACATATAAATATCTACACCGCCATCTGTATTAAGATGGAGATATCTACACCGCTATCTGTATAAACTTGGAAATATGTACACCGCTATCTGTATAAACATGGAAATATCTACACCGCTACCTGTATGAACATGGAAATATAAGCACCGCTATCTGTATGAACATGGAAATATCTACACCGCTATCTGTACGAACTTGTAAATATCTACACCGCTATCTGTATGAACATGGAAATAGCTGCACCGCTATCTGTATGAACATGGAAATATCTACATCACTATCTGTATGAACATGGAAATACCTTCTCCGCTATCTGTATGAACATGGATATATCTACACAGCCATCTGTATGAACATGGATATATCTACACCGCTATCTGTATGAACATGGAAATATCTACACTGCTATCTGTGTAAACATGCATACATCTTCACCGCTATCTGTATAAACATTTATATATCTACGCAGCCATATGGATGAACATGGAAATATCTACACCGCTATCTGCGTGAACATGGAAATAGCTACACCGCTATCTGTATGAACATGGAAATAGCTACACCGCCATCTGTATGAACTTGGAAATATCTGCACCGCCATCTGTATGAACATATAAATATCTACACCGCCATCTGTATTAAGATGGAGATATCTACACCGCTATCTGTATAAACTTGGAAATATCTACACCGCTATCTGTATAAAAATGGAATTATCTACACCGCTATCTGTATAAACATGGAAATATCCACACCCCTACCTGTATAAACATGGAAATATCAGCACAGCTATCTGTATGAACATGGAAATATCTACACCGCTATCTGTACGAACATGGAAATATCTACACCGCTATCTGCATGAACATGGAAATAGCTACACCGCTATCTGTATGAACATGGAAATATCTACACCACTATCTGTATGAACATGGAAATAGCTACACAGCTATCTGTGTAAACATGAATTCTTCTTCACCGCTATCAGTATAAACATGGAAATAACCACACCGCTATCTGTATGAACATGGAAATATCTACACCGCTATCTGTATGAACATGGAAATATCTACACCACTATCTGTTTGAACATGGAAATATCTACACCTCTATCTGTATGAAAATGGAAATACCTACACTGCTATCTGCATATACATTTAAAAATCTACACAGCTATCTCTTTACACATGGAAATAACTACACCGCTATCTGTATGAACATGGAAATATCTACACCGCCATCTGTATGAACATGGAAATATCTGCACGGCCATCTGTATGAACATATAAATATCTACACCGCCATCTGTATTAAAATGGAGATATCTACACCGCTACCTGTATAAACATGGAAATATCAGCACCGCTATCTGTATGAACATGGAAATATCAGCCCCTCTATCTGTATGAACAAGGAAATATCTACACCGCTATCTGTATGAACATGGAAATATCTACACTGCTATCTGTATGAGCATGGAAATATCTTCACCGCCATCTGTATGAACATGGATATATCTACACAGCCATCTGGATGAACATGGAAATATCTACACCGCTATCTGTATAAACATGGAAATATCTACACCGCTGTCTGTATGAACAAGGAAATATCTACAGCACTATCTGTATGAACACGGAAATATCTACACTGCTATCTGTATGAACATGGATATATCTACACAGCCATCTGGATGAACATGGAAATATCTACACCGCTATCTGTATGAACATGGAAATAGCTACACCACTATCTGTATGAACATGGAAATATCTACACCACTATCTGTATGAACATGGAAATATCTTCACCGCCATCTGTATGAACATGGATATATCTACACAACCATCTGGATGAACATGGAAATATCTACACCGCTATCTGTATGAACATGGAAATATCTACACCGCTATCTGTGTTAACATGCATACATCTTCACCGCTATCTGTATAAACATGGAAATAACTACACCGCTATCTGTATGAACATGGAAATATCTACACGGCTATCTGTTTGAACATGGAAATATCTAAACCGCTATCTGCATGAAAATGGAAATATCTGCAGCGCCATCTGTATGAACATATAAATATGTACACCGCCATCTGTATTAACATGGAGATATCTACACCGCTATCTGTATAAACTTGGAAATATCTACAACGCTATCTGTATAAACATGGAAATATCTACACCGCTATCTGTATAAACATGGAAATATCCACACCGCTACCTGTATAAACATGGAAATATAAGCACCGCTATCTGTATGAACATGGAAATATCTACACCGCTATCTGTACGAACATGGATATATCTACACCGCTATATGTATGAACATGGAAATAGCTGCACCGCTATCTGTATGAACATGGAAATATCTACAGCACTATCTGTATGAACATGGAAATATCTACACCGCTATCTGTATGAACATGGATATATCTACACAGCCATCGGGATGAACATGGAAATATCTTCACCGCCATCTGTATGAACATGGATATATCTACACAACCATCTGGATGAACATGGAAATATCTACACCGCTATCTGTATGAACATGGAAATATCTACACTGCTATCTGTGTAAACATGCATACATCTTCACCGCTATCTGTATAAACATGGATATATCTACACCACTATCTGTATAAACATGGAAATATCTACACCGCTATCTGTTTGAACATGGAAATATCTAAACCGCTATCTGCCTGAAAATGGAAATATCTGCACCGCCATCTGTATGAACATATAAATATCTACACCGCCAACTGTATTAAGATGGAGATATCTACACCGCTATCTGTATAAACTTGGAAATATCTACACCGCTATCTGTATAAACATGGAAATATCTACACCACTATCTGTATAAACATGGAAATATCTGCACCGCTACCTGTATAAACATGGAAATATCTGCACCGCTATCTGTATGAACGTGGAAATATCTACACGGATATCTGTACGAACATGGAAATACCTACACCGCTATGTGTATGAACATGGAAATAGCTACACCGCTATCTGTATGAAAATGGAAATATCTACACCACTATCTGTATGAACATGGAAATATCTACACCGCTATCTCTATGAACATGGATATATCTACACAGCCATCTGGATGAACACGGAAATATCTACACCGTTATCTGTGTAAACATGCATACTTCTTCACCGCTATCTGTATAAACATGGAAATATCTACACCGCTATCTGTATGAACATGGAAATATCTACACCGCTATCTGTTTGAACATGGAAATATCTAAACGGCTATCTCCATGAAAATGGAAATATCTACACTGCTATCTGCATATACATGGAAATATCTACACAGCTATCTCTTTGCACATGGAAATAACTACACCGCTATCTGTATGAACATGGAAATATCTTCACCGCCATCTGTATGAACATGGATATATCTACACAGCCATGTGGATGAACATGGAAATATCTACACCGCTATCTGTATAAACATGGAAATATCTACACCGCTATCTGTATGAACTTGGAAATATCTACACCGCTACCTGTATAAACATGGAAATATAAGCACCGCTATCTGTATGAACATGGAAATATCTTCACCGCTATCTGTACGAACATGGAAATATCTACACCGCTATCTGTATGAACATGGAAATAGCTGCACGGCTATCTGTATGAACATGGAAATATCTACACCACTATCTGTATGAACATGGAAATATCTGCACGGCCATCTGAAAGAACATATAAATATCTACACCGCCATCTGTATTAAGATGGAGATATCTACACCGCTATCTGTATAAACCTGGAAATATCTACACCGCTATCTGTATAAACATGGAAATGTCTACACCGCTATTTGTATAAACTTGGAAATACCTACACCGCTACCTGTATAAACATGGAAATATCAGCACCGCTATCTGTATGAACATGGAAATATCAGCCCATCTATCTGTATAAACATGGAAATATCAGCACCGCTATCTGTATGAACATGGAAATATCAGCCCATCTATCTGTATGAACATGGAAATATCTACACCACTATCTGTATGAACATGGAAATATCTACACCGCTATCTGTATGAACATGGAAATATCTTCACCGCCATATGTATGAACATGGATATATCTACACAGCCATCTGGATGAACATGGAAATATCTACACCGCTATCTGTATGAACATGGAAATAGCTACACCGCTATCTGTATGAACATGGAAATATCTACACCGCTACCTGTATGAACATGGAAATATCTACACCGCTATCTGTTTGAACATGGAAATATCTACACCGCTATCTGCATGAAAATGGAAATATCTACACAGCTATCTGCATATACATGGAAATATCTACAAAGCTATCTCTTTACACATGGAAATAACTACACCACTATCTCTATAAACATGGAAAACTCTACACCGCCATCTCTATGAACATGGAAATATCTGCACCGCCATCTGTATGAACATATAAATAACTACACCGCCATCTGTATTAAGATGGAGATATCTACACCGCTCTCTGTATAAACTTGGAAATATCTACACCGCTATCTGTATAAACATGGAAATATCTACACCGCTATCTGTATAAACATGGAAATATCTACACCGCTACCTGTATAAACATGGAAATATAAGCACCGCTATCTGTATGAACATGGAAATATCTACACCGCTATCTGTACGAACTTGGAAATATCTACACCGCTATCTGTATGAACATGGATATAGCTGCACCGCTATCTGTATGAACATGGAAATACCTACACCACTATCTGTATGAACATGGAAATATCTTCACCGCTAACTGTATGAACATGGAATTATCTTCACCGCCATCTGTATGAACATGGATATGTCTACACAGCCATCTGGATGAACATGGAAATATCTACACCGCTATCTGTATGAACATGGAAATATCTACACCGCTATCTGTATAAACATGGAAATATCTACACCGCTATCTGTATAAACATGGAAATGTCTACACCGCTATCTGTATAAACTTGGAAATACCTACACCGCTACCTGTATAAACATGGAAATATCAGCACCGCTATCTGTATGAACATGGAAATATCTACACCACTATCTGTATGAACATGGAAATATCTACACCACTATCTGTTTGAACATGGAAATATCTACACCGCTATCTGCATGAAAATGGAAATATCTACAGATATATCTGCATATACATGGAAATATCTACAAAGCTATCTCTTTACACATGGAAATAACTACACCACTATCTCTATAAACATGGAAATATCTACACCGCCATCTCTATGAACATGGAAATATCTGCACTGCCATCTGTATGAACATATAAATATCTACACCGCCATCTGTATTAAGATGGAGATATCTACACCGCTATCTGTATAAACTTGGAAATATCTACACCGCTATCTGTATAAACATGGAAATATCTACACCGCTACCTGTATGAACATGGAAATATAAGCACCGCTATCTGTATGAACATGGAAATATCTACACCGCTATCTGTACGAACTTGGAAATATCTACACCGCTATCTGTATGAACATGGAAATAGCTGCACCGCTATCTGTATGAACATGGAAATATCTACATCACTATCTGTATGAACATGGAAATAACTTCTCCGCTATCTGTATGAACATGGATATATCTACACAGCCATCTGTATGAACATGGATATATCTACACCGCTATCTGTATGACCATGGAAATATCTACACCGCTATCTGTGTAAACATGCATACATCTTCACCGCTATCTGTATAAACATTTATATATCTACACAGCCATATGGATGAACATGGAAATATCTACACCGCTATCTGCGTGAACATGGAAATAGCTACACCGCTATCTGTATGAACATGGAAATAGCTACACCGCCATCTGTATGAACTTGGAAATATCTGCACCGCCATCTGTATGAACATATAAATATCTACACCGCCATCTGTATTAAGATGGAGATATCTACACCGCTATCTGTATAAACTTGGAAATATCTACACCGCTATCTGTATAAAAATGGAATTATCTACACCGCTATCTGTATAAACATGGAAATATCCAAACGCCTACCTGTATAAACATGGAAATATCAGCACAGCTATCTGTATGAACATGGAAATATCTACACCGCTATCTGTACGAACATGGAAATATCTACACCGCTATCCGCATGAACATGGAAATAGCTACACCGCTATCTGTATGAACATGGAAATATCTACACCACTATCTGTATGAACATGGAAATAGCTACACAGCTAACTGTGTAAACATGAATTCTTCTTCACCGCTATCTGTATAAACATGGAAATAACCACACCGCTATCTGTATGAACATGGAAATATCTACACCGCTATCTGTATGAACATGGAAATATCTACACCACTATCTGTTTGAACATGGAAATATCTACACCGCTATCTGTATGAAAATGGAAATACCTACACTGCTATCTGCATATACATTTAAAAATCTACACAGCTATCTCTTTACACATGGAAATAACTACACCGCTATCTGTATGAACATGGAAATATCTACACCGCCATCTGTTTGAACATGGAAATATCTGCACGGCCATCTGTATGAACATATAAATATCTACACCGCCATCTGTAGTAAAATGGAGATATCTACACCGCTACCTGTATAAACATGGAAATATCTACACCGCTATCTGTATGAACATGGAAATATCTACACCGCTACCTGTATAAACATGGAAATATCAGCACCGCTATCTGTATGAACATGGAAATATCAGCCCCTCTATCTGTATGAACAAGGAAATATCTACACCACTATCTGTATGAACATGGAAATATCTACACTGCTATCTGTATGAGCATGGAAATATCTTCACCGCCATCTGTATGAACATGGATATATCTACACAGCCATCTGGATGAACATGGAAATATCTACACCGCTATCTGTATAAACATGGAAATATCTACACCGCTGTCTGTATGAACAAGGAAATATCTACAGCACTATCTGTATGAACACGGAAATATCTACACTGCTATCTGTATGAACATGGATATATCTACACAGCCATCTGGATGAACATGGAAATATCTACACCGCTATCTGTATGAACATGGAAATAGCTACACCACTATCTGTATGAACATGGAAATATCTACACCACTATCTGTATGAACATGGAAATATCTTCACCGCCATCTGTATGAACATGGATATATCTACACAACCATCTGGATGAACATGGAAATATCTACACCGCTATCTGTATGAACATGGAAATATCTACACCGCTATCTGTGTTAACATGCATACATCTTCACCGCTATCTGTATAAACATGGAATTAACTACACCGCTATCTGTATGAACATGGAAATATCTACACGGCTATCTGTTTGAACATGGAAATATCTAAACCGCTATCTGCATGAAAATGGAAATATCTGCAGCGCCATCTGTATGAACATATAAATATCTACACCGCCATCTGTATTAACATGGAGATATCTACACTGCTATCTTTATAAACTTGGAAATATCTACACCGCTATCTGTATAAACATGGAAATATCTACACCGCTATCTGTATAAACATGGAAATATCCACACCGCTACCTGTATAAACATGGAAATATAAGCACCGCTATCTGAATGAACATGGAAATATCTACACCGCTATCTGTACGAACATGGATATATCTACACCGCTATCTGTATGAACATGGAAATAGCTGCACCGCTATCTGTATGAACATGGAAATATCTACAGCACTATCTGTATGAACATGGAAATATCTACAACGCTATCTGTATGAACATGGATATATCTACACAGCCATCGGGATGAACATGGAAATATCTTCACCGCCATCTGTATGAACATGGATATATCTACACAACCATCTGGATGAACATGGAAATATCTACACCGCTATCTGTATGAACATGGAAATATCTACACCGCTATCTGTGTAAACATGCATACATCTTCACCGCTATCTGTATAAACATGGATATATCTACACCACTATCTGTATAAACATGGAAATATCTACACCGCTATCTGTTTGAACATGGAAATATCTAAACCGCTATCTGCCTGAAAATGGAAATATCTGCACCGCCATCTGTATGAACATATAAATATCTACACCGCCAACTGTATTAAGATGGAGATATCTACACCGCTATCTGTATAAACTTGGAAATATCTACACCGCTATCTGTATAAACATGGAAATATCTACACAGCTATCTGTATAAACATGGAAATATCTGCACCGCTACCTGTATAAACATGGAAATATCTGCACCGCTATCTGTATGAACGTGGAAATATCTACACGGCTATCTGTACGAACATGGAAATACCTACACCGCTATCTGTATGAACATGGAAATAGCTACACTGCTATCTGTATGAAAATGGAAATATCTACACCACTATCTGTATGAACATGGAAATATCTACACCACTATCTCTATGAACATGAATATATCTACACAGCCATCTGGATGAACACGGAAATATCTACACCGTTATCTGTGTAAACATGCATACTTCTTCACCGCTATCTGTATAAACATGGAAATATCTACACCGCTATCTGTATGAACATGGAAATATCTACACCGCTATCTGTTTGAACATGGAAATATCTAAACGGCTATCTCCATGAAAATGGAAATATCTACACTGCTATCTGCATATACATGGAAATATCTACACAGCTATCTCTTTGCACATGGAAATAACTACACTGCTATCTGTATGAACATGGAAATATCTTCACCGCCATCTGTATGAACATGGATATATCTACACAGCCATGTGGATGAACATGGAAATATCTACACCGCTATCTGTATAAACATGGAAATATCTACACCGCTATCTGTATGAACTTGGAAATATCTACACCGCTACCTGTATAAACATGGAAATATAAGCACCGCTATCTGTATGAACATGGAAATATCTACACCGCTATCAGTACGAACATGGAAATATCTACACCGCTATCTGTATGAACATGGAAATAGCTGCACGGCTATCTTTATGAACATGGAAATATCTACACCACTGTCTGTATGAACATGGAAATATCTGCACGGCCATCTGAATGAGCATATAAATATCTACACCGCCATCTGTATTAAGATGGAGATATCTACACCGCTATCTGTATAAACCTGGAAATATCTACACCGCTATCTGTATAAACATGGAAATGTCTACACCGCTATCTGTATAAACTTGGAAATACCTACACCGCTACCTGTATAAACATGGAAATATCAGCACCGCTATCTGTATGAACATGGAAATATCAGCCCATCTATCTGTATGAACATGGAAATATCTACACCACTATCTGTATGAACATGGAAATATCTACACCGCTATCTGTATGAACATGGAAATATCTTCACCGCCTTCTGTATGAACATGGATATATCTACACAGCCATCTGGATGAACATGGAAATATCTACACCGCTATCTGTATGAACATGGAAATAGCTACACCGATATCTGTATGAACATGGAAATATCTACACCACTATCTGTATGAACATGGAAATATCTACACCGCTATCTGCATGAAAATGGAAATATCTACAGAGCTATCTGCATATACATGGAAATATCTACAAAGCTATCTCTTTACACATGGAAATAACTACACCACTATCTCTATAAACATGGAAATATCTACACCGCCATCTCTATGAACATGGAAATATCTGCACCGCCATCTGTATGAACATATAAATAACTACACCGCCATCTGTATTAAGATGGAGATATCTACACCGCTCTCTGTATAAACTTGGAAATATCTACACCGCTATCTGTATAAACATGGAAATATCTACACCGCTATCTGTATAAACATGGAAATATCTACACAGCTACCTGTATAAACATGGAAATATAAGCACCGCTATCTGTATGAACATGGAAATATCTACACCGCTATCTGTACGAACTTGGAAATATCTACACCGCTATCTGTATGAACATGGATATAGCTGCACCGCTATCTGTATGAACATGGAAATACCTACAACACTATCTGTATGAACATGGAAATATCTTCACCGCTAACTGTATGAACATGGAATTATCTTCACCGCCATCTGTATGAACATGGATATGTCTACACAGCCATCTGGATGAACATGGAAATATCTACACCGCTATCTGTATGAACATGGAAATATCTACACCGCTATCTGTATAAACATGGAAATATCTACACCGCTATCTGTATAAACATGGAAATGTCTACACCGCTATCTGTATAAACTTGGAAATACCTACACCGCTACCTGTATAAACATGGAAATATCAGCACCGCTATCTGTATGAACATGGAAATATCTACACCACTATCTGTATGAACATGGAAATATCTACACCACTATCTGTTTGAACATGGAAATATCTACACCGCTATCTGCATGAAAATGGAAATATCTACAGATATATCTGCATATACATGGAAATATCTACAAAGCTATCTCTTTACACATGGAAATAACTACACCACTATCTCTATAAACATGGAAATATCTACACCGCTATCTGTACGAACATGGATATATCTACACCGCTATCTGTATGAACATGGAAATAGCTGCACCGCTATCTGTATGAACATGGAAATATCTACAGCACTATCTGTATGAACATGGAAATATCTACAACGCTATCTGTATGAACATGGATATATCTACACAGCCATCGGGATGAACATGGAAATATCTTCACCGCCATCTGTATGAACATGGATATATCTACACAACCATCTGGATGAACATGGAAATATCTACACCGCTATCTGTATGAACATGGAAATATCTACACCGCTATCTGTGTAAACATGCATACATCTTCACCGCTATCTGTATAAACATGGATATATCTACACCACTATCTGTATAAACATGGAAATATCTACACCGCTATCTGTTTGAACATGGAAATATCTAAACCGCTATCTGCCTGAAAATGGAAATATCTGCACCGCCATCTGTATGAACATATAAATATCTACACCGCCAACTGTATTAAGATGGAGATATCTACACCGCTATCTGTATAAACTTGGAAATATCTACACCGCTATCTGTATAAACATGGAAATATCTACACAGCTATCTGTATAAACATGGAAATATCTGCACCGCTACCTGTATAAACATGGAAATATCTGCACCGCTATCTGTATGAACGTGGAAATATCTACACGGCTATCTGTACGAACATGGAAATACCTACACCGCTATCTGTATGAACATGGAAATAGCTACACTGCTATCTGTATGAAAATGGAAATATCTACACCACTATCTGTATGAACATGGAAATATCTACACCACTATCTCTATGAACATGGATATATCTACACAGCCATCTGGATGAACACGGAAATATCTACACCGTTATCTGTGTAAACATGCATACTTCTTCACCGCTATCTGTATAAACATGGAAATATCTACACCGCTATCTGTATGAACATGGAAATATCTACACCGCTATCTGTTTGAACATGGAAATATCTAAACGGCTATCTCCATGAAAATGGAAATATCTACACTGCTATCTGCATATACATGGAAATATCTACACAGCTATCTCTTTGCACATGGAAATAACTACACTGCTATCTGTATGAACATGGAAATATCTTCACCGCCATCTGTATGAACATGGATATATCTACACAGCCATGTGGATGAACATGGAAATATCTACACCGCTATCTGTATAAACATGGAAATATCTACACCGCTATCTGTATGAACTTGGAAATATCTACACCGCTACCTGTATAAACATGGAAATATAAGCACCGCTATCTGTATGAACATGGAAATATCTACACCGCTATCAGTACGAACATGGAAATATCTACACCGCTATCTGTATGAACATGGAAATAGCTGCACGGCTATCTTTATGAACATGGAAATATCTACACCACTGTCTGTATGAACATGGAAATATCTGCACGGCCATCTGAATGAGCATATAAATATCTACACCGCCATCTGTATTAAGATGGAGATATCTACACCGCTATCTGTATAAACCTGGAAATATCTACACCGCTATCTGTATAAACATGGAAATGTCTACACCGCTATCTGTATAAACTTGGAAATACCTACACCGCTACCTGTATAAACATGGAAATATCAGCACCGCTATCTGTATGAACATGGAAATATCAGCCCATCTATCTGTATGAACATGGAAATATCTACACCACTATCTGTATGAACATGGAAATATCTACACCGCTATCTGTATGAACATGGAAATATCTTCACCGCCTTCTGTATGAACATGGATATATCTACACAGCCATCTGGATGAACATGGAAATATCTACACCGCTATCTGTATGAACATGGAAATAGCTACACCGATATCTGTATGAACATGGAAATATCTACACCACTATCTGTATGAACATGGAAATATCTACACCGCTATCTGCATGAAAATGGAAATATCTACAGAGCTATCTGCATATACATGGAAATATCTACAAAGCTATCTCTTTACACATGGAAATAACTACACCACTATCTCTATAAACATGGAAATATCTACACCGCCATCTCTATGAACATGGAAATATCTGCACCGCCATCTGTATGAACATATAAATAACTACACCGCCATCTGTATTAAGATGGAGATATCTACACCGCTCTCTGTATAAACTTGGAAATATCTACACCGCTATCTGTATAAACATGGAAATATCTACACCGCTATCTGTATAAACATGGAAATATCTACACAGCTACCTGTATAAACATGGAAATATAAGCACCGCTATCTGTATGAACATGGAAATATCTACACCGCTATCTGTACGAACTTGGAAATATCTACACCGCTATCTGTATGAACATGGATATAGCTGCACCGCTATCTGTATGAACATGGAAATACCTACAACACTATCTGTATGAACATGGAAATATCTTCACCGCTAACTGTATGAACATGGAATTATCTTCACCGCCATCTGTATGAACATGGATATGTCTACACAGCCATCTGGATGAACATGGAAATATCTACACCGCTATCTGTATGAACATGGAAATATCTACACCGCTATCTGTATAAACATGGAAATATCTACACCGCTATCTGTATAAACATGGAAATGTCTACACCGCTATCTGTATAAACTTGGAAATACCTACACCGCTACCTGTATAAACATGGAAATATCAGCACCGCTATCTGTATGAACATGGAAATATCTACACCACTATCTGTATGAACATGGAAATATCTACACCACTATCTGTTTGAACATGGAAATATCTACACCGCTATCTGCATGAAAATGGAAATATCTACAGATATATCTGCATATACATGGAAATATCTACAAAGCTATCTCTTTACACATGGAAATAACTACACCACTATCTCTATAAACATGGAAATATCTACACCGCCATCTCTATGAACATGGAAATATCTGCACTGCCATCTATATGAACATATAAATATCTACACCGCCATCTGTATTAAGATGGAGATATCTACACCGCTATCTGTATAAACTTGGAAATATCTACACCGCTATCTGTATAAACATGGAAATATCTACACCGCTACCTGTATAAACATGGAAATATAAGCACCGCTATCTGTATGAACATGGAAATATCTACACCGCTATCTGTACGAACTTGGAAATATCTACACCGCTATCTGTATGAACATGGAAATAGCTGCACCGCTATCTGTATGAACATGGAAATATCTACATCACTACCTGTATGAACATGGAAATACCTTCTCCGCTATCTGTATGAACATGGATATATCTACACAGCCATCTGAATGAACATGGATATATCTACACCGCTATCTGTATGAACATGGAAATATCTACACCGCTATCTGTGTAAACATGCATACATCTTCACCGCTATCTGTATAAACATTTATATATCTACACAGCCAGATGGATGAACATGGAAATATCTACACCGCTATCTGCGTGAACATGGAAATAGCTACACCGCTATCTGTATGAACATGGAAATAGCTACACCGCCATCTGGATGAACTTGGAAATATCTGCACCGCCATCTGTATGAACATATAAATATCTACACCGCCATCTGTATTAAGATGGAGATAACTACACCGCTATCTGTATAAACTTGGAAATATCTACAACGCTATCTGTATAAAAATGGAATTATCTACACCGCTATCTGTATAAACATGGAAATATCCACACCCCTACCTGTATAAACATGGAAATATCAGCACAGCTATCTGTATGAACATGGAAATATCTACACCGCTATCTGTACGAACATGGAAATATCTACACCGCTATCCGCATGAACATGGAAATAGCTACACCGCTATCTGTATGAACATGGAAATATCTACACCACTATCTGTATGAACATGGAAATAGCTACACAGCTATCTGTGTAAACATGAATTCTTCTTCACCGCTATCTGTATAAACATGGAAATAACCACACCGCTATCTGTATGAACATGGAAATATCTACACCGCTATCTGTATGAACATGGAAATATCTACACCACTATCTGTTTGAACATGGAAATATCTACACCGCTATCTGTATGAAAATGGAAATACCTACACTGCTATCTGCATATACATTTAAAAATCTACACAGCTATCTCTTTACACATGGAAATAACTACACCGCTATCTGTATGAACATGGAAATATCTACACCGCCATCTGTATGAACATGGAAATATCTGCACAGCCATCTGTATGAACATATAAATATCTACACCGCCATCTGTATTAAAATGGAGATATCTACACCGCTACCTGTATAAACATGGAAATATCTACACCGCTATCTGTATGAACATGGAAATATCTACAACGCTACCTGTATAAACATGGAAATATCAGCACCGCTATCTGTATGAACATGGAAATATCAGCCCCTCTATCTGTATGAACAAGGAAATATCTACACCACTATCTGTATGAACATGGAAATATCTACACTGCTATCTGTATGAGCATGGAAATATCTTCACCGCCATCTGTATGAACATGGATATATCTACACAGCCATCTGTATGAACATGGAAATATCTACACCGCTATATGTATAAACATGGAAATATCTACACCGCTGTCTGTATGAACAAGGAAATATCTACAGCACTATCTGTATGAACACGGAAATATCTACACTGCTATCTGTATGAACATGGATATATCTACACAGCCATCTGGATGAACATGGAAATAGCTACACCACTATCTGTATGAACATGGAAATATCTACACCACTATCTGTATGAACATGGAAATATCTTCACCGCCATCTGTATGAACATGGATATATCTACACAACCATCTGGATGAACATGGAAATATCTACACCGCTATCTGTATGAACATGGAAATATCTACACCGCTATCTGTGTTAACATGCATACATCTTCACCGCTATCTGTATAAACATGGAATTAACTACACCGCTATCTGTATGAACATGGAAATATCTACACGGCTATCTGTTTGAACATGGAAATATCTAAACCGCTATCTGCATGAAAATGGAAATATCTGCAGCGCCATCTGTATGAACATATAAATATCTACACCGCCATCTGTATTAACATGGAGATATCTACACTGCTATCTGTATAAACTTGGAAATATCTACACCGCTATCTGTATAAACATGGAAATATCTACACCGCTATCTGTATAAACATGGAAATATCCACACCGCTACCTGTAGAAACATGGAAATATAAGCACCGCTATCTGTATGAACATGGAAATATCTACACCGCTATCTGTACGAACATGGATATATCTACACCGCTATCTGTATGAACATGGAAATAGCTGCACCGCTATATGTATGAACATGGAAATATCTACAGCACTATCTGTATGAACATGGAAATATCTACACCGCTATCTGTATGAACATGGATATATCTACACAGCCATCGGGATGAACATGGAAATATCTTCACCGCCATCTGTACGAACATGGATATATCTACACAACCATCTGGATGAACATGGAAATATCTACACCGCTATCTGTATGAACATGGAAATATCTACACCGCTATCTGTGTAAACATGCATACATCTTCACCGCTATCTGTATAAACATGGATATATCTACACCACTATCTGTATAAACATGGAAATATCTACACCGCTATCTGTTTGAACATGGAAATATCTAAACCGCTATCTGCCTGAAAATGGAAATATCTGCACCGCCATCTGCATGAACATATAAATATCTACACCGCCAACTGTATTAAGATGGAGATATCTACACCGCTATCTGTATAAACTTGGAAATATCTACACCGCTATCTGTATAAACATGGAAATATCTACACCGCTATCTGTATAAACATGGAAATATCTGAACCGCTACCTGTATAAACATGGAAATATCTGCACCGCTATCTGTATGAACGTGGAAATATCTACACGGCTATCTGTACGAACATGGAAATACCTACACCGCTATCTGTATGAACATGGAAATAGCTACACTGCTATCTGTATGAAAATGGAAATATCTACACCACTATCTGTATGAACATGGAAATATCTACACCGCTATCTCTATGAACATGGATATATCTACACAGCCATCTGGATGAACACGGAAATATCTACACCGTTATCTGTGTAAACATGCATACTTCTTCACCGCTATCTGTATAAACATGGAAATATCTACACCGCTATCTGTATGAACATGGAAATATCTACACCGCTATCTGTTTGAACATGGAAATATCTAAACGGCTATCTCCATGAAAATGGAAATATCTACACTGCTATCTGCATATACATGGAAATATCTACACAGCTATCTCTTTGCACATGGAAATAACTACACCGCTATCTGTATGAACATGGAAATATCTTCACCGCCATATGTATGAACATGGAAATATCTACACCGCTATCTGTACGAACATGGAAATATCTACACCGCTATCTGTATGAACATGGAAATAGCTGCACGGCTATCTGTATGAACATGGAAATATCTACACCACTATCTGTATGAACATGGAAATATCTGCACGGCCATCTGAAAGAACATATAAATATCTACACCGCCATCTGTATTAAGATGGAGATATCTACACCGCTATCTGTATAAACCTGGAAATATCTACACCGCTATCTGTATAAACATGGAAATGTCTACACCGCTATCTGTATAAACTTGGAAATACCTACACCGCTACCTGTATAAACATGGAAATATCAGCACCGCTATCTGTATGAACATGGAAATATCAGCCCATCTATCTGTATGAACATGGAAATATCTACACCACTATCTGTATGAACATGGAAATGTCTACACCGCTATCTGTATGAACATGGAAATATCTTCACCGCCATATGTATGAACATGGATATATCTACACAGCCATCTGGATGAACATGGAAATATCTACACCGCTATCTGTATGAACATGGAAATAGCTACACCGCTATCTGTATGAACATGGAAATATCTACACCACTACCTGTATGAACATGGAAATATCTACACCGCTATCTGTTTGAACATGGAAATATCTACACCGCTATCTGCATGAAAATGGAAATATCTACACAGCTATCTGCATATACATGTAAATATCTACAAAGCTATCTCTTTACACATGGAAATAACTACACCACTATCTCTATAAACATGGAAAACTCTACACCGCCATCTCTATGAACATGGAAATAACTGCACCGCCATCTGTATGAACATATAAATAACTACACCGCCATCTGTATTAAGATGGAGATATCTACACCGCTCTCTGTATAAACTTGGAAATATCTACACCGCTATCTGTATAAACATGGAAATATAAGCACCGCTATCTGTATGAACATGGAAATATCTACACCGCTATCTGTACGAACTTGGAAATATATACACCGCTATCTGTGTGAACATGGATATAGCTGCACCGCTATCTGTATGAACATGGAAATACCTACACCACTATCTATATGAACATGGAAATATCTTCACCGCTAACTGTATGAACATGGAATTATCATCACCGCCATCTGCATGAACATGGATATGTCTACACAGCCATCTGGATGAACATGGAAATATCTACACCGCTATCTGTATAAACATGGAAATGTCTACACCGCTATCTGTATAAACTTGGAAATACCTACACCGCTACCTGTATAAACATGGAAATATCAGCACCGCTATCTGTATGAACATGGAAATATCTACACCACTATCTGTATGAACATGGAAATATCTACACCACTATCTGTTTGAACATGGAAATATCTACACCGCTATCTGCATGAAAATGGAAATATCTACAGATATATCTGCATATACATGGAAATATCTACAAAGCTATCTCTTTACACATGGAAATAACTACACCACTATCTCTATAAACATGGAAATATCTACACCGCCATCTCTATGAACATGGAAATATCTGCACTGCCATCTGTATGAACATATAAATATCTACACCGCCATCTGTATTAAGATGGAGATATCTACACCGCTATCTGTATAAACTTGGAAATATCTACACCGCTATGTGTATAAACATGGAAATATCTACACCGCTACCTGTATGAACATGGAAATATAAGCACCGCTATCTGTATGAACATGGAAATATCTACACCGCTATCTGTACGAACTTGGAAATATCTACACCGCTATCTTTATGAACATGGAAATAGCTGCACCGCTATCTGTATGAACATGGAAATATCTACATCACTATCTGTATGAACATGGAAATACCTTCTCCGCTATCTGTATGAACATGGATATATCTACACAGCCATCTGTATGAACATGGATATATCTACACCGCTATCTGTATGAACATGGAAATATCTACACCGCTATCTGTGTAAACATGCATACATCTTCACCGCTATCTGTATAAACATTTATATATCTACACAGCCATATGGATGAACATGGAAATATCTACACCGCTATCTGCGTGAACATGGAAATAGGTACACCGCTACCTGTATGAACATGGAAATAGCTACACCGCCATCTGTATGAACTTGGAAATATCTGCACCGCCATCTGTATGAACATATAAATATCTACACCGCCATCTGTATTAAGATGGAGATATCTACACCGCTATCTGTATAAACTTGGAAATATCTACACCGCTATCTGTATAAAAATGGAATTATCTACACCGCTATCTGTATAAACATGGAAATATCCACACCCCTACCTGTATAAACATGGAAATATCAGCACAGCTATCTGTATGAACATGGAAATATCTACACCGCTATCTGTACGAACATGGAAATATCTACACCGCTATCTGCATGAACATGGAAATAGCTACACCGCTATCTGTATGAACATGGAAATATCTACACCACTATCTGTATGAACATGGAAATAGCTACACAGCTATCTGTGTAAACATGAATTCTTTTTCACCGCTATCTGTATAAACATGGAAATAACCACACCGCTATCTGTATGAACATGGAAATATCTACACCGCTATCTGTATGAACATGGAAATATCTACACCACTATCTGTTTGAACATGGAAATATCTACACCGCTATCTGTATGAAAATGGAAATACCTACACTGCTATCTGCATATACATTTAAAAATCTACACAGCTATCTCTTTACACATGGAAATAACTACACCGCTATCTGTATGAACATGGAAATATCAACACCGCCATCTGTATGAACATGGAAATATCTGCACGGCTATCTGTATGAACATATAAATATCTACACCGCCATCTGTATTAAAATGGAGATATCTACACCGCTACCTGTATAAACATGGAAATATCTACACCGCTATCTGTATGAACATGGAAATATCTACACCGCTACCTGTATAAACATGGAAATATCAGCACCGCTATCTGTATGAACATGGAAATATCAGCCCCTCTATCTGTATGAACAAGGAAATATCTACACCACTATCTGTATGAACATGGAAATATCTACACTGCTATCTGTATGAGCATGGAAATATCTTCACCGCCATCTGTATGAACATGGATATATCTACACAGCCATCTGGATGAACATGGAAATATCTACACCGCTATCTGTATAAACATGGAAATATCTACACCGCTGTCTGTATGAACAAGGAAATATCTACAGCACTATCTGTATGAACACGGAAATATCTACACTGCTATCTGTATGAACTTGGATATATCTACACAGCCATCTGGATGAACATGGAAATATCTACACCGCTATCTGTATGAACATTGAAATAGCTACACCACTATCTGTATGAACATGGAAA
This sequence comes from Gorilla gorilla gorilla, assembly GCF_029281585.2. Taxonomy (NCBI): domain Eukaryota; kingdom Metazoa; phylum Chordata; class Mammalia; order Primates; family Hominidae; genus Gorilla; species Gorilla gorilla. Next base: position 3,194,508 of record NC_073224.2, read on the forward strand.
TATCTACACCACTATCTGTATGAACATGGAAATATCTTCACCGCCATCTGTATGAACATGGATATATCTACACAACCATCTGGATGAACATGGAAATATCTACACCGCTATCTGTATGAACATGGAAATATCTACACCGCTATCTGTGTTAACATGCATACATCTTAACCGCTATCTGTATAAACATGGAAATAACTACACCGCTATCTGTATGAACATGGAAATATCTACACGGCTATCTGTTTGAACATGGAAATATCTAAACCGCTATCTGCATAAAAATGGAAATATCTGCAGCGCCATCTGTATGAACATATAAATATCTACACCGCCATCTGTATTAACATGGAGATATCTACACCGCTATCTGTATAAACTTGGAAATATCTACACTGCTATCTGTATAAACATGGAAATATCTACACCGCTATCTGTATAAACATGGAAATATCCACACCGCTACCTGTATAAACATGGAAATATAAGCACCGCTATCTGTATGAACATGGAAATATCTACACCGCTATCTGTACGAACATGGATATATCTACACCGCTATCTGTATGAACATGGAAATAGCTGCACCACTATCTGTATGAACATGGAAATATCTACAGCACTATCTGTATGAACATGGAAATATCTACACCGCTATCTGTATGAACATGGATATATCTACACAGCCATCGGGATGAAGATGGAAATATCTTCACCGCCATCTGTATGAACATGGATATATCTACACAACCATCTGGATGAACATGGAAATATCTACACCGCTATCTGTATGAACATGGAAATATCTACACCGCTATCTGTGTAAACATGCATACATCTTCACCACTATCTGTATAAACATGGATATATCTACACCACTATCTGTATAAACATGGAAATATCTACACCGCTATCTGTTTGAACATGGAAATATCTAAACCGCTATCTGCCTGAAAATGGAAATATCTGCACCGCCATCTGTATGAACATATAAATATCTACACCTCCAACTGTATTAAGATGGAGATATCTACACCGCTATCTGTATAAACTTGGAAATATCTACACCGCTATCTGTATAAACATGGAAATATCTACACCGCTATCTGTATAAACATGGAAATATCTGCACCGCTACCTGTATAAACATGGAAATACCTGCACCGCTATCTGTATGAACGTGGAAATATCTACACGGCTATCTGTACGAACATGGAAATACCTACACCGCTATCTGTATGAACATGGAAATAGCTACACCGCTATCTGTATGAAAATGGAAATATCTACACCACTATCTGTATGAACATGGAAATATCTACACCGCTATCTCTATGAACATGGATATATCTACACAGCCATCTGGATGAACACGGAAATATCTACACCGTTATCTGTGTAAACATGCATACTTCTTCACCGCTATCTGTATAAACATGGAAATATCTACACCGCTATCTGAATGAACATGGAAATATCTACACCGCTATCTGTTTGAACATGGAAATATCTAAACGGCTATCTCCATGAAAATGGAAATATCTACACTGCTATCTGCATATACATGGAAATATCTACACAGCTATCTCTTTGCACATGGAAATAACTACACCGCTATCTGTATGAACATGGAAATATCTTCACCGCCATCTGTATGAACATGGATATATCTACACAGCCATGTGGATGAACATGGAAATATCTACACCGCTATCTGTATAAACATGGAAATATCTACACCGCTATCTGTATGAACTTGGAAATATCTACACCGCTACCTGTATAAACATGGAAATATAAGCACCGCTATCTGTATGAACATGGAAATATCTACGCCGCTATCTGTATGAACATGGAAATATCTACACCGCTATCTGTATGAACATGGAAATAGCTGCACGGCTATCTGTATGAACATGGAAATATCTACACCACTATCTGTATGAACATGGAAATATCTGCACGGCCATCTGAAAGAACATATAAATATCTACACCGCCATCTGTATTAAGATGGAGATATCTACACCGCTATCTGTATAAACCTGGAAATATCTACACCGCTATCTGTATAAACATGGAAATGTCTACACCGCTATCTGTATAAACTTGGAAATACCTACACCGCTACCTGTATAAACATGGAAATATCAGCACCGCTATCTGAATGAACATGGAAATATCAGCCCATCTATCCGTATGAACATGGAAATATCTACACCACTATCTGTATGAACATGGAAATATCTACACCGCTATCTGTATGAACATGGAAATATCTTCACCGCCATATGTATGAACATGGATATATCTACACAGCCATCTGGATGAAAATGGAAATATCTACACCGCTATCTGTATGAACATGGAAATAGCTACACCGCTATCTGTATGAACATGGAAATATCTACACCACTACCTGTATGAACATGGAAATATCTACACCGCTATCTGTTTGAACATGGAAATATCTACACCGCTATCTGCATGAAAATGGAAATATCTACACAGCTATCTGCATATACATGGAAATATCTACAAAGCTATCTCTTTACACATGGAAATAACTACACCACTATCTCTATAAACATGGAAAACTCTACACCGCCATCTCTATGAACATGGAAATATCTGCACCGCCATCTGTATGAACATATAAATAACTACACCGCCATCTGTATTAAGATGGAGATATCTATACCGCTCTCTGTATAAACTTGGAATTATCTACACCGCTATCTGTATAAACATGGAAATATCTACACCGCTATCTGTATGAACATGGAAATATCTACACCGCTATCTGTTTGAACATGGAAATATCTACACCGCTATCTGCATGAAAATGGAAATATCTACACAGCTATCTGCATATACATGGAAATATCTACAAAGCTATCTCTTTACACATGGAAATAACTACACCACTATCTCTATAAACATGGAAAACTCTACACCGCCATCTCTATCAACATGGAAATATCTGCACCGCCATCTGTATGAACATATAAATATCTACACCGCCATCTGTATTAAGATGGAGATATCTACACCGCTCTCTGTATAAACTTGGAAATATCTACACCGCTATCTGTATGAACATGGAAATATCTACACCGCTATCTGTATAAACATGGAAATATCTACACCGCTACCTGTATAAACATGGAAATATAAGCACCGCTATCTGTATGAACATGGAAATATCTACACCGCTATCTGTACGAACTTGGAAATATCTACACCGCTATCTGTATGAACATGGATATAGCTGCACCGCTATCTGTATGAACATGGAAATACCTACACCACTATCTGTATGAACATGGAAATATCTTCACCGCTAACTGTATGAACATGGAATTATCTTCACCGCCATCTGTATGAACATGGATATGTCTACACAGCCATCTGGATGAACATGGAAATATCTACACCGCTATCTGTATGAACATGGAAATATCTACACCGCTATCTGTATAAACATGGAAATATCTACACCGCTATCTGTATAAACATGGAAATGTCTACACCGCTATCTGTATAAACTTGGAAATACCTACACCGCTACCTGTATAAACATGGAAATATCAGCACCGCTATCTGTATGAACATGGAAATATCTACACCACTATCTGTATGAACATGGAAATATCTACACCACTATCTGTTTGAACATGGAAATATCTACACCGCTATCTGCATGAAAATGGAAATATCTACAGATATATCTGCATATACATGGAAATATCTACAAAGCTATCTCTTTACACATGGAAATAACTACACCACTATCTCTATAAACATGGAAATATCTACACCGCCATCTCTATGAACATGGAAATATCTGCACTGCCATCTGTATGAACATATAAATATCTACACCGCCATCTGTATTAAGATGGAGATATCTACACCGCTATCTGTATAAACTTGGAAATATCTACACCGCTATCTGTATAAACATGGAAATATCTACACCGCTACCTGTATGAACATGGAAATATAAGCACCGCTATCTGTATGAACATGGAAATATCTACACCGCTATCTGTACGAACTTGGAAATATCTACACCGCTATCTGTATGAACATGGAAATAGCTGCACCGCTATCTGTATGAACATGGAAATATCTACATCACTATCTGTATGAACATGGAAATACCTTCTCCGCTATCTGTATGAACATGGATATATCTACACAGCCATCTGTATGAACATGGATATATCTACACCGCTATCTGTATGAACATGGAAATATCTACACCGCTATCTGTGTAAACATGCATACATCTTCACCGCTATCTCTATAAACATTTATATATCTACACAGCCATATGGATGAACATGGAAATATCTACACCGCTATCTGCATGAACATGGAAATATCTACACCACTATCTGTATGAACATGGAAATAGCTACACAGCTATCTGTGTAAACATGAATTCTTCTTCACCGCTATCTGTATAAACATGGAAATAACCACACCGCTATCTGTATGAACATGGAAATATCTACACCGCTATCTGTATGAACATGGAAATATCTACACCGCTATCTGTTTGAACATGGAAATATCTACACCGCTATCTGTATGAAAATGGAAATACCTACACTGCTATCTGCATATACATTTAAAAATCTACACAGCTATCTCTTTACACATGGAAATAACTACACCGCTATCTGTATGAACATGGAAATATCTACACCGCCATCTGTATGAACATGGAAATATCTGCACGGCCATCTGTATGAACATATAAATATCTACACCGCCATCTGTATTAAAATGGAGATATCTACACCGCTACCTGTATAAACATGGAAATATCTACACCGCTATCTGTATGAACATGGAAATATCTACAGCGCTACCTGTATAAACATGGAAATATCAGCACCGCTATCTGTATGAACATGGAAATATCAGCCCCTCTATCTGTATGAACAAGGAAATATCTACACCACTATCTGTATGAACATGGAAATATCTACACTGCTATCTGTATGAGCATGGAAATATCTTCACCGCCATCTGTATGAACATGGATATATCTACACAGCCATCTGGATGAACATGGAAATATCTACACCGCTATCTGTATAAACATGGAAATATCTACACCGCTGTCTGTATGAACAAGGAAATATCTACAGCACTATCTGTATGAACACGGAAATATCTACACTGCTATCTGTATGAACATGGATATATCTACACAGCCATCTGGATGAACATGGAAATATCTACACCGCTATCTGTATGAACATGGAAATAGCTACACCACTATCTGTATGAACATGGAAATATCTACACCGCTATCTGTATGAACATGGAAATATCTTCACCGCCATCTGTATGAACATGGATATATCTACACAACCATCTGGATGAACATGGAAATATCTACACCGCTATCTGTATGAACATGGAAATATCTACACCGCTATCTGTGTTAACATGCATACATCTTCACCGCTATCTGTATAAACATGGAAATAACTACACCGCTATCTGTATGAACATGGAAATATCTACACGGCTATCTGTTTGAACATGGAAATATCTAAACCGCTATCTGCATGAAAATGGAAATATCTGCAGCGCCATCTGTATGAACATATAAATATCTACACCGCCATCTGTATTAACATGGAGATATCTACACCGCTATCTGTATAAACTTGGAAATATCTACACCGCTATCTGTATAAACATGGAAATATCTACACCGCTATCTGTATAAACATGGAAATATCCACACCGCTACCTGTATAAACATGGAAATATAAGCACCGCTATCTGTATGAACATGGAAATATCTACACCGCTATCTGTACGAACATGGATATATCTACACCGCTATCTGTATGAACATGGAAATAGCTGCACCGCTATCTGTATGAACATGGAAATATCTACAGCACTATCTGTATGAACATGGAAATATCTACACCGCTATCTGTATGAACATGGACATATCTATACAGCCATCGGGATGAACATGGAAATATCTTCACCGCCATCTGTATGAACATGGATATATCTACACAGCCATGTGGATGAACATGGAAATATCTACACCGCTATCTGTATGAACATGGAAATATCTACACCGCTATCTGTGTAAACACGCATACATCTTCACTGCTATCTGTATAAACATGGATATATCTACACCACTATCTGTATAAACATGGAAATATCTACACCGCTATCTGTTTGAACATGGAAATATCTAAACCGCTATCTGCCTGAAAATGGAAATATCTGCACCGCCATCTGTATGAACATATAAATATCTACACCGCCAACTGTATTAAGATGGAGATATCTACACCGCTATCTGTATAAACTTGGAAATATCTACACCGCTATCTGTATAAACATGGAAATATCTACACCGCTATCTGTATAAACATGGAAATGTCTACACCGCTATCTGTATAAACTTGGAAATACCTACACCGCTACCGGTATAAACATGGAAATATCAGCACCGCTATCTGTATGAACATGGAAATATCTACACCACTATCTGTATGAACATGGAAATATCTACACCGCTATCTGTTTGAACATGGAAATATCTTCACCGCTATCTGCATGAAAATGGAAATATCTACAGATATATCTGCATATACATGGAAATATCTGCAAAGCTATCTCTTTACACATGGAAATAACTACACCACTATCTCTACAAACATGGAAATATGTACACCGCCATCTCTATGAACATGGAAATATCTGCACCGCCCTCTTTATGAACATATAAATATCTACACCGCCATCTGTATTAAGATGGAGATAACTACACCGCTATCTGTATAAACTTGGAAATATCTACACCGCTATCTGTATAAACATGGAAATATCTACACCGCTATCTGTATAAACATGGAAATATCTACACCGCTACCTGTATAAACATGGACATATAAGCACCGCTATCTGTATGAACATGGAAATATCTACACCGCTATCTGTATGAACATGGAAATAGCTGCACCGCTATCTGTATGAACATGGAAATATCTACACCACTATCTGTAGGAACATGGAAATATCATCACCGCTAACTGTATGAACATGGAATTATCTTCACCGCCATCTGTATGAACATGGATATGTCTACACAGCCATCTGGATGAACATGGAAATATCTACACCGCTATCTGTATGAACATGGAAATATCTACACCGCTATCTGTATAAACATGGAAATATCTACACCGCTATCTGTATAAACATGGAAATGTCTACACCGCTATCTGTATAAACTTGGAAATACCTACACGGCTACCGGTATAAACATGGAAATATCAGCACCGCTATCTGTATGAACATGGAAATATCTACACCACTATCTGTATGAACATGGAAATATCTACACCGCTATCTGTTTGAACATGGAAATATCTTCACCGCTATCTGCATGAAAATGGAAATATCTACAGATATGTCTGCATATACATGGAAATATCTACAAAGCTATCTCTTTACACATGGAAATAACTACACCACTATCTCTACAAACATGGAAATATCTACACCGCCATCTCTATGAACATGGAAATATGTGCACTGCCATCTTTATGAACATATAAATATCTACACCGCCATCTGTATTAAGATGGAGATATCTACACCGCTATCTGTATAAAGTTGGAAATACCTACACCGCTATCTGTATAAACATGGAAATCTCTACACCGCTACCTGTATAAACATGGAAATATAAGCACCGCTATCTGTATGAACATGGAAATATTTACACCGCTATTTGTATGAACATGGAAATATCTACACCGCTATCTGTTTGAACATGGAAATATCTACACCGCTATCTGCATGAAAATGGAAATATCTACAGAGCTATCTGCATATACATGGAAATATCTACAAAGCTATCTCTTTACACATGGAAACAACTACACCACTCTCTCTATAAACATGGAAATATCTACACCGCCATCTCTATGAACATGGAAATATCTGCACCGCCATCTGTATGAACATATAAATAACTACACCACCATCTGTATTAAGATGGAGATATCTACACCACTGTCTGTATAAACTTGGAAATATCTACACCACTATCTGTATAAACATGGAAATATCTACACCGCTATCTTTATAAACATGGAAATATCTACACTGATACCTGTATAAACATGGAAATATAAGCACCGCTATCTGTATGAACATGGAAATATCTACACCGCTATCTGTACGAACTTGGAAATATCTACACCGCTATCTGTATGAACATGGAAATAGCTGCACCGCTATCTGTATGAACATGGAAATATCTACACCACTATCTGTATGAACATGGAAATATCTTCACCGCTAACTGTATGAACATGGAATTATCTTCACCGCCATCTGTATGAACATGGATATGTCTACACAGCCATCTGGATGAACATGGAAATATCTACACCGCTATCTGTATTAACATGGAAATATCTACACCGCTATCTGTATGAACATGGAAATATCTACACCGCTATCTGTATGAACATGGAAATAGCTGCACCGCTATCTGTATGAACATGGAAATATCTACACCACTATCTGTAGGAACATGGAAATATCTTCATCGCTAACTGTATGAACATGGAATTATCTTCACCGCCATCTGTATGGACATGGATATGTCTACACAGCCATCTGGATGAACATGGAAATATCTACACCGCTATCTGTATGAACATGGAAATATCTACACCGCTATCTGTATAAACATGGAAATATCTACACCGCTATCTGTATAAACATGGAAATGTCTACACCGCTATCTGTATAAACTTGGAAATACCTACACCGCTACCGGTATAAACATGGAAATATCAGCACCTCTATCTGTATGAACATGGAAATATCTACACCACTATCTGTATGAACATGGAAATATCTACACCGCTATCTGTTTGAACATGGAAATATCTTCACCGCTATCTGCATGAGAATGGAAATATCTACAGATATATCTGCATATACATGGAAATATCTACAAAGCTATCTCTTTACACATGGAAATAACTACACCACTATCTCTACAAACATGGAAATATCTACACCGCCATCTCTATGAACATGGAAATATCTGCACCGCCATCTGTATGAACATATAAATATCTACACCGCCATCTGTATTAAGATGGAGATAACTACACCGCTATCTGTATAAACTTGGAAATATCTACACCGCTATCTGTATAAACATGGAAATATCTACACCGCTATCTGTATAAACATGGAAATATCTACACCGCTACCTGTATAAACATGGAAATATAAGCACCGCTATCTGTATGAACATGGAAATATCTACACCGCTATCTGTACAAACTTGGAAATATCTACACCGCTATCTGTATGAACATTGAAATAGCTGCACCGCTATCTGTATGAACATGGAAATATCTACACCACTATCTGTAGGAACATGGAAATATCTTCACCGCTAACTGTATGAACATGGAATTATCTTCACCGCCATCTGTATGAACATGGATATGTCTACACAGCCATCTGGATGAACATGGAAATATCTACACCGCTATCTGTATGAACATGGAAATATCTACACCGCTATCTGAATAAACATGGAAATATCTACACCGCTATCTGTATAAACATGGAAATGTCTACACCGCTATCTGTATAAACTTGGAAATACCTACACGGCTACCGGTATAAACATGGAAAAATCAGCACCGCTATCTGTATGAACATGGAAATATCTACACCACTATCTGTATGAACATGGAAATATCTACACCGCTATCTGGTTGAACATGGAAATATCTTCACCGCTCTCTGCATGAAAATGGAAATATCTACAGATATATCTGCATATACATGGAAATATCTACAATGCTATCTCTTTACACATGGAAATAACTACACCACTATCACTACAAACATGGAAATATCTACACCGCCATCTCTATGAACATGGAAATATCTACACCGCCATCTTTATGAACATATAAATATCTACACCGCCATCTGTATTAAGATGGAGATATCTACACCGCTATCTGTATAAACTTGGAAATATCTACACCGCTATCTATATAAACATGGAAATATCTACACCGCTACCTGTATAAACATGGAAATATAAGCACCGCTATCTGTATGAACATGGAAATATCTACACCGCTATCTGTATGAACATGGAAATATCTACACCGCTATCTGTTTGAACATGGAAATATCTACACCGCTATCTGCATGAAAATGGAAATATCTACAGAGCTATCTGCATGTACATGGAAATATCTACAAAGCTATCTCTTTACACATGGAAATATCTACACCACTATCTCTATAAACATGGAAATATCTACACCGCCATCTCTATGAACATGGAAATATCTGCACCGCCATCTGTATGAACATATAAATAACTACACCACCATCTGTATTAAGATGGAGATATCTACACCACTGTCTGTATAAACTTGGAAATATCTACACCACTATCTGTATAAACATGGAAATATCTACACCACTATCTGTATAAACATGGAAATATCTACACCGCTACCTGTATAAACGTGGAAATATAAGCACCGCTGTCTGTATGAACATGGAAATATCTACACCGCTATCTGTACGAACTTGGAAATATCTACACCACTATCTGTATGAACATGGAAATAGCTGCACCGCTATCTGTATGAACATGGAAATATCTACACCACTGTCTGTATGAACATGGAAATATCTTCACCGCTAACTGTATGAACATGGAATTATCTTCACCGCCATCTGTATGAACATGGATATGTCTACACAGCCATCTGGATGAACATGGAAATATCTACACCGCTATCTGTATTAACATGGAAATATCTACACCGCTATCTGTATGAACATGGAAATATCTACACCACTATCTGTATGAACTTGGAATTATCTACACCGCTATCTGTATGAACGTGGAAATATCTTCACCGCCGTCTGTATGAAGATGGATATATCTACACAGCCATCTGGATGAACATGGAAATATCTACACCGCTATCTGTATAAACATGGAAATATCTACACCGCTATCTGTATGAACATGGAAATATCTACACCGCTACCTGTATAAACATGGAAATATAAGCACCGCTATCTGTATGAACATGGAAATATCTACACCGCTATCTGTATGAACATGGAAAAAGCTGCACCGCTATCCGTATGAACATGGAAATAACTACACCACTATCTGTGTGAACATGGAAATATCTGCACGGCCATCTGTATGAACATATAAATATCTACACCGCCATCTGTATTAAGATGGAGATGTCTACACTGCTATCTGCATAAACATGGAAATATCTACACCGCTATCTGTATAAACATGGAAATGTCTACACCGCTATCTGTATAAACTTGGAAATACCTACACCGCTACCTGTATAAACATGGAAATATCAGCACCGCTGTCTGTATGAACATGGAAATATCAGCCCATCTATATGTATGAACATGGAAATATCTACACCACTATCTGTATGAACATGGAAATATCTACACCGCTATCTGTATGAACATGGAAATATCTTCACCGCCATCTGTATGAACATGGATATATCTACACATCCATCTGGATGAACATGGAAATATCTACACCGCTATCTGTTCGAACATGGAAATAGCTACACCGCTATCTGTATGAAGATGGAAATATCTACACCGCTATCTGTTTCAACATGGAAATATCTACACCACTATCTGCATGAAAATGGAAATGTCTACAGATATATCTGCATATACATGGAAATATCTACAAAGCTATCTCTTTACACATGGAAATAACTACAACACTATCTCTATAAACATGGAAATATCTACACCGCCATCTCTATGAACATGGAAATATCTGCACCGCCATCTGTATGAACATATAAATATCTACACCGCCATCTGTATTAAGATGGAGATATCTACACCGCTATCTGTATAAACTTGGAAATATCTACACCGCTATCTGTATAAACATGGAAATATCTACACCGCTACCTGTATAAACATGGAAATATAAGCACCGCTATCTGTATGAACATGGAAATATCTACACCGCTATCTGTACGAACTTGGAAATATCTACACCGCTATCTGTATGAACATGGAAATAGCTGCACCGCTATCTGTATGAACATGGAAATATCTTCTCCGCTATCTGTATGAACATGGATATATCTACACAGCCATCTGTATGAACATGGATATATCTACACCGCTATCTGTATGAACATGGAAATATCTACACCGCTCTCTGTGTAAACATGCATACATCTTCACCGCTATCTGTATAATCATGGATATATCTACACAGCCATATGGATGAACATGGAAATATCTACACCGCTATCTGCATGAACATGGAAATAGCTACACCGCTATCTGTATGAACATTTAAATAGCTACACCGCCATCTGTATGAACTTGGAAATATCTGCACCGCCATCTGTATGAACATATAAATATCTACACCGCCATCTGTATTAAGATGGAGATATCTACACCGCTATCTGTATAAACATGGAAATATCCACACCGCTACCTGTATAAACATGGAAATATCAGCACAGCTATCTGTATGAACATGGAAATATCTACACCGCTATCTGTACGAACATGGAAATATCTACACCGCTATCTGCATGAACAAGGGAATAGCTACACCGCTATCTGTATGAACATGGAAATATCTACACCACTATCTGTATGAACATGGAAATAGCTACACAGCTATCTGTGTAAACATGCCTACTTCTTCACCGCTATCTGTATAAACATGGAAATATCTACACCGCTATCTGTATGAACATGGAAATATCTACACCGCTCTCTGTATGAACATGGAAATATCTACACCACGATCTGTTTGAACATGGAAATATCTACACCGCTATCTGCATGAAAATGGAAATATCTACACTGCTATCTGCATATACATTTAAAAATCTACACAGCTATCTCTTTACACATAGAAATAACTACACCGCTATCTGTATGAACATGGAAATATCTACACCGCCATCTGTATGAACATGGAAATATCTGCACGTACATCTGTATGAACATATAAATATCTACACCGCCATCTGTATTAAGATGGAGATATCTACACCGCTACCTGTATAAACATGGAAATATCTACACCGCTATCTGTATGAACATGGAAATATCTACACCGCTACCTGTATAAACATGGAAATATCAGCACCGCTATCTGTATGAACATGGAAATATCAGCCCCTCTATCTGTATGAACATGGAAATATCTACACCACTATCTGTATGAACATGGAAATGACTACACGGCTATCTGTATGAGCATGGAAATACCTTCACCGCCATCTGTATGAAGATGGATATATCTACACAGCCATCTGGATGAACATGGAAATATCTACACCGCTATCTGTATAAACATGGAAATATCTACACCGCTATCTGTATGAACATGGAAATATCTACAGCACTATCTGTATGAACATGGAAATATCTACACTGCTATCTCTATGAACATGGATATATCTACACAGCCATCTGGATGAACATGGAAATATCTACACCGCTATCTTTATGAACATGGAAATATATACACCGCTATCTGTGTAGACATGCATACATCTTCACCGCTATCTGTATAAACATGCATATATCTACAGCGCTATCTGTAAGAACATGGAAATATCTACACCGCTATCTGTTTGAACATGGAAATATCTAAACCGCTATCTGCATGAAAATGGAAATATCTACACAGCTATCTGCATATACATGGAAATAACTACACCTCTATCTGTATGAACATGGAAATATCTGCATGGCCATCTGTATGAACATATAAATATCTACACCGCCATCTGTATTAAGGTAGAGATATCTACACTGCTATCTGTATAAACATGGAAATATCAGCCCATCTATCTGTATGAAAATGGAAATATCTACACCACTATCTGTATGAACATGGAAATATCTACACCGCTATCTGTATGAACATGGAAATATCTACAGCACTATCTGTATGAACATGGAAATATCTACACTGCTATCTCTATGAACATGGATATATCTACACAGCCATCTGGATGAACATGGAAATATCTACACCGCTATCTGTATGAACATGGAAATATATACACCGCTATCTGTGTAGACATGCATACATCTTCACCGCTATCTATATAAACATGGATATATCTACAGCGCTATCTGTATGAACATGGAAATATCTACACCGCTATCTGTTTGAACATGGAAATATCTAAACCGCTATCTGCATGAAAATGGAAATATCTACACAGCTATCTGCATATACATGGAAATAACTACACCGCTATCTGTATGAACATGGAAATATCTGCACGGCCATCTGTATGAACATATAAATATCTACACCGACATCTGTATTAAGGTGGAGATATCTACACTGCTATCTGTATAAACATTGAAATATCAGCCCATCTATCTGTATGAAAATGGAAATATCTACACCACTATCTGTATGAACATGGAAATATCTACACCGCTATCTGTATGAACATGGAAATATCTTCACCGCCACCTGTATGAACATGGAAATATCTACACCGCTATCTGTATGAACATGGAAATATCTTCACCGCCATCTGTATGAACATGGATATATCTACACAGCCATGTGGATGAACATGGAAATATCTACACCGCTATCTGTATAAACATGGAAATATCTACACCGCTATCTGTATGAACATGGAAATATCTACACCGCTATCTGTACGAACATGGAAATATCTACACTGCTATCTGTATGAACATGGAAATAGCTGCACGGCTATCTGTATGAACATGGAAATATCTACACCACTATCTGTATGAACATGGAAATATCTGCACGGCCATCTGAATGAACATATAAATATCTACACCGCCATCTGTATTAAGATGGAGATATCTTCACCGCTATCTGTATAAACCTGGAAATATCTACACCGCTATCTGTATAAACATGGAAATGTCTACACCGCTATCTGTATAAACTTGGAAATACCTACATCGCTACCTGTATAAACATGGAAATATCAGCACCGCTATCTGTATGAACATGGAAATATCAGCCCATCTATCTGTATGAACATGGAAATATCTACACCACTATCTGTATGAACATGGAAATATCTACACCGCTATCTGTATGAACATGGAAATATCTTCACCGCCATATGTATGAACATGGATATATCTACACAGCCATCTGGATGAACATGGAAATATCTACACCGCTATCTGTATGAACATGGAAATAGCTACACCGCTGTCTGTATGAACATGGAAATATCTACACCACTATCTGTATGAACATGGAAATATCTACACCGCTATCTGTTGAACATGGAAATATCTACACCGCTATCTGCATGAAAATGGAAATATCTACAGAGCTATCTGCATATACATGGAAATATCTACAAAGCTATCTCTTTACACATGGAAATAACTACACCACTATCTCTATAAACATGGAAATATCTACACCGCCATCTCTATGAACATGGAAATATCTGCACCGCAATCTGTATGAACATATAAATATCTACACCGCCATCTGTATTAAGTTGGAGATATCTACACCGCTATCTGTATAAACTTGGAAATATCTACACCGCTATCTGTATAAACATGGAAATATCTACACCGCTACCTGTATAAACATGGAATTATAAGCACCGCTATCTGTATGAACATGGAAATATCTACACCGCCATCTGTACTAACTTGGAAATATCTACACCGCTATCTGTATGAACATGGAAATAGCTGCACTGCTCTCTGTATGAACATGGAAATATCTACATCACTATCTGTATGAACATGGAAATACCTTCTCCGCTATCTGTATGAACATGGATATATCTACACAGCCATCTGTATGAACATGGATATGTCTACACCGCTATCTGTGTGAACATGGAAATATCTACACCGCTATCTGTGTAAACATGCATACATCTTCACCGCTATCTGTATAAACATGGATATATCCACACAGCCATATGGATGAACATGGAAATATCTACACCGCTATCTGCATGAACATGGAAATACCTACACCGCTATCTGTATGAACATGGAAATAGCTACACCGCCATCTGTATGAACTTGGAAATATCTGCACCGCCATCTGTATGAACATATAAATATCTACACCGCCATCTGTATTAAGATGGAGATATCTACCCCGCTATCTGTATAAACTTGGAAATATCTACACCGCTATCTGTATAAAAATGGAATTATCTACACCGCTATCTGTATAAACATGGAAATATCCACACCGCTACCTGTATAAACATGGAAATATCAGCACAGCTATCTGTATGAACATGGAAATATCTACACCGCTATCTGTACGAACATGGAAATATCTACACCGCTATCTGCATGAACATGGAAATAGCTACACCGCTATCTGTATGAACATGGAAATATCTACACCACTATCTGTATGAACATGGAAATAGCTACACAGCTATCTGTGTAAACATGAATACTTCTTCACCGCTATCTGTATAAACATGGATATATCTACACAGCCATATGGATGAACATGGAAATATCTACACCGCTATCTGTATGAACATGGAAATATCTACACCAATATCTGTTTGAACATGGAAATATCTACACCGCTATCTGTATGAAAATGGAAATACCTACACTGCTATCTGCATATACATTTAAAAATCTACACAGCTATCTCTTTACACATGGAAATAACTACACCGCTATCTGTATGAACATGGAAATATCTACACCGCCATCTGTATGAACATGGAAATATCTGCACGGCCATCTATATGAACATATAAATATCTACACCGCCATCTGTATTAAAATGGAGATATCTACACCGCTACCTGTATAAACATGGAAATATCTACACCGCTATCTGTATGAACATGGAAAAATCTACACCGCTACCTGTATAAACATGGAAATATCAGCACCGCTATCTGTATGAACATGGAAATATCAGCCCCTCTATCTGTATGAACATGGAAATATCTACACCACTATCTGTATGAACATGGAAATATCTACACTGATATCTGTATGAGCATGGAAATATCTTCACCGCCATCTGTATGAACATGGATATATCTACACAGCCATCTGTATGAACATGGAAATATCTACACCGCTATCTGTATAAACATGGAAATATCTACACCGCTATCTGTATGAACTTGGAAATATCTACAGCACTATCTGTATGAACATGGAAATTTCTACACTGCTATCTCTATGAACATGGATATATCTACACAGCCATCTGGATGAACATGGAAATATCTACACCGCTATCTGTATGAACATGGAAATATATACACCGCTATCTGTGTAGACATGCATACATCTTCACCGCTATCTGTATAAACATGGATATATCTACACCGCTATCTGTATGAACATGGGAATATCTACATCGCTATCTGTTTGAACATGGAAATATCTAAACCGCTATCTGCATGATAATGGAAATATCTACACAGCTATCTGCATATACGTGGAAATAACTACACCGCTATCTGTATGAACATGGAAATATCTGCACGGCCATCTGTATGAACATATAAACATCTACACCGCCATCTGTATTAAGGTGGAGATATCTACACCGCTATCTGTATAAACATGGAAATATCAACAACGCTATCTGTATAAACATGGAAATGTCTACACCGCTATGTGTATAAAATTGGAAATATCTACACCGCTACCTGTATAAACAAGGAAATATCAGCACCGCTATCTGTATGAACATGGAAACATCAGCCCATTTATCTGTATGAAAATGGAAATATCTACACCACTATCTGTATGAACATGGAAATATCTACCCCGCTATCTGTATGAACATGGAAATATCTTCACCGCCTTCTGTATGAACATGGATATATCTACACAGCCATTTGGAAGAACATGGAAATATCTACACCGCTATCTGTATGAACATGGAAATAGCTACACCGCTATCTGTATGAACATGGAAATATCTACACCACTATCTGTATGAACATGGAAATAGCTACACCGCTATCTGTGTAAACATGCATACTCCTTCACCGCTATCTGTATAAACATGGAAATATCTACACCACTATCTGTATGATCATGGAAATACCTACACCGCTATCTGTTTGAACATGGAAATATCTACACCGCTATCTGCATGAAAATGGAAATATCTACACAGCTATCTGCATATACATGGAAATATCTACAAAGCTATCTCTTTACACATGGAAATATCTACACCACTATCTGTATGAACATGGAAATATCTATACCGCTATCTGTATGAACATGGAATTATCTTCACCACCATCTGTGTGAACATGGATATGTCTACACAGCCATCTGGATGAACATGGAAATATCTACAACGCTATCTGTATGAACATGGAAATAGCTACACCACTATCTGTATGAACATGGAAATATCTACACCACTATCTGTATGAACATGGAAATATCTTCACCGCCATCTGTATGAACATGGATATATCTACACAACCATCTGGATGAACATGGAAATATCTACACCGCTATCTGTATGAACATGGAAATATCTACACCGCTATCTGTGTAAACATGCATACATCTTCACCGCTATCTGTATAAACATGGAAATAACTACACCGCTATCTGTATGAACATGGAAATATCTACACGGCTATCTGTTTGAACATGGAAATATCTAAACCGCTATCTGCATGAAAATGGAAATATCTGCAGCGCCATCTGTATGAACATATAAATATCTACACCGCCATCTGTATTAAGATGGAGATATCTACACCGCTATCTGTACAAACTTGGAAATATCTACAACGCTATCTGTATAAACATGGAAATATAAGCACCGCTATCTGTATGAACATGGAAATATCTACACCGCTATCTGTACGAACATGGATATATCTACACCGCTATCTGTATGAATATGGAAATAGCTGCACCGCTATCTGTATGAACATGGAAATATCTACAGCACTATCTGTACGAACATGGAAATATCTACACCGCTATCTGTATGAACATGGATATATCTACACAGCCATCAGGATGAACATGGAAATATCTTCACCGCCATCTGTATGAACATGGATATATCTACACAACCATCTGGATGAACATGGAAATATCTACAGCGCTATCTGTATGAACATGGAAATATCTACACCGCTATCTGTGTAAACATGCATACATCTTCACCGCTATCTGTATAAACATGGATATATCTACACCACTATCTGTATAAACATGGAACTATCTACACCGCTATCTGTTTGAACATGGAAATATCTAAACCGCTATCTGCCTGAAAATGGAAATATCTGCACCGCCATCTGTATGAACATATAAATATCTAAACCGCCAACTGTATTAAGATGGAGATATCTACACCGCTATCTGTATATACTTGGAAATATCTACACCGCTATCTGTATAAACATGGAAATATCTACACCGCTATCTGTATAAACATGGAAATATCTGCACCGCTACCTGTATAAACATGGAAATATCTGCACCGCTAATTGTATGAATGTGGAAATATCTACACGGCTATCTGTACGAACAAGGAAATACCTACACCGCTATCTGTATGAACATGGAAATAGCTACACCGCTATCTGTATGAACATGGAAATATCTACACCACTATCTGTATGAACATGGAAATATCTACACCGATATCTCTATGAACATGGATATATCTACACAGCCATCTGGATGAACACGGAAATATCTACACCGTTATCTGTGTAAACATGCATACTTCTTCACCGCTATCTGTATAAACATGGAAATATCTACACCGCTATCTGTATGAACATGGAAATATCTACACCGCTATCTGTTTGAACATGGAAGTATCTAAACGGCTATCTGCATCAAAATGGAAATATCTACACTGCTATCTGCATATACATGGAAATATCTACACAGCTATCTCTTTGCACATGGAAATAACTACACCGCTATCTGTATGAACATGGAAATATCTTCACCGCCATCTGTATGAACATGGATATATCTACACAGCCATGTGGATGAACATGGAAATATCTACACCGCTATCTGTATAAACATGGAAATATCTACACCGCTATCTGTATGAACCTGGAAATATCTACACCGCTACCTGTATAAACATGGAAATATAAGCACCGCTATCTGTATGAACATGGAAATATCTACACCGCTATCTGTACGAACATGGAAATATCTACACCGCTATCTGTATGAACATGGAAATAGCTGCACGGCTATCTGTATGAACATGGAAATATCTACACCACTATCTGTATGAACATGGAAATATCTGCACGGCCATCTGAATGAACATATAAATATCTACACAGCCATCTGTATTAAGATGGAGATATCTACACCGCTATCTGTATAAACCTGGAAATATCTACACCGCTATCTGTATAAACATGGAAATGTCTACACCGCTATCTGTATAAACTTGGAAATACCTACACCGCTACCTGTATAAACATGGAAATATCAGCACCGCTATCTGTATGAACATGGAAATATCAGCCCATCTATCTGTATGATCATGGAAATATCTACACCACTATCTGTATGAACATGGAAATATCTACACCGCTATCTGTATGAACATGGAAATATCTTCACCGCCATATATATGAACATGGATATATCTACACTGCCATCTGGATGAACATGGAAATACCTACACCGCTATCTGTATGAACATGGAAATAGCTACACCGCTATCTGTATGAACATGGAAATATCTACACCACTATCTGTATGAACATGGAAATATATACACCGCTATCTGTTTGAACATGGAAATATCTACACCGCTATCTGCATGAAAATGGAAATATCTACACAGCTATCTGCATATACTTGGAAATATCTACAAAGCTATCTCTTTACACATGGAAATAACTACACCACTATCTCTATAAACATGGAAATATCTACACCGCCATCTCTATGAACATGGAAATATCTGCACCGCCATCTGTATGAACATATAAATAACTACACCGCCATCTGTATTAAGATGGAGATATCTACACCGCTCTCTGTATAAACTTGGAAATATCTACACCGCTATCTGTATAAACATGGAAATATCTACACCGCTATCTGTATAAACATGGAAATATCTACACCGCTACCTGTATAAACATGGAAATATAAGCACCGCTATCTGTATGAACATGGAAATACCTACACCGCTATCTGTACGAACTTGGAAATATCTACACCGCTATCTGTATGAACATGGATATAGCTGCACCGCTATCTGTATGAACATGGAAATACCTACACCACGATCTGAATGAACATGGAAATATCTTCACCGCTAACTGTATGAACATGGAATTATCTTCACCGCCATCTGTATGAACATGGATATGTCTACACAGCCATCTGGATGAACATGGAAATATCTACGCCGCTATCTGTATGAACATGGAAATATCTACACCGCTATCTGTATAAACATGGAAATATCTACACCGCTATCTGTATAAACATGGAAATGTCTACACCGCTATCTGTATAAACTTGGAAATACCTACACCGCTACCTGTATAAACATGGAAATATCAGCACCGCTATCTGTATGAACATGGAAATATCTACACCACTATCTGTATGAACATGGAAATATCTACACCGCTATCTGTTTGAACATGGAAATATCTACACCGCTATCTGCATGAAAATGGAAATATCTACAGATATATCTGCATATACATGGAAATATCTACAAAGCTATCTCTTTACACATGGAAATAACTACACCACTATCTCTATAAACATGGAAATATCTACACCGCCATCTCTATGAACATGGAAATATCTGCACTGCCATCTGTATGAACATATAAATATCTACACCGCCATCTGTATTAAGATGGAGATATCTACACCGCTATCTGTATAAACTTGGAAATATCTACACCGCTATCTGTATAAACATGGAAATATCTACACCGCTACCTGTATAAACATGGAAATATAAGCACCGCTATCTGTATGAACATGGAAATATCTACACCGCTATCTGTACGAACTTGGAAATATCTACACCGCTATCTGTATGAACATGGAAATAGCTGCACCGCTATCTGTATGAACATGGAAATATCTACATCACTATCTGTATGAACATGGAAATACCTTCTCCGCTATCTGTATGAACATGGATATATCTACACAGCCATCTGTATGAACATGGATATATCTACACCGCTATCTGTATGAACATGGAAATATCTACACCGCTATCTGTGTAAACATGCATACATCTTCACCGCTATCTGTATAAACATTTATATATCTACACAGCCATATGGATGAACATGGAAATATCTACACCGCTATCTGCGTGAACATGGAAATAGCTACACCGCTATCTGTATGAACATGGAAATAGCTACACCGCCATCTGTATGAACTTGGAAATATCTGCACCGCCATCTGTATGAACATATAAATATCTACACCGCCATCTGTATTAAGATGGAGATATCTACACCGCTATCTGTATAAATTTGGAAATATCTACACCGCTATCTGTATAAAAATGGAATTATCTACACCGCTATCTGTATAAACATGGAAATATCCACACCCCTTCCTGTATAAACATGGAAATATCAGCACAGCTATCTGTATGAACATGGAAATATCTACACCACTATCTGTATGAACATGGAAATAGCTACACAGCTATCTGTGTAAACATGAATTCTTCTTCACCGCTATCTGTATAAACATGGAAATAACCACACCGCTATCTGTATGAACATGGAAATATCTACACCGCTATCTGTATGAACATGGAAATATCTACACCACTATCTGTTTGAACATGGAAATATCTACAGCACTATCTGTATGAACATGGAAATATCTACACCGCTATCTGTATGAACATGGATATATCTACACAGCCATCGGGATGAACATGGAAATATCTTCACCGCCATCTGTATGAACATGGATATATCTACACAACCATCTGGATGAACATGGAAATATCTACACCGCTATCTGTATGAACATGGAAATATCTACACCGCTATCTGTGTAAACATGCATACATCTTCACCGCTATCTGTATAAACATGGATATATCTACACCACTATCTGTATAAACACGGAAATATCTACACCGCTATCTGTTTGAACATGGAAATATCTAAACCGCTATCTGCCTGAAAATGGAAATATCTGCACCGCCATCTGTATGAACATATAAATATCTACACCGCCAACTGTATTAAGATGGAGATATCTACACCGCTATCTGTATAAACTTGGAAAAATCTACACCGCTATCTGTATAAACATGGAAATATCTACACCGCTATCTGTATAAACATGGAAATATCTGCACCGCTACCTGTATAAACATGGAAATATAAGCACCGCTATCTGTACGAACATGGAAATACGTACACCGCTATCTGTATGAACACGGAAATAGCTACACCGCTATCTGTATGAAAATGGAAATATCTTCACCACTATCTGTATGAACATGGAAATATCTACACCGCTATCTCTATGAACATGGATATATCTACACAGCCATCTGGATGAACACGAAATATCTACACCGTTATCTGTGTAAACATGCATACTTCTTCACCGCTATCTGTATAAACATGGAAATATCTACACCGCTATCTGTATGAACATGGAAATATCTACACCGCTATCTGTTTGAACATGGAAATATCTAAACGGCTATCTCCATGAAAATGGAAATATCTACACTGCTATCTGCATATACATGGAAATATCTACACAGCTATCTCTTTGCACATGGAAATAACTACACCGCTATCTGTATGAACATGGAAATATCTTCACCGCCATCTGTATGAACATGGATATATCTACACAGCCATGTGGATGAACATGGAAATATCTACACCGCTATCTGTATAAACATGGAAATATCTACACCGCTATCTGTATGAACTTGGAAATATCTACACCGCTACCTGTATAAACATGGAAATATAAGCACCGCTATCTGCATGAACATGGAAATATCTACACCACTATCAGTACGAACATGGAAATATCTACACCGCTATCTGTATGAACATGGAAATAGCTGCACGGCTATCTTTATGAACATGGAAATATCTACACCACTATCTGTATGAACATGGAAATATCTGCACGGCCATCTGAATGAACATATAAATATCTACACCGCCATCTCTATTAAGATGGAGATATCAACACCGCTATCTGTATAAACATGGAAATATCTACACCACTATCTGTTTGAACATGGAAATATCTACACCGCTATCTGTATGAAAATGGAAATACCTACACTGCTATCTGCATATACATTTAAAAATCTACACAGCTATCTCATTACACATGGAAATAACTACACCGCTATCTGTATGAACATGGAAATATCTACACTGCCATCTGTATGAACATCTAAATATCTGCACGGCCATCTATATGAACATATAAATATCTACACCGCCATCTGTATTAAAATGGAGATATCTACACCGCTATCTGTATAAACATGGAAATATCTACACCGCTATCTGTATGAACATGGAAATATCTACACCGCTACCTGTATAAACATGGAAATATCAGCACCGCTATCTGTATGAACATGGAAATATCAGCCCCTCTATCTGTATGAACATGGAAATATCTACACCACTATCTGTATCAACATGGAAATATCTACACTGCTATCTGTATGAGCATGGAAATATCATCACCGCCATCTGTATGAACATGGATATATCTACACAGCCATCTGTATGAACATGGAAATATCTACACCGCTATCTGTATAAACATGGAAATATCTACACCGCTATCTGTATGAACATGGAAATATCTACAGCACTATCTGTATGAACATGGAAATTTCTACACTGCTATCTCTATGAACATGGATATATCTACACAGCCATCTGGATGAACATGGAAATATCTACACCGCTATATGTATGAACATGGAAATATATACACCGCTATCTGTGTAGACATGCACACATCTTCACCGCTATCTGTATAAACATGGATATATCTACACCGCTATCTGTATGAACATGGGAATATCTACATCGCTATCTGTTTGAACATGGAAATATCTAAACCGCTATCTGCATGATAATGGAAATATCTACACAGCTATCTGCATATACGTGGAAATAACTACACCGCTGTCTGTATGAACATGGAAATATCTGCACGGCCATCTGTATGAACATATAAACATCTACACCGCCATCTGTATTAAGGTGGAGATATCTACACCGCTATCTGTATAAACATGGAAATATCAACAACGCTATCTGTATAAACATGGAAATGTCTACACCGCTATGTGTATAAAATTGGAAATATCTACACCGCTACCTGTAGAAACAAGGAAATATCAGCACCGCTATCTGTATGAACATGGAAACATCAGCCCATCTATCTGTATGAAAATGGAAATATCTACACCACTATCTGTATGAACATGGAAATATCTACACCGCTATCTGTATGAACATGGAAATATCTTCACCGCCTTCTGTATGAACATGGATATATCTACACAGCCATTTGGAAGAACATGGAAATATCTACACCGCTATCTGTATGAACATGGAAATAGCTACACCGCTATCTGTATGAACATGGAAATATCTACACCACTATCTGTATGAACATGGAAATAGCTACACCGCAATCTGTGTAAACATGCATACTCCTTCACCGCTATCTGTATAAACATGGAAATATCTACACCACTATCTGTATGATCATGGAAATATCTACACCGCTATCTGTTTGAACATGGAAATATCTACACCGCTATCTGCATGAAAATGGAAATATCTACACAGCTATCTGCATATACATGGAAATATCTACAAAGCTATCTCTTTACACATGGAAATATCTACACCACTATCTGTATGAACATGGAAATATCTATACCGCTATCTGTATGAACATGTAATTATCTTCACCACCATCTGTGTGAACATGGATATGTCTACACAGCCATCTGGATGAACATGGAAATATCTACAACGCTATCTGTATGAACATGGAAATAGCTACACCACTATCTGTATGAACATGGAAATATCTACACCACTATCTGTATGAACATGGAAATATCTTCACCGCCATCTGTATGAACATGGATATATCTACACAACCATCTGGATGAAAATGGAAATATCTACACCGCTATCTGTATGAACATGGAAATATCTACACCGCTATCTGTTTGAACATGGAAATATCTGAACCGCTATCTGCATGAAAATGGAAATATCTGCAGCGCCATCTGTATGAACATATAAATATCTACACCGCCATCTGTATTAAGATGGAGATATCTACACCGCTATCTGTATAAACTTGGAAATATCTGCACCGCTATCTGTATAAACATGGAAATATAAGCACCGCTATCTGTATGAACATGGAAATATCTACACCGCTATCTGTACGAACATGGATACATACACCGCTATCTGTATGAACATGGAAATAGCTGCACCGCTATCTGTATGAACATGGAAATATCTACAGCACTATCTGTACGAACATGGAAATATCTACACCGCTATCTGTATGAACATGGATATATCTACACAGCCATCAGGATGAACATGGAAATATCTTCACCGCCATCTGTATGAACATGGATATATCTACACAACCATCTGGATGAACATGGAAATATCTACACCGCTATCTGTATGAACATGGAAATATCTACACCGCTATCTGTGTAAACATGCATACATCTTCACCGCTATCTGTATAAACATGGATATATCTACACCACTATCTGTATAAACATGGAAATATCTACAACGCTATCTGTTTGAACATGGAAATATCTAAACCGCTATCTGCCTGAAAATGGAAATATCTGCACCGCCATCTGTATGAACATATAAATATCTACACCGCCAACTGTATTAAGATGGAGATATCTACACCGCTATCTGTATAAACTTGGAAATATCTACACCGCTATCTGTATAAACATGGAAATATCTACACCGCTATCTGTATAAACATGGAAATATCTGCACCGCTACCTGTATAAACATGGAAATATCTGCACCGCTAATTGTATGAACGTGGAAATATCTACACGGCTATCTGTACGAACATGGAAATACCTACACCGCTATCTGTATGAACATGGAAATAGCTACACCGCTATCTGTATGAACATGGAAATATCTACACCACTATCTGTATGAACATGGAAATATCTACACCACTATCTGTATGAACATGGAAATATCTTCACCGCCATCTGTATGAACATGGATATATCTACACAACCATCTGGATGAAAATGGAAATATCTACACCGCTATCTGTATGAACATGGAAATATCTACACCGCTATCTGTGTAAACATGCATACATCTTCACCGCTATCTGTATAAACATGGAAATAACTACACCGCTATCTGTATGAACATGGAAATATCTACACGGCTATCTGTTTGAACATGGAAATATCTGAACCGCTATCTGCATGAAAATGGAAATATCTGCAGCGCCATCTGTATGAACATATAAATATCTACACCGCCATCTGTATTAAGATGGAGATATCTACACCGCTATCTGTATAAACTTGGAAATATCTACACCGCTATCTGTATAAACATGGAAATATAAGCACCGCTATCTGTATGAACATGGAAATATCTACACCGCTATCTGTACGAACATGGATATATACACCGCTATCTGTATGAACATGGAAATAGCTGCACCGCTATCTGTATGAACATGGAAATATCTACAGCACTATCTGTACGAACATGGAAATATCTACACTGCTATCTGTATGAACATGGATATATCTACACAGCCATCAGGATGAACATGGAAATATCTTCACCGCCATCTGTATGAACATGGATATGTCTACACAGCCATCCGGATGAACATGGAAATATCTACACCGCTATCTGTATGAACATGGAAATATCTACACCGCTATCTGTATAAACATGGAAATATCTACACCGCTATCTGTATAAACATGGAAATGTCTACACCGCTATCTGTATAAACTTGGAAATACCTACACCGCTCCCTGTATAAACATGGAAATATCAGCACCGCTATCTGTATGAACATGGAAATATCTACACCACTATCTGTTTGAACATGGAAATATCTACACCGCTATCTGCATGAAAATGGAAATATCTACAGATATATCTGCATATACATGGAAATATCTACAAAGCTATCTCTTTACACATGGAAATAACTACACCACTATCTCTATAAACATGGAAATATCTACACCGCCATCTCTATGAACATGGAAATATCTGCACCGCCATCTGCATGAACATATAATTGTCTACACCGCCATCTGTATTAAGATGGATATATCTTCACCGCTATCTGTATAAACTTGGAAATATCTACACCGCTATCTGTATAAACATGGAAATATCTACACCGCTACCTGTATGAACATGGAAATATAAGCACCGCTATCTGTATGAACATGGAAATATCTACACCGCTATCTGTACGAACTTGGAAATATCTACACCGCTATCTGTATGAACATGGAAATAGCTGCACCGCTATCTGTATGAACATGGAAATATCTACATCACTATCTGTATGAACATGGAAATACCTTCTCCGCTATCTGTATGAACATGGATATATCTACACAGCCATCTGTATGAACATGGATATATCTACACCGCTATCTGTATGAACATGGAAATATCTACACCGCTATCTGTGTAAACATGCATACATCTTCACCGCTTTCTGTATAAACATTTATATATCTACACAGCCATATGGATGAACATGGAAATATCTACACCGCTATCTGCGTGAACATGGAAATAGCTACACTGCTATCTGTATGAACATGGAAATAGCTACACCGCCATCTGTATGAACTTGGAAATATCTGCACCGCCATCTGTATGAACATATAAATATCTACACCGCCATCTGTATTAAGATGGAGATATCTACACCGCTATCTGTATAAACTTGGAAATATCTACACCGCTATCTGTATAAAAATGGAATTATCTACACTACTATCTGTATAAACATGGAAATATCCACACCCCTACCTGTATAAACATGGAAATATCAGCACAGCTATCTGTATGAACATGGAAATATCTACACCGCTATCTGTACGAACATGGAAATATCTACACCGCTATCTGCATGAACATGGAAATAGCTACACCGCTATCTGTATGAACATGGAAATATCTACACCACTATCTGTATGAACATGGAAATAGCTACACAGCTATCTGTGTAAACATGAATTCTTCTTCACCGCTATCTGTATAAACATGGAAATAACCACACCGCTATCTGTATGAACATGGAAATATCTACACCGCTATCTGTATGAACATGGAAATATCTACACCACTATCTGTTTGAACATGGAAATATCTACACCGCTATCTGTATGAAAATGGAAATACCTACACTGCTATCTGCATATACATTTAAAAATCTACACAGCTATCTCTTTACACATGGAAATAACTACACCGCTATCTGTATGAACATGGAAATATCTACACCGCCATCTGTATGAACATGGAAATATCTGCACGGCCATCTGTATGAACATATAAATATCTACACCGCCATCTGTATTAAAATGGAGATATCTACACCGCTACCTGTATAAACATGGAAATATCTACACCGCTATCTGTATGAACATGGAAATATCTACACCGCTACCTGTATAAACATGGAAATATCAGCACCGCTATCTGTATGAACATGGAAATATCAGCCCCTCTATCTGTATGAACAAGGAAATATCTACACCACTATCTGTATGAACATGGAAATATCTACACTGCTATCTGTATGAGCATGGAAATATCTTCACCGCCATCTGTATGAACAGGGATATATCTACACAGCCATCTGGATGAACATGGAAATATCTACACCGCTATCTGTATAAACATGGAAATATCTACACCGCTGTCTGTATGAACAAGGAAATATCTACAGCACTATCTGTATGAACACGGAAATATCTACACTGCTATCTGTATGAACATGGATATATCTACACAGCCATCTGGATGAACATGGAAATATCTACACCGCTATCTGTATGAACATGGAAATAGCTACACCACTATCTGTAAGAACATGGAAATATCTACACCACTATCTGTATGAACATGGAAATATCTTCACCGCCATCTGTATGAACATGGATATATCTACACAACCATCTGGATGAACATGGAAATAGCTACACCGCTATCTGTATGAACATGGAAATATCTACACCGCTATCTGTGTTAACATGCATACATCTTCACCGCTATCTGTATAAACATGGAAATAACTACACCGCTATCTGTATGAACATGGAAATATCTACACGGCTATCTGTTTGAACATGGAAATATCTAAACCGCTATCTGCATGAAAATGGAAATATCTGCAGCGCCATCTGTATGAACATATAAATATCTACACCGCCATCTGTATTAACATGGAGATATCTACACTGCTATCTGTATAAACTTGGAAATATCTACACCGCTATCTGTATAAACATGGAAATATCTACACCGCTATCTGTATAAACATGGAAATATCCACACCGCTACCTGTATAAACATGGAAATATAAGCACCGCTATCTGTATGAACATGGAAATATCTACACCGCTATCTGTACGAACATGGATATATCTACACCGCTATCTGTATGAACATGGAAATAGCTGCACCGCTATCTGTATGAACATGGAAATATCTACAGCACTATCTGTATGAACATGGAAATATCTACACCGCTATCTGTATGAACATGGATATATCTACACAGCCATCGGGATGAACATGGAAATATCTACACCGCCATCTGTATGAACATGGATATATCTACACAACCATCTGGATGAACATGGAAATATCTACACCGCTATCTGTATGAACATGGAAATATCTACACCGCTATCTGTGTAAACATGCATACATCTTCACCGCTATCTGTATAAACATGGATATATCTACACCACTATCTGTATAAACATAGAAATATCTACACCGCTATCTGTTTGAACATGGAAATATCTAAACCGCTATCTGCCTGAAAATGGAAATATCTGCACCGCCATCTGTATGAACATATAAATATCTACACCGCCAACTGTATTAAGATGGAGATATCTACACCGCTATCTGTATAAACTTGGAAATATCTACACCGCTATCTGTATAAACATGGAAATATCTACACCGCTATCTGTATAAACATGGAAATATCTGCACCGCTACCTGTATAAACATGGAAATATCTGCACCGCTATCTGTATGAACGTGGAAATATCTACACGGCTATCTGTACGAACATGGAAATACCTACACCGCTATCTGTATGAA
Organism: Gorilla gorilla gorilla; assembly: GCF_029281585.2. Classification (NCBI taxonomy): domain Eukaryota; kingdom Metazoa; phylum Chordata; class Mammalia; order Primates; family Hominidae; genus Gorilla; species Gorilla gorilla. Next base: position 3,226,078 of record NC_073224.2, read on the forward strand.
CATGGAAATAGCTACACTGCTATCTGTATGAAAATGGAAATATCTACACCACTATCTGTATGAACATGGAAATATCTACACCGCTATCTCTATGAACATGGATATATCTACACAGCCATCTGGATGAACACGGAAATATCTACACCGTTATCTGTGTAAACATGCATACTTCTTCACCGCTATCTGTATAAACATGGAAATATCTACACCGCTATCTGTATGAACATGGAAATATCTACACCGCTATCTGTTTGAACATGGAAATATCTAAACGGCTATCTCCATGAAAATGGAAATATCTACACTGCTATCTGCATATACATGGAAATATCTACACAGCTATCTCTTTGCACATGGAAATAACTACACCGCTATCTGTATGAACATGGAAATATCTTCACTGCCATCTGTATGAACATGGATATATCTACACAGCCATGTGGATGAACATGGAAATATCTACACCGCTATCTGTATAAACATGGAAATATCTACACCGCTATCTGTATGAACTTGGAAATATCTACACCGCTACCTGTATAAACATGGAAATATAAGCACCGCTATCTGTATGAACATGGAAATATCTACACCGCTATCAGTACGAACATGGAAATATCTACACCGCAATCTGTATGAACATGGAAATAGATGCACGGCTATCTTTACGAACATGGAAATATCTACACCACTATCTGTATGAACATGGAAATATCTGCACGGCCATCTGAATGAACATATAAATATCTACTCCGCCATCTGTATTAAGATGCAGATATCTACACCGCTATCTGTATAAACCTGGAAATATCTACACCGCTATCTGTATAAACATGGAAATGTCTACACCGCTATCGGTATAAACTTGGAAATACCTACACCGCTACCTGTATAAACATGGAAATATCAGCACCGCTATGTGTATGAACATGGAAATATCAGCCCATCTATCTGTATGAACATGGAAATATCTACACCACTATCTGTATGAACATGGAAATATATACACCGCTATCTGTATGAACATGGAAATATCTTCACCGCCATCTGTATGAACATGGATATATCTACACAGCCATCTGGATGAACATGGAAATATATACACCGCTATCTGTATGAATATGGAAATAGCTACACCGATATATGTATGAACATGGAAATATCTACACCACTATCTGTAGGAACATGGAAATATCTACACCGCTATCAGCATGAAAATAGAAATATCTACAGAGCTATCTGCATATACATGGAAATATCTACAAAGCTATCTCTTTACACATGGAAATAACTACACCACTATCTCTATAAACATGGAAATATCTACACCGCCATCTCTATGAACATGGAAATATCTGCACCGCCATCTGTATGAACATATAAATAACTACACCGCCATCTGTATTAAGATGGAGATATCTACACCGCTCTCTGTATAAACTTGGAAATATCTACACCGCTATCTGTATAAACATGGAAATATCTACACCGCTATGTGTATAAACATGGAAATATCTACACCGCTACCTGTATAAACATGGAAATATAAGCACCGCTATCTGTATGAACATGGAAATATCTACACCGCTATCTGTACGAACTTGGAAATATCTACACCGCTATCTGTATGAACATGGATATAGCTGCACCGCTATCTGTATGAACATGGAAATACCTACACCACTATCTGTATGAACATGGAAATATCTTCACCGCTAACTGTATGAACATGGAATTATTTTCACCGCCATCTGTATGAACATGGATATGTCTACACAGCCATCTGGATGAACATGGAAATATCTACACCTCTATCTGTATGAACATGGAAATATCTACACCGCTATCTCTATAAACATGGAAATATCTACACCGCTATCTGTATAAACATGGAAATGTCTACACCGCTATCTGTATAAACTTGGAAATACCTACACCGCTACCTGTATAAACATAGAAATATCAGCACCGCTATCTGTATGAACATGGAAATATCTACACCACTATCTGTATGAACATGGAAATATCTACACCATTATCTGTTTGAACATGGAAATATCTACACCGCTATCTGCATGAAAATGGAAATATCTACAGATATATCTGCATATACATGGAAATATCTACAAAGCTATCTCTTTACACATGGAAATAACTACACCACTATCTCTATAAACATGGAAATATCTACACCGCCATCTCTATGAACATGGAAATATCTGCACTGCCATCTGTATGAACATATAAATATCTACACCGCCATCTGTATTAAGATGGAGATATCTACACCGCTATCTGTATAAACTTGGAAATATCTACACTGCTATCTGTATAAACATGGAAATATCTACACCGCTACCTGTATAAACATGGAAATATAAGCACCGCTATCTGTATGAACATGGAAATATCTACACCGCTATCTGTACGAACTTGGAAATATCTACACCGCTATCTCTATGAACATGGAAATAGCTGCACCGCTATCTGTATGAACATGGAAATATCTACATCACTATCTGTATGGACATGGAAATACCTTCTCCGCTATCTGTATGAACATGGATATATCTACACAGCCATCTGTATGAACATGGATATATCTACACTGCTATCTGTATGAACATGGAAATATCTACACCGCTATCTGTGTAAACATGCATACATCTTCACCGCTATCTGTATAAACATTTATATACCTACACAGCCATATGGATGAACATGGAAATATCTACACCGCTATCTGCGTGAACATGGAAATAGCTACACCGCTATCTGTATGAACATGGAAATAGCTACACCGCCATCTGTATGAACTTGGAAATATCTGCACCGCCATCTGTATGAACATATAAATATCTACACCGCCATCTGTATTAAGATGGAGATATCTACACCGCTATCTGTATAAACTTGGAAATATCTACACCGCTATCTGTATAAAAATGGAATTATCTACACCGCTATCTGTATAAACATGGAAATATCCACACCCCTACCTGTATAAACATGGAAATATCAGCACAGCTATCTGTATGAACATGGAAATATCTACACCGCTATCTGTACGAACATGGAAATATCTACACCGCTATCTGCATGAACATGGAAATAGCTACACCGCTATCTGTATGAACATGGAAATATCTACACCACTATCTGTATGAACATGGAAATAGCTACACAGCTATCTGTGTAAACATGAATTATTCTTCACCGCTATCTGTATAAACATGGAAATAACCACACCGCTATCTGTATGAACATGGAAATATCTACACCGCTATCTGTATGAACATGGAAATATCTACACCACTATCTGTTTGAACATGGAAATATCTACACCGCTATTTGTATGAAAATGGAAATACCTACACTGCTATCTGCATATACATTTGAAAATCTACACAGCTATCTCTTTACACATGGAAATAACTACACCGCTATCTGTATGAACATGGAAATATCTACACCGCCATCTGTATGAACATGGAAATATCTGCACGGCCATCTGTATGAACATATAAATATCTACACCGCCATCTGTATTAAAATGGAGATATCTACACCGCTACCTGTATAAACATGGAAATATCTAAACCGCTATCTGCCTGAAAATGGAAATATCTGCACCGCTACCTGTATAAACATGGAAATATCAGCACCGCTATCTGTATGAACATGGAAATATCAGCCCCTCTATCTGTATGAACAAGGAAATATCTACACCACTATCTGTATGAACATGGAAATATCTACACTGCTATCTGTATGAGCAAGGAAATATCTTCACCGCCATCTGTATGAACATGGATATATCTACACAGCCATCTGGATGAACATGGAAATATCTACACCGCTATCTGTATAAACATGGAAATATCTACACCGCTGTCTGTATGAACAAGGAAATATCTACACCGCAATCTGCATGAAAATGGAAATATTTACAGATATATCTGCATATACATGGAAATATCTACAAAGCTATCTCTTTACACATGGAAATAACTACACCACTATCTCTATAAACATGGAAATATCTACACCGCCATCTGTATGAACATGGAAATATCTGCACGGCCATCTGTATGAACATATAATCATCTACACCGCCATCTGTATTAAGGTGGAGATATCTACACCGCTATCTGTATAAACATGGAAATATCAACAACGCTATCTGTATAAACATGGAAATGTCTACACCGCTATGTGTATAAACTTGGAAATATCTACACCGCTACCTGTATAAACAAGGAAATATCAGCACCGCTATCTGTATGAACATCGAATCATCAGCCCATCTATCTGTATGAAAATGGAAATATCTACACCACTATCTGTATGAACATGGAAATATCTACACCGCTATCTGTATGAACATGGAAATATCTTCACCGCCTTCTGTACGAACATGGATATATCTACACAGCCATTTGGAAGAACATGGAAATATCTACACCGCTATCTGTATGAACATGGAAATAGCTACACCGCTATCTGTATGAACATGGAAATATCTACACCACTATCTGTATGAACATGGAAATAGCTACACCGCTATCTGTGTAAACATGCATACTCCTTCACCGCTATCTGTATAAACATGGAAATATCTACACCACTATCTGTATGAACATGGAAATATCTACACTGCTATCTGTTTGAACATGGAAATATCTACACCGCTATCTGCATGAAAATGGAAATATCTACACAGCTATCTGCATATACATGGAAATATCTACAAAGCTATCTCTTTACACATGGAAATATCTACACCACTATCTGTATGAACATGGAAATATCTATACCGCTATCTGTATGAACATGGAATTATTTTCACCACCATCTGTGTGAACATGGATATATCTACACAGCCATCTGGATGAACATGGAAATATCTACACCGCTATCTGTATGAACATGGAAATAGCTACACCACTATCTGTATGAACATTTAAATATCTACACCACTATCTGTATGAACATAGAAATATCTACACCGCTATCTGTATGAACATGGAAATATCATCACTGCCATCTGTTTGAACGTGGATATATCTACGCAACCATCTGGATGAACATGGAAATATCTACACCGCTATCTGTATGAACATGGAAATATCTACACCGCTATCTGTGTAAACATGCATACATCTTCACCGCTATCTGTATAAACATGGAAATATCTACACCGCTATCTGTATAAACATGGAAATATCCACACCGCTACCTGTATAAACATGGAAATATAAGCACTGCTATCTGTATGAACATGGAAATATCTACACCGCTATCTGTACGAACATGGAAATATCAACAGCACTATCTGTATGAACATGGAAATATCTACACCGCTATCTGTATGAACATGGATATATCTACACAGCCATCAGGATGAACATGGAGATATCTTCAACGCCATCTGTATGAACATGGATATATCTACACAACCATCTGGATGAACATGGAAATATCTACACCGCTATCTGTATGAACATGGAAATATCTACACCGGTATCTGTGTAAAGATGCATACATCTTCACCGCTATCTGTATAAACATGGAAATAACTACACCACTATCTGTATGAACATGGAAATATCTGCACCACTATCTGTATGAACATGGAAATATCTACAGCACTATCTGTATGAACATGGAAATATCTACACCGCTATCTGTATGAACATGGATATATCTACACAGCCATCAGGAAGAACATGGAAATATCTACACCGCTATCTGTATGAACATGGAAATATCTACACCGCTATCTGTGTAAACAGGCATACATCTTCACCGCTATCTGTAGAAACATGGATATATCTACACCACTATCTGTATGAACATGGAAATATCTACACCGCTATCTGTTTGAACATGGAAATATCTAAACCGCTATCTGCCTGAAAATGGAAATATCTGCACCGCCATCTGTATGAACATATAAATGTCTACACCGCCAACTGTATTAAGATGGAGATATCTACACCGCTATCTGTATAATCTTGGAAATATCTACAACGCTATCTGTATAAAGATGGAAATATATACAAAGCTATCTGTATAAACAAGGAAATATCTGCACCGCTACCTGTATAAACATGGAAATATCAGCACCGATATCTGTATGAACGTGGAAATATCTACACCGCTATCTGTACGAACATGGAAATATCTACACCGCTATCTCTATGAACATGGAAATAGCTACAGCGCTATCTGTATGATGATGGAAATATCTACACCACTATCTGTATGAACATGGAAATATCTACACCGCTATCTCTATGAACATGGATATATCTACACAGCCATCTGGATGAACATGGAAATATCTACACCGCTATCTGTATGAACATGGAAGTATCTACACCGTTATCTGTGTAAACATGCATACATCTTCACCACTATCTGTATGAACATGGAAATATCTACACCGCTATCTGTAAGAACATGGAAATATCTTCACCGCCATCTGTATGAACATGGATATATCTACAAAACCATCTGGATGAACATGGAAATATCTACACCGCTATCTGTATAAACTTGGAAATATCTACACTGCTATCTGTGTAAACATGCATACATCTTCACCGCTATCTGTATAAACATGGAAATAACTACACCGCTATCTGTATGAACATGGAAATATCTACACTGCTATCTGTTTGAACATGGAAATATCTAAACCGCTATCCGCATGAAAATGGAAATATCTGCTCCGCCATCTGCATGTACATATAAATACCTACACCGCCATCTGTATTAAGATGGAGATATCTACACCGCTATCTGTATAAACTTGGAAATATCTACACCGCTATCTGTATAAACATGGAAATATCTACACCGCTATCTGTATAAACATGGAAATATCCACACCGCTACCTGTATAAACATGGAAATATAAGCACCGCTATCTGTATGAACATGGAAATATCTACACCGCTATCTGTACGAACATGGAAATATCTACACCGCTATCTGTATGAACATGGAATTATCTTCACCACCATCTGTATGAACATGGATATGTCTACACAGCCATCTGGATGAACATGGAAATATCTACACCGCTATCTGTTTGAATATGGAAATATCTAAACCGCTGTCTGCATGAAAATGGAAATATCTACACAGCTATCTGCATATACATGGAAATAACTACACAGCTATCTCTTTACACATGGAAATAACTACACCGCTATCTGTATGAACATGGAAATATCTATACCGGCATCTGTATGAACATGGAAATATCTGCACGGCCATTTGAATGAACATATAAATATCTACACCGCCATCTGTATTAAGATGGAGATATCTACACCGCTATCTGTATAAACATGGAAATGTCTACACCGCTATCTGCATGAACATGGAAATAGCTTCACCGCTATCTATATGAACATGGAAATAGCTACAACGCCATCTGTATGAACATGGAAATATCTGCACCGCCATCTGTATGAACATATAAATATCTACACCGCCATCTGTATTAAGATGGAGATATCTACACCGCTATCTGTATAAACTTGGAAATGTCTACACCGCTATCGTAGAAAAATGGAAATATCTACACCGCTATCTGTATAAACATGGAAATATCCACACCGCTACCTGTATAAACATGGAAATATCAGCACCGCTATCTGTATGAACATGGAAATATCTACACCGCTATCTGTACGAACATGGACATATCTACACCGCTATCTGAATGAACATGGAAATAGCTACACCGCTATCTGTATGAACATGGACATATCTACACCGCTATCTGTATGAACATCGAAATAGATACACCGCTATCTGTATGAACATGGCAATATCTACACCGCTATCTGTATGAACATGGAAATATCTACACCGCTATCTGTGTAAACATGCATACATCTTCACCGCTATCTGTATAAACTTGGAAATATCTACACCGCTATCTGTTTGAACATGGAAATATCTAAACGGCTATCTGCATGAAAATGGAAATATCTACACTGCTATCTGCATATACATGGAAATATCTACACAGCTATCTCTTGGCGCATGGAAATAACTACACCGCTATCTGTATGAACATGGAAATATCTTCACCGCCATCTGTATGAACATGGAAATATCTACACCGCTACCTGTATAAACATGGAAACATAAGCACCGCTACCAGTATGAACATGGAAATATCTGCACCGCTATCTGTACGAACATGGAAATATCTACACCGCTATCTGTATGAACATGGAAATAGCTGCACGGCTATCTGTATGAACATGGAAATATCTACACCACTATCTGTATGAACATGGAAATATCTGCACGGCCATCTGTATGAACATATAAATATCTACACCGCCATCTGTATTAACACGGAGATTTCTACACCGCTATCTGTAAACCTGGAAATATCTACACCGCTATCTGTATAAACATGGAAATGTCTACACCGCTATCTGTATAAACTTGGAAATACCTACACCGCTACCTGTATAAACATGGAAATATCAGCAACGCTATCTGTATGAACATGGAAATATCAGCCCATCTATCTGTATGAACATGGAAATATCTACACCACTATCTGCATGAACATGGAAATATCTACACCGCTATCTGTATGAACATGGAAATATCTTCACCGCCATCTGTATGAACATGGACATATCTACACAGCCATCTGGATGAACATGGAAATATCTACACCGCTATCTGTATGAACATGGAAATAGCTACACCGCTATCTGTATTAACATGGAAATATCTACACGGCTACCGGTATAAACATGGAAATATCAGCACCGCTATCTGTATAAACATGGAAATGTCTACACCGCTATCTGTATAAACTTGGAAATACCTACACGGCTACCGGTATAAACATTGAAATATCAGCACCGCTATCTGTATGAACATGGAAATATCTACACCACTATCTGTATGAACATGGAAATATCTACACCGCTATCTGTTTGAACATGGAAATATCTTCACCGCTATCTGCATGAAAATGGAAATATCTACAGATATATCTGCATATACATGGAAATATCTACAAAGCTATCTCTTTACACATGGAAATAACTACACCACTATCTCTACAAACATGGAAATATCTACACCGCCATCTCTATGAACATGGAAATATCTACACCGCCATCTTTATGAACATATAAATATCTACACCGCCATCTGTATTAAGATGGAGATATCTACACCGCTATCTGTATAAACTTGGAAATATCTACACCGCTATCTGTATAAACATGGAAATATCTACACCGCTACCTGTATAAACATGGAAATATAAGCACCGCTATCTGTATGAACATGGAAATATCTACACCGCTATCTGTATGAACATGGAAATATCTACACCGCTATCTGTTTGAACATGGAAATATCTACACCGCTATCTGCATGAAAATGGAAATATCTACAGAGCTATCTGCATGTACATGGAAATATCTACAAAGCTATCTCTTTACACATGGAAATATCTACACCACTATCTCTATAAACATGGAAATATCTACACCGCCATCTCTATGAACATGGAAATATCTGCACCGCCATCTGTATGAACATATAAATAACTACACCACCATCTGTATTAAGATGGAGATATCTACACCACTGGCTGTATAAACTTGGAAATATCTACACCACTATCTGTATAAACATGGAAATATCTACACCACTATCTGTATAAACATGGAAATATCTACACCGCTACCTGTATAAACGTGGAAATATAAGCACCGCTGTCTGTATGAACATGGAAATATCTACACCGCTATCTGTACGAACTTGGAAATATCTACACCACTATCTGTATGAACATGGAAATAGCTGCACCGCTATCTGTATGAACATGGAAATATCTACACCACTGTCTGTATGAACATGGAAATATCTTCACCGCTAACTGTATGAACATGGAATTATCTTCACCACCATCTGTGTGAACATGGATATGTCTACACAGCCATCTGGATGAACATGGAAATATCTACACCGCTATCTGTATTAACATGGAAATATCTACACCGCTATCTGTATGAACATGGAAATATCTACACCGCTATCTGTATGAACATGGAAATAGCTGCACAGCTATCTGTATGAACATGGAAATATCTACACCACTATCTGTAGGAACATGGAAATATCTTCATCGCTAACTGTATGAACATGGAATTATCTTCACCGCCATCTGTATGGACATGGATATGTCTACACAGCCATCTGGATGAACATGGAAATATCTACACCGCTATCTGTATGAACATGGAAATATCTACACCGCTATCTGTATAAACATGGAAATATCTACACCGCTATCTGTATAAACATGGAAATGTCTACACCGCTATCTGTATAAACTTGGAAATACCTACACCGCTACCGGTATAAACATGGAAATATCAGCACCGCTATCTGTATGAACATGGAAATATCTACACCGCTATCTGTTTGAACATGGAAATATCTACACCGCTATCTGCATGAAAATGGAAATATCTACAGAGCTATCTGCATATACATGGAAATATCTACAAAGCTATCTCTTTACACATGGAAATATCTACACCACTATCTCTATAAACATGGAAATATCTACACCGCCATCTCTATGAACATGGAAATATCTGCACCGCCATCTGTATGAACATATAAATATCTACACCACCATCTGTATTAAGATGGAGATATCTACACCGCTGTCTGTATAAACTTGGAAATATCTACACCACTATCTGTATAAACATGGAAATATCTACACCGCTATCTGTATAAACATGGAAATATCTACACCGCTACCTGTATAAACATGGAAATATAAGCACCGCTATCTGTATGAACATGGAAATATCTACACCGCTATCTGTTCGAACTTGGAAATATCTATACCGCTATCTGTATGAACATGGAAATAGCTGCACCGCTATCTGTAAGAACATGGAAATATCTACACCACTGTCTGTATGAACATGGAAATATCTTCACCGCTAACTGCATGAACATGGAATTATCTTCACCGCAATCTGCATGAACATGGATATGTCTACACAGCCATCTGGATGAACTTGGAAATATCTACACCGCTATCTGTATTAACATGGAAATATCTACACCGCTATCTGTATGAACATGGAAATATCTACACCGCTATCTGTATGAACGTGGAAATATCTTCACCGCCGTCTGTATGAAGATGGATATATCTACACAGCCATCTGGATGAACATGGAAATATCTACACCGCTATCTGTATAAACTTGGAAATATCTACAACGCTATCTGTATGAACATGGAAATATCTACACCGCTACCTGTATAAACATGGAAATATAAGCACCGCTATCTGTATGAACATGGAAATATCTACACCGCTATCTGTATGAACATGGAAAAAGCTGCACCGCTATCCGTATGAACATGGAAATATCTACACCACTATCTGTGTGAACATATAAATATCTGCACGGCCATCTGTATGAACATATAAATATCTACACCGCCATCTGTATTAAGATGGAGATATCTACACTGCTATCTGTATAAACATGGAAATATCTACACCGCTATCTGTATAAACATGGAAATGTCTACACCGCTATCTGTATAAACTTGGAAATACCTACACCGCTACCTGTATAAACATGGAAATATCAGCACCGCTATCTGTATGAACATGGAAATATCAGCCCATCTATCTGTATGAACATGGAAATATCTACACCACTATCTGTATGAACATGGAAATATCTACACCGCTATCTGTATGAACATGGAAATATCTTCACCGCCATCTGTATGAACATGGATATATCTACACAGCCATCTGGATGAACATGGAAATATCTACACCGCTATCTGTACGAACATGGAAATAGCTACACCGCTATCTGTATGAAGATGGAAATATCTACACCGCTATCTGTTTCAACATGGAAATATCTACACCGCTATCTGCATGAAAATGGAAATGTCTACAAATATATATGCATATACATGGAAATATCTACAAAGCTATCTCTTTACACATGGAAATATCTACACCACTATCTCTATAAACATGGAAATATCTACACCGCCATCTCTATGAACATGGAAATATCTGCACCGCCATCTGTATGAACATATAAATATCTACACCGCCATCTGTATTAAGATGGAGATATCTACACCGCTATCTGTATAAACTTGGAAATATCTACACCGCTATCAGTATAAACATGGAAATATCTACACCGCTACCTGTATAAACATGGAAATATAAGCACCGCTATCTGTATGAACATGGAAATATCTACACCGCTATCTGTACGAACTTGGAAATATCTACACCACTATCTGTATGAACATGGAAATAGCTGCACCGCTATCTGTATGAACATGGAAATATCTTCTCCGCTATCTGTATGAACCTGGATATATCTACACAGCCATCTGTATGAACATGGATATATCTACACCGCTATCTGTATGAACATGGAAATATCTACACCGCTCTCTGTGTAAACATGCATACATCTTCACCGCTATCTGTATAATCATGGATATATCTACACAGCCATATGGATGAACATGGAAATATCTACACCGCTATCTGCATGAACATGGAAATAGCTACACCGCTATCTGTATGAACATTTAAATAGCTACACCGCCATCTGTATGAACTTGGAAATATCTGCACCTCCATCTGTATGAACATATAAATATCTACACCGCCATCTGTATTAAGATGGAGATATCTACACCGCTATCTGTATAAACTTGGAAATATCTACACCTCTATCTGTATAAAAATGGAAATATCTACACCGCTATCTGTATAAACATGGAAATATCCACACCGCTACCTGTATAAACATGGAAATATCAGCACAGCTATCTGTATGAACATGGAAATATCTACACCGCTATCTGTACGAACATGGAAATATCTACACCGCTATCTGCATGAACAAGGGAATAGCTACACCGCTATCTGTATGAACATGGAAATATCTACACCACTCTCTGTATGAACATGGAAATAGCTACACAGCTGTCTGTGTAAACATGCATACTTCTTCACCGCTATCTGTATAAACATGGAAATATCTACACCGCTATCTGTATGAACATGGAAATATCTACACCGCTCTCTGTATGAACATGGAAATATCTACTCCACGATCTGTTTGAACATGGAAATATCTACACCGCTATCTGCATGAAAATGGAAATATCTACACTGCTATCTGCATATACATTTAAAAATCTACACAGCTATCTCTTTACACATGGAAATAACTACACCGCTATCTGTATGAACATGGAAATATCTACACCGCCATCTGTATGAACATGGAAATATCTGCACGGCCATCTGTATGAACATATAAATATCTACACCGCCATCTGTATTAAGATGGAGATATCTACACCGCTACCTGCATAAACATGGAAATATCTACACCGCTATCTGTATGAACATGGAAATATCTACACCGCTACCTGTATAAACATGGAAATATCAGCACCGCTATCTGTATGAACATGGAAATATCAGCCCCTCTATCTGTATGAACATGGAAATATCTACACCACTATCTGTATGAACATGGAAATAACTACACGGCTATCTGTATGAGCATGGAAATACCTTCACCGCCATCTGTATGAACATGGATATATCTACACAGCCATCTGGATGAACATGGAAATATCTACACCGCTATCTGTATAAACATGGAAATATCTACACCGCTATCTGTATGAACATGGAAATATCTAGAGCACTATCTGTATGAACATGGAAATATCTACACTGCTATCTCTATGAACATGGATATATCTACACAGCCATCTGGATGAACATGGAAATATCTACACCGCTATCTGTATGAACATGGAAATATATACACCGCTATCTGTGTAGACATGCATACATCTTCACCGCTATCTGTATAAACATGGATATATCTACAGCGCTATCTGTATGAACATGGAAATATCTACACCGCTATCTGTTTGAACATGGAAATATCTAAACCGCTATCTGCATGAAAATGGAAATATCTACACAGCTATCTGCATATACATGGAAATAACTACACCGCTATCTGTATGAACATGGAAATATCTGCATGGCCATATGTATGAACATATAAATATCTACACCGCCATCTGTATTAAGGTGGAGATATCTACACTGCTATCTGTATAAACATGGAAATATCAGCCCATCTATCTGTATGAAAATGGAAATATCTACACCACTATCTGTATGAACATGGAAATATCTACACCGCTATCTGTATGAACATGGAAATATCTACAGCACTATCTGTATGAACATGGAAATATCTACACTGCTATCTCTATGAACATGGATATATCTACACAGCCATCTGGATGAACATGGAAATATCTACACCGCTATCTGTATGAACATGGAAATATATACACCGCTATCTGTGTAGACATGCATACATCTTCACCGCTATCTGTATAAACATGGATATATCTACAGCGCTATCTGTATGAACATGGAAATATCTACACCGCTATCTGTTTGAACATGGAAATATCTAAACCGCTATCTGCATGAAAATGGAAATATCTACACAGCTATCTGCAAATACATGGAAATAACTACACCGCTATCTGTATGAACATGGAAATATCTGCACGGCCATCTGTATGAACATATAAATATCTACACCGCCATCTGTATTAAGGTGGAGATATCTACACTGCTATCTGTATAAACATTGAAATATCAGCCCATCTATCTGTATGAAAATGGAAATATCTACACCACTATCTGTATGAACATGGAAATATCTACACCGCTATCTGCATGAACATGGAAATATCTTCACCGCCTTCTGTATGAACATGGATATATCTTCACAGCCATTTCGAAGAACATGGAAATATCTACACCGCTATCTGTATGAACATGGAAATATCTACACCGCTCTCTGTGTAAACATGCATACATCTTCACCGCTATCTGTATAATCATGGATATATCTACACAGCCATATGGATGAACATGGAAATATCTACACCGCTATCTGCATGAACATGGAAATAGCTACACCGCTATCTGTATGAACATTTAAATAGCTACACCGCCATCTGTATGAACTTGGAAATATCTGCACCTCCATCTGTATGAACATATAAATATCTACACCGCCATCTGTATTAAGATGGAGATATCTACACCGCTATCTGTATAAACTTGGAAATATCTACACCTCTATCTGTATAAAAATGGAAATATCTACACCGCTATCTGTATAAACATGGAAATATCCACACCGCTACCTGTATAAACATGGAAATATCAGCACAGCTATCTGTATGAACATGGAAATATCTACACCGCTATCTGTACGAACATGGAAATATCTACACCGCTATCTGCATGAACAAGGGAATAGCTACACCGCTATCTGTATGAACATGGAAATATCTACACCACTCTCTGTATGAACATGGAAATAGCTACACAGCTGTCTGTGTAAACATGCATACTTCTTCACCGCTATCTGTATAAACATGGAAATATCTACACCGCTATCTGTATGAACATGGAAATATCTACACCGCTCTCTGTATGAACATGGAAATATCTACTCCACGATCTGTTTGAACATGGAAATATCTACACCGCTATCTGCATGAAAATGGAAATATCTACACTGCTATCTGCATATACATTTAAAAATCTACACAGCTATCTCTTTACACATGGAAATAACTACACCGCTATCTGTATGAACATGGAAATATCTACACCGCCATCTGTATGAACATGGAAATATCTGCACGGCCATCTGTATGAACATATAAATATCTACACCGCCATCTGTATTAAGATGGAGATATCTACACCGCTACCTGCATAAACATGGAAATATCTACACCGCTATCTGTATGAACATGGAAATATCTACACCGCTACCTGTATAAACATGGAAATATCAGCACCGCTATCTGTATGAACATGGAAATATCAGCCCCTCTATCTGTATGAACATGGAAATATCTACACCACTATCTGTATGAACATGGAAATAACTACACGGCTATCTGTATGAGCATGGAAATACCTTCACCGCCATCTGTATGAACATGGATATATCTACACAGCCATCTGGATGAACATGGAAATATCTACACCGCTATCTGTATAAACATGGAAATATCTACACCGCTATCTGTATGAACATGGAAATATCTAGAGCACTATCTGTATGAACATGGAAATATCTACACTGCTATCTCTATGAACATGGATATATCTACACAGCCATCTGGATGAACATGGAAATATCTACACCGCTATCTGTATGAACATGGAAATATATACACCGCTATCTGTGTAGACATGCATACATCTTCACCGCTATCTGTATAAACATGGATATATCTACAGCGCTATCTGTATGAACATGGAAATATCTACACCGCTATCTGTTTGAACATGGAAATATCTAAACCGCTATCTGCATGAAAATGGAAATATCTACACAGCTATCTGCATATACATGGAAATAACTACACCGCTATCTGTATGAACATGGAAATATCTGCATGGCCATATGTATGAACATATAAATATCTACACCGCCATCTGTATTAAGGTGGAGATATCTACACTGCTATCTGTATAAACATGGAAATATCAGCCCATCTATCTGTATGAAAATGGAAATATCTACACCACTATCTGTATGAACATGGAAATATCTACACCGCTATCTGTATGAACATGGAAATATCTACAGCACTATCTGTATGAACATGGAAATATCTACACTGCTATCTCTATGAACATGGATATATCTACACAGCCATCTGGATGAACATGGAAATATCTACACCGCTATCTGTATGAACATGGAAATATATACACCGCTATCTGTGTAGACATGCATACATCTTCACCGCTATCTGTATAAACATGGATATATCTACAGCGCTATCTGTATGAACATGGAAATATCTACACCGCTATCTGTTTGAACATGGAAATATCTAAACCGCTATCTGCATGAAAATGGAAATATCTACACAGCTATCTGCAAATACATGGAAATAACTACACCGCTATCTGTATGAACATGGAAATATCTGCACGGCCATCTGTATGAACATATAAATATCTACACCGCCATCTGTATTAAGGTGGAGATATCTACACTGCTATCTGTATAAACATTGAAATATCAGCCCATCTATCTGTATGAAAATGGAAATATCTACACCACTATCTGTATGAACATGGAAATATCTACACCGCTATCTGCATGAACATGGAAATATCTTCACCGCCTTCTGTATGAACATGGATATATCTTCACAGCCATTTCGAAGAACATGGAAATATCTACACCGCTATCTGTATGAACATGGAAATAGCTATACCGCTATCTGTATGAACATGGAAATATCTACAACACTATCTGTATGAACATGGAAATATCTACACCGCTATCTGTTTGAACATGGAAATATCTACACCGCTATCTGCATGAAAATGGAAATATCTACACAGCTATCTGCATATACATGGAAATATCTACAAAGCTATCTCTTTACACATGGAAATAACTACACCACTATCTCTATAAACATGGAAATATCTACACCGCCATCTGTATGAACATGGAAATATCTGAACGGCCATCTGTATGAACATATAAATATCTACACCGCCATCTGTATTAAGATGGAGATATCTACACCGCTATCTGTATAAACATGGAAATATCTACACCGCTATCTGTATAAACATGGAAATATCTACACCGCTATCTGTATAAACATGGAAATATCTACACCGCTACCTGTATAAACATGGAAATATAAGCACCGCTATCTGCATGAAAATGGAAATATCTACACAGCTATCTACATGTACTTGGAAATATCTACACAGCTATCTCTTTACACATGCAAATATCTACACCGCTATCTGTATGAACATGGAAATATCTACACCGCCATCTGTATGAACATGGAAATATCTGAACGGCCATCTGTATGAACATATAAATATCTACACCGCCATCTGTATTAAGATGGAGATATCTACACCGCTATCTGTATAAACATGGAAATATCTACACCGCTATCTGTGTAAACATGGAAATATCTACACTGCTACCTGTATAAACATGGAAATATACGCACCGCTATCTGTATGAACATGGAAATATCAGCCCCTCTATCTGTATGAACATGGAATTATCTACACCACTATCTGTATGAACATGGGAATATCTACACCGCTATCTGCATGAACATGGAATTATCTTCACCACCATCTGTGTGAACATGGATATGTCTACACAGCCATCTGGATGAACATGGAAATATCTACACCGCTATCTGTATGAACATGGAAATAGCTACACCACTATCTGTATGAACATGGAAATATCTACACCACTATCTGTATGAACATGGAAATATCTACACCGCTATCTGTATGAACATGAAAATATCTTCACCGCCATCTGTATGAACATGGATATATCTACACAACCATCTGGATGAACATGGAAATATCTACACCGCTATCTGTATAAACATGGAAATATCTACACCGCTATCTGTATAAACATGGAAATATTTACACCGCTACCTGTATAAACATGGAAATATAAGCACCGCTATATGTATGAACATGGAAATATCTACACCGCTATGTCTACGAACATGGAAATATCTACACCGCTATCTGTATGAGCATGGAAATAGCTACACCGCAATCTGTATGAACATGGAAATAACTACAGCACTATCTGTATGAACATGGAAATATCTACACCGCTATCTGAATGAACATGCATATATCTACACAGCCATCTGGATGTACATGGAAATATCTACACCGCTATCTGTATGAACATGGAAATATCTACACCGGCATCTGTATGAACATGGAAATATCTGCATGGCCATCTGTATGAACATATAAATATCTACACCGCCGTCTGTATAAAGATGGAGATTTCTACACCGCTATCTGTATAAACATGGAAATATCTACACCGCTATCTGTATAAACATGGAAATATCTACACCGCTGTCTTTATAAACATGGAAATATCTACTCCACTACCTGTATAAACATGGAAATATCAGCACCGCTATCAGTATGAACATGGAAATATCAGCCCCTCTATCTGAATGAACATGGAAATATCTACACCACTATTTGTGTAAACATGGAAATATCTACACTGCTATCTGTATGAGCATGGAAATATCTTCACCGCCATCTGTATGAACATGGATATATCTACACAGCCATATGGATGAACATGGAAATATCTACACCGCTATCTGCATGAATATGGAAATAGCTACACCGCTATCTATATGAACATGGAAATAACTACACTGCCATCTGTTTGAACATGGAAATATCTGCACCGCCATCTGTATGAACATATAAATATCTACACCGCCATCTGTATTAAGATGGAGATATCTACACCGCTATCTGTATAAACTTGGAAATATCTACACCGCTATCTGTGTAAACATGCATACATCTTCACCGCTATCTGTATAAACATGGATATATCTACACCACTATCTGTATAAACATGGAAATATCTACACCGCTATCTGTTTGAACATGGAAATATCTAAACCGCTATCTGCCTGAAAATGGAAATATCTGCACCGCCATTTGTATGAACATATAAATATCTACACCGCCATCTGTATTAAGATGGAGATATCTACACCGCTATCTGTATAAACTTGGAAATATCTACACCGCTATCTGTATAAACATGGAAATATCTACACCGCTATCTGTATAAACATGGAAATATCTGCACCGCTACCTGTATAAACATGGAAATATCTGCACCGCTATCTGTATGAACGTGGAAATATCTACACGGCTATCTGTACGAACATGGAAATACCTACACCGCTATCTGTATGAACATGGAAATAGCTACACCGCTATCTGTATGAACATGGAAATATCTACACCACTATCTGTATGAACATGGAAATATCTACACCGCTATCTCTATGAACATGGATATATCTACACAGCCATCTGGATGAACACGGTAATATCTACACCGTTATCTGTGTAAACATGCATACTTCTTCACCGCTATCTGTATAAACATGGAAATATCTACACCGCTATCTGTATGAACATGGAAATATCTACACCGCTATCTGTTTGAACATGGAAATATCTAAACGGCTATCTCCAAGAAAATGGAAATATCTACACTGCTATCTGCATATACATGGAAATATCTACACAGCTATCTCTTTGCACATGGAAATAACTACACCGCTATCTGTATGAACATGGAAATATCTTCACCGCCATCTGTATGAACATGGATATATCTACACAGCCATGTGGATGAACATGGAAATATCTACACCGCTATCTGTATAAACATGGAAATATCTACACCGCTATCTGTATGAACTTGGAAATATCTACACCGCTACCTGTATAAACATGGAAATATAAGCACCGCTATCTGTATGAACATGGAAATATCTACACCGCTATCTGTACGAACATGGAAATATCTACACCGCTATCTGTATGAACATGGAAATAGCTGCACGGCTATCTGTATGAACATGGAAATATCTACACCACTATCTGTATGAACATGGAAATATCTGCACGGCCATCTGAATGAACATATAAATATCTACACCGCCATCTGTATTAAGATGGAGATATCTACACCGCTATCTGTATAAACCTGGAAATATCTACACCGCTATCTGTATAAACATGGAAATGTCTACACCGCTATCTGTATAAACTTGGAAATACCTACATCGCTACCTGTATAAACAAGGAAATATCAGAACCGCTATCTGTATGAACATGGAAATATCAGCCCATCTATCTGTATGAACATGGAAATATCTACACCACTATCTGTATGAACATGGAAATATCTACACCGCTATCTGTATGAACATGGAAATATCTTCACCGCCATATGTATGAACATGGATATATCTACACAGCCATCTGGATGAACATGGAAATATCTACACCGCTATCTGTATGAACATGGAAATAGCTACACCGCAGTCTGTATGAACATGGAAATATCTACACCACTATCTGTATGAACATGGAAATATCTACACCGCTATCTGTTGAACATGTAAATATCTACACCGCTATCTGCATGAAAATGGAAATATCTACAGAGCTATCTGCATATACATGGAAATATCTACAAAGCTATCTCTTTACACATGGAAATAACTACACCACTATCTCTATAAACATGGAAATATCTACACCGCCATCTCTATGAACATGGAAATATCTGCACCGCCATCTGTATGAACATATAAATAACTACACCGCCATCTGTATTCAGATGGAGATATCTACACCGCTATCTGTATAAACTTGGAAATATCTACACCGCTACCTGTATAAACATGGAAATATAAGCACCGCTATCTGTATGAACATGGAAATATCTACACCGCTATCTGTACGAACTTGGAAATATCTACACCGCTATCTGTATGAACATGGATATAGCTGCACCGCTATCTGTATGAACATGGAAATACCTACACCACTATCTGTATGAACATGGAAATATCTTCACCGCTAACTGTATGAACATGGAATTATCTTCACCGCCATCTGTATAAACATGGATATGTCTACACAGCCATCTGGATGAACATGGAAATATCTACACCGCTATCTGTATGAACATGGAAATATCTACACCGCTATCTGTATAAACATGGAAATATCTACACCGCTATCTGTATAAACATGGAAATGTCTACACCGCTATCTGTATAAACTTGGAAATACCTACACCGCTACCTGTATAAACATGGAAATATCAGCACCGCTATCTGTATGAACATGGAAATATCTACACCACTATCTGTATGAACATGGAAATATCTACACCGCTATCTGTTTGAACATGGAAATATCTACACCGCTATCTGCATGAAAATGGAAATATCTACAGATATATCTGCATATACATGGAAATATCTACAAAGCTATCTCTTTACACATGGAAATAACTACGCCACTATCTCTATAAACATGGAAATATCTACACCGCCATCTCTATGAACATGGAAATATCTGCACCGCCATCTGTATGAACATATAAATATCTACACCGCCATCTGTATTAAGATGGAGATATCTACACCGCTATCTGTATAAACTTGGAAATATCTACACCGCTATCTGTATAAACATGGAAATATCTACACCGCTACCTGTATAAACATGGAAATATAAGCACCGCTATCTCTATGAACATGGAAATATCTACACCGCCATCTGTACGAACTTGGAAATATCTACACCGCTATCTGTATGAACATGGAAATAGCTGCACTGCTCTCTGTATGAACATGGAAATATCTACATCACTATCTGTATGAACATGGAAATACCTTCTCCGCTATCTGTATGAACATGGATATATCTACACAGCCATCTGTATGAACATGGATATATCTACACCGCTATCTGTATGAACATGGAAATATCTACACCGCTATCTGTGTAAACATGCATACAACTTCACCGCTATCTGTATAAACATGGATATATCTACACAGCCATATGGATGAACATGGAAATATCTACACCGCTATCTGCATGAACATGGAAATACCTACACCGCTATCTGTATGAACATGGAAATAGCTACACCGCCATCTGTATGAACTTGGAAATATCTGCACCGCCATCTGTATGAACATATAAATATCTACACCGCCATCTGTATTAAGATGGAGATATCTACACCGCTATCTGTATAAACTTGGAAATATCTACACCGCTATCTGTATAAAAATGGAATTATCTACACCGCTATCTGTATAAACATGGAAATATCCACACCGCTACCTGTATAAACATGGAAATATCAGCACAGCTATCTGTATGAACATGGAAATATCTACACCGCTATCTGTACGAACATGGAAATATCTACACCGCTATCTGCATGAACATGGAAATAGCTACACCGCTATCTGTATGAACATGGAAATATCTACACCACTATCTGTATGAACATGGAAATAGCTACACAGCTATCTGTGTAAACATGAATACTTCTTCACCGCTATCTGTATAAACATGGATATATCTACACAGCCATATGGATGAACATGGAAATATCTACACCGCTATCTGTATGAACATGGAAATATCTACACCGCTATCTGCATGAAAATGGAAATATCTACAGAGCTATCTGCATATACATGGAAATATCTACAAAGCTATCTCTTTACACATGGAAATAACTACACCACTATCTCTATAAACATGGAAATATCTACACCGCCATCTCTATGAACATGGAAATATCTGCACCGCCATCTGTATGAACATATAAATAACTACACCGCCATCTGCATTCAGATGGAGATATCTACACCGCTATCTGTATAGACTTGGAAATATCTACACCGCTACCTGTATAAACTTGGAAATATAACCACCGCTATCTGTATGAACATGGAAATATCTACACCGCTATCTGTACGAACTTGGAAATATCTTCACCGCTATCTGTATGAACATGGATATAGCTGCACCGCTATCTGTATGAACATGGAAATACCTACACCACTATCTGTATGAACATGGAAATATCTTCACCGCTAACTGTATGAACATGGAATTATCTTCACCGCCATCTGTATAAACATGGATATGTCTTCACAGCCATCTGGATGAACATGGAAATATCTACACCGCTATCTGTATGAACATGGAAATATCTACACCACTATCTGTATGAACATGGAAATATCTACACCGCTATCTGTTTGAACATGGAAATATCTACACCGCTATCTGCATGAAAATGGAAATATCTACAGATATATCTGCATATACATGGAAATATCTACAAAGCTATCTCTTTACACATGGAAATAACTACGCCACTATCTCTATAAACATGGAAATATCTACACCGCCATCTCTATGAACATGGAAATATCTGCACCGCCATCTGTATGAACATATAAATATCTACACCGCCATCTGTATTAAGATGGAGATATCTACACCGCTATCTGTATAAACTTGGAAATATCTACACCGCTATCTGTATGAACATGGAAATATCTACACCGCTATCTGCATGAAAATGGAAATATCTACAGAGCTATCTGCATATACATGGAAATATCTACAAAGCTATCTCTTTACACATGGAAATAACTACACCACTATCTCTATAAACATGGAAATATCTACACCGCCATCTCTATGAACATGGAAATATCTGCACCGCCATCTGTATGAACATATAAATAACTACACCGCCATCTGCATTCAGATGGAGATATCTACACCGCTATCTGTATAGACTTGGAAATATCTACACCGCTACCTGTATAAACATGGAAATATAACCACCGCTATCTGTATGAACATGGAAATATCTACACCGCTATCTGTACGAACTTGGAAATATCTTCACCGCTATCTGTATGAACATGGATATAGCTGCACCGCTATCTGTATGAACATGGAAATACCTACACCACTATCTGTATGAACATGGAAATATCTTCAACGCTAACTGTATGAACATGGAATTATCTTCACCGCCATCTGTATAAACATGGATATGTCTTCACAGCCATCTGGATGAACATGGAAATATCTACACCGCTATCTGTATGAACATGGAAATATCTACACCACTATCTGTATGAACATGGAAATATCTACACCGCTATCTGTTTGAACATGGAAATATCTACACCGCTATCTGCATGAAAATGGAAATATCTACAGATATATCTGCATATACATGGAAATATCTACAAAGCTATCTCTTTACACATGGAAATAACTACGCCACTATCTCTATAAACATGGAAATATCTACACCGCCATCTCTATGAACATGGAAATATCTGCACCGCCATCTGTATGAACATATAAATATCTACACCGCCATCTGTATTAAGATGGAGGTATCTACACCGCTATCTGTATATACTTGGAAATATCTACACCGCTATCTGTATAAACATGGAAATATCTACACCGCTACCTGTATAAACATGGAAATATAAGCACCGCTATCTGTATGAACATGGAAATATCTACACCGCCATCTGTACGAACTTGGAAATATCTACACCGCTATCTGTATGAACATGGAAATAGCTGCACTGCTCTCTGTATGAACATGGAAATATCTACATCACTATCTGTATGAACATGGAAATACCTTCTCCGCTATCTGTATGAACATGGATATATCTACACAGCCATCTGTATGAACATGGATATATCTACACCGCTATCTGTATGAACATGGAAATATCTACACCGCTATCTGTGTAAACATGCATACATCTTCACCGCTATCTGTATAAACATGGATATATCTACACAGCCATATGGATGAACATGGAAATATCTACACCGCTATCTGCATGAACATGGAAATACCTACACCGCTATCTGTATGAACATGGAAATAGCTACACCGCCATCTGTATGAACTTGGAAATATCTGCACCGCCATCTGTATGAACATATAAATATCTACACCGCCATCTGTATTAAGATGTAGATATCTACACCGCTATCTGTATAAACTTGGAAATATCTACACCGCTATCTGTATAAAAATGGAATTATCTACACTGCTATCTGTATAAACATGGAAATATCCACACCGCTAGCTGTATAAACATGGAAATATCAGCACAGCTATCTGTATGAACATGGAAATATCTACACCGCTATCTGTACGAACATGGAAATATCTTCACCGCTATCTGCATGAACATGGAAATAGCTACACCGCTATCTGTATGAACATGGAAATATCTACACCACTATCTGTATGAACATGGAAATAGCTACACAGCTATCTGTGTAAACATGAATACTTCTTCACCGCTATCTGTATAAACATGGATATATCTACACAGCCATATGGATGAACATGGAAATATCTACACCGCTATCTGTATGAACATGGAAATACCTACACCGCTATCTGTACGAACATGGAAATATCTACACCACTATCTGTTTGAACATGGAAATATCTACACCGCTATCTGTATGAAAATGGAAATACCTACACTGCTATCTGCATATACATTTAAAAATCTACACAGCTATCTCTTTACACATGGAAATAACTACACCGCTATCTGTATGAACATGGAAATATCTACACCGCCATCTGTATGAACATGGAAATATCTGCACGGCCATCTATATGAACATATAAATATCTACACCGCCATCTGTATTAAAATGGAGATATCTACACCGCTACCTGTATAAACATGGAAATATCTACACCACTATCTGTATGAACATGGAAATATCTACACCGCTACCTGTATAAACATGGAAATATCAGCACCGCTATCTGTATGAACATGGAAATATCAGCCCCTATATCTGTATGAACATGGAAATATCTACACCACTATCTGTATGAACATGGAAATGTCTACACTGCTATCTGTATGAGCATGGAAATATCTTCACTGCCATCTGTATGAACATGGATATATCTACACAGCCATCTGTATGAACATGGATATATCTACACCGCTATCTGTATAAACATGGAAATATCTACACCGCTATCTGTATGAACTTGGGAATATCTAAAGCACTATCTGCATGAACATGGAAATTTCTACACTGCTATCTCTATGAACATGGATATATCTACACAGCCATCTGGATGAACATGGAAATATCTACACCGCTATCTGTATGAACATGGAAATATATACACCGCTATCTGTGTAGGCATGCATACATCTTCACCGCTATCTGTATAAACATGGATATATCTACACCGCTATCTGTATGAACATGGGAATATCTACATCGCTATCTGTTTGAACAAGGAAATATCTAAACCGCTATCTGCATGATAATGGAAATATCTACACAGCTATCTGCATATACGTGGAAATAACTACACCGCTATCTGTATGAACATGGAAATATCTGCACGGCCATCTGTATGAACATATAAACATCTACACCGCCATCTGTATTTAGGTGGAGATATCTACACCGCTATCTGTATAAACATGGAAATATCAACAACGCTATCTGTATAAACATGGAAATGTCTACACCGCTATGTGTATAAAATTGGAAATATCTACACCGCTACCTGTATAAACAAGGAAATATCAGCACCGCTATCTGTATGAACATGGAAACATCAGCCCATCTATCTGTATGAAAATGGAAATATCTACACCACTATCTGTATGAACATGGAAATATCTACACCGCTATCTGTATGAACATGGAAATATCTTCACCGCCTTCTGTATGAACATGGATATATCTACACAGCCATTTGGAAGAACATGGAAATATCTACACCGCTATCTGTATGAACATGGAAATACCTACACCGGTATATGTATGAACATGGAAATATCTACACCACTATCTGTATGAACATGGAAATAGCTACACCGCTATCTGTGTAAACATGCATACTCCTTCACCGCTATCTGTATAAACATGGAAATATCTACACCACTATCTGTATGATCATGGAAATACCTACACCGCTATCTGTTTGAGCATGGAAATATCTACACCGCTATCTGCATGAAAATGGAAATATCTAAACAGCTATCTGCATATACATGGAAATATCTACAAAGCTATCTCTTTACACATGGAAATATCTACACCACTATCTGTATGAACATTTAAATATCTATACCGCTATCTGTATGAACATGGAATTATCTTCACCACCATCTGTGTGAACATGGATATGTCTACACAGCCATCTGGATGAACATGGAAATATCTACAACGCTATCTGTATGAACATGGAAATAGCTACACCACTATCTGTATGAACATGGAAATATCTACACCACTATCTGTATGAACATGGAAATATCTTCACCGCCATCTGTATGAACATGGATATATCTACACAACCATCTGGATGAACATGGAAATATCTACACCGCTATCTGTATGAACATGGAAATATCTACACCGCTATCTGTGTAAACATGCATACATCTTCACCGCTATCTGTATAAACATGGAAATAACTACACCGCTATCTGTATGAACATGGAAATATCTACACGGCTATCTGTTTGAACATGGAAATATCTAAACCGCTATCTGCATGAAAATGGAAATATCTGCAGCGCCATCTGTATGAACATATAAATATCTACACCGCCATCTGTATTAAGATGGAGATATCTACACCGCTATATGTATAAACTTGGAAATATCTACACCGCTATCTGTATAAACATGGAAATATAAGCACCGCTATCTGTACGAACATGGAAGTATCTACACCGCTATCTGTACGAAAATGGATATATCTACACCGCTATCTGTATGAACATGGAAATAGCTGCACCGCTATCTGTATGAACATGGAAATATCTACAGCACTATCTGTACGAACATGGAAATATCTTCACCGCTATCTGTATGAACATGGATATATCTACACAGCCATCAGGATGAACATGGAAATATCTTCACCGCCATCTGTATGAACATGGATATATCTACACAACCATCTGGATGAACATGGAAATATCTACAGCGCTATCTGTATGAACATGGAAATATCTACACCGCTATCTGTATGAAAATGGAAATACCTACACTGCTATCTGCATATACATTTAAAAATCTACACAGCTATCTCTTTACACATGGAAATAACTACACCGCTATCTGTATGAACATGGAAATATCTACACCGCCATCTGTATGAACATGGAAATATCTGCACGGCCATCTATATGAACATATAAATATCTACACCGCCATCTGTATTAAAATGGAGATATCTACACCGCTACCTGTATAAACATGGAAATATCTACACCACTATCTGTATGAACATGGAAATATCTACACCGCTACCTGTATAAACATGGAAATATCAGCACAGCTATCTGTATGAACATGGAAATATCAGCCCCTCTATCTGTATGAACATGGAAATATCTACACCACTATCTGTATGAACATGGAAATGTCTACACTGCTATCTGTATGAGCATGGAAATATCTTCACTGCCATCTGTATGAACATGGATATATCTACACAGCCATCTGTATGAACATGGATATATCTACACCGCTATCTGTATAAACATGGAAATATCTACACCGCTATCTGTATGAACTTGGGAATATCTAAAGCACTATCTGCATGAACATGGAAATTTCTACACTGCTATCTCTATGAACATGGATATATCTACACAGCCATCTGGATGAACATGGAAATATCTACACCGCTATCTGTATGAACATGGAAATATATACACCGCTATCTGTGTAGGCATGCATACATCTTCACCGCTATCTGTATAAACATGGATATATCTACACCGCTATCTGTATGAACATGGAAATATCTACACCGCTATCTGTATGAACATGGGAATATCTACATCGCTATCTGTTTGAACAAGGAAATATCTAAACCGCTATCTGCATGATAATGGAAATATCTACACAGCTATCTGCATATACGTGGAAATAACCACACCGCTATCTGTATGAACATGGAAATATCTGCACGGCCATCTGTATGAATATATAAACATCTACACCGCCATCTGTATTTAGGTGGAGATATCTACACCGCTATCTGTATAAACATGGAAATATCAACAACGCTATCTGTATAAACATGGAAATGTCTACACCGCTATGTGTATAAAATTGGAAATATCTACACCGCTACCTGTATAAACAAGGAAATATCAGCACCGCTATCTGTATGAACATGGAAACATCAGCCCATCTATCTGTATGAAAATGGAAATATCTACACCACTATCTGTATGAACATGGAAATATCTACACCGCTATCTGTATGAACATGGAAATATCTTCACCGCCTTCTGTATGAACATGGATATATCTACACAGCCATTTGGAAGAACATGGAAATATCTACACCGCTATCTGTATGAACATGGAAATACCTACACCGGTATATGTATGAACATGGAAATATCTACACCACTATCTGTATGAACATGGAAATAGCTACACCGCTATCTGTGTAAACATGCATACTCCTTCACCGCTATCTGTATAAACATGGAAATATCTACACCACTATCTGTATGATCATGGAAATACCTACACCGCTATCTGTTTGAGCATGGAAATATCTACACCGCTATCTGCATGAAAATGGAAATATCTAAACAGCTATCTGCATATACATGGAAATATCTACAAAGCTATCTCTTTACACATGGAAATATCTACACCACTATCTGTATGAACATTTAAATATCTATACCGCTATCTGTATGAACATGGAATTATCTTCACCACCATCTGTGTGAACATGGATATGTCTACACAGCCATCTGGATGAACATGGAAATATCTACAACGCTATCTGTATGAACATGGAAATAGCTACACCACTATCTGTATGAACATGGAAATATCTACACCACTATCTGTATGAACATGGAAATATCTTCACCGCCATCTGTATGAACATGGATATATCTACACAACCATCTGGATGAACATGGAAATATCTACACCGCTATCTGTATGAACATGGAAATATCTACACCGCTATCTGTGTAAACATGCATACATCTTCACCGCTATCTGTATAAACATGGAAATAACTACACCGCTATCTGTATGAACATGGAAATATCTACACGGCTATCTGTTTGAACATGGAAATATCTAAACCGCTATCTGCATGAAAATGGAAATATCTGCAGCGCCATCTGTATGAACATATAAATATCTACACCGCCATCTGTATTAAGATGGAGATATCTACACCGCTATATGTATAAACTTGGAAATATCTACACCGCTATCTGTATAAACATGGAAATATAAGCACCGCTATCTGTATGAACATGGAAATATCTACACCGCTATCTGTACGAAAATGGATATATCTACACCGCTATCTGTATGAACATGGAAATAGCTGCACCGCTATCTGTATGAACATGGAAATATCTACAGCACTATCTGTACGAACATGGAAATATCTTCACCGCTATCTGTATGAACATGGATATATCTACACAGCCATCAGGATGAACATGGAAATATCTTCACCGCCATCTGTATGAACATGGATATATCTACACAACCATCTGGATGAACATGGAAATATCTACAGCGCTATCTGTATGAACATGGAAATATCTACACCGCTATCTGTATGAAAATGGAAATACCTACACTGCTATCTGCATATACATTTAAAAATCTACACAGCTATCTCTTTACACATGGAAATAACTACACCGCTATCTGTATGAACATGGAAATATCTACACCGCCATCTGTATGAACATGGAAATATCTGCACGGCCATCTATATGAACATATAAATATCTACACCGCCATCTGTATTAAAATGGAGATATCTACACCGCTACCTGTATAAACATGGAAATATCTACACCACTATCTGTATGAACATGGAAATATCTACACCGCTACCTGTATAAACATGGAAATATCAGCACCGCTATCTGTATGAACATGGAAATATCAGCCCCTCTATCTGTATGAACATGGAAATATCTACACCACTATCTGTATGAACATGGAAATGTCTACACTGCTATCTGTATGAGCATGGAAATATCTTCACTGCCATCTGTATGAACATGGATATATCTACACAGCCATCTGTATGAACATGGATATATCTACACCGCTATCTGTATAAACATGGAAATATCTGCACCGCCATCTGTATGAACATATAAATATCTACACCGCCATCTGTATTAAGATGGAGGTATCTACACCGCTATCTGTATATACTTGGAAATATCTACACCGCTATCTGTATAAACATGGAAATATCTACACCGCTACCTGTATAAACATGGAAATATAAGCACCGCTATCTGTATGAACATGGAAATATCTACACCGCCATCTGTACGAACTTGGAAATATCTACACCGCTATCTGTATGAACATGGAAATATCTACACTGCTATCTCTATGAACATGGATATATCTACACAGCCATCTGGATGAACATGGAAATATCTACACCGCTATCTGTATGAACATGGAAATATATACACCGCTATCTGTGTAGACATGCATACATCTTCACCGCTATCTGTATAAACATGGATATATCTACAGCGCTATCTGTATGAACATGGAAATATCTACACCGCTATCTGTTTGAACATGGAAATATCTAAACCGCTATCTGCATGAAAATGGAAATATCTACACAGCTATCTGCATATACATGGAAATAACTACACCGCTATCTGTATGAACATGGAAATATCTGCATGGCCATATGTATGAACATATAAATATCTACACCGCCATCTGTATTAAGGTGGAGATATCTACACTGCTATCTGTATAAACATGGAAATATCAGCCCATCTATCTGTATGAAAATGGAAATATCTACACCACTATCTGTATGAACATGGAAATATCTACACCGCTATCTGTATGAACATGGAAATATCTACAGCACTATCTGTATGAACATGGAAATATCTACACTGCTATCTCTATGAACATGGATATATCTACACAGCCATCTGGATGAACATGGAAATATCTACACCGCTATCTGTATGAACATGGAAATATATACACCGCTATCTGTGTAGACATGCATACATCTTCACCGCTATCTGTATAAACATGGATATATCTACAGCGCTATCTGTATGAACATGGAAATATCTACACCGCTATCTGTTTGAACATGGAAATATCTAAACCGCTATCTGCATGAAAATGGAAATATCTACACAGCTATCTGCAAATACATGGAAATAACTACACCGCTATCTGTATGAACATGGAAATATCTGCACGGCCATCTGTATGAACATATAAATATCTACACCGCCATCTGTATTAAGGTGGAGATATCTACACTGCTATCTGTATAAACATTGAAATATCAGCCCATCTATCTGTATGAAAATGGAAATATCTACACCACTATCTGTATGAACATGGAAATATCTACACCGCTATCTGCATGAACATGGAAATATCTTCACCGCCTTCTGTATGAACATGGATATATCTTCACAGCCATTTCGAAGAACATGGAAATATCTACACCGCTATCTGTATGAACATGGAAATAGCTATACCGCTATCTGTATGAACATGGAAATATCTACAACACTATCTGTATGAACATGGAAATATCTACACCGCTATCTGTTTGAACATGGAAATATCTACACCGCTATCTGCATGAAAATGGAAATATCTACACAGCTATCTGCATATACATGGAAATATCTACAAAGCTATCTCTTTACACATGGAAATAACTACACCACTATCTCTATAAACATGGAAATATCTACACCGCCATCTGTATGAACATGGAAATATCTGAACGGCCATCTGTATGAACATATAAATATCTACACCGCCATCTGTATTAAGATGGAGATATCTACACCGCTATCTGTATAAACATGGAAATATCTACACCGCTATCTGTATAAACATGGAAATATCTACACCGCTATCTGTATAAACATGGAAATATCTACACCGCTACCTGTATAAACATGGAAATATAAGCACCGCTATCTGCATGAAAATGGAAATATCTACACAGCTATCTACATGTACTTGGAAATATCTACACAGCTATCTCTTTACACATGCAAATATCTACACCGCTATCTGTATGAACATGGAAATATCTACACCGCCATCTGTATGAACATGGAAATATCTGAACGGCCATCTGTATGAACATATAAATATCTACACCGCCATCTGTATTAAGATGGAGATATCTACACCGCTATCTGTATAAACATGGAAATATCTACACCGCTATCTGTGTAAACATGGAAATATCTACACTGCTACCTGTATAAACATGGAAATATACGCACCGCTATCTGTATGAACATGGAAATATCAGCCCCTCTATCTGTATGAACATGGAATTATCTACACCACTATCTGTATGAACATGGGAATATCTACACCGCTATCTGCATGAACATGGAATTATCTTCACCACCATCTGTGTGAACATGGATATGTCTACACAGCCATCTGTATGAACATGGAAATATCTACACCGCTATCTGTATGAACATGGAAATAGCTACACCACTATCTGTATGAACATGGAAATATCTACACCACTATCTGTATGAACATGGAAATATCTACACCGCTATCTGTATGAACATGAAAATATCTTCACCGCCATCTGTATGAACATGGATATATCTACACAACCATCTGGATGAACATGGAAATATCTACACCGCTATCTGTATAAACATGGAAATATCTACACCGCTATCTGTATAAACATGGAAATATTTACACCGCTACCTGTATAAACATGGAAATATAAGCACCGCTATATGTATGAACATGGAAATATCTACACCGCTATGTCTACGAACATGGAAATATCTACACCGCTATCTGTATGAGCATGGAAATAGCTACACCGCAATCTGTATGAACATGGAAATAACTACAGCACTATCTGTATGAACATGGAAATATCTACACCGCTATCTGAATGAACATGCATATATCTACACAGCCATCTGGATGTACATGGAAATATCTACACCGCTATCTGTATGAACATGGAAATATCTACACCGGCATCTGTATGAACATGGAAATATCTGCATGGCCATCTGTATGAACATATAAATATCTACACCGCCGTCTGTATAAAGATGGAGATTTCTACACCGCTATCTGTATAAACATGGAAATATCTACACCGCTATCTGTATAAACATGGAAATATCTACACCGCTGTCTTTATAAACATGGAAATATCTACTCCACTACCTGTATAAACATGGAAATATCAGCACCGCTATCAGTATGAACATGGAAATATCAGCCCCTCTATCTGAATGAACATGGAAATATCTACACCACTATTTGTGTAAACATGGAAATATCTACACTGCTATCTGTATGAGCATGGAAATATCTTCACCGCCATCTGTATGAACATGGATATATCTACACAGCCATATGGATGAACATGGAAATATCTACACCGCTATCTGCATGAATATGGAAATAGCTACACCGCTATCTATATGAACATGGAAATAACTACACTGCCATCTGTTTGAACATGGAAATATCTGCACCGCCATCTGTATGAACATATAAATATCTACACCGCCATCTGTATTAAGATGGAGATATCTACACCGCTATCTGTATAAACTTGGAAATATCTACACCGCTATCTGTGTAAACATGCATACATCTTCACCGCTATCTGTATAAACATGGATATATCTACACCACTATCTGTATAAACATGGAAATATCTACACCGCTATCTGTTTGAACATGGAAATATCTAAACCGCTATCTGCCTGAAAATGGAAATATCTGCACCGCCATTTGTATGAACATATAAATATCTACACCGCCATCTGTATTAAGATGGAGATATCTACACCGCTATCTGTATAAACTTGGAAATATCTACACCGCTATCTGTATAAACATGGAAATATCTACACCGCTATCTGTATAAACATGGAAATATCTGCACCGCTACCTGTATAAACATGGAAATATCTGCACCGCTATCTGTATGAACGTGGAAATATCTACACGGCTATCTGTACGAACATGGAAATACCTACACCGCTATCTGTATGAACATGGAAATAGCTACACCGCTATCTGTATGAACATGGAAATATCTACACCACTATCTGTATGAACATGGAAATATCTACACCGCTATCTCTATGAACATGGATATATCTACACAGCCATCTGGATGAACACGGTAATATCTACACCGTTATCTGTGTAAACATGCATACTTCTTCACCGCTATCTGTATAAACATGGAAATATCTACACCGCTATCTGTATGAACATGGAAATATCTACACCGCTATCTGTTTGAACATGGAAATATCTAAACGGCTATCTCCAAGAAAATGGAAATATCTACACTGCTATCTGCATATACATGGAAATATCTACACAGCTATCTCTTTGCACATGGAAATAACTACACCGCTATCTGTATGAACATGGAAATATCTTCACCGCCATCTGTATGAACATGGATATATCTACACAGCCATGTGGATGAACATGGAAATATCTACACCGCTATCTGTATAAACATGGAAATATCTACACCGCTATCTGTATGAACTTGGAAATATCTACACCGCTACCTGTATAAACATGGAAATATAAGCACCGCTATCTGTATGAACATGGAAATATCTACACCGCTATCTGTACGAACATGGAAATATCTACACCGCTATCTGTATGAACATGGAAATAGCTGCACGGCTATCTGTATGAACATGGAAATATCTACACCACTATCTGTATGAACATGGAAATATCTGCACGGCCATCTGAATGAACATATAAATATCTACACCGCCATCTGTATTAAGATGGAGATATCTACACCGCTATCTGTATAAACCTGGAAATATCTACACCGCTATCTGTATAAACATGGAAATGTCTACACCGCTATCTGTATAAACTTGGAAATACCTACATCGCTACCTGTATAAACAAGGAAATATCAGAACCGCTATCTGTATGAACATGGAAATATCAGCCCATCTATCTGTATGAACATGGAAATATCTACACCACTATCTGTATGAACATGGAAATATCTACACCGCTATCTGTATGAACATGGAAATATCTTCACCGCCATATGTATGAACATGGATATATCTACACAGCCATCTGGATGAACATGGAAATATCTACACCGCTATCTGTATGAACATGGAAATAGCTACACCGCAGTCTGTATGAACATGGAAATATCTACACCACTATCTGTATGAACATGGAAATATCTACACCGCTATCTGTTGAACATGTAAATATCTACACCGCTATCTGCATGAAAATGGAAATATCTACAGAGCTATCTGCATATACATGGAAATATCTACAAAGCTATCTCTTTACACATGGAAATAACTACACCACTATCTCTATAAACATGGAAATATCTACACCGCCATCTCTATGAACATGGAAATATCTGCACCGCCATCTGTATGAACATATAAATAACTACACCGCCATCTGTATTCAGATGGAGATATCTACACCGCTATCTGTATAAACTTGGAAATATCTACACCGCTACCTGTATAAACATGGAAATATAAGCACCGCTATCTGTATGAACATGGAAATATCTACACCGCTATCTGTACGAACTTGGAAATATCTACACCGCTATCTGTATGAACATGGATATAGCTGCACCGCTATCTGTATGAACATGGAAATACCTACACCACTATCTGTATGAACATGGAAATATCTTCACCGCTAACTGTATGAACATGGAATTATCTTCACCGCCATCTGTATAAACATGGATATGTCTACACAGCCATCTGGATGAACATGGAAATATCTACACCGCTATCTGTATGAACATGGAAATATCTACACCGCTATCTGTATAAACATGGAAATATCTACACCGCTATCTGTATAAACATGGAAATGTCTACACCGCTATCTGTATAAACTTGGAAATACCTACACCGCTACCTGTATAAACATGGAAATATCAGCACCGCTATCTGTATGAACATGGAAATATCTACACCACTATCTGTATGAACATGGAAATATCTACACCGCTATCTGTTTGAACATGGAAATATCTACACCGCTATCTGCATGAAAATGGAAATATCTACAGATATATCTGCATATACATGGAAATATCTACAAAGCTATCTCTTTACACATGGAAATAACTACGCCACTATCTCTATAAACATGGAAATATCTACACCGCCATCTCTATGAACATGGAAATATCTGCACCGCCATCTGTATGAACATATAAATATCTACACCGCCATCTGTATTAAGATGGAGATATCTACACCGCTATCTGTATAAACTTGGAAATATCTACACCGCTATCTGTATAAACATGGAAATATCTACACCGCTACCTGTATAAACATGGAAATATAAGCACCGCTATCTCTATGAACATGGAAATATCTACACCGCCATCTGTACGAACTTGGAAATATCTACACCGCTATCTGTATGAACATGGAAATAGCTGCACTGCTCTCTGTATGAACATGGAAATATCTACATCACTATCTGTATGAACATGGAAATACCTTCTCCGCTATCTGTATGAACATGGATATATCTACACAGCCATCTGTATGAACATGGATATATCTACACCGCTATCTGTATGAACATGGAAATATCTACACCGCTATCTGTGTAAACATGCATACATCTTCACCGCTATCTGTATAAACATGGATATATCTACACAGCCATATGGATGAACATGGAAATATCTACACCGCTATCTGCATGAACATGGAAATACCTACACCGCTATCTGTATGAACATGGAAATAGCTACACCGCCATCTGTATGAACTTGGAAATATCTGCACCGCCATCTGTATGAACATATAAATATCTACACCGCCATCTGTATTAAGATGGAGATATCTACACCGCTATCTGTATAAACTTGGAAATATCTACACCGCTATCTGTATAAAAATGGAATTATCTACACCGCTATCTGTATAAACATGGAAATATCCACACCGCTACCTGTATAAACATGGAAATATCAGCACAGCTATCTGTATGAACATGGAAATATCTACACCGCTATCTGTACGAACATGGAAATATCTACACCGCTATCTGCATGAACATGGAAATAGCTACACCGCTATCTGTATGAACATGGAAATATCTACACCACTATCTGTATGAACATGGAAATAGCTACACAGCTATCTGTGTAAACATGAATACTTCTTCACCGCTATCTGTATAAACATGGATATATCTACACAGCCATATGGATGAACATGGAAATATCTACACCGCTATCTGTATGAACATGGAAATATCTACACCGCTATCTGCATGAAAATGGAAATATCTACAGAGCTATCTGCATATACATGGAAATATCTACAAAGCTATCTCTTTACACATGGAAATAACTACACCACTATCTCTATAAACATGGAAATATCTACACCGCCATCTCTATGAACATGGAAATATCTGCACCGCCATCTGTATGAACATATAAATAACTACACCGCCATCTGCATTCAGATGGAGATATCTACACCGCTATCTGTATAGACTTGGAAATATCTACACCGCTACCTGTATAAACTTGGAAATATAACCACCGCTATCTGTATGAACATGGAAATATCTACACCGCTATCTGTACGAACTTGGAAATATCTTCACCGCTATCTGTATGAACATGGATATAGCTGCACCGCTATCTGTATGAACATGGAAATACCTACACCACTATCTGTATGAACATGGAAATATCTTCACCGCTAACTGTATGAACATGGAATTATCTTCACCGCCATCTGTATAAACATGGATATGTCTTCACAGCCATCTGGATGAACATGGAAATATCTACACCGCTATCTGTATGAACATGGAAATATCTACACCACTATCTGTATGAACATGGAAATATCTACACCGCTATCTGTTTGAACATGGAAATATCTACACCGCTATCTGCATGAAAATGGAAATATCTACAGATATATCTGCATATACATGGAAATATCTACAAAGCTATCTCTTTACACATGGAAATAACTACGCCACTATCTCTATAAACATGGAAATATCTACACCGCCATCTCTATGAACATGGAAATATCTGCACCGCCATCTGTATGAACATATAAATATCTACACCGCCATCTGTATTAAGATGGAGATATCTACACCGCTATCTGTATAAACTTGGAAATATCTACACCGCTATCTGTATGAACATGGAAATATCTACACCGCTATCTGCATGAAAATGGAAATATCTACAGAGCTATCTGCATATACATGGAAATATCTACAAAGCTATCTCTTTACACATGGAAATAACTACACCACTATCTCTATAAACATGGAAATATCTACACCGCCATCTCTATGAACATGGAAATATCTGCACCGCCATCTGTATGAACATATAAATAACTACACCGCCATCTGCATTCAGATGGAGATATCTACACCGCTATCTGTATAGACTTGGAAATATCTACACCGCTACCTGTATAAACATGGAAATATAACCACCGCTATCTGTATGAACATGGAAATATCTACACCGCTATCTGTACGAACTTGGAAATATCTTCACCGCTATCTGTATGAACATGGATATAGCTGCACCGCTATCTGTATGAACATGGAAATACCTACACCACTATCTGTATGAACATGGAAATATCTTCACCGCTAACTGTATGAACATGGAATTATCTTCACCGCCATCTGTATAAACATGGATATGTCTTCACAGCCATCTGGATGAACATGGAAATATCTACACCGCTATCTGTATGAACATGGAAATATCTACACCACTATCTGTATGAACATGGAAATATCTACACCGCTATCTGTTTGAACATGGAAATATCTACACCGCTATCTGCATGAAAATGGAAATATCTACAGATATATCTGCATATACATGGAAATATCTACAAAGCTATCTCTTTACACATGGAAATAACTACGCCACTATCTCTATAAACATGGAAATATCTACACCGCCATCTCTATGAACATGGAAATATCTGCACCGCCATCTGTATGAACATATAAATATCTACACCGCCATCTGTATTAAGATGGAGGTATCTACACCGCTATCTGTATATACTTGGAAATATCTACACCGCTATCTGTATAAACATGGAAATATCTACACCGCTACCTGTATAAACATGGAAATATAAGCACCGCTATCTGTATGAACATGGAAATATCTACACCGCCATCTGTACGAACTTGGAAATATCTACACCGCTATCTGTATGAACATGGAAATAGCTGCACTGCTCTCTGTATGAACATGGAAATATCTACATCACTATCTGTATGAACATGGAAATACCTTCTCCGCTATCTGTATGAACATGGATATATCTACACAGCCATCTGTATGAACATGGATATATCTACACCGCTATCTGTATGAACATGGAAATATCTACACCGCTATCTGTGTAAACATGCATACATCTTCACCGCTATCTGTATAAACATGGATATATCTACACAGCCATATGGATGAACATGGAAATATCTACACCGCTATCTGCATGAACATGGAAATACCTACACCGCTATCTGTATGAACATGGAAATAGCTACACCGCCATCTGTATGAACTTGGAAATATCTGCACCGCCATCTGTATGAACATATAAATATCTACACCGCCATCTGTATTAAGATGTAGATATCTACACCGCTATCTGTATAAACTTGGAAATATCTACACCGCTATCTGTATAAAAATGGAATTATCTACACTGCTATCTGTATAAACATGGAAATATCCACACCGCTAGCTGTATAAACATGGAAATATCAGCACAGCTATCTGTATGAACATGGAAATATCTACACCGCTATCTGTACGAACATGGAAATATCTTCACCGCTATCTGCATGAACATGGAAATAGCTACACCGCTATCTGTATGAACATGGAAATATCTACACCACTATCTGTATGAACATGGAAATAGCTACACAGCTATCTGTGTAAACATGAATACTTCTTCACCGCTATCTGTATAAACATGGATATATCTACACAGCCATATGGATGAACATGGAAATATCTACACCGCTATCTGTATGAACATGGAAATACCTACACCGCTATCTGTACGAACATGGAAATATCTACACCACTATCTGTTTGAACATGGAAATATCTACACCGCTATCTGTATGAAAATGGAAATACCTACACTGCTATCTGCATATACATTTAAAAATCTACACAGCTATCTCTTTACACATGGAAATAACTACACCGCTATCTGTATGAACATGGAAATATCTACACCGCCATCTGTATGAACATGGAAATATCTGCACGGCCATCTATATGAACATATAAATATCTACACCGCCATCTGTATTAAAATGGAGATATCTACACCGCTACCTGTATAAACATGGAAATATCTACACCACTATCTGTATGAACATGGAAATATCTACACCGCTACCTGTATAAACATGGAAATATCAGCACCGCTATCTGTATGAACATGGAAATATCAGCCCCTATATCTGTATGAACATGGAAATATCTACACCACTATCTGTATGAACATGGAAATGTCTACACTGCTATCTGTATGAGCATGGAAATATCTTCACTGCCATCTGTATGAACATGGATATATCTACACAGCCATCTGTATGAACATGGATATATCTACACCGCTATCTGTATAAACATGGAAATATCTACACCGCTATCTGTATGAACTTGGGAATATCTAAAGCACTATCTGCATGAACATGGAAATTTCTACACTGCTATCTCTATGAACATGGATATATCTACACAGCCATCTGGATGAACATGGAAATATCTACACCGCTATCTGTATGAACATGGAAATATATACACCGCTATCTGTGTAGGCATGCATACATCTTCACCGCTATCTGTATAAACATGGATATATCTACACCGCTATCTGTATGAACATGGGAATATCTACATCGCTATCTGTTTGAACAAGGAAATATCTAAACCGCTATCTGCATGATAATGGAAATATCTACACAGCTATCTGCATATACGTGGAAATAACTACACCGCTATCTGTATGAACATGGAAATATCTGCACGGCCATCTGTATGAACATATAAACATCTACACCGCCATCTGTATTTAGGTGGAGATATCTACACCGCTATCTGTATAAACATGGAAATATCAACAACGCTATCTGTATAAACATGGAAATGTCTACACCGCTATGTGTATAAAATTGGAAATATCTACACCGCTACCTGTATAAACAAGGAAATATCAGCACCGCTATCTGTATGAACATGGAAACATCAGCCCATCTATCTGTATGAAAATGGAAATATCTACACCACTATCTGTATGAACATGGAAATATCTACACCGCTATCTGTATGAACATGGAAATATCTTCACCGCCTTCTGTATGAACATGGATATATCTACACAGCCATTTGGAAGAACATGGAAATATCTACACCGCTATCTGTATGAACATGGAAATACCTACACCGGTATATGTATGAACATGGAAATATCTACACCACTATCTGTATGAACATGGAAATAGCTACACCGCTATCTGTGTAAACATGCATACTCCTTCACCGCTATCTGTATAAACATGGAAATATCTACACCACTATCTGTATGATCATGGAAATACCTACACCGCTATCTGTTTGAGCATGGAAATATCTACACCGCTATCTGCATGAAAATGGAAATATCTAAACAGCTATCTGCATATACATGGAAATATCTACAAAGCTATCTCTTTACACATGGAAATATCTACACCACTATCTGTATGAACATTTAAATATCTATACCGCTATCTGTATGAACATGGAATTATCTTCACCACCATCTGTGTGAACATGGATATGTCTACACAGCCATCTGGATGAACATGGAAATATCTACAACGCTATCTGTATGAACATGGAAATAGCTACACCACTATCTGTATGAACATGGAAATATCTACACCACTATCTGTATGAACATGGAAATATCTTCACCGCCATCTGTATGAACATGGATATATCTACACAACCATCTGGATGAACATGGAAATATCTACACCGCTATCTGTATGAACATGGAAATATCTACACCGCTATCTGTGTAAACATGCATACATCTTCACCGCTATCTGTATAAACATGGAAATAACTACACCGCTATCTGTATGAACATGGAAATATCTACACGGCTATCTGTTTGAACATGGAAATATCTAAACCGCTATCTGCATGAAAATGGAAATATCTGCAGCGCCATCTGTAT
Organism: Gorilla gorilla gorilla; assembly: GCF_029281585.2. Classification (NCBI taxonomy): domain Eukaryota; kingdom Metazoa; phylum Chordata; class Mammalia; order Primates; family Hominidae; genus Gorilla; species Gorilla gorilla. The sequence goes on from NC_073224.2 coordinate 3,270,166, forward strand.
GAACATATAAATATCTACACCGCCATCTGTATTAAGATGGAGATATCTACACCGCTATATGTATAAACTTGGAAATATCTACACCGCTATCTGTATAAACATGGAAATATAAGCACCGCTATCTGTATGAACATGGAAATATCTACACCGCTATCTGTACGAAAATGGATATATCTACACCGCTATCTGTATGAACATGGAAATAGCTGCACCGCTATCTGTATGAACATGGAAATATCTACAGCACTATCTGTACGAACATGGAAATATCTTCACCGCTATCTGTATGAACATGGATATATCTACACAGCCATCAGGATGAACATGGAAATATCTTCACCGCCATCTGTATGAACATGGATATATCTACACAACCATCTGGATGAACATGGAAATATCTACAGCGCTATCTGTATGAACATGGAAATATCTACACCGCTATCTGTATGAAAATGGAAATACCTACACTGCTATCTGCATATACATTTAAAAATCTACACAGCTATCTCTTTACACATGGAAATAACTACACCGCTATCTGTATGAACATGGAAATATCTACACCGCCATCTGTATGAACATGGAAATATCTGCACGGCCATCTATATGAACATATAAATATCTACACCGCCATCTGTATTAAAATGGAGATATCTACACCGCTACCTGTATAAACATGGAAATATCTACACCACTATCTGTATGAACATGGAAATATCTACACCGCTACCTGTATAAACATGGAAATATCAGCACAGCTATCTGTATGAACATGGAAATATCAGCCCCTCTATCTGTATGAACATGGAAATATCTACACCACTATCTGTATGAACATGGAAATGTCTACACTGCTATCTGTATGAGCATGGAAATATCTTCACTGCCATCTGTATGAACATGGATATATCTACACAGCCATCTGTATGAACATGGATATATCTACACCGCTATCTGTATAAACATGGAAATATCTACACCGCTATCTGTATGAACTTGGGAATATCTAAAGCACTATCTGCATGAACATGGAAATTTCTACACTGCTATCTCTATGAACATGGATATATCTACACAGCCATCTGGATGAACATGGAAATATCTACACCGCTATCTGTATGAACATGGAAATATATACACCGCTATCTGTGTAGGCATGCATACATCTTCACCGCTATCTGTATAAACATGGATATATCTACACCGCTATCTGTATGAACATGGAAATATCTACACCGCTATCTGTATGAACATGGGAATATCTACATCGCTATCTGTTTGAACAAGGAAATATCTAAACCGCTATCTGCATGATAATGGAAATATCTACACAGCTATCTGCATATACGTGGAAATAACCACACCGCTATCTGTATGAACATGGAAATATCTGCACGGCCATCTGTATGAATATATAAACATCTACACCGCCATCTGTATTTAGGTGGAGATATCTACACCGCTATCTGTATAAACATGGAAATATCAACAACGCTATCTGTATAAACATGGAAATGTCTACACCGCTATGTGTATAAAATTGGAAATATCTACACCGCTACCTGTATAAACAAGGAAATATCAGCACCGCTATCTGTATGAACATGGAAACATCAGCCCATCTATCTGTATGAAAATGGAAATATCTACACCACTATCTGTATGAACATGGAAATATCTACACCGCTATCTGTATGAACATGGAAATATCTTCACCGCCTTCTGTATGAACATGGATATATCTACACAGCCATTTGGAAGAACATGGAAATATCTACACCGCTATCTGTATGAACATGGAAATACCTACACCGGTATATGTATGAACATGGAAATATCTACACCACTATCTGTATGAACATGGAAATAGCTACACCGCTATCTGTGTAAACATGCATACTCCTTCACCGCTATCTGTATAAACATGGAAATATCTACACCACTATCTGTATGATCATGGAAATACCTACACCGCTATCTGTTTGAGCATGGAAATATCTACACCGCTATCTGCATGAAAATGGAAATATCTAAACAGCTATCTGCATATACATGGAAATATCTACAAAGCTATCTCTTTACACATGGAAATATCTACACCACTATCTGTATGAACATTTAAATATCTATACCGCTATCTGTATGAACATGGAATTATCTTCACCACCATCTGTGTGAACATGGATATGTCTACACAGCCATCTGGATGAACATGGAAATATCTACAACGCTATCTGTATGAACATGGAAATAGCTACACCACTATCTGTATGAACATGGAAATATCTACACCACTATCTGTATGAACATGGAAATATCTTCACCGCCATCTGTATGAACATGGATATATCTACACAACCATCTGGATGAACATGGAAATATCTACACCGCTATCTGTATGAACATGGAAATATCTACACCGCTATCTGTGTAAACATGCATACATCTTCACCGCTATCTGTATAAACATGGAAATAACTACACCGCTATCTGTATGAACATGGAAATATCTACACGGCTATCTGTTTGAACATGGAAATATCTAAACCGCTATCTGCATGAAAATGGAAATATCTGCAGCGCCATCTGTATGAACATATAAATATCTACACCGCCATCTGTATTAAGATGGAGATATCTACACCGCTATATGTATAAACTTGGAAATATCTACACCGCTATCTGTATAAACATGGAAATATAAGCACCGCTATCTGTATGAACATGGAAATATCTACACCGCTATCTGTACGAAAATGGATATATCTACACCGCTATCTGTATGAACATGGAAATAGCTGCACCGCTATCTGTATGAACATGGAAATATCTACAGCACTATCTGTACGAACATGGAAATATCTTCACCGCTATCTGTATGAACATGGATATATCTACACAGCCATCAGGATGAACATGGAAATATCTTCACCGCCATCTGTATGAACATGGATATATCTACACAACCATCTGGATGAACATGGAAATATCTACAGCGCTATCTGTATGAACATGGAAATATCTACACCGCTATCTGTATGAAAATGGAAATACCTACACTGCTATCTGCATATACATTTAAAAATCTACACAGCTATCTCTTTACACATGGAAATAACTACACCGCTATCTGTATGAACATGGAAATATCTACACCGCCATCTGTATGAACATGGAAATATCTGCACGGCCATCTATATGAACATATAAATATCTACACCGCCATCTGTATTAAAATGGAGATATCTACACCGCTACCTGTATAAACATGGAAATATCTACACCACTATCTGTATGAACATGGAAATATCTACACCGCTACCTGTATAAACATGGAAATATCAGCACCGCTATCTGTATGAACATGGAAATATCAGCCCCTCTATCTGTATGAACATGGAAATATCTACACCACTATCTGTATGAACATGGAAATGTCTACACTGCTATCTGTATGAGCATGGAAATATCTTCACTGCCATCTGTATGAACATGGATATATCTACACAGCCATCTGTATGAACATGGATATATCTACACCGCTATCTGTATAAACATGGAAATATCTACACCGCTATCTGTATGAACTTGGGAATATCTAAAGCACTATCTGCATGAACATGGAAATTTCTACACTGCTATCTCTATGAACATGGATATATCTACACAGCCATCTGGATGAACATGGAAATATCTACACCGCTATCTGTATGAACATGGAAATATATACACCGCTATCTGTGTAGGCATGCATACATCTTCACCGCTATCTGTATAAACATGGATATATCTACACCGCTATCTGTATGAACATGGGAATATCTACATCGCTATCTGTTTGAACAAGGAAATATCTAAACCGCTATCTGCATGATAATGGAAATATCTACACAGCTATCTGCATATACGTGGAAATAACTACACCGCTATCTGTATGAACATGGAAATATCTGCACGGCCATCTGTATGAATATATAAACATCTACACCGCCATCTGTATTTAGGTGGAGATATCTACACCGCTATCTGTATAAACATGGAAATATCAACAACGCTATCTGTATAAACATGGAAATGTCTACACCGCTATGTGTATAAAATTGGAAATATCTACACCGCTACCTGTATAAACAAGGAAATATCAGCACCGCTATCTGTATGAACATGGAAACATCAGCCCATCTATCTGTATGAAAATGGAAATATCTACACCACTATCTGTATGAACATGGAAATATCTACACCGCTATCTGTATGAACATGGAAATATCTTCACCGCCTTCTGTATGAACATGGATATATCTACACAGCCATTTGGAAGAACATGGAAATATCTACACCGCTATCTGTATGAACATGGAAATACCTACACCGGTATATGTATGAACATGGAAATATCTACACCACTATCTGTATGAACATGGAAATAGCTACACCGCTATCTGTGTAAACATGCATACTCCTTCACCGCTATCTGTATAAACATGGAAATATCTACACCACTATCTGTATGATCATGGAAATACCTACACCGCTATCTGTTTGAGCATGGAAATATCTACACCGCTATCTGCATGAAAATGGAAATATCTAAACAGCTATCTGCATATACATGGAAATATCTACAAAGCTATCTCTTTACACATGGAAATATCTACACCACTATCTGTATGAACATTTAAATATCTATACCGCTATCTGTATGAACATGGAATTATCTTCACCACCATCTGTGTGAACATGGATATGTCTACACAGCCATCTGGATGAACATGGAAATATCTACAACGCTATCTGTATGAACATGGAAATAGCTACACCACTATCTGTATGAACATGGAAATATCTACACCACTATCTGTATGAACATGGAAATATCTTCACCGCCATCTGTATGAACATGGATATATCTACACAACCATCTGGATGAACATGGAAATACCTACACCGCTATCTGTATGAACATGGAAATATCTACACCGCTATCTGTGTAAACATGCATACATCTTCACCGCTATCTGTATAAACATGGAAATAACTACACCGCTATCTGTATGAACATGGAAATATCTACACGGCTATCTGTTTGAACATGGAAATATCTAAACCGCTATCTGCATGAAAATGGAAATATCTGCAGCGCCATCTGTATGAACATATAAATATCTACACCGCCATCTGTATTAAGATGGAGATATCTACACCGCTATATGTATAAACTTGGAAATATCTACACCGCTATCTGTATAAACATGGAAATATAAGCACCGCTATCTGTATGAACATGGAAATATCTACACCGCTATCTGTACGAAAATGGATATATCTACACCGCTATCTGTATGAACATGGAAATAGCTGCACCGCTATCTGTATGAACATGGAAATATCTACAGCACTATCTGTACGAACATGGAAATATCTTCACCGCTATCTGTATGAACATGGATATATCTACACAGCCATCAGGATGAACATGGAAATATCTTCACCGCCATCTGTATGAACATGGATATATCTACACAACCATCTGGATGAACATGGAAATATCTACAGCGCTATCTGTATGAACATGGAAATATCTACACCGCTATCTGTATGAAAATGGAAATACCTACACTGCTATCTGCATATACATTTAAAAATCTACACAGCTATCTCTTTACACATGGAAATAACTACACCGCTATCTGTATGAACATGGAAATATCTACACCGCCATCTGTATGAACATGGAAATATCTGCACGGCCATCTATATGAACATATAAATATCTACACCGCCATCTGTATTAAAATGGAGATATCTACACCGCTACCTGTATAAACATGGAAATATCTACACCGCTATCTGTATGAACATGGAAATATCTACACCGCTACCTGTATGAACATGGAAATATCAGCACCGCTATCTGTATGAACATGGAAATATCAGCCCCTCTATCTGTATGAACATGGAAATATCTACACCGCTATCTGTATGAACATGGAAATGTCTACACTGCTATCTGTATGAGCATGGAAATATCTTCACTGCCATCTGTATGAACATGGATATATCTACACAGCCATCTGTATGAACATGGATATATCTACACCGCTATCTGTATAAACATGGAAATATCTACACCGCTATCTGTATGAACTTGGAAATATCTACAGCACTATCTGTATGAACATGGAAATTTCTACACTGCTATCTCTATGAACATGGATATATCTACACAGCCATCTGGATGAACATGGAAATATCTACACCGATATCTGTATGAACATGGAAATATATACACCGCTATCTGTGTAGGCATGCATACATCTTCACCGCTATCTGTATAAACATGGATATATCTACATCGCTATCTGTTTGAACATGGAAATATCTAAACCGCTATCTGCATGATAATGGAAATATCTACACAGCTATCTGCATATACGTGGAAATAACTACACCGCTATCTGTATGAACATGGAAATATCTGCACGGCCATCTGTATGAACATATAAACATCTACACCGCCATCTGTATTTAGGTGGAGATATCTACACCGCTATCTGTATAAACATGGAAATATCAACAACGCTATCTGTATAAACATGGAAATGTCTACACCGCTATGTGTATAAAATTGGAAATATCTACACCGCTACCTGTATAAACAAGGAAATATCAGCACCGCTATCTGTATGAACATGGAAACATCAGCCCATCTATCTGTATGAAAATGGAAATATCTACACCACTATCTGTATGAACATGGAAATATCTACACCGCTATCTGTATGAACATGGAAATATCTTCACCGCCTTCTGTATGAACATGGATATATCTACACAGCCATTTGGAAGAACATGGAAATATCTACACCGCTATCTGTATGAACATGGAAATACCTACACCGCTATATGTATGAACATGGAAATATCTACACCACTATCTGTATGAACATGGAAATAGCTACACCGCTATCTGTGTAAACATGCATACTCCTTCACCGCTATCTGTATAAACATGGAAATATCTACACCACTATCTGTATGATCATGGAAATACCTACACCGCTATCTGTTTGAGCATGGAAATATCTACACCGCTATCTGCATGAAAATGGAAATATCTACACAGCTATCTGCATATACATGGAAATATCTACAAAGCTATCTCTTTACACATGGAAATATCTACACCACTATCTGTATGAACATTTAAATATCTATACCGCTATCTGTATGAACATGGAATTATCTTCACCACCATCTGTGTGAACATGGATATGTCTACACAGCCATCTGGATGAACATGGAAATATCTACAACGCTATCTGTATGAACATGGAAATAGCTACACCACTATCTGTATGAACATGGAAATATCTACACCACTATCTGTATGAACATGGAAATATCTTCACCGCCATCTGTATGAACATGGATATATCTGCACAACCATCTGGATGAACATGGAAATATCTACACCGCTATCTGTATGAACATGGAAATATCTACACCGCTATCTGTGTAAACATGCATACATCTTCACCGCTATCTGTATAAACATGGAAATAACTACACCGCTATCTGTATGAACATGGAAATATCTACACGGCTATCTGTTTGAACATGGAAATATCTAAACCGCTATCTGCATGAAAATGGAAATATCTGCAGCGCCATCTGTATGAACATATAAATATCTACACCGCCATCTGTATTAAGATGGAGATATCTACACCGCTATCTGTATAAACTTGGAAATATCTACACCGCTATCTGTATAAGCATGGAAATATAAGCACCGCTATCTGTATGAACATGGAAATATCTACACCGCTATCTGTACGAACATGGATATATCTACACCGCTATCTGTATGAACATGGAAATAGCTGCACCGCTATCTGTATGAACATGGAAATATCTACAGCACTATCTGTACGAACATGGAAATATCTACACCGCTATCTGTATGAACATGGATATATCTACACAGCCATCAGGATGAACATGGAAATATCTTCACCGCCATCTGTATGAACACGGATATATCTACACAACCATCTGGATGAACATGGAAATATCTACACCGCTATCTGTATGAACATGGAAATATCTACACCACTATCTGTTTGAACATGGAAATATCTACACCGCTATCTGTATGAAAATGGAAATACCTACACTGCTATCTGCATATACATTTAAAAATCTACACAGCTATCTCTTTACACATGGAAATAACTACACCGCTATCTGTATGAACATGGAAATATCTACACCGCCATCTGTATGAACATGGAAATATCTGCACGGCCATCTATATGAACATATAAATATCTACACCGCCATCTGTATTAAAATGGAGATATCTACACCGCTACCTGTATAAACATGGAAATATCTACACCGCTATCTGTATGAACATGGAAATATCTACACCGCTACCTGTATAAACATGGAAATATCAGCACCGCTATCTGTATGAACATGGAAATATCAGCCCCTCTATCTGTATGAACATGGAAATATCTACACCACTATCTGTATGAACATGGAAATGTCTACACTGCTATCTGTATGAGCATGGAAATATCTTCACTGCCATCTGTATGAACATGGATATATCTACACAGCCATCTGTATGAACATGGATATATCTACACCGCTATCTGTATAAACATGGAAATATCTACACCGCTATCTGTATGAACTTGGAAATATCTACAGCACTATCTGTATGAACATGGAAATTTCTACACTGCTATCTCTATGAACATGGATATATCTACACAGCCATCTGGATGAACATGGAAATATCTACACCGCTATCTGTATGAACATGGAAATATATACACCGCTATCTGTGTAGGCATGCATACATCTTCACCGCTATCTGTATAAACATGGATATATCTACACCGCTATCTGTATGAACATGGGAATATCTACATCGCTATCTGTTTGAACATGGAAATATCTAAACCGCTATCTGCATGATAATGGAAATATCTACACAGCTATCTGCATATACGTGGAAATATCTACACAGCTATCTGTATGAACATGGAAATATCTGCACGGCCATCTGTATGAACATATAAACATCTACACCGCCATCTGTATTTAGGTGGAGATATCTACACCGCTATCTGTATAAACATGGAAATATCAACAACGCTATCTGTATAAACATGGAAATGTCTACACCGCTATGTGTATAAAATTGGAAATATCTACACCGCTACCTGTATAAACAAGGAAATATCAGCACCGCTATCTGTGTGAACATGGAAACATCAGCCCATCTATCTGTATGAAAATGGAAATATCTACACCACTATCTGTATGAACATGGAAATATCTACACCACTATCTGTATGAACATGGAAATATCTTCACCGCCTTCTGTATGAACATGGATATATCTACACAGCCATTTGGAAGAACATGGAAATATCTACACCGCTATCTGTATGAACATGGAAATACCTACACCGCTATATGTATGAACATGGAAATATCTACACCACTATCTGTATGAACATGGAAATAGCTACACCGCTATCTGTGTAAACATGCATACTCCTTCACCGCTATCTGTATAAACATGGAAATATCTACACCACTATCTGTATGATCATGGAAATACCTACACCGCTATCTGTTTGAGCATGGAAATATCTACACCGCTATCTGCATGAAAATGGAAATATCTACACAGCTATCTGCATATACATGGAAATATCTACAAAGCTATCTCTTTACACATGGAAATATCTACACCACTATCTGTATGAACATTTAAATATCTATACCGCTATCTGTATGAACATGGAATTATCTTCACCACCATCTGTGTGAACATGGATATGTCTACACAGCCATCTGGATGAACATGGAAATATCTACAACGCTATCTGTATGAACATGGAAATAGCTACACCACTATCTGTATGAACATGGAAATATCTACACCACTATCTGTATGAACATGGAAATATCTTCACCGCCATCTGTATGAACATGGATATATCTGCACAACCATCTGGATGAACATGGAAATATCTACACCGCTATCTGTATGAACATGGAAATATCTACACCGCTATCTGTGTAAACATGCATACATCTTCACCGCTATCTGTATAAACATGGAAATAACTACACCGCTATCTGTATGAACATGGAAATATCTACACGGCTATCTGTTTGAACATGGAAATATCTAAACCGCTATCTGCATGAAAATGGAAATATCTGCAGCGCCATCTGTATGAACATATAAATATCTACACCGCCATCTGTATTAAGATGGAGATATCTACACCACTATCTGTATAAACTTGGAAATATCTACACCGCTATCTGTATAAGCATGGAAATATAAGCACCGCTATCTGTATGAACATGGAAATATCTACACCGCTATCTGTACGAACATGGATATATCTACACCGCTATCTGTATGAACATGGAAATAGCTGCACCGCTATCTGTATGAACATGGAAATATCTACAGCACTATCTGTACGAACATGGAAATATCTACACCGCTATCTGTATGAACATGGATATATCTACACAGCCATCAGGATGAACATGGAAATATCTTCACCGCCATCTGTATGAACATGGATATATCTACACAACCATCTGGATGAACATGGAAATATCTACACCGCTATCTGTATGAACATGGAAATATCTACACCACTATCTGTTTGAACATGGAAATATCTACACCGCTATCTGTATGAAAATGGAAATACCTACACTGCTATCTGCATATACATTTAAAAATCTACACAGCTATCTCTTTACACATGGAAATAACTACACCGCTATCTGTATGAACATGGAAATATCTACACCGCCATCTGTATGAACATGGAAATATCTGCACGGCCATCTATATGAACATATAAATATCTACACCGCCATCTGTATTAAAATGGAGATATCTACACCGCTACCTGTATAAACATGGAAATATCTACACCGCTATCTGTATGAACATGGAAATATCTACACCGCTACCTGTATAAACATGGAAATATCAGCACCGCTATCTGTATGAACATGGAAATATCAGCCCCTCTATCTGTATGAACATGGAAATATCTACACCACTATCTGTATGAACATGGAAATGTCTACACTGCTATCTGTATGAGCATGGAAATATCTTCACTGCCATCTGTATGAACATGGATATATCTACACAGCCATCTGTATGAACATGGATATATCTACACCGCTATCTGTATAAACATGGAAATATCTACACCGCTATCTGTATGAACTTGGAAATATCTACAGCACTATCTGTATGAACATGGAAATTTCTACACTGCTATCTCTATGAACATGGATATATCTACACAGCCATCTGGATGAACATGGAAATATCTACACCGCTATCTGTATGAACATGGAAATATATACACCGCTATCTGTGTAGGCATGCATACATCTTCACCGCTATCTGTATAAACATGGATATATCTACACCGCTATCTGTATGAACATGGGAATATCTACATCGCTATCTGTTTGAACATGGAAATATCTAAACCACTATCTGCATGATAATGGAAATATCTACACAGCTATCTGCATATACATGGAAATAACTACACCGCTATCTGTATGAACATGGAAATATCTGCACGGCCATCTGTATGAACATATAAACATCTACACCGCCATCTGTATTTAGGTGGAGATATCTACACCGCTATCTGTATAAACATGGAAATATCAACGCTATCTGTATAAACATGGAAATGTCTACACTGCTATGTGTATAAAATTGGAAATATCTACACCGCTACCTGTATAAACAAGGAAATATCAGCACCGCTATCTGTATGAACATGGAAACATCAGCCCATCTATCTGTATGAAAATGGAAATATCTACACCACTATCTGTATGAACATGGAAATATCTACACCGCTATCTGTATGAACATGGAAATATCTTCACCGCCTTCTGTATGAACATGGATATATCTACACAGCCATTTGGAAGAACATGGAAATATCTACACCGCTATCTGTATGAACATGGAAATACCTACACCGCTATATGTATGAACATGGAAATATCTACACCACTATCTGTATGAACATGGAAATAGCTACACCGCTATCTGTGTAAACATGCATACTCCTTCACCGCTATCTGTATAAACATGGAAATATCTACACCACTATCTGTATGATCATGGAAATACCTACACCGATATCTGTTTGAGCATGGAAATATCTACACCGCTATCTGCATGAAAATGGAACTATCTACACAGCTATCTGCATATACATGGAAATATCTACAAAGCTATCTCTTTACACATGGAAATATCTACACCACTATCTGTATGAACATTTAAATATCTATACCGCTATCTGTATGAACATGGAATTATCTTCACCACCATCTGTGTGAACATGGATATGTCTACACAGCCATCTGGATGAACATGGAAATATCTACAACGCTATCTGTATGAACATGGAAATAGCTACACCACTATCTGTATGAACATGGAAATATCTACACCACTATCTGTATGAACATGGAAATATCTTCACCGCCATCTGTATGAACATGGATATATCTGCACAACCATCTGGATGAACATGGAAATATCTACACCGCTATCTGTATGAACATGGAAATATCTACACCGCTATCTGTGTAAACATGCATACATCTTCACCGCTATCTGTATAAACATGGAAATAACTACACCGCTATCTGTATGAACATGGAAATATCTACACGGCTATCTGTTTGAACATGGAAATATCTAAACCGCTATCTGCATGAAAATGGAAATATCTGCAGCGCCATCTGTATGAACATATAAATATCTACACCGCCATCTGTATTAAGATGGAGATATCTACACCGATATCTGTATAAACTTGGAAATATCTACACCGCTATCTGTATAAGCATGGAAATATAAGCACCGCTATCTGTATGAACATGGAAATATCTACACCGCTATCTGTACGAACATGGATATATCTACACCGCTATCTGTATGAACATGGAAATAGCTGCACCGCTATCTGTATGAACATGGAAATATCTACAGCACTATCTGTACGAACATGGAAATATCTACACCGCTATCTGTATGAACATGGATATATCTACACAGCCATCAGGATGAACATGGAAATATCTTCACCGCCATCTGTATGAACATGGATATATCTACACAACCATCTGGATGAACATGGAAATATCTACAGCGCTATCTGTATGAACATGGAAATATCTACACCGCTATCTGTGTAAACATGCATACATCTTCACCGCTATCTGTATAAACATGGATATATCTACACCACTATCTGTATAAACATGGAAATATCTACACCGCTATCTGTTTGAACATGGAAATATCTAAACAGCTATCTGCCTGAAAATGGAAATATCTGCACCGCCATCTGTATGAACATATAAATATCTACACCGCCAACTGTATTAAGATGGAGATATCTACACCGCTATCTGTATATACTTGGAAATATCTACACCGCTATCTGTATAAACATGGAAATGTCTACACCGCTATCTGTATAAACTTGGAAATACCTACACCGCTACCTGTATAAACATGGAAATATCAGCACCGCTATCTGTATGAACATGGAAATATCTACACCACTATCTGTATGAACATGGAAATATCTACACCGCTATCTGTTTGAACATGGAAATATCTACACCGCTATCTGCATGAAAATGGAAATATCTACAGATATATCTGCATATACATGGAAATATCTACAAAGCTATCTCTTTACACATGGAAATAACTACAACACTATCTCTATAAACATGGAAATATCTACACCGCCATCTCTATAAACATGGAAATATCTGCACCTCCATCTGTATGAACATATAAATATCTATACCGCCATCTGTATTAAGATGGAGATATCTACACCGCTATCTGTATAAACTTGGAAATATCTACACCGCTATCTGTATAAACATGGAAATATCTACACCGCTACCTGTATAAACATGGAAATATAAGCACCGCTATCTGTATGAACATGGAAATATCTACACCGCTATCTGTAGGAACTTGGAAATATCTACACCGCTATCTGTATGAACATGGAAATAGCTGCACCGCTATCTGTATGAACATGGAAATATCTACATCACTATCTGTATGAACATGGAAATACCTTCTCCGCTATCTGTATGAACGTGGATATATCTACACAGCCATCTGTATGAACATGGATATATCTACACCGCTATCTGTATGAACATGGAAATATCTACACCGCTATCTGTGTAAACATTCATACATCTTCACCGCTATCTGTATAAACATGGATATATCTACACAGCCATATGAATGAACATGGAAATATCTACACCGCTATCTGCGTGAACATGGAAATAGCTACACCGCTATCTGTATGAACATGGAAATAGCTACACCGCCATCTGTATGAACTTGGAAATATCTGCACCGCCATCTGTATGAACATATAAATATCTACACCGCCATCTGTATTAAGATGGAGATATCTACACCGCTATCTGTATAAACTTGGAAATATCTACACCGCTATCTGTATAAAAATGGAATTATCTACACCGCTATCGGTATAAACATGGAATTATCCACAACGCTACCTGTATAAACATGGAAATATCAGCACAGCTATCTGTATGAACATGGAAATATCTACACCGCTATCTGTACGAACATGGAAATATCTACACCGCTATCTGCATGAACATGGAAATAGCTACACCGCTATCTGTATGAACATGGAAATATCTACACCACTATCTGTATGAACATGGAAATAGCTACACAGCTATCTGTGTAAACATGAATTCTTCTTCACCGCTATCTGTATAAACATGGAAATAACCACACCGCTATCTGTATGAACATGGAAATATCTACACCGCTATCTGTATGAACATGGAAATATATACACCACTATCTGTTTGAACATGGAAATATCTACACCGCTATCTGTATGAAAATGGAAATACCTACACTGCTATCTGCATGTACATTTAAAAATCTACACAGCTATCTCTTTACACATGGAAATAACTACACCGCTATCTGTATGAACATGGAAATATCTACACCGCCATCTGTATGAACATGGAAATATCTGCACGGCCATCTGTATGAACATATAAATATCTACACCGCCATCTGTATTAAAATGGAGATATCTACACCGCTACCTGTATAAACATGGAAATGTCTACACCGCTATCTGTATGAACATGGAAATATCTACACCGCTACCTGTATAAACATGGAAATATCAGCACCGCTATCTGTATGAACATGGAAATATCAGCCCCTCTATCTGTATGAACAAGGAAATATCTACACCACTATCTGTATGAACATGGAAATATCTACACTGCTATCTGTATGAGCATGGAAATATCTTCACCGCCATCTGTATGAACATGGATATATCTACACAGCCATCTGGATGAACATGGAAATATCTACACCGCTATCTGTATAAACATGGAAATATCTACACCGCTGTCTGTACGAACATGGAAATATCTACAGCACTATCTGTATGAACACGGAAATATCTACACTGCTATCTGTATGAACATGGATATATCTACACAGCCATCTGTATGAACATGGAAATATCTACACCGCTATCTGTATGAACATGGAAATATATACACCGCTATCTGTGTAGATATGCATACATCTTCACCGCTATCTGTATAAACATGGATATATCTACACCGCTATCTGTATGAACATGGGAATATCTACATCGCTATCTGTTTGAACATGGAAATATCTAAACCGCTATCTGCATGATAATGGAAATATCTACACAGCTATCTGCATATACATGGAAATAACTACACCGCTATCTGTATGAACATGGAAATATCTGCACGGCCATCTGTATGAACATATAAACATCTACGCCGCCATCTGTATTAAGGTGGAGATATCTACACCGCTATCTGAATAAACATGGAAATATCAACAATGCTATCTGTATAAACATGGAAATGTCTACACCGCTATGTGTATAAACTTGGAAATATCTACACCGCTACCTGTATAAACAAGGAAATATCAGCACCGCTATCTGTATGAACATGGAAACATCAGCCCATCTATCTGTATGAAAATGGAAATATCTACACCACTATCTGTATGAACATGGAAATATCTACACCGCTATCTGTATGAGCATGGAAATATCTTCACCGCCTTCTGTATGAACAAGGATATATCTACACAGCCATTTGGAAGAACATGGAAATATCTACACCGCTATCTGTATGAACATGGAAATAGCTACACCGCTATCTGTATGAACATGGAAATATCTACACCACTATCTGTATGAACATGGAAATAGCTACACCGCTATCTGTGTAAACATGCATACTCCTTCACCGCTATCTGTATAAACATGGAAATATCTACACCACTATCTGTATGAACATGGAAATATCTACACCGCTATCTGTTTGAACATGGAAATATCTACAACGCTATCTGCATGAAAATGGAAATATCTACACAGCTATCTGCATATACATGGAAATATCTACAAAGCTATCTCTTTACACATGGAAATATCTACACCACTATCTGTATGAACATGGAAATATCTATACCGCTATCTGTATGAACATGGAATTATTTTCACCACCATCTGTGTGAACATGGATATATCTACACAGCCATCTGGATGAACATGGAAATATCTACACCGCTATCTGTATGAACATGGAAATAGCTACACCACTATCTGTATGAACATTTAAATATCTACACCACTATCTGTATGAACATAGAAATATCTACACCGCTATCTGTATGAACATGGAAATATCATCACTGCCATCTGTTTGAACGTGGATATATCTACACAACCATCTGGATGAACATGGAAATATCTACACCGCTATCTGTATGAACATGGAAATATCTACACCGCTATCTGGGTAAACATGCATACATCTTCACCGCTATCTGTATAAACATGGAAATATCTACACCGCTATCTGTATAAACATGGAAATATCCACACCGCTACCTGTATAAACATGGAAATATAAGCACTGCTATCTCTATGAACATGGAAATATCTACACCGCTATCTGTACGAACATGGAAATATCAACAGCACTATCTGTATGAACATGGAAATATCTACACCGCTATCTGTATGAACATGGATATATCTACACAGCCATCAGGATGAACATGGAGATATCTTCACCGCCATCTGTATGAACATGGATATATCTACACAACCATCTGGATGAACATGGAAATATCTACACCGCTATCTGTATGAACATGGAAATATCTACACCGGTATCTGTGTAAACATGCATACATCTTCACCGCTATCTGTATAAACATGGAAATAACTACACCACTATCTGTATGAACATGGAAATATCTGCACCACTATCTGTATGAACATGGAAATATCTACAGCACTATCTGTATGAACATGGCAATATCTACACCGCTATCTGTATGAACATGGATATATCTACACAGCCATCAGGATGAACATGGAAATATCTACACCACTATCTGTATGAACATGGAAATATCTACACCGCTATCTGTGTAAACAGGCATACATCTTCACCGCTATCTGTATAAACATGGATATATCTACACCACTATCTGTATGAACATGGAAATATCTACACCGCTATCTGTTTGAACATGGAAATATCTAAACCGCTATCTGCCTGAAAATGGAAATATCTGCACCGCCATCTGTATGAACATATAAATGTCTACACCGCCAACTGTATTAAGATGGAGATATCTACACCGCTATCTGTATAAACTTGGAAATATCTACAACGCTATCTGTATAAACATGGAAATATATACACCGCTATCTGTGTAAACAACGAAATATCTGCACCGCTACCTGTATAAACATGGAAATATCAGCACCGATATCTGTATGAACGTGGAAATATCTATACCGCTATCTGTACGAACATGGAAATATCTACACCGCTATCTGTATGAACATAGAAATATCTACAGCGCTATCTGTATGAAGATGGAAATATCTACACCACTATCTGTATGAACATGGAAATATCTACACCGCTATCTCTATGAACATGGATATATCTACACAGCCATCTGGATGAACATGGAAATATCTACACCGCTATCTGTATGAACATGGAAATATCTACACCGTTATCTGTGTAAACATGCATACATCTTCACCACTATCTGTATGAACATGGAAATATCTACACCGCTATCTGTAAGAACATGGAAATATCTTCACCGCCATCTGTATGAACATGGATACATCTACACAACCATCTGGATGAACATGGAAATAACTACACCGCTATCTGTATGAACATGGAAATATCTACACTGCTATCTGTTTGAACATGGAAATATCTAAACCGCTATCTGTATAAACATGGAAATATCCACACCGCTACCTGTATAAACATGGAAATATAAGCACCGCTATCTGTATGAACATGGAAATATCTACACCGCTATCTGTACGAACATGGAAATATCTACACCGCTATCTGTATGAACATGGAATTATCTTCACCACCATCTGTATGAACATGGATATGTCTACACAGCCATCTGGATGAACATGGAAATATCTACACCGCTATCTGTTTGAATATGGAAATATCTAAACCGCTATCTGCATGAAAATGGAAATATCTACACAGCTATCTGCATATACATGGAAATATCTACACAGCTATCTCTTTACACATGGAAATAACTACACCGCTATCTGTATGAACATGGAAATATCTATACCGGCATCTGTATGAACATGGAAATATCTGCACGGCCATTTGAATGAACATATAAATATCTACACCGCCATCTGTATTAAGATGGAGATATCTACACCGCTATCTGTATAAACATGGAAATATCTACACCGCTATCTGCATGAACATGGAAATAGCTTCACCACTACCTATATGAACATGGAAATAGCTACACCGCCATCTGTATGAACATGGAAATATCTGCACCGCCATCTGTATGAACATATAAATATCTACACCGCCATCTGTATTAAGATGGAGATATCTACACCGCTATCTGTATAAACTTGGAAATGTCTACACCGCTATCGTATAAAAATGGAAATATCTACACCGCTTTCTGTATAAACATGGAAATATCCACACCGCTACCTGCATAAACATGGATATATCTACACCACTATCTGTATGAACATGGAAATATCTACACCGCTATCTGTTTGAACATGGAAATATCTAAACCGCTATCTGCCTGAAAATGGAAATATCTGCACCGCCATCTGTATGAACATATAAATGTCTACACCGCCAACTGTATTAAGATGGAGATATCTACACCGCTATCTGTATAAACTTGGAAATATCTACAACGCTATCTGTATAAACATGGAAATATATACACCGCTATCTGTGTAAACAACGAAATATCTGCACCGCTACCTGTATAAACATGGAAATATCAGCACCGATATCTGTATGAACGTGGAAATATCTACACCGCTATCTGTACGAACATGGAAATATCTACACCGCTATCTGTATGAACATAGAAATAGCTACAGCGCTATCTGTATGAAGATGGAAATATCTACACCACTATCTGTATGAACATGGAAATATCTACACCGCTATCTCTATGAACATGGATATATCTACACAGCCATCTGGATGAACATGGAAATATCTACACCGCTATCTGTATGAACATGGAAATATCTACACCGTTATCTGTGTAAACATGCATACATCTTCACCACTATCTGTATGAACATGGAAATATCTACACCGCTATCTGTAAGAACATGGAAATATCTTCACCGCCATCTGTATGAACATGGATACATCTACACAACCATCTGGATGAACATGGAAATAACTACACCGCTATCTGTATGAACATGGAAATATCTACACTGCTATCTGTTTGAACATGGAAATATCTAAACCGCTATCTGTATAAACATGGAAATATCCACACCGCTACCTGTATAAACATGGAAATATAAGCACCGCTATCTGTATGAACATGGAAATATCTACACCGCTATCTGTACGAACATGGAAATATCTACACCGCTATCTGTATGAACATGGAATTATCTTCACCACCATCTGTATGAACATGGATATGTCTACACAGCCATCTGGATGAACATGGAAATATCTACACCGCTATCTGTTTGAATATGGAAATATCTAAACCGCTATCTGCATGAAAATGGAAATATCTACACAGCTATCTGCATATACATGGAAATATCTACACAGCTATCTCTTTACACATGGAAATAACTACACCGCTATCTGTATGAACATGGAAATATCTATACCGGCATCTGTATGAACATGGAAATATCTGCACGGCCATTTGAATGAACATATAAATATCTACACCGCCATCTGTATTAAGATGGAGATATCTACACCGCTATCTGTATAAACATGGAAATATCTACACCGCTATCTGCATGAACATGGAAATAGCTTCACCGCTACCTATATGAACATGGAAATAGCTACACCGCCATCTGTATGAACATGGAAATATCTGCACCGCCATCTGTATGAACATATAAATATCTACACCGCCATCTGTATTAAGATGGAGATATCTACACCGCTATCTGTATAAACTTGGAAATGTCTACACCGCTATCGTATAAAAATGGAAATATCTACACCGCTTTCTGTATAAACATGGAAATATCCACACCGCTACCTGCATAAACATGGATATATCTACACCACTATCTGTATGAACATGGAAATATCTACACCGCTATCTGTTTGAACATGGAAATATCTAAACCGCTATCTGCCTGAAAATGGAAATATCTGCACCGCCATCTGTATGAACATATAAATGTCTACACCGCCAACTGTATTAAGATGGAGATATCTACACCGCTATCTGTATAAACTTGGAAATATCTACAACGCTATCTGTATAAACATGGAAATATATACACCGCTATCTGTGTAAACAACGAAATATCTGCACCGCTACCTGTATAAACATGGAAATATCAGCACCGATATCTGTATGAACGTGGAAATATCTACACCGCTATCTGTACGAACATGGAAATATCTACACCGCTATCTGTATGAACATAGAAATAGCTACAGCGCTATCTGTATGAAGATGGAAATATCTACACCACTATCTGTATGAACATGGAAATATCTACACCGCTATCTCTATGAACATGGATATATCTACACAGCCATCTGGATGAACATGGAAATATCTACACCGCTATCTGTATGAACATGGAAATATCTACACCGTTATCTGTGTAAACATGCATACATCTTCACCACTATCTGTATGAACATGGAAATATCTACACCGCTATCTGTAAGAACATGGAAATATCTTCACCGCCATCTGTATGAACATGGATACATCTACACAACCATCTGGATGAACATGGAAATAACTACACCGCTATCTGTATGAACATGGAAATATCTACACTGCTATCTGTTTGAACATGGAAATATCTAAACCGCTATCTGTATAAACATGGAAATATCCACACCGCTACCTGTATAAACATGGAAATATAAGCACCGCTATCTGTATGAACATGGAAATATCTACACCGCTATCTGTACGAACATGGAAATATCTACACCGCTATCTGTATGAACATGGAATTATCTTCACCACCATCTGTATGAACATGGATATGTCTACACAGCCATCTGGATGAACATGGAAATATCTACACCGCTATCTGTTTGAATATGGAAATATCTAAACCTCTATCTGCATGAAAATGGAAATATCTACACAGCTATCTGCATATACATGGAAATATCTACACAGCTATCTCTTTACACATGGAAATAACTACACCGCTATCTGTATGAACATGGAAATATCTATACCGGCATCTGTATGAACATGGAAATATCTGCACGGCCATTTGAATGAACATATAAATATCTACACCGCCATCTGTATTAAGATGGAGATATCTACACCGCTATCTGTATAAACATGGAAATATCTAAACCGCTATCTGCATGAACATGGAAATAGCTTCACCGCTACCTATATGAACATGGAAATAGCTACACCGCCATCTGTATGAACATGGAAATATCTGCACCGCCATCTGTATGAACATATAAATATCTACACCGCCATCTGTATTAAGATGGAGATATCTACACCGCTATCTGTATAAACTTGGAAATGTCTACACCGCTATCGTATAAAAATGGAAATATCTACACCGCTTTCTGTATAAACATGGAAATATCCACACCGCTACCTGCATAAACATGGAAATATCAGCACCGCTATCTGTATGAACATGGAAATATCTACACCGCTATCTGTATGAACATGGAAATAGCTACACCGCTATCTGTATGAACATGGACATATCTACACCGCTATCTGTATGAACATCGAAATAGATACACCGCTATCTGTATGAACATGGAAATATCTACACCGCTATCTGTATGAACATGGAAATATCTACACCGCTATCTGTATAAACAAGGAAATATCTGCACCGCTACCTGTATAAACATGGAAATATCAGCATCGATATCTGTATGAACGTGGAAATATCTACACCGCTATCTGTACGAACATGGAAATATCTACACCGCTATCTGTATGAACATGGAAATAGCTACAGCGCTATCTGTATGAAGATGGAAATATCTACACCACTATCTGTATGAACATGGAAATATCCACACCGCTGTCTCTATGAACATGGATATATCTACACAGCCATCTGGATGAACATGGAAATATCTACACCGCTATCTGTATGAAAATGGAATTATCTACACCGTTATCTGTGTTAACATGCATACATCTTCACCACTATCTGTATGAACATGGAAATATCTACACCGCTATCTGTAAGAACATGGAAATATCTTCACCGCCATCTGTATGAACATGGAATTATCTTCACCACCATCTGTATGAACATGGATATGTCTACACAGCCATCTGGATGAACATGGAAATATCTACACCGCTATCTGTTTGAACATGGAAATATCTAAAACGCTATCTGCATGAAAATGGAAATATCTACACAGCTATCTGCATATACATGGAAATATCTACACAGCTATCTCTTTACACATGGAAATAACTACACCGCAATCTGTATGAACATGGAAATATCTACACCGGCATCTGAATGAACATGGAAATATCTGCACGGCCATCTGTATGAACATAAAAATATCTACACCGCCATCTGTATTAAGATGGAGATATCTACACCGCTATCTGTATAAACTTGGAAATATCTACACCGCTATCATATAAAAATGGAAATATCTACACCGCTATCTGTATAAACATGGAAATATCCACACCGCTACCTGTATAATCATGGAAATATCAGCACCGCTATCTGTATGAACATGGAAATATCTACACCGCTATCTCTACGAACATAGACATATCTACACCGTTATCTGTATGAACATGGAAATAGCTACACCGCTATCTGTATGAACATGGACATATCTACACCGCTATCTGTATGAACATGGAAATAGTTACACCGCTATCTGTATGAACATGGAAATATCTACACCGCTATCTGTGTAAACATGCATACATCTTCACCGCTATCTGTATAAACATGGAAATAACTACACCGCTATCTGTATGAACATGGAAATATCTACACCGCTATCTGTTTGAACATGGAAATATCTAAATCGCTATCTGCATGAAAATGGAAATATCTGCACCGCCATCTGTATGAACATATAAATATCTACACCGCCATCTCTATTAAGATGGAGATATCTACACCGCTATCTGTATAAACTTGGAAATATCTACACCGCTCTCTGTATAAACATGGATATATCTACACCACTATCTGTATGAACATGGAAATAGCTACACCGCTATCTGTATGAACATGGAAATATCTACACCGCTATCTGAACGAACATGGATATATCTACACCGCTATCTGTATGAACATGGAAATATCTACACCACTATCTGTATGAACATGGAAATGTCTACACCGCTATCTCTATGTACATGGATATATCTACACAGCCATCTGGATGAACACGGAAATATCTACACCGTTATCTGTGTAAACATGCATACATCTTCACCGCTATCTGTATAAACTTGGAAATATCTACACCGCTATCTGTATGAACATGGAAATATCTACACCGCTATCTGTTTGAACCTGTAAATATCTAAACGGCTATCTGCATGAAAATGGAAATATCTACAATGCTATCTGCATATACATGGAAATATCTACACAGCTATCTCTTTGCACATGGAAATAACTACACCGCTATCTGTATGAACATGGAAATATCTGCACGGCCATCTGAATGAACATATAAATATCTACACCGCCATCTGTATTAAGATGGAGATATCTACACCGCTATCTGTATAAACCTGGAAATATCTACACCGCTATCTGTATAAACATGGAAATGTCTACACCGCTATCTGTATAAACTTGGAAATACCTACACCGCTACCTGTATAAACATGGAAATATCAGCACCGCTATCTGTATGAACAAGGAAATATCAGCCCATCTATCTGTATGAACATGGAAATATCTACACCACTATCTGTATGAACATTGAAATATCTACACCGCTATCTGTATGAACATGGAAATATCTTCACCGCCATATGTATGAACATGGATATATCTACACAGCCATCTGGATGAACATGGAAATATCTACACCGCTATCTGTATGAACATGGAAATAGCTACACCGCTATCTGTATAAACATGGAAATATCTACACCACTATCTGTATGAACATGGAAATATCTACACCGCTATCTGTTTGAACATG
The DNA here is from genome assembly GCF_029281585.2 of Gorilla gorilla gorilla. Classification (NCBI taxonomy): domain Eukaryota; kingdom Metazoa; phylum Chordata; class Mammalia; order Primates; family Hominidae; genus Gorilla; species Gorilla gorilla. The sequence goes on from NC_073224.2 coordinate 3,295,126, forward strand.
GAAATATCTACACCGCTATCTGCATGAAAATGGAAATATCTGCACAGCTATCTGCATATACATGGAAATATCTACAAAGCTATCTCTTTACACATGGAAATAACTACACCACTATCTCTATAAACATGGAAATATCTACACCGCCATCTCTATGAACATGGAAATATCTGCACCGCCATCTGTATGAACATATAAGTAACTACACCGCCATCTGTATTCAGATGGAGATATCTGCACCGCTATCTGTATAAACTTGGAAATATCTACACCGCTACCTGTATAAACATGGAAATATCAGCACCGCTATCTGTATGAACATGGAAATATCTACACCACTATCTGTATGAACATGGAAATATCTACACCGCTATCTGTTTGAACATGGAAATATCTACACCGCTATCTGCATGAAAATGGAAATATCTACAGATATATCTGCATATACATGGAAATATCTACAAAGCTATCTCTTTACACATGGAAATATCTACACCACTATCTCTATAAACATGGAAATATCTACACCGCCATCTCTATGAACATGGAAATATCTGCACGGCCATCTGTATGAACATATAAATATCTACACCGCCATCTGTATTAAGATGGAGATATCTACACCGCTATCTGTATAAACTTGGAAATATCTACACCGCTATCATATAAAAATGGAAATATCTACACCGCTATCTGTATAAAGATGGAAATATCCACACCGCTACCTGTATAATCATGGAAATATCAGCACCGCTATCTGTATGAACATGGAAATATCTACACCGCTATCTGTACGAACATAGACATATCTACACCGTTATCTGTATGAACATGGAAATAGCTACACCGCTATCTGTATGAACATTGACATATCTACACCGCTATCTGTATGAACATGGAAATAGTTACACCGCTATCTGTATGAACATGGAAATATCTACACCGCTATCTGTGTAAACATGCATACATCTTCACCGCTATCTGTATAAACATGGAAAAAACTACACCGCTATCTGTATGAACATGGAAATATCTACACCGCTATCTGTTTGAACTTGGAAATATCTAAACCGCTATCTGCATGAAAATGGAAATATCTGCACCGCCATCTGTATGAACATATAAATATCTACACCGCCATCTCTATTAAGATGGAGATATCTACACCGCTATCTGTATAAACTTGGAAATATCTACACCGCTCTCTGTATAAACATGGATATATCTACACCACTATCTGTATGAACATGGAAATAGCTACACCGCTATCTGTATGAACATGGAAATATCTACACCGCTATCTGTACGAACATGGATATATCTACACCGCTATCTGTATGAACATGGAAATAGCTATACCGCTATCTGTATGAACATGGAAATATCTACACCGCTATCTGTACGAACATGGATATATCTACACCGCTATCTGTATGAACATGGAAATATCTACACCGCTATCTGTACGAACATGGATATATCTACACCGCTATCTGTATGAACATGGAAATAGCTATACCGCTATCTGTATGAACATGGAAATATCTACACCGCTACCTGTATAAACATGGAAATATAAGAACCGCTATCTGTATGAACATGGAAATATCTACACCGCCATCTGTACGAACTTGGAAATATCTACAGCACTATCTGTATGAACATGGAAATATCTACACCGCTATCTGTATGAACATGGATATATCTACACAGCCATCAGGATGAACATGGAAATATCTACACCACTATCTGTATGAACATGGAAATATCTACACCGCTATCTGTGTAAACAGGCATACATCTTCACCGCTATCTGTATAAACATGGATATATCTACACCACTATCTGTATGAACATGGAAATATCTACACCGCTATCTGTTTGAACATGGAAATATCTAAACCGCTATCTGCCTGAAAATGGAAATATCTGCACCGCCATCTGTATGAACATATAAATGTCTACACCGCCAACTGTATTAAGATGGAGATATCTACACCGCTATCTGTATAAACTTGGAAATATCTACAACGCTATCTGTATAAACATGGAAATATATACACCACTATCTGTGTAAACAATGAAATATCTGCACCGCTACCTGTATAAACATGGAAATATCAGCACCGATATCTGTATGAACGTGGAAATATCTATACCGCTATCTGTACGAACATGGAAATATCTACACCGCTATCTGTATGAACATAGAAATATCTACAGCGCTATCTGTATGAAGATGGAAATATCTACACCACTATCTGTATGAACATGGAAATATCTACACCGCTATCTCTATGAACATGGATATATCTACACAGCCATCTGGATGAACATGGAAATATCTACACCGCTATCTGTATGAACATGGAAATATCTACACCGTTATCTGTGTAAACATGCATACATCTTCACCACTATCTGTATGAACATGGAAATATCTACACCGCTATCTGTAAGAACATGGAAATATCTTCACCGCCATCTGTATGAACATGGATACATCTACACAACCATCTGGATGAACATGGAAATAACTACACCGCTATCTGTATGAACATGGAAATATCTACACTGCTATCTGTTTGAACATGGAAATATCTAAACCGCTATCTGTATAAACATGGAAATATCCACACCGCTACCTGTATAAACATGGAAATATAAGCACCGCTATCTGTATGAACATGGAAATATCTACACCGCTATCTGTACGAACATGGAAATATCTACACCGCTATCTGTATGAACATGGAATTATCTTCACCACCATCTGTATGAACATGGATATGTCTACACAGCCATCTGGATGAACATGGAAATATCTACACCGCTATCTGTTTGAATATGGAAATATCTAAACCGCTATCTGCATGAAAATGGAAATATCTACACAGCTATCTGCATATACATGGAAATATCTACACAGCTATCTCTTTACACATGGAAATAACTACACCGCTATCTGTATGAACATGGAAATATCTATACCGGCATCTGTATGAACATGGAAATATCTGCACGGCCATTTGAATGAACATATAAATATCTACACCGCCATCTGTATTAAGATGGAGATATCTACACCGCTATCTGTATAAACATGGAAATATCTACACCGCTATCTGCATGAACATGGAAATAGCTTCACCGCTACCTATATGAACATGGAAATAGCTACACCGCCATCTGTATGAACATGGAAATATCTGCACCGCCATCTGTATGAACATATAAATATCTACACCGCCATCTGTATTAAGATGGAGATATCTACACCGCTATCTGTATAAACTTGGAAATGTCTACACCGCTATCGTATAAAAATGGAAATATCTACACCGCTTTCTGTATAAACATGGAAATATCCACACCGCTACCTGCATAAACATGGATATATCTACACCACTATCTGTATGAACATGGAAATATCTACACCGCTATCTGTTTGAACATGGAAATATCTAAACCGCTATCTGCCTGAAAATGGAAATATCTGCACCGCCATCTGTATGAACATATAAATGTCTACACCGCCAACTGTATTAAGATGGAGATATCTACACCGCTATCTGTATAAACTTGGAAATATCTACAACGCTATCTGTATAAACATGGAAATATATACACCGCTATCTGTGTAAACAACGAAATATCTGCACCGCTACCTGTATAAACATGGAAATATCAGCACCGATATCTGTATGAACGTGGAAATATCTACACCGCTATCTGTACGAACATGGAAATATCTACACCGCTATCTGTATGAACATAGAAATAGCTACAGCGCTATCTGTATGAAGATGGAAATATCTACACCACTATCTGTATGAACATGGAAATATCTACACCGCTATCTCTATGAACATGGATATATCTACACAGCCATCTGGATGAACATGGAAATATCTACACCGCTATCTGTATGAACATGGAAATATCTACACCGTTATCTGTGTAAACATGCATACATCTTCACCACTATCTGTATGAACATGGAAATATCTACACCGCTATCTGTAAGAACATGGAAATATCTTCACCGCCATCTGTATGAACATGGATACATCTACACAACCATCTGGATGAACATGGAAATAACTACACCGCTATCTGTATGAACATGGAAATATCTACACTGCTATCTGTTTGAACATGGAAATATCTAAACCGCTATCTGTATAAACATGGAAATATCCACACCGCTACCTGTATAAACATGGAAATATAAGCACCGCTATCTGTATGAACATGGAAATATCTACACCGCTATCTGTACGAACATGGAAATATCTACACCGCTATCTGTATGAACATGGAATTATCTTCACCACCATCTGTATGAACATGGATATGTCTACACAGCCATCTGGATGAACATGGAAATATCTACACCGCTATCTGTTTGAATATGGAAATATCTAAACCGCTATCTGCATGAAAATGGAAATATCTACACAGCTATCTGCATATACATGGAAATATCTACACAGCTATCTCTTTACACATGGAAATAACTACACCGCTATCTGTATGAACATGGAAATATCTATACCGGCATCTGTATGAACATGGAAATATCTGCACGGCCATTTGAATGAACATATAAATATCTACACCGCCATCTGTATTAAGATGGAGATATCTACACCGCTATCTGTATAAACATGGAAATATCTACACCGCTATCTGCATGAACATGGAAATAGCTTCACCGCTACCTATATGAACATGGAAATAGCTACACCGCCATCTGTATGAACATGGAAATATCTGCACCGCCATCTGTATGAACATATAAATATCTACACCGCCATCTGTATTAAGATGGAGATATCTACACCGCTATCTGTATAAACTTGGAAATGTCTACACCGCTATCGTATAAAAATGGAAATATCTACACCGCTTTCTGTATAAACATGGAAATATCCACACCGCTACCTGCATAAACATGGATATATCTACACCACTATCTGTATGAACATGGAAATATCTACACCGCTATCTGTTTGAACATGGAAATATCTAAACCGCTATCTGCCTGAAAATGGAAATATCTGCACCGCCATCTGTATGAACATATAAATGTCTACACCGCCAACTGTATTAAGATGGAGATATCTACACCGCTATCTGTATAAACTTGGAAATATCTACAACGCTATCTGTATAAACATGGAAATATATACACCGCTATCTGTGTAAACAACGAAATATCTGCACCGCTACCTGTATAAACATGGAAATATCAGCACCGATATCTGTATGAACGTGGAAATATCTACACCGCTATCTGTACGAACATGGAAATATCTACACCGCTATCTGTATGAACATAGAAATAGCTACAGCGCTATCTGTATGAAGATGGAAATATCTACACCACTATCTGTATGAACATGGAAATATCTACACCGCTATCTCTATGAACATGGATATATCTACACAGCCATCTGGATGAACATGGAAATATCTACACCGCTATCTGTATGAACATGGAAATATCTACACCGTTATCTGTGTAAACATGCATACATCTTCACCACTATCTGTATGAACATGGAAATATCTACACCGCTATCTGTAAGAACATGGAAATATCTTCACCGCCATCTGTATGAACATGGATACATCTACACAACCATCTGGATGAACATGGAAATAACTACACCGCTATCTGTATGAACATGGAAATATCTACACTGCTATCTGTTTGAACATGGAAATATCTAAACCGCTATCTGTATAAACATGGAAATATCCACACCGCTACCTGTATAAACATGGAAATATAAGCACCGCTATCTGTATGAACATGGAAATATCTACACCGCTATCTGTACGAACATGGAAATATCTACACCGCTATCTGTATGAACATGGAATTATCTTCACCACCATCTGTATGAACATGGATATGTCTACACAGCCATCTGGATGAACATGGAAATATCTACACCGCTATCTGTTTGAATATGGAAATATCTAAACCGCTATCTTCATGAAAATGGAAATATCTACACAGCTATCTGCATATACATGGAAATATCTACACAGCTATCTCTTTACACATGGAAATAACTACACCGCTATCTGTATGAACATGGAAATATCTATACCGGCATCTGTATGAACATGGAAATATCTGCACGGCCATTTGAATGAACATATAAATATCTACACCGCCATCTGTATTAAGATGGAGATATCTACACCGCTATCTGTATAAACATGGAAATATCTACACCGCTATCTGCATGAACATGGAAATAGCTTCACCGCTACCTATATGAACATGGAAATAGCTACACCGCCATCTGTATGAACATGGAAATATCTGCACCGCCATCTGTATGAACATATAAATATCTACACCGCCATCTGTATTAAGATGGAGATATCTACACCGCTATCTGTATAAACTTGGAAATGTCTACACCGCTATCGTATAAAAATGGAAATATCTACACCGCTTTCTGTATAAACATGGAAATATCCACACCGCTACCTGCATAAACATGGAAATATCAGCACCGCTATCTGTATGAACATGGAAATATCTACACCGCTATCTGTATGAACATGGAAATAGCTACACCGCTATCTGTATGAACATGGACATATCTACACCGCTATCTGTATGAACATCGAAATAGATACACCGCTATCTGTATGAACATGGAAATATCTACACCGCTATCTGTATGAACATGGAAATATCTACACCGCTATCTGTATAAACAAGGAAATATCTGCACCGCTACCTGTATAAACATGGAAATATCAGCATCGATATCTGTATGAACGTGGAAATATCTACACCGCTATCTGTACGAACATGGAAATATCTACACCGCTATCTGTATGAACATGGAAATAGCTACAGCGCTATCTGTATGAAGATGGAAATATCTACACCACTATCTGTATGAACATGGAAATATCCACACCGCTGTCTCTATGAACATGGATATATCTACACAGCCATCTGGATGAACATGGAAATATCTACACCGCTATCTGTATGAAAATGGAATTATCTACACCGTTATCTGTGTAAACATGCATACATCTTCACCACTATCTGTATGAACATGGAAATATCTACACCGCTATCTGTAAGAACATGGAAATATCTTCACCGAAATCTGTATGAACATGGAATTATCTTCACCACCATCTGTATGAACATGGATATGTCTACACAGCCATCTGGATGAACATGGAAATATCTACACCGCTATCTGTTTGAATATGGAAATATCTAAAACGCTATCTGCATGAAAATGGAAATATCTACACAGCTATCTGCATATACATGGAAATATCTACACAGCTATCTCTTTACACATGGAAATAACTACACCGCAATCTGTATGAACATGGAAATATCTACACCGGCATCTGAATGAACATGGAAATATCTGCACGGCCATCTGTATGAACATATAAATATCTACACCGCCATCTGTATTAAGATGGAGATATCTACACCGCTATCTGTATAAACTTGGAAATATCTACACCGCTATCATATAAAAATGGAAATATCTACACCGCTATCTGTATAAACATGGAAATATCCACACCGCTACCTGTATAATCATGGAAATATCAGCACCGCTATCTGTATGAACATGGAAATATCTACACCGCTATCTCTACGAACATAGACATATCTACACCGTTATCTGTATGAACATGGAAATAGCTACACCGCTATCTGTATGAACATGGACATATCTACACCGCTATCTGTATGAACATGGAAATAGTTACACCGCTATCTGTATGAACATGGAAATATCTACACCGCTATCTGTGTAAACATGCATACATCTTCACCGCTATCTGTATAAACATGGAAATAACTACACCGCTATCTGTATGAACATGGAAATATCTACACCGCTATCTGTTTGAACATGGAAATATCTAAACCGCTATCTGCATGAAAATGGAAATATCTGCACCGCCATCTGTATGAACATATAAATATCTACACCGCCATCTCTATTAAGATGGAGATATCTACACCGCTATCTGTATAAACTTGGAAATATCTACACCGCTCTCTGTATAAACATGGATATATCTACACCACTATCTGTATGAACATGGAAATAGCTACACCGCTATCTGTATGAACATGGAAATATCTACACCGCTATCTGAACGAACATGGATATATCTACACCGCTATCTGTATGAACATGGAAATATCTACACCACTATCTGTATGAACATGGAAATGTCTACACCGCTATCTCTATGAACATGGATATATCTACACAGCCATCTGGATGAACACGGAAATATCTACACCGTTATCTGTGTAAACATGCATACATCTTCACCGCTATCTGTATAAACTTGGAAATATCTACACCGCTATCTGTATGAACATGGAAATATCTACACCGCTATCTGTTTGAACCTGTAAATATCTAAACGGCTATCTGCATGAAAATGGAAATATCTACAATGCTATCTGCATATACATGGAAATATCTACACAGCTATCTCTTTGCACATGGAAATAACTACACCGCTATCTGTATGAACATGGAAATATCTGCACGGCCATCTGAATGAACATATAAATATCTACACCGCCATCTGTATTAAGATGGAGATATCTACACCGCTATCTGTATAAACCTGGAAATATCTACACCGCTATCTGTATAAACATGGAAATGTCTACACCGCTATGTGTATAAACTTGGAAATACCTACACCGCTACCTGTATAAACATGGAAATATCAGCACCGCTATCTGTATGAACAAGGAAATATCAGCCCATCTATCTGTATGAACATGGAAATATCTACACCACTATCTGTATGAACATTGAAATATCTACACCGCTATCTGTATGAACATGGAAATATCTTCACCGCCATATGTATGAACATGGATATATCTACACAGCCATCTGGATGAACATGGAAATATCTACACCGCTATCTGTATGAACATGGAAATAGCTACACCGCTATCTGTATGAACATGGAAATATCTACACCACTATCTGTATGAACATGGAAATATCTACACCGCTATCTGTTTGAACATGGAAATATCTACACCGCTATCTGCATGAAAATGGAAATATCTGCACAGCTATCTGCATATACATGGAAATATCTACAAAGCTATCTCTTTACACATGGAAATAACTACACCACTATCTCTATAAACATGGAAATATCTACACCGCCATCTCTATGAACATGGAAATATCTGCACCGCCATCTGTATGAACATATAAGTAACTACACCGCCATCTGTATTCAGATGGAGATATCTGCACCGCTATCTGTATAAACTTGGAAATATCTACACCGCTACCTGTATAAACATGGAAATATCAGCACCGCTATCTGTATGAACATGGAAATATCTACACCACTATCTGTATGAACATGGAAATATCTACACCGCTATCTGTTTGAACATGGAAATATCTACACCGCTATCTGCATGAAAATGGAAATATCTACAGATATATCTGCATATACATGGAAATATCTACAAAGCTATCTCTTTACACATGGAAATATCTACACCACTATCTCTATAAACATGGAAATATCTACACCGCCATCTCTATGAACATGGAAATATCTGCACGGCCATCTGTATGAACATATAAATATCTACACCGCCATCTGTATTAAGATGGAGATATCTACACCGCTATCTGTATAAACTTGGAAATATCTACACCGCTATCATATAAAAATGGAAATATCTACACCGCTATCTGTATAAAGATGGAAATATCCACACCGCTACCTGTATAATCATGGAAATATCAGCACCGCTATCTGTATGAACATGGAAATATCTACACCGATATCTGTACGAACATAGACATATCTACACCGTTATCTGTATGAACATGGAAATAGCTACACCGCTATCTGTATGAACATTGACATATCTACACCGCTATCTGTATGAACATGGAAATAGTTACACCGCTATCTGTATGAACATGGAAATATCTACACCGCTATCTGTGTAAACATGCATACATCTTCACCGCTATCTGTATAAACATGGAAATAACTACACCGCTATCTGTATGAACATGGAAATATCTACACCGCTATCTGTTTGAACTTGGAAATATCCAAACCGCTATCTGCATGAAAATGGAAATATCTGCACCGCCATCTGTATGAACATATAAATATCTACACCGCCATCTCTATTAAGATGGAGATATCTACACCGCTATCTGTATAAACTTGGAAATATCTACACCGCTCTCTGTATAAACATGGATATATCTACACCACTATCTGTATGAACATGGAAATAGCTACACCGCTATCTGTATGAACATGGAAATATCTACACCGCTATCTGTACGAACATGGATATATCTACACCGCTATCTGTATGAACATGGAAATAGCTATACCGCTATCTGTATGAACATGGAAATATCTACACCGCTATCTGTACGAACATGGATATATCTACACCGCTATCTGTATGAACATGGAAATATCTACACCGCTATCTGTACGAACATGGATATATCTACACCGCTATCTGTATGAACATGGAAATAGCTATACCGCTATCTGTATGAACATGGAAATATCTACACCGCTACCTGTATAAACATGGAAATATAAGAACCGCTATCTGTATGAACATGGAAATATCTACACCGCCATCTGTACGAACTTGGAAATATCTACACCGCTATCTGTATGAAAATGGAAATATCTACACCGCTATCTCTATGAACATGGATATATCTACACAGCCATCTGGATGAACACGGAAATATCTACACCGTTATCTGTGTAAACATGCATACATCTTCACCGCTATCTGTAAAAACTTGGAAATATCTACACCGCTATCTGTATGAACATGGAAATATCTACACCGCTATCTGTTTGAACCTGGAAATATCTAAACGGCTATCTGCATGAAAATGGAAATATCTACAATGCTATCTGCATATACATGGAAATATCTACACAGCTATCTCTTTGCACATGGAAATAACTACACCGCTATCTGTATGAACATGGAAATATCTTCACCGCCATCTGTATGAACATGGATGTATCTACACAGCCATGTGGATGAACATGGAAATATCTACACCGCTATCTGTATAAACATGGAAATATCTACACCGCTATCTGTATGAACTTGGAAATATCTACACCGCTACCTGTATAAACATGGAAATATAAGCACCGCTATCTGTATGAACATGGAAATATCTACACCGCTATCTGTACGAACATGGAAATATCTACACCGCTATCTGTATGAACATGGAAATAGCTGCACGGCTATCTGTATGAACATGGAAATATCTACACCACTATCTGTATGAACATGGAAATATCTGCACGGCCATCTGAACGAACATATAAATATCTACACCGCCATCTGTATTAAAATGGAGATATCTACACCGCTATCTGTATAAACCTGGAAATATCTACACCGCTATCTGTATAAACATGGAAATGTCTACACCGCTGTCTGTATAAACCTGGAAATACCTACACCGCTACCTGTATAAACATGGAAATATCAGCACCGCTATCTGTATGAACAAGGAAATATCAGCCCATCTATCTGTATGAACATGGAAATATCTACACCACTATCTGTATGAACATGGAAATATCTACACCGCTATCTGTATGTACATGGAAATATCTTCACCGCCATCTGTATGAACATGGATATATCTACACAGCCATCTGGATGAACATGGAAATATCTACACCGCTATCTGTATGAACATGGAAATAGCTACACCGCTATCTGTATGAACATGGAAATATCTACACCACTATCTGTATGAACATGGAAATATCTACACCGCTATCTGTTTGAACATGGAAATATCTACACCGCTACTGCATGAAAATGGAAATATCTACAGAGCTATCTGCGTATACATGGAAATATCTACAAAGCTATCTCTTTACACATGGAAATAACTACACCACTATCTCTATAAACATGGAAATATCTACACCGCCATCTCTATGAACATGGAAATATCTGCACCGCCATCTGTATGAACATATAAATAACTACACCGCCATCTGTATTCAGATGGAGATATCTACACCGCTATCTGTATAAACTTGGAAATATCTACACCGCTGCCTGTATAAACATGGAAATATAAGCACCGCTATCTGTATGAACATGGAAATATCTACACCGCTATCTGTACGAACTTGGAAATATCTACACCGCTATCTGTATGAACATGGATATAGCTGCACCGCTATCTATATGAACATGGAAATATCTACACCACTATCTGTATGAACATGGAAATATCTTCACCGCTAACTGTATGAACATGGAATTATCTTCACCGCCATCTGTATAAACATGGATATGTCTACACAGCCATCTGGATGAACATGGAAATATCTACACCGCTATCTGTATGAACATGGAAATATCTACCCCGCTATCTGTATAAACATGGACATATCTACACCGCTATCTGTATAAACATGGAAATGTCTACACCGCTATCTGTATAAACTTGGAAATACCTACACCGCTACCTGTATAAACATGGAAATATCAGCACCGCTATCTGTATGAACATGGAAATATCTACACCACTATCTGTATGAACATGGAAATATCTACACCGCTATCTGTTTGAACATGGAAATATCTACACCGCTATCTGCATGAAAATGGAAATATCTACAGATATATCTGCATATACATGGAAATATCTACAAAGCTATCTCTTTACACATGGAAATATCTACACCACTATCTCTATAAACATGGAAATATCTACACCGCCATCTCTATGAACATGGAAATATCTGCACCGCCATCTGTATGAACATATAAATATCTACACCGCCATCTGTATTAAGATGGAGATATCTACACCGCTATCTGTATAAACTTGGAAATATCTACACCACTATCTGTATAAACATGGAAATATCTACACCGCTACCTGTATAAACATGGAAATATAAGCACCGCTATCTGTATGAACATGGAAATACCTACACCGCCATCTGTACGAACTTGGAAATATCTACACCGCTATCTGTATGAACATGGAAATAGCTGCACTGCTATCTGTATGAACATGGAAATATCTACATCACTATCTGTATGAACATGGAAATACCTTCTCCGCTATCTGTATGAACATGGATATATCTACACAGCCATCTGTATGAACATGGATATATCTACACCGCTATCTGTATGAACATGGAAATATCTACACCGCTATATGTGTAAACATGCATACATCTTCACCGCTATCTGTATAAACATGGATATACCTACACAGCCATATGGATGAACATGGAAATATCTACACCGCTATCTGCATGAACATGGAAATACCTACACCGCTATCTGTATGAACATGGAAATAGCTACACCGCCATCTGTATGAACTTGGAAATATCTGCACCGCCATCTGTATGAACATATAAATATCTACACCGCCATCTGTATTAAGATGGAGATATCTACACCGCTATCTGTATAAACTTGGAAATATCTACACCGCTATCTGTATAAAAATGGAATTATCTACACCGCTATCTGTATAAACATGGAAATATCCACACCGCTACCTGTATAAACATGGAAATATCAGCACAGCTATCTGTATGAACATGGAAATATCTACACCGCTATCTGTATGAACATGGAAATATCTACACCGCTATCTGTTTGAACATGGAAATATCTAAACCGCTATCTGCATGAAAATGGAAATATCTACACATCTATCTGCATATACATGGAAATAACTACACCGCTATCTGTATGAACATGGAAATATCTGCACGGCCATCTGTATGAACATATAAATATCTACACCGCCATCTGTATTAAGGTGGAGATATCTACACCGCTATCTGTATAAACATGGAAATATCAACACCGCTATCTGTATAAACATGTTAATGTCTACACCGCTGTCTGTATAGACTTGGAAATATCTACACCACTACCTGTATAAACATGGAAATATCAGCACTGCTATCTGTATGAACATGGAAATATCAGCCCATCTATCTGTATGAAAATGGAAATATTTCCACCACTATCTGTATGAACATGGAAATATCTACACCGCTATCTGTATGAACATGGAAATACCTTCACTGCCTTCTGTATGAACATGGATATATCTACACAGCCATTTGGAAGAACATGGAAATATCTTCACCGCTATCTGTATGAACATGGAAATAGCTACACCGCTATCTGTATGAACATGGAAATATATACACCACTATCTGTATGAACATGGAAATATCTACACCGCTATCTGTTTGAACATGGAAATATCTACACCGCTATCTGCATGAAAATGGAAATATCTACAGAGCTATCTGCATATACATGGAAATATCTACAAAGCTATCTCTTTACACATGGAAATAACTACACCACTATCTCTATAAACATGGAAATATCTACACCGCGTTCTCTATGAACATGGAAATATCTGCACCGCCATCTGTATGAACATATAAATAACTACACCGCCATCTGTATTAAGATGGAGATATCTACACCGCTATCTGTATAAACTTGGAAATATCTACACCACTATCTGTATGAACATGGAAATATCTTCACCGCTAACTGTATGAACGTGGAATTATCTTCACCGCCATCTGTATGAACATGGATATGTCTACACAGCCATCTGGATGAACATGGAAATATCTACACCGCTATCTGTATTAACATGGAAATATCTACACCGCTATCTGTATGAACATGGAAATATCTACACCACTATCTGTATGAACATGGAAATATCTACACCGCTATCTGTATGAACATGGAAATATCTTCACCGCCATCTGTATGAACATGGATATATCTACACAGCTATCTGGATGAACATGGAAATATCTACACCGCTATCTGTATAAACATGGAAATATCTACACCGCTATCTGTATGAACATGGAAATATCTACACCGCTACCTGTATAAACATGGAAATATAAGCACCGCTATCTGTATGAACATGGAAATATCTACACCGCTATCTGTATGAACATGGAAAAAGCTGCACCGCTATCTGTATGAACATGGAAATATCTACACCACGATCTGTATGAACATGGAAATATCTGCACGGCCATCTGTATGAACATATAAATATCTACACCGCCATCTGTATTAAGATGGAGATATCTACACTGCTATCTGTATAAACATGGAAATATCTACACCGCTATCTGTATAAACATGGAAATGTCTACACCGCTATCTGTATAAACTTGGAAATACCTACACCGCTACCTGTATAAACATGGAAATATCAGCACCGCTATCTGTATGAACATGGAAATATCAGCCCATCTATCTGTATGAACATGGAAATATCTACACCACTATCTGTATGAACATGGAAATATCTACACCGCTATCTGTATGAACATGGAAATATCTTCACCGCCATCTGTATGAACATGGATATATCTACACAGCCATCTGGATGAACATGGAAATATCTACACCGCTATCTGTATGAACATGGAAATAGCTACACCGCTATCTGTATGAACATGGAAATATCTACACCGCTATCTGTTTCAACATGGAAATATCTACACCGCTATCTGCATAAAAATGGAAATGTCTACAGATATATCTGCATATACATGGAAATATCTACAAAGCTATCTCTTTACACATGGAAATAACTACACCACTATCTCTATAAACATGGAAATATCTACACCGCCATCTCTATGAACATGGAAATATCTGCACCGCCATCTGTATGAACATATAAATATCTACACCGCCATCTGTATTAAGATGGAGATATCTACACCGCTATCTGTATAAACTTGGAAATATCTACACCGCTATCTGTTTAAACATGGAAATATCTACACCGCTACCTGTATAAACATGGAAATATAAGCACCGCTATCTGTATGAACATGGAAATATCTACACCGCTATCTGTACGAACTTGGAAATATCTACACCGCAATCTGTATGAACATGGAAATAGCTGCACCGCTATCTGTATGAACATGGAAATATCTACATCACCATCTGTATGAACATGGAAATATCTTCTCCGCTATCTGTATGAACATGGATATATCTACACAGCCATCTGTATGAACATGGATATATCTACACCGCTATCTGTATGAACATGGAAATATCTACACCGCTCTCTGTGTAAACATGCATACATCTTCACCGCTATCTGTATAATCATGGATATACCTACACAGCCATATGGATGAACATGGAAATATCTACACCGCTATCTGTATGAACATGGAAATATATACACCGCTATCTGTGTAGACATGCATACATCTTCACCGCCATCTGTATAAACATGGATATATCTACACCTATATCTGTATGAACATGGAAATATCTACACCGCTATCTGTTTGAACATGGAAATATCTAAACCGCTATCTGCATGAAAATGGAAATATCTACACAGCTATCTGCATATACATGGAAATAACTACACCGCTATCTTTATGAACATGGAAATATCTGCACGGCCATCTGTATGAACATATAAATATCTACACCGCCATCTGTATTAAGGTGGAGATATCTACACCGCTATCTGTATAAACATGGAAATATCAACACCGCTATCTGTATAAACATGTAAATGTCTACACCGCTATCTGTATAGACTTGGAAATATCTACACCGCTACCTGTATAAACATGGAAATATCAGCACCGCTATCTGTATGAACATGGAAATATCAGCCCATCTATCTCTATGAAAATGGAAATATCTACACCACTATCTGTATGAACATGGAAATATCTACACCGCTATCTGTATGAACATGGAAATATCTTCATCGCCTTCTGTATGAACATGGATATATCTACACAGCCATTTGGAAGAACATGGAAATATCTTCACCGCTATCTGTATAAACATGGAAATATCTACACCGCTATCTGTATGAACATGGAAATATCTACACCGCTACCTGTACAAACATGGAAATATAAGCACCGCTATCTGTATGAACATGGAAATATCTACACCGCTATCTGTATGAACATGGAAAAAGCTGCACCGCTATCTGTATGAACATGGAAATATCTACACCACGATCTGTATGAACATGGAAATATCTGCACGGCCATCTGTATGAACATATAAATATCTACACCGCCATCTGTATTAAGATGGAGATACCTACACTGCTATCTGTATAAACATGGAAATATCTACACCGCTATCTGTATAAACATGGAAATATCAGCACCGCTATCTGTATGAACATGGAAATATCAGCCCATCTATCTGTATGAACATGGAAATATCTACACCACTATCTGTATGAACATGGAAATATCTACACCGCTATCTGTATGAACATGGAAATATCTTCACCGCCATCTGTATGAACATGGATATATCTACACAGCCATCTGGATGAACATGGAAATATCTACACCGCTATCTGTATGAACATGGAAATAGCTACACCGCTATCTGTATGAACATGGAAATATCTACACCGCTATCTGTTTCAACATGGAAATATCTACACCGCTATCTGCATGAAAATGAAAATGTCTACAGATATATCTGCATATACATGGAAATATCTACAAAGCTATCTCTTTACACATGGAAATAACTACACCACTATCTCTATAAACATGGAAATATCTACACCGCCATCTCTATGAACATGGAAATATCTGCACCGCCATCTGTATGAACATATAAATATCTACACCGCCATCTGTATTAAGATGGAGATATCTACACCGCTATCTGTATAAACTTGGAAATATCTACACCGCTATCTGTATAAACATGGAAATATCTACACCGCTACCTGTATAAACATGGAAATATAAGCACCGCTATCTGTATGAACATGGAAATATCTACACCGCTATCTGTACGAACTTGGAAATATCTACACCGCTATCTGTATAAACATGGAAATAGCTGCACCGCTATCTGTATGAACATGGAAATATCTACATCACTATCTGTATGAACATGGAAATATCTTCTCCGCTATCTGTATGAACATGGATATATCTACACAGCCATCTGTATGAACATGGATATATCTACACCGCTATCTGTATGAACATGGAAATATCTACACCGCTCTCTGTGTAAACATGCATACATCTTCACTGCTATCTGTATAATCATGAATATATCTACACAGCCATATGGATGAACATGGAAATATCTACACCGCTATCTGCATGAACATGGAAATAGCTACACCGCTATCTGCATGAACATGGAAATAGCTACACCGCCATCTGTATGAACTTGGAAATATCTGCACCGCCATCTGTATGAACATATAAATATCTACACCGCCATCTGTATTAAGATGGAGATATCTACACCGCTATCTGTATAAACTTGGAAATATCTACACCGTTATCTGTATAAAAATGGAAATATCTACACCGCTATGTGTATAAACATGGAAATATCTGCACCGCTACCTGTATAAACATGGAAATATCAGCACAGCTATCTGTATGAACATGGAAATATCTACACCGCTATCTGTACGAACATGGAAATATCTACACCGCTATCTGCATGAACAAGGGAATAGCTACACCGCTATCTGTATGAACATGGAAATATCTACACCGCTATCTGTATGAACATGGAAATATCTACACCGCTATCTGTATGAACATGGAAATATCTACACCACTATCTGTTTGAACATGGAAATATCTACACCGCTATCTGCATGAAAATGGAAATATCTACACTGCTATCTGCATATACATTTAAAAATCTACACAGCTATCTCTTTACACATGGAAATATCAGCACCGCTCTCTGTATGAACATGGAAATATCAGCCCATCTATCTGTATGAAAATGGAAATATCTACACCGCTATCTGTATGAACATGGAAATATCAACACCGCTATCTGTATGAACATGGAAATATCTTCACCGCCTTCTGTATGAACATGGATATATCTTCACAGCCATTTGGAAGAACATGGAAATATCTACACCGCTATCTGTATGAACATGGAAATAGCTACACCGCTATCTGTATGAATATGGAAATATCTACAACACTATCTGTATGAACATGGAAATATCTACACCGCTATCTGTTAGAACATGAAAATATCTACACCACTATCTGCAAGAAAATGGAAATATCTACACAGCTATCTGCATATACATGGAAATATCTACAAAGCTATCTCTTTACACATGGAAATAACTACACCACTATCTCTATAAACATGGAAATATCTACACCGCCATCTGTATGAACATGGAAATAGCTACACCGCTATCTGTGTAAACATGCATACTTCATCACCGCTATCTGTATAAACATGGAAATATCTACACCGCTATCTGTATGAACATGGAAATATCTACACCGCTATCTCTATGAACATGGAAATATCTACACCGCTATCTGTTTGAACATGGAAATATCTACACCGCTATCTGCATGAAAATGGAAATATCTACACTGCTATCTGCATATACATTTAAATATCTACACAGCTATCTCTTTACACATGGAAATAACTACACCGCTATCTGTATGAACATGGAAATATCTACACCGCCATCTGTATGAACATGGAAATATCTGCACGGCCATCTGTATGAACATATAAATATCTACACCGCCATCAGTATTAAGATGGAGATATCTACACCGCTACCTGTATAAACATGGAAATATCTACACCGCTATCTGCATAAACATGGAAATATCTACACCGCTACCTGTATAAACATGGAAATATCAGCACCGCTATCTGTATGAACATGGAAATATCTGCACCGCCATCTGTATGAACATATAAATATCTACACCACCAACTGTATTAAAATGGAGATATCTACACCGCTCTCTGTATAAACTTGGAAATATCTACACCGCTATCTGTATAAAAATGGAAATATCTACACTGCTATCTGTATAAACATGGAAATATCCACACCGCTACCTGTATAAACATGGAAATATCAGCACCGCTATCTGTATGTACATGGAAATATCTACACCGCTATCTGTACGAACATGGAAATATCTACACCGCTCTCTGTATGAACATGGAAATAGCTACACCACTATCTGTATGAACATGGAAATATCAGCCCCTCTATCTGTATGAACATGGAAATATCTACACCACTATCTGTATGAACATGGAAATATCTACACCACTATCTGTATGAACATGGAATTATCTTCACAACCATCTGTATGAAGATGGATATGTCTACACAGCCATCTGGATGAACATGGAAATAGCTACACCGGTATCTGTGTAAACATGCATACTTCTTCACCGCTAACTGTATGAACATGGAAATATCTACAAAGCAATCTGTTTGAACATGGAAATATCTAAACCGATATCTGCATTAAAATGGAAATATCTATACAGCTATCTGCATATACATGGTAATATCTACACCGCTATCTCTTTACATATGGAAATATCTACACTGCTATCTGTATGAACATGGAAATATCTACACCGCCATCTGTATGAACATGGAAATATCTGCACGGCCATCTGTATGAACATATAAATATCTACAACGCCATCTGTATTAAGATGGAGATATCTACACCGCTATCTTTATAAACATGGAAATATCTACACCGCTATCTGTATAAACATGGAAATATCTACACCGCTACCTGTATAAACATGGAAATATCAGCACCGCTATCTGTATGAACATGGAAATATCAGCCCCTCTATCTGTATGAACATGGAAATATCTACACCACTATCTGTATGAACATGGAAATATCTACACCGCTATCTGTATGAACATGGAATTATCTTCACCACCATCTGTATGAAGATGGATATGTCTACACAGCCATCTGGATGAACATGGAAATATCTACACCGCTATCTGTATAAACATGGAAATATCTACACCGCTATCTGTATGAACGTGGAAATATCTACAGCACTATCTGTATGAACATGGAAACATCTACACTGCTATCTCTATGAACATGGATATATCTACACAGCCATCTGGATGAACATGGAAATATCTACACCGCTATCTGTATGAACATGGAAATATATACACCGCTATCTGTGTATACATGCATACATCTTCACCGCTATCTGTATAAACGTGGATATATCTACACCGCTATCTGTATGAACATGGAAATATCTACACCGCTATCTGTTTGAACATGGAAATATCTAAACCGCTATCTGCATGAAAATGGAAATATCTACAAAGCTATCTGCATATACATGGAAATAACCACACCGCTATCTGTATGAACATGGAAATATCTGCACGGCCATCAGTATGAACATATAAATATCTACACCGCCATCTGTATTAAGGTGGAGATATCTACACTGCTATCTGTATAAACATGGAAATATCAACACCGCTATCTGTATAAACATGGAAATGTCTACACCGCTATCTGTATAAACTTTGAAATATCTACACCGCTACCTGTATAAACATGGAAATATCAGCACCGCTCTCTGTATGAACATGGAAATATCAGCCCATCTATCTGTATGAAAATGGAAATATCTACACCGCTATCTGTATGAACATGGAAATATCAACACCGCTATCTGTATGAACATGGAAATATCTTCACCGCCTTCTGTATGAACATGGATATATCTTCACAGCCATTTGGAAGAACATGGAAATATCTACACCGCTATCTGTATGAACATGGAAATAGCTACACCGCTATCTGTATGAATATGGAAATATCTACAACACTATCTGTATGAACATGGAAATATCTACACCGCTATCTGTTAGAACATGAAAATATCTACACCACTATCTGCAAGAAAATGGAAATATCTACACAGCTATCTGCATATACATGGAAATATCTACAAAGCTATCTCTTTACACATGGAAATAACTACACCACTATCTCTATAAACATGGAAATATCTACACCGCCATCTGTATGAACATGGAAATAGCTACACCGCTATCTGTGTAAACATGCATACTTCATCACCGCTATCTGTATAAACATGGAAATATCTACACCGCTATCTGTATGAACATGGAAATATCTACACCGCTATCTCTATGAACATGGAAATATCTACACCGCTATCTGTTTGAACATGGAAATATCTACACCGCTATCTGCATGAAAATGGAAATATCTACACTGCTATCTGCATATACATTTAAATATCTACACAGCTATCTCTTTACACATGGAAATAACTACACCGCTATCTGTATGAACATGGAAATATCTACACCGCCATCTGTATGAACATGGAAATATCTGCACGGCCATCTGTATGAACATATAAATATCTACACCGCCATCAGTATTAAGATGGAGATATCTACACCGCTACCTGTATAAACATGGAAATATCTACACCGCTATCTGCATAAACATGGAAATATCTACACCGCTACCTGTATAAACATGGAAATATCAGCACCGCTATCTGTATGAACATGGAAATATCTGCACCGCCATCTGTATGAACATATAAATATCTACACCACCAACTGTATTAAAATGGAGATATCTACACCGCTCTCTGTATAAACTTGGAAATATCTACACCGCTATCTGTATAAAAATGGAAATATCTACACTGCTATCTGTATAAACATGGAAATATCCACACCGCTACCTGTATAAACATGGAAATATCAGCACCGCTATCTGTATGTACATGGAAATATCTACACCGCTATCTGTACGAACATGGAAATATCTACACCGCTCTCTGTATGAACATGGAAATAGCTACACCACTATCTGTATGAACATGGAAATATCAGCCCCTCTATCTGTATGAACATGGAAATATCTACACCACTATCTGTATGAACATGGAAATATCTACACCACTATCTGTATGAACATGGAATTATCTTCACAACCATCTGTATGAAGATGGATATGTCTACACAGCCATCTGGATGAACATGGAAATAGCTACACCGGTATCTGTGTAAACATGCATACTTCTTCACCGCTATCTGTATGAACATGGAAATATCTACAAAGCAATCTGTTTGAACATGGAAATATCTAAACCGATATCTGCATTAAAATGGAAATATCTATACAGCTATCTGCATATACATGGTAATATCTACACCGCTATCTCTTTACACATGGAAATATCTACACTGCTATCTGTATGAACATGGAAATATCTACACCGCCATCTGTATGAACATGGAAATATCTGCACGGCCATCTGTATGAACATATAAATATCTACAACGCCATCTGTATTAAGATGGAGATATCTACACCGCTATCTTTATAAACATGGAAATATCTACACCGCTATCTGTATAAACATGGAAATATCTACACCGCTACCTGTATAAACATGGAAATATCAGCACCGCTATCTGTATGAACATGGAAATATCAGCCCCTCTATCTGTATGAACATGGAAATATCTACACCACTATCTGTATGAACATGGAAATATCTACACCGCTATCTGTATGAACATGGAATTATCTTCACCACCATCTGTATGAAGATGGATATGTCTACACAGCCATCTGGATGAACATGGAAATATCTACACCGCTATCTGTATGAACATGGAAATATCTACACCGCTATCTGTATAAACATGGAAATATCTACACCGCTACCTGTATAAACATGGAAATATCAGCACCGCTATCAGTATGAACATGGAAATATCTACACCGCTATCTGTATGAACATGGAAATATCTACACCGATATCTGTACGAACATGGAAATATCTTCGCCATCTGTATGAACATGGATATATCTACACAGCCATCTATATAAACATGGAAATATCTACACCGCTATCTGTATGAACATGGAAATATCTTCACCGCAATCTGTATGAACATGGATATGTCTACACAGCCATCTGGATGAACATGGAAATAGCTACACCGCTATCTGTATGAGCATGGAAATATCTACACAACTATCTGTACGAACATGGAAATATCTACAAAGCTATCTGTATGAACATGGAAATATCTACACCGCAATCTGTATGAACATGGAAATATCTACCCGCTATCTCTTTGAACATGGAAATATCTACACCGCTATCTGCATGAAAATGGAAATATCTACACTGCTATCTGCATATACATGAAATATCTACACAGCTATCTCTTTACACATGGAAATAACTACACCGCTATCTGCATGAACATGGGAATATCTGCACCGCCATCTGTATGAACATATAAATATCTACACCGCCATCTGTATTAAGATGGAGATATCTACACCGCTATCTGTATAAACATGGAAATATCTACACCGCTATCTGTATAAACATGGAAATATCTACACCGCTATCTGTATAAACATGGAAATATCTACACCGCTATCTGTATAAACAAGGAAATATCTACACCGCTACCTGTATAAACATTGAAATATCAGCACTACTATTGGTATGAACATTGAAATATCTACACCGCGATCTGTATGAACATGGAAATATCTACACCGCTATCTGTATGACCATGGAAATATCTACACCGCTATCTGTATGAACATGGAAATATCTACACCGCTATCAGTTTGAATATGGAAATATCTACACCGCTCTCAGTATGAAAATGTAAATATCTACACAGCTATCTGCATATACATGGATATATCTACACAGCTATCTCTTTACACATGGAAATAACTACACCGCTATCACTATAAACATGGAAATATCTACAGCGCCATCTGTATGAACATGGAAATATCTGCACCACCATCTGTATGAACATATAAATATCTACACCGCCCTCTGTATTAAGAAGGAGATATCTACACCGTTATCTATATAAACATGGAAATATCTACACCGCTATATGTATAAACATGGAAATATCTACACCGCTATCTGTATAAACATGGAAATATCTACACCGCTACCTGTATAAACATGGAAATATCGGCACCGCTATCGGTATGAACATGGAAATACCTACACCGCTATGTGTATGAACATGGAAATATCTACCCCGCTATCTGTATGAACATGGAAATATCTTCACCATCATCTGCACGAACATGGATATATCTACACAGCCATCTGTATGAACATGGAAACATCTACACCACTATCTGTATGAACATGGAAATATCTACACCGCTATCTGTATGAACATGGAAATATCTTCACCGCCATCTGTATGAACATGGATATGTCTACACAGCCATCTGGATGAAGATGGAAATATCTACACCGCGATCTCTATGAACATGGAAATATCTGCACCGCTATCTGTGTAAACATGCATACATCTTCACCGCTATCTGTATAAACACGGAAATATCTACACCGCTATCTGTATGAACATGGAAATATCTACACCACTTCCTGTATAAACATTTAAATATCAGCACCGCTATCTGTATGAACATGGAAATATCTACACCGCTATCTGAATGAACATGGAAATATCTACACCGCTATCTGAACATGGAAATATCTACACCGCTATCTGTATGAACATGGAAATATCTACACCGCTATCTGTTTGAACATGGAAATATCTACACCGCTGTCTGCATGAAAATGGAAATATCTACACAGCTATCTGCATATATAGGGAAATTTCTACACAGCTATCACTTTACACATGGAAATAACTACACCGCTATCTCTATAAACATGGAAATATCTACACCGCCATCTGTATGAACATGGAAATATCTGCACCGCCAACTGTATGAACATATAAATATCTACACCGCCATCTGTATTAAGAAGGAGATATCTACACCGCTATCTGTATAAACATGGAAATATCTCCACCGCTATCTGTATAAACACGGAAATATCTCCACCGCTGTCTGTATAAACATGGAAATATCTAAACCGCTACCTGTATAAACATGGAAATATCAGCACCGCTATCAGCATGAACATGGAAATATCTACACCGCTATCTGTATGAACATGGAAATATCTACAACGCTAACTGTATGAACATGGAAATATCTTCACCGCCATCTGTATGAACATGGATATATCTACACAACCATGTGGATGAACATTTAAATATCTACACCGCTATCTGTATGAACATGGAAATATCTATTGCGCTATCTGTGTAAACATGCATACACCTTCACTGCTATCTGTATAAACATGGAAATAACTACACCGCTATCTGTATGAACATGGAAATATCTACACTGCTATCTGTTTGAACATGGAAATATCTAAACCGCTATCTGCATGAAAATGGAAATATCTGCACCGCCATCTGTATGAACATATAAATATCTACACCACCATCTGTATTAAGATGGAGATATCTACACCGCTATCTGTATAAACTTGGAAATATCTACACCGTTATCTGTATAAACATGGAAATATCTACACCGCTATCTGTATAAACATGGAAATATCCACACCACTACCTGTATAAACATGGAAATATAAGCACCGCTATCTGTATGAACATGGAAATATCTACACAGCCATCTTTACGAACATGGAAATATCTACACCGCTATCTGTATGAACATGGATATATCTACACAGCCATCAGGATGAACATGGAAATATCTTCACCGCCATCTGTATGAACATGGATATATCTACACAACCATCTGGATGAACATGGAAATATCTACACTGCTATCTGTATGAACATGGAAATATTTACACCGCTATCTGTGTAAACATGCATACATCTTAACCGCTATCTGTATAAACATGGATATATCTACACCACTATCTGTATGAACATGGAAATATCTACACCACTATCTGTTTGAACATGGAAATATCTAAACCGCTATCTGCCTGAAAATGGAAATATCTGCACCGCCCTCTGTATGAACATATAAATATCTACACCGCCAACTGTATTAAGATGGAGATATCTACACCGCTATCTGTATAAACATGGAAATATCTACACCGCTATCTGTATAAACATGGAAATATCTGCACCGCTACCTGTATAAACATGGAAATATCAGCACCGCTATCTGTATGAACGTGGAAATATCTATACCGCTATCTGTACGAACATGGAAATACCTACACCGCTATCTGTATGAACATGGAAATAGCTACACCGCTATCTGTATGAACATGGAAATATCTACACCACTATCTGTATGAACATGGAAATATCTACACCGCTATCTCTATGAACATGGATATATCTAAACAGCCATCTGGATGAACATGGAAATATCTACACCGTTATCTGTGTAAACATGCATACATCTTCACCGCTATCTGTATAAACATGGAAATATCTACACCGCTATCTGTATGAACATGGAAATATCTACACCGCTATCTGTTTGAACATGGAAATATCTAAGCGGCTATCTGCATGAAAATGGAAATATCTACACTGCTATCTGCATATACATGGAAATATCTACACAGCTATCTCTTTGCGCATGGAAATAACTACAACGCTGTCTGTATTAACATGGAAATATCTTCACCGCCATCTGTATGAACATGGATATATCTACAAAGCCATCTGGATGAACATGGAAATATCTACACCGCTATCTGTATAAACATGGAAATATCTACACAGCTATCTGTATGAACATGGAAATATCTACACCGCTACCTATATAAACATGGAAATATAAGCACCGCTATCTGTATGAACATGGAAATATCTACAACGCTATGTGTACGAACATGGAAATATCTACACCGCTATCTGTATGAACATGGAAATATCTGCACGGCCATCTGTATGAACGTATAAATATCTACACCGCCATCTGTATTAAGATGGATATATCTACAGCGCTCTCTGTATAAACATGGAAATATCTACACCGCTATCTGTATAAACATGGAAATGTCTACACCGCTATCTGTATAAACTTGGAAATACCTACACCGCTACCTGTATAAACATGGAAATATCAGCACCGCTATCTGTATGAACATGGAAATATCAGCCCATCTATCTGTATGAACATGGAAATATCTACACGACTATCTGTATGAACATGGAAATATCTACACCACTAGCTGTATGAACAAGGAAATATCTACACCGCTATCTGTTTGAACATGGAAATATCTACCCCGCTATCAGCATGAAAATGGAAGTATCTACAGAGCTATCTGCATATACATGGAAATATCTACAAAGCTATCTCTTTACACATGGAAATAACTACACCACTATCTCTATAAACATGGAAATATCTACACCGCCATCTCTATGAACATGGAAATATCTGCACCGCCATCTGTATGAACATATAAATAACTACACCGCCATCTGTATTAAGATGGAGATATCTACACCGCTATCTGTATAAACTTGGAAATATCTACACCGCTATCTGTATAAACATGGAAATATCTACACCGCTATCTGTATAAACATGGAAATATCTACACCGCTACCTGTATAAACATGGAAAGATAAGCACCGCTATCTGTATGAACATGGAAATATCTACACCGCTATCTGTACGAACTTGGAAATATCTACACCGCTATCTGTATGAACATGGAAAAAGCTGCACCGCTATCTCTATGAACATGGAAATATCTACACCACTATCTGTATGAACATGGAAATATCTGCACGGCCATCTGTATGAGCATATAAATATCTACACCGCCATCTGTATTAAGATGGAGATATCTACACCGCTATCTGTATAAACATGGAAATATCTACACCGCTATCTCTATAAACATGGAAATGTCTACACCGCTATCTGTATAAACTTGGAAATACCTACACCGCTACCTGTATAAACATGGAAATATCAGCACCGCTATCTGTATGAACATGGAAATATCAGCCCATCTCTCTGTATGAACATGGAAATATCTACACCACTATCTGTATGAACATGGAAATATCTACACCGCTATATGTTTGAACATGGAAATATCTAAACCGATATCTGCATGAAAATGGAAATATCTACACAGCTATCTGCATAAACATGGTAATATCTACACCGCTATCTCTTTACACATGGAAATATCTACACCGCTATCTGTATGAACATGGAAATATCTACACTGCCATCTGTATGAATATGGAAATATCTGCACGGCCATCTGTATGAACATATAAATACCTACACCGCCATCTGTATTAAGATGGAGATATCTACACCGCTATCTGTATAAACATGGAAATATCTACACCGCTATCTGTATAAACATGGAAATATTTACTCCGCTACCTGTATAAACATGGAAATATCAGCACCGCTATCTGTATGAACATGGAAATATCAGCCCCTCTATCTGTATGAACATGGAAATATCTTCACCACTATCTGTATGAACATGGAAATATCTACACTGCTATCTGTACCAACATGGAAATATCTTTACCGCCATCTGTATGAAAATGGATATATCTACACACCCATCTGGATGAACATGGAAATATCTACACCGCTATCTGTATGAACATGGAAATATCTACACCGCTATCTGAGTAAACATGCAAACATCTTCACCGCTATCTGTATAAACATGGAAATATCTACACCGCTATCTGTATGAACATGGAAATATCTACACCGCTATCTGTTTGAACATGGAAATATCTACACCGCTATCTGCATGAAAATGGAAATATCTACACAGCTATCTGCATATACATGGAAATATCTACAAAGCTATCTCTATACACAGGGAAATATCTACACCACTATCTGTATGAACATGGAAATATCTATACCGCTATCTGTATGAACATGGAATTATCTTCTCCACCATCTGTGTGAACATGGATATGTCTACACAGCCATCTGGATGAACATGGAAATATCTACACCGCTATCTGTACGAACATGGAAATATCGACACCGCTATCTGTATGAACATGGAAATAGCTGCACCGCTATCTGTATGAACATGGAAATATCTACAGCACTATCTGTATGAAAATGGAAATATCTAGACCGCAATCTGTATGAACATGGATATATCTACACAGCCATCAGGATGAACATGGAAATATCTTCACCTCCATCTGTATGAACATGGATATATCTACACAACCATCTGGATGACCATGGAAATATCTACACCGCTATCTGTATGAACATGGAAATATCTACACCGCTATCTGTGTAAACATGCATACATCTTCACCGCTATCTGTATAAACATGGATATATCTACACCACTATCTGTATGAACATGGAGATATCTACACCGCTATCTGTTTGAGCATGGAAATATCTAAACCGCTATCTGCCTGAAAATGGAAATATCTGCACCGCCATCTGTGAACGTATAAATATCTACACCGCCAACTGTATTAAGATGGAGATATCTACACCGCTATCTGTATAAACTTGGAAATATCTACACCGCTATCTGTATAAACATGGAAATATCTACACCGCTATCTGTATAAACATGGAAATATCTGCACCGCTACCTGTATAAACATGGAAATATCAGCACCGCTATCTGTATGAACGTGGAAATATCTATACCGCTATCTGTACGAACATGGAAATACCTACACCGCTATCTGTATGAACATGGAAATAGCTACACCGCTATCTGTATGAACATGGAAATATCTACACCACTATCTGTATGAACATGGAAATATCTACACCGCTATCTCTATGAACATGGATATATCTACACAGCCATCTGGATGAACATGGAAATATCTACACCGTTATCTGTGTAAACATGCATACACCTTCACCGCTATCTGTATAAACATGGAAATATCTACACCGCTATCTGTATGAACATGGAAATATCTACACCGCTATCTGTTTGAACAGGGAAATATCTAAGCGGCTATCTGCATGAAAATGGAAATAACTACACTGCTATCTGCATATACATGGAAATATCTACACAGCTATCTCTTTGCGCATGGAAATAACTACACCGCTATCTGTATGAACATGGAAATATCTTCGCCGCCATCTGTATGAACATGGATATATCTACACAGCCATCTGGATGAACATGGAAATATCTACACCGCCATCTGTATGAACATGGAAATATCTACACCGCTATCTGTATGAACATGGAAATATCTACACCGCTACCTGTATAAACATGGAAATATAAGCGCCGCTATCTGTATGAACATGGAAATATCTACACCGCTATCTGTACGAACATGGAAATATCTACACCGCTATCTGTATGAACATGGAAATAGCTGCTCGGCAATCTGTATGAACATGGAAATATCTACACCACTATCTGTATGAACATGGAAATATCTGCACGGCCATCTGTATGAACATATAAATATCTACACCGCCATCTGTATTAAGATGGAGATATCTACATCGCTATCTGTATAAACCTGGAAATATCTACACCGCTATCTGTATAAACATGGAAATGTCTACACCGCTATCTGTATAAACTTGGAAATACCTACACCGCTACCTGTATAAACATGGAAATATCAGCACCGCTATCTGTATGAACATGGAAATATCAGCCCATCTATCTGTATGAACATGGAAATATCTACACCACTATCTGTATGAACATGGAAATATCTACACCGCTATCTGTATGAACATGGAAATATCTTAACCGCCATCTGCATGAACATGGATATATCTACACAGCCATCTGGATGAACATGGAAATATCTACACCGCTATCCGTATGAACATGGAAATAGCTACACCGCTATCTGTATGAACATGGAAATATCTACACCACTATCTGTATGAAAATGGAAATATCTACACCGCTATCTGCATGAAAATGGAAATATCTTCAGAGCTATCTGCATATACATGGAAATATCTACAAAGCTATCTCTTTACACATGGAAATAACTACACCACTATCTCTATAAACATGGAAATATCTACACCGCCATCTCTATGAACATGGAAATATCTGCACCTCCATCTGTATGAACATATAAATAACTACACCGCCATCTGTATTAAGATGGAGATATCTACACCGCTATCTGTATAAACTTGGAAATATCTACACCGCTATCTGTATAAACATGGAAATATCTACACCGCTATCTGTATAAACATGGAAATATCTACACCGCTACCTGTATAAACATGGAAAGATAAGCACCGCTATCTGTATGAACATGGAAATATCTACACAGCTATCTGTACGAACTTGGAAATATCTACACCGCTATCTGTATGAACATGGAAAAAGCTGCACCGCTATCTCTATGAACATGGAAATATCTACACCACTATCTGTATGAACATGGAAATATCTGCACGGCCATCTGTATGAACATATAAATATCTACACCGCCATCTGTATTAAGATGGAGATATCTACACCGCTATCTGTATAAACATGGAAATATCTACACCGCTATCTCTATAAACATGGAAATGTCTACACCGCTATCTGTATAAACTTGGAAATACCTACACCGCTACCTGTATAAACATGGAAATATCAGCACCGCTATCTGTATGAACATGGAAATATCAGCCCATCTCTCTGTATGAACATGGAAATATCTACACCACTATCTGTATGAACATGGAAATATCTACACCGCTATATGTTTGAACATGGAAATATCTAAACCGATATCTGCATGAAAATGGAAATATCTACACAGCTATCTGCATAAACATGGTAATATCTACACCGCTATCTCTTTACACATGGAAATATCTACACCGCTATCTGTATGAACATGGAAATATCTACACTGCCATCTGTATGAATATGGAAATATCTGCACGGCCATCTGTATGAACATATAAATATCTACACCGCCATCTGTATTAAGATGGAGATATCTACACCGCTATCTGTATAAACATGGAAATATCTACACCGCTATCTGTATAAACATGGAAATATTTACTCCGCTACCTGTATAAACATGGAAATATCAGCACCGCTATCTGTATGAACAT
Source organism: Gorilla gorilla gorilla (assembly GCF_029281585.2). Classification (NCBI taxonomy): domain Eukaryota; kingdom Metazoa; phylum Chordata; class Mammalia; order Primates; family Hominidae; genus Gorilla; species Gorilla gorilla. The sequence continues at coordinate 3,328,099 of NC_073224.2, forward strand.
GGAAATATCAGCCCCTATATCTGTATGAACATGGAAATATCTTCACCACTATCTGTATGAACATGGAAATATCTACACTGCTATCTGTACCAACATGGAAATATCTTTACCGCCATCTGTATGAAAATGGATATATCTACACACCCATCTGGATGAACATGGAAATATCTACACCGCTATCTGTATGAACATGGAAATATCTACACCGCTATCTGAGTAAACATGCAAACATCTTCACCGCTATCTGTATAAACATGGAAATATCTACACCGCTATCTGTATGAACATGGAAATATCTACACCGCTATCTGTTTGAACATGGAAATATCTACACCGCTATCTGCATGAAAATGGAAATATCTACACAGCTATCTGCATATACATGGAAATATCTACAAAGCTATCTCTATACACAGGGAAATATCTACACCACTATCTGTATGAACATGGAAATATCTATACCGCTATCTGTATGAACATGGAATTATCTTCTCCACCATCTGTGTGAACATGGATATGTCTACACAGCCATCTGGATGAACATGGAAATATCTACACCGCTATCTGTACGAACATGGAAATATCTACACCGCTATCTGTATGAACATGGAAATAGCTGCACCGCTATCTGTATGAACATGGAAATATCTACAGCACTATCTGTATGAAAATGGAAATATCTAGACCGCAATCTGTATGAACATGGATATATCTACACAGCCATCAGGATGAACATGGAAATATCTTCACCGCCATCTGTATGAACATGGATATATCTACACAACCATCTGGATGAACATGGAAATATCTACACCGCTATCTGTATGAACATGGAAATATCTACACCGCTATCTGTGTAAACATGCATACATCTTCACCGCTATCTGTATAAACATGGATATATCTACACCACTATCTGTATGAACATGGAGATATCTACACCGCTATCTGTTTGAGCATGGAAATATCTAAACCGCTATCTGCCTGAAAATGGAAATATCTGCACCGCCATCTGTGAAAGTATAAATATCTACACCGCCAACTGTATTAAGATGGAGATATCTACACCGCTATCTGTATAAACTTGGAAATATCTACACCGCTATCTGTATAAACATGGAAATATCTACACCGCTATCTGTATAAACATGGAAATATCTGCACCGCTACCTGTATAAACATGGAAATATCAGCACCGCTATCTGTATGAACGTGGAAATATCTATACCGCTATCTGTACGAACATGGAAATACCTACACCGCTATCTGTATGAACATGGAAATAGCTACACCGCTATCTGTATGAACATGGAAATATCTACACCACTATCTGTATGAACATGGAAATATCTACACCGCTATCTCTATGAACATGGATATATCTACACAGCCATCTGGATGAACATGGAAATATCTACACCGTTATCTGTGTAAACATGCATACACCTTCACCGCTATCTGTATAAACATGGAAATATCTACACCGCTATCTGTATGAACATGGAAATATCTACACCGCTATCTGTTTGAACAGGGAAATATCTAAGCGGCTATCTGCATGAAAATGGAAATAACTACACTGCTATCTGCATATACATGGAAATATCTACACAGCTATCTCTTTGCGCATGGAAATAACTACACCGCTATCTGTATGAACATGGAAATATCTTCACCGCCATCTGTATGAACATGGATATATCTACACAGCCATCTGGATGAACATGGAAATATCTACACCGCTATCTGTATGAACATGGAAATATCTACACCGCTATCTGTATGAACATGGAAATATCTAAACCGCTACCTGTATAAACATGGAAATATTAGCGCCGCTATCTGTATGAACATGGAAATATCTACACCGCTATCTGTACGAACATGGAAATATCTACACCGCTATCTGTATGAACATGGAAATAGCTGCTCGGCAATCTGTATGAACATGGAAATATCTACACCACTATCTGTATGAACATGGAAATATCTGCACGGCCATCTGTATGAACATATAAATATCTACACCGCCATCTGTATTAAGATGGAGATATCTACATCGCTATCTGTATAAACCTGGAAATATCTACACCGCTATCTGTATAAACATGGAAATGTCTACACCGCTATCTGTATAAACTTGGAAATACCTACACCGCTACCTGTATAAACATGGAAATATCAGCACCGCTATCTGTATGAACATGGAAATATCAGCCCATCTATCTGTATGAACATGGAAATATCTACACCACTATCTGTATGAACATGGAAATATCTACACCGCTATCTGTATGAACATGGAAATATCTTAACCGCCATCTGTATGAACATGGATATATCTACACAGCCATCTGGATGAACATGGAAATATCTACACCGCTATCCGTATGAACATGGAAATAGCTACACCGCTATCTGTATGAACATGGAAATATCTACACCACTATCTGTATGAACGTGGAAATATCTACACCGCTATCTGTTTGAACATGGAAATATCTACACCGCTATCTGCATGAAAATGGAAATATCTTCAGAGCTATCTGCATATACATGGAAATATCTACAAAGCTATCTCTTTACACATGGAAATAACTACACCACTATCTCTATAAACATGGAAATATCTACACCGCCATCTGTATGAACATATAAATAACTAAACCGCCATCTGTATTAAGATGGAGATATCTACACCGCTATCTGTATAAACTTGGAAATATCTACACTGCTATCTGTATAAACATGGAAATATCTACACCGCTATCTGTATAAACATGGAAATATCTACACCGCTACCTGTATAAACATGGAAATATAAGCACCGCTATCTGTATGAACATGGAAATATCTACACCGCTATCTGTACGAACTTGGAAATATCTACACCGCTATCTGTATGAACATGGAAAAAGCTGCACCGCTATCTGTATGAACATGGAAATATCTACACCACTATCTGTATGAACATGGAAATATCTTCACCGCTAACTGTACGAACATGGAATTATCTTCACCGCCATCTGTATGAACATGGATATGTCTACACAGCCATCTGGATGAACATGGAAATATCTACACCGATATCTGTATGAACATGGAAATACCTACACCGCTATCTGTATGAACATGGAAATATCTACACCACTATCTGGATGAACATGGAAATATCTACACCGCTATCTGTATGAACATGGAAATATCTTCACCGCCATCTGTATGAACATGGATATATCTACACAGCCATCTGGATGAACATGGAAATATCTACACCGCTATCTGTATAAACATGGAAATACCTACACCGCTATCTGTATGACCATGGAAATATCTACACCGCTACCTGTATAAACATGGAAATATCAGCACCGCTATCTGTATGAACATGGAAATAACAGCCCATCTATCTGTATGAACATGGAAATATCTACACCACTATCTGTATGAACATGGAAATATATACACCGCTATCTGTATAAACATGGAAATATCTTCACCGCCATCTGTATGAACATGGATATATCTACACAGCCATCTGGATGAACATGGAAATATCTACACCGCTATCTGTATGAACATGGAAATAGCTACACCGCTATCTGTGTAAACATGCATACATCTTCACCGCTATCTGTATAAACATGGAAATATCCACACTGCTATCTGTATAAACTTGGAAATATCTACACCGCTACCTGTATAAACATGGAAATATTAGCACCGCTATCTGTGTGAACATGGAAATATCTACACAGCCATTTGGATGAACATGGAAATATCTACACCACTATCTGTATGAACATGGAAATATCAACACCGCTACCTGTATGAACATGGAAATATCTTCACCGCCATCTGGATGAACATGGATACATCAACACAGCCATCTGGATGAACAAGGAACTATCTACACCGCTATCAGTATGAACATGGAAATATCTACACCGCTGTCTGTTTGAACATGGAAATATCTACACCGCTATCTGCATGAAAATGGAAATATCTACAGATATATCTGCATATACATGGAAATATCTATAAAGCTATCTCTTTACACATGGAAATAACTACACCACTATCTCTATAAACATGGAAATATCTACACCGCCATCTCTATGAACATGGAAATATCTGCACCGCCATCTGTATGAACATATAAATATCTACACCGCCATCTTTATTAAGATGCAGATATCTACACCGCTATCTGTATAAACTTGGAAAAATCTACACCGCTATCTGTATAAACATGGAAATATCTACACCGCTACCTGTATAAACATGGAAATATAAGCACCGCTATCTGTATGAACATGGAAATATCTACACCGCTATCTGTACGAACTTGGAAATATCTACACCGCTATCTGTATGAACATGGAAATTGCTGCACCGCTATCTGTATGAACATGGAAATATCTACATCAATATCTGTATGAACATGGAAATATCTTCTCCGCTATCTGTATGTACATGGATATATCTACACAGCCATCTGTATGAACATGGATATATCTACACCGCTATCTGTATGAACATGGAAATATCTACACCGCTCTCTGTGTAAACATGCATACATCTTCACCGCTATCTGTATAAAGATGGATATATCTACACAGCCATATGGATGAACATGGAAATATCTACACCGCTATCTGCATGAACATGGAAATAGCTACACCGCTATCTGTATGAACATGGAAATAGCTACACCGCCGTCTGTATGAACTTGGAAATATCTGCACCACCATCTGTATGAACATATAAATATCTACACCGCCATCTGTATTAAGATGGAGATATCTACACCGCTATGTGTATAAACTTGGAAATATCTACACCGCTATCTGTATAAAAATGGAAATATCTACACCACTATCTGTATAAACATGGAAATATCCACACCGCTACCTGTATAAACATGGAAATATCAGCACAGCTTTCTGTATGAACATGGAAATATCTACACAGCTATCTGTACGAACATGGAAATATCTACAGCGCTATCTGCATGAACATGGAAATAGCTACACCGCTATCTGTATGAACATGGAAATATCTACACCAATATCTGTATGAACATGGAAATAGCTACACAGCTATCTGTGTAAACATGCATACTTCTTCACCGCTATCTGTATAAACATGGAAATATCTACACCGCTATCTGTATGAACATGGAAATATCTACACCGCTATCTGTATGAACATGGAAATATCTACACCACTATCTGTTTGAACATGGAAATATCTACACCGCTATCTGCATGAAAATGGAAATATCTACACTGCTATCTGCATATACATTTAAAAATCTACACAGCTATCTCTTTACACATGGAAATAACTACACCGCTATCTGTATGAACATGGAAATATCTTAACCGCCATCTGTATGAACATGGATATATCTACACAGCCATCTGGATGAACATGGAAATATCTACACCGCTATCCGTATGAACATGGAAATAGCTACACCGCTATCTGTATGAACATGGAAATATCTACACCACTATCTGTATGAACGTGGAAATATCTACACCGCTATCTGTTTGAACATGGAAATATCTACACCGCTATCTGCATGAAAATGGAAATATCTTCAGAGCTATCTGCATATACATGGAAATATCTACAAAGCTATCTCTTTACACATGGAAATAACTACACCACTATCTCTATAAACATGGAAATATCTACACCGCCATCTGTATGAACATATAAATAACTAAACCGCCATCTGTATTAAGATGGAGATATCTACACCGCTATCTGTATAAACTTGGAAATATCTACACTGCTATCTGTATAAACATGGAAATATCTACACCGCTATCTGTATAAACATGGAAATATCTACACCGCTACCTGTATAAACATGGAAATATAAGCACCGCTATCTGTATGAACATGGAAATATCTACACCGCTATCTGTACGAACTTGGAAATATCTACACCGCTATCTGTATGAACATGGAAAAAGCTGCACCGCTATCTGTATGAACATGGAAATATCTACACCACTATCTGTATGAACATGGAAATATCTTCACCGCTAACTGTACGAACATGGAATTATCTTCACCGCCATCTGTATGAACATGGATATGTCTACACAGCCATCTGGATGAACATGGAAATATCTACACCGATATCTGTATGAACATGGAAATACCTACACCGCTATCTGTATGAACATGGAAATATCTACACCACTATCTGGATGAACATGGAAATATCTACACCGCTATCTGTATGAACATGGAAATATCTTCACCGCCATCTGTATGAACATGGATATATCTACACAGCCATCTGGATGAACATGGAAATATCTACACCGCTATCTGTATAAACATGGAAATACCTACACCGCTATCTGTATGACCATGGAAATATCTACACCGCTACCTGTATAAACATGGAAATATCAGCACCGCTATCTGTATGAACATGGAAATAACAGCCCATCTATCTGTATGAACATGGAAATATCTACACCACTATCTGTATGAACATGGAAATATATACACCGCTATCTGTATAAACATGGAAATATCTTCACCGCCATCTGTATGAACATGGATATATCTACACAGCCATCTGGATGAACATGGAAATATCTACACCGCTATCTGTATGAACATGGAAATAGCTACACCGCTATCTGTGTAAACATGCATACATCTTCACCGCTATCTGTATAAACATGGAAATATCCACACTGCTATCTGTATACACTTGGAAATATCTACACCGCTACCTGTATAAACATGGAAATATTAGCACCGCTATCTGTGTGAACATGGAAATATCTACACAGCCATTTGGATGAACATGGAAATATCTACACCACTATCTGTATGAACATGGAAATATCAACACCGCTACCTGTATGAACATGGAAATATCTTCACCGCCATCTGGATGAACATGGATACATCAACACAGCCATCTGGATGAACAAGGAACTATCTACACCGCTATCAGTATGAACATGGAAATATCTACACCGCTGTCTGTTTGAACATGGAAATATCTACACCGCTATCTGCATGAAAATGGAAATATCTACAGATATATCTGCATATACATGGAAATATCTATAAAGCTATCTCTTTACACATGGAAATAACTACACCACTATCTCTATAAACATGGAAATATCTACACCGCCATCTCTATGAACATGGAAATATCTGCACCGCCATCTGTATGAACATATAAATATCTACACCGCCATCTTTATTAAGATGCAGATATCTACACCGCTATCTGTATAAACTTGGAAAAATCTACACCGCTATCTGTATAAACATGGAAATATCTACACCGCTACCTGTATAAACATGGAAATATAAGCACCGCTATCTGTATGAACATGGAAATATCTACACCGCTATCTGTACGAACTTGGAAATATCTACACCGCTATCTGTATGAACATGGAAATTGCTGCACCGCTATCTGTATGAACATGGAAATATCTACATCAATATCTGTATGAACATGGAAATATCTTCTCCGCTATCTGTATGTACATGGATATATCTACACAGCCATCTGTATGAACATGGATATATCTACACCGCTATCTGTATGAACATGGAAATATCTACACCGCTCTCTGTGTAAACATGCATACATCTTCACCGCTATCTGTATAAAGATGGATATATCTACACAGCCATATGGATGAACATGGAAATATCTACACCGCTATCTGCATGAACATGGAAATAGCTACACCGCTATCTGTATGAACATGGAAATAGCTACACCGCCGTCTGTATGAACTTGGAAATATCTGCACCACCATCTGTATGAACATATAAATATCTACACCGCCATCTGTATTAAGATGGAGATATCTACACCGCTATGTGTATAAACTTGGAAATATCTACACCGCTATCTGTATAAAAATGGAAATATCTACACCACTATCTGTATAAACATGGAAATATCCACACCGCTACCTGTATAAACATGGAAATATCAGCACAGCTTTCTGTATGAACATGGAAATATCTACACAGCTATCTGTACGAACATGGAAATATCTACAGCGCTATCTGCATGAACATGGAAATAGCTACACCGCTATCTGTATGAACATGGAAATATCTACACCAATATCTGTATGAACATGGAAATAGCTACACAGCTATCTGTGTAAACATGCATACTTCTTCACCGCTATCTGTATAAACATGGAAATATCTACACCGCTATCTGTATGAACATGGAAATATCTACACCGCTATCTGTATGAACATGGAAATATCTACACCACTATCTGTTTGAACATGGAAATATCTACACCGCTATCTGCATGAAAATGGAAATATCTACACTGCTATCTGCATATACATTTAAAAATCTACACAGCTATCTCTTTACACATGGAAATAACTACACCGCTATCTGTATGAACATGGAAATATCTACACCGCCATCTGTATGAACATGGAAATATCTGCACGGCCATCTGTATGAACATATAAATATCTACACCGCCATCTGTATAAAGATGGAGATATCTACACCGCTACCTGTATAAACATGGAAATATCTACACCGCTATCTGTATGAACATGGAAATATCTACACCGCTACCTGTATAAACATGGAAATATCAGCACCGCTATCTGTATGAACATGGAAATATCAGCCCCTCTATCTGTATGAACATGGAAATATCTACACCACTATCTGTATGAACATGGAAATAACTACACTGCTATCTGTATGAGCATGGAAATATCTTCACCGCCATCTCTATGAACATGGATATATCTACACAGCCATCTGGATGAACATGGAAATATCTACACCGCTACCTGTATAAACATGGAAATATCGGCACCGCTATCGGTATGAACATGGAAATATCTACACCGCTATCTGTAGGAACATGGAAATATCTACCCGGCTATCTGTATGAACATGGAAACATCTTCACCGTCATCTGTATGAACATGGATATATCTACACAGCCATCTGTATGAACATGGAAACATCTACACCGCTATCTGTATGAACATGGAAATATCTACACCGCTATCTGTATGAACATGGAAATATCTTCACCGACATCTGTATGAACATGGATATGTCTACACAGCCATCTGGATGAAGATGGAAATATCTACACCGCGATCTGTATGAACATGGAAATATCTACACCGCTATCTGTGTAAACATGCATACATCTTCACCGCTATCTGTATAAACATGGAAATATCTACACCGCTATCTGTATGAACATGGAAATATCTACACCGCTACCTGTATAAACATTTAAATATCAGCACCGCTATCTGTATGAACATGGAAATATCTACTCCGCTATCTCTATGAACAAGGAAATTTCTACACCGCTATCGGTAAGAACATGGAAATAGATACGCTGCTATCTGTATGAACATGGAAATATCTACACCTCTACCTGTATGAACATGGAAATATCTACACCGCTTTCTGTGTAAACATGCATACATCTTCACCGCTATCTGTATAAACATGGAAATATCTACACCGCGATCTGTATGAACATGGAAATAGCTACACCGCTACCTGTATGAACATGGAAATATCAACACCGCTATCTGTATCAACACGGATATATCTACACAGCCATCTGGATGAACATGGAAATATCAACACCGGTATCTGTGTAAACATGCATACATCTTCACCGCTATCTGTATGAACATGGAAATATCTACACCGCTATCTTTATGAACATGGAAATATCTACACCGCTATCTGTATGAACATGGAAATATCTACACCGCTATCTGTTTGAACATGGAAATATCTACACCGCTATCTGCATGAAAATGGAAATATCTACACTGCTATCTGCATATACATGGAAATATCTACACAGCTATCTCTTTACACATGGAAATAACAACACCGCTATCTGTATGAACATGGAAATATCTACTCCGCCATCTGTATGAACATGGAAATATCTGCACCGCCATCTGTAGGAACATATATATATCTACACCGCCATCTGTATTAAGATGGAGATATCTACACCGCTATCTGTATAAACATGGAAATATCTACACCGCTATCTGTATAAACATGGAAATATCTACACCGCTATCTTTATAAACATGGAAATATCTACACCGCTACCTGTATAAACATGGAAATATCTGCACCGCTATCTGTATGAACATGGAAATATCAGCCCCTCTATCTGTATGAACATGGAAATATGTACACCACTATCTGTATGAACATGGAAACATCTACACTGCTATCTGTATGAGCATGAAAAGATGTTCACCGCCATCTGTATGAACATGGATATATCTACACAGCCATCTGGATGAACATGGAAATATCTACACCGCTATCTGTATGAACATGGAAATATCTACACTGCTACCTGTATAAACATGGAAATATCAGCACCGCTATCTGTATGAACATGGAAATATCTACACCGCTACCTGTATAAACATGGAAATATCAGCACCGCTATCTGTATGAACATGGAAATATCTACACAGCCATCTGGATGAACATGGAAATATCTAAACCGCTATCTGTATGAACATGGATATAGCTACACCGCTATCTGTATGAACATGGAAATATCTACACCGCTTTCAGTATGAACATGGAAATATATACACCGATATCTGTATGAACATGGAAATATCTTCACCGCTTTCAGTATGAACATGGAAATATATACACCGATATCTGTATGAACATGGATATATCTACACAGCCATCTGGATGAACATGGAAATATCAGCACCGCTGTCAGTATGAACATGGAAATATCTACACCGCTATCTGTATGAACATGGAAATATCTACACCGCTATCTGTATGAACATGGAAATATCTTCACGGCCATCTGTATGAACATGGATATATCTACACAGACATCTGGATGAACATGGAAATATCTACACCGCTATCTGTATGAACATGGAAATATCTACACCGCTATCTGTGTAAACATGCATACATCTTCACCGCTATCTGTATAAACATGGAAATATCCACACTGCTATCTGTATAAACTTGGAAATATCTACACCGCTACCTGTATAAACATGGAAATATTAGCACCGCTATCTGTGTGAACATGGAAATATCTACACAGCCATCTGGATGAACATGGAAATATCTACACCACTATCTGTATGAACATGGAAATATCAACACCGCTACCTGTATGAACATGGAAATATCTTCACCGCCATCTGGATGAACATGGATATATCAACACAGCCATCTGGATGAACATGGAAATATCTACACCGCTATCAGTATGAACATGGAAATATCTACACCGCTGTCTGTTTGAACATGGAAATATCTACACCGCTATCTGCATGAAAATGGAAATATCTACAGATATATCTGCATATACATGGAAATATCTACAAAGCTATCTCTTTACACATGGAAATAACTACACCACTATCTCTATAAACATGGAAATATCTACACCGCCATCTCTATGAACATGGAAATATCTGCACCGCCATCTGTATGAACATATAAATATCTACACCGCCATCTTTATTAAGATGGAGATATCTACACCGCTATCTGTATAAACTTGGAAAAATCTACAGCGCTATCTGTATAAACATGGAAATATCTACACCGCTACCTGTATAAACATGGAAATATAAGCACCGCTATCTGTATGAACATGGAAATATCTACACCGCTATCTGTACGAACTTGGAAATATCTACACCGCTATCTGTATGAACATGGAAATAGCTGCACCGCTATCTGTATGAACATGGACATATCTACATCAATATCTGTATGAACATGGAAATATCTTCTCCGCTATCTGTATGAACATGGATATATCTACACAGCCATCTGTATGAACATGGATATATCTACACCGCTATCTGTATGAACATGGAAATATCTACAACGCTCTCTGTGTAAACATGCATACATCTTCACCGCTATCTGTATAAAGATGGATATATCTACACAGCCATATGGATGAACATGGAAATATCTACACCGCTATCTGCATGAACATGGAAATAGCTACACCGCTATCTGTATGAACATGGAAATAGCTACACCGCCGTCTGTATGAACTTGGAAATAACTGCACGGCCATCTGTATGAACATATAAATATCTACACCACCATCTGTATTAAGATGGAGATATCTACACCGTTATGTGTATAAACTTGGAAATATCTACACCGCTATCTGTATAAAAATGGAAATATCTACACCACTATCTGTATGAACATGGAAATATCTACACCGCCATCTGTAGGAACATATATATATCTACACCGCCATCTGTATTAAGATGGAGATATCTACACCGCTATCTGTATAAACATGGAAATATCTACACCGCTATCTGTATAAACATGGAAATATCTACACCGCTATCATTATAAACATGGAAATATCTACACCGCTACCTGTATAAACATGGAAATATCTGCACCGCTATCTGTATGAACATGGAAATATCAGCCCCTCTATCTGGATGAACATGGAAATATGTGCACCACTATCTGTATGAACATGGAAACATCTACACTGCTATCTGTATGAGCATGGAAATATGTTCACCGCCATCTGTATGAACATGGATATATCTACACAGCCATCTGGATGAACATGGAAATATCTACACCGCTATCTGTATGAACATGGAAATAGCTACACCGCTATCTGTGTAAACATGCATACATCTTCACCGCTATCTGTATAAACATGGAAATATCCACACTGCTATCTGTATACACTTGGAAATATCTACACCGCTACCTGTATAAACATGGAAATATTAGCACCGCTATCTGTGTGAACATGGAAATATCTACACAGCCATTTGGATGAACATGGAAATATCTACACCACTATCTGTATGAACATGGAAATATCAACACCGCTACCTGTATGAACATGGAAATATCTTCACCGCCATCTGGATGAACATGGATACATCAACACAGCCATCTGGATGAACAAGGAACTATCTACACCGCTATCAGTATGAACATGGAAATATCTACACCGCTGTCTGTTTGAACATGGAAATATCTACACCGCTATCTGCATGAAAATGGAAATATCTACAGATATATCTGCATATACATGGAAATATCTATAAAGCTATCTCTTTACACATGGAAATAACTACACCACTATCTCTATAAACATGGAAATATCTACACCGCCATCTCTATGAACATGGAAATATCTGCACCGCCATCTGTATGAACATATAAATATCTACACCGCCATCTTTATTAAGATGCAGATATCTACACCGCTATCTGTATAAACTTGGAAAAATCTACACCGCTATCTGTATAAACATGGAAATATCTACACCGCTACCTGTATAAACATGGAAATATAAGCACCGCTATCTGTATGAACATGGAAATATCTACACCGCTATCTGTACGAACTTGGAAATATCTACACCGCTATCTGTATGAACATGGAAATTGCTGCACCGCTATCTGTATGAACATGGACATATCTACATCAATATCTGTATGAACATGGAAATATCTTCTCCGCTATCTGTATGTACATGGATATATCTACACAGCCATCTGTATGAACATGGATATATCTACACCGCTATCTGTATGAACATGGAAATATCTACACCGCTCTCTGTGTAAACATGCATACATCTTCACCGCTATCTGTATAAAGATGGATATATCTACACAGCCATATGGATGAACATGGAAATATCTACACCGCTATCTGCATGAACATGGAAATAGCTACACCGCTATCTGTATGAACATGGAAATAGCTACACCGCCGTCTGTATGAACTTGGAAATATCTGCACCACCATCTGTATGAACATATAAATATCTACACCGCCATCTGTATTAAGATGGAGATATCTACACCGCTATGTGTATAAACTTGGAAATATCTACACCGCTATCTGTATAAAAATGGAAATATCTACACCACTATCTGTATAAACATGGAAATATCCACACCGCTACCTGTATAAACATGGAAATATCAGCACAGCTTTCTGTATGAACATGGAAATATCTACACAGCTATCTGTACGAACATGGAAATATCTACAGCGCTATCTGCATGAACATGGAAATAGCTACACCGCTATCTGTATGAACATGGAAATATCTACACCAATATCTGTATGAACATGGAAATAGCTACACAGCTATCTGTGTAAACATGCATACTTCTTCACCGCTATCTGTATAAACATGGAAATATCTACACCGCTATCTGTATGAACATGGAAATATCTACACCGCTATCTGTATGAACATGGAAATATCTACACCACTATCTGTTTGAACATGGAAATATCTACACCGCTATCTGCATGAAAATGGAAATATCTACACTGCTATCTGCATATACATTTAAAAATCTACACAGCTATCTCTTTACACATGGAAATAACTACACCGCTATCTGTATGAACATGGAAATATCTACACCGCCATCTGTATGAACATGGAAATATCTGCACGGCCATCTGTATGAACATATAAATATCTACACCGCCATCTGTATAAAGATGGAGATATCTACACCGCTACCTGTATAAACATGGAAATATCTACACCGCTATCTGTATGAACATGGAAATATCTACACCGCTACCTGTATAAACATGGAAATATCAGCACCGCTATCTGTATGAACATGGAAATATCAGCCCCTCTATCTGTATGAACATGGAAATATCTACACCACTATCTGTATGAACATGGAAATAACTACACTGCTATCTGTATGAGCATGGAAATATCTTCACCGCCATCTCTATGAACATGGATATATCTACACAGCCATCTGGATGAACATGGAAATATCTACACCGCTACCTGTATAAACATGGAAATATCGGCACCGCTATCGGTATGAACATGGAAATATCTACACCGCTATCTGTAGGAACATGGAAATATCTACCCGGCTATCTGTATGAACATGGAAACATCTTCACCGTCATCTGTATGAACATGGATATATCTACACAGCCATCTGTATGAACATGGAAACATCTACACCGCTATCTGTATGAACATGGAAATATCTACACCGCTATCTGTATGAACATGGAAATATCTTCACCGACATCTGTATGAACATGGATATGTCTACACAGCCATCTGGATGAAGATGGAAATATCTACACCGCGATCTGTATGAACATGGAAATATCTACACCGCTATCTGTGTAAACATGCATACATCTTCACCGCTATCTGTATAAACATGGAAATATCTACACCGCTATCTGTATGAACATGGAAATATCTACACCGCTACCTGTATAAACATTTAAATATCAGCACCGCTATCTGTATGAACATGGAAATATCTACTCCGCTATCTCTATGAACAAGGAAATTTCTACACCGCTATCGGTAAGAACATGGAAATAGATACGCTGCTATCTGTATGAACATGGAAATATCTACACCTCTACCTGTATGAACATGGAAATATCTACACCGCTTTCTGTGTAAACATGCATACATCTTCACCGCTATCTGTATAAACATGGAAATATCTACACCGCGATCTGTATGAACATGGAAATAGCTACACCGCTACCTGTATGAACATGGAAATATCAACACCGCTATCTGTATCAACACGGATATATCTACACAGCCATCTGGATGAACATGGAAATATCAACACCGGTATCTGTGTAAACATGCATACATCTTCACCGCTATCTGTATGAACATGGAAATATCTACACCGCTATCTTTATGAACATGGAAATATCTACACCGCTATCTGTATGAACATGGAAATATCTACACCGCTATCTGTTTGAACATGGAAATATCTACACCGCTATCTGCATGAAAATGGAAATATCTACACTGCTATCTGCATATACATGGAAATATCTACACAGCTATCTCTTTACACATGGAAATAACAACACCGCTATCTGTATGAACATGGAAATATCTACTCCGCCATCTGTATGAACATGGAAATATCTGCACCGCCATCTGTAGGAACATATATATATCTACACCGCCATCTGTATTAAGATGGAGATATCTACACCGCTATCTGTATAAACATGGAAATATCTACACCGCTATCTGTATAAACATGGAAATATCTACACCGCTATCTTTATAAACATGGAAATATCTACACCGCTACCTGTATAAACATGGAAATATCTGCACCGCTATCTGTATGAACATGGAAATATCAGCCCCTCTATCTGTATGAACATGGAAATATGTACACCACTATCTGTATGAACATGGAAACATCTACACTGCTATCTGTATGAGCATGAAAAGATGTTCACCGCCATCTGTATGAACATGGATATATCTACACAGCCATCTGGATGAACATGGAAATATCTACACCGCTATCTGTATGAACATGGAAATATCTACACTGCTACCTGTATAAACATGGAAATATCAGCACCGCTATCTGTATGAACATGGAAATATCTACACCGCTACCTGTATAAACATGGAAATATCAGCACCGCTATCTGTATGAACATGGAAATATCTACACAGCCATCTGGATGAACATGGAAATATCTAAACCGCTATCTGTATGAACATGGATATAGCTACACCGCTATCTGTATGAACATGGAAATATCTACACCGCTTTCAGTATGAACATGGAAATATATACACCGATATCTGTATGAACATGGAAATATCTTCACCGCTTTCAGTATGAACATGGAAATATATACACCGATATCTGTATGAACATGGATATATCTACACAGCCATCTGGATGAACATGGAAATATCAGCACCGCTGTCAGTATGAACATGGAAATATCTACACCGCTATCTGTATGAACATGGAAATATCTACACCGCTATCTGTATGAACATGGAAATATCTTCACGGCCATCTGTATGAACATGGATATATCTACACAGACATCTGGATGAACATGGAAATATCTACACCGCTATCTGTATGAACATGGAAATATCTACACCGCTATCTGTGTAAACATGCATACATCTTCACCGCTATCTGTATAAACATGGAAATATCCACACTGCTATCTGTATAAACTTGGAAATATCTACACCGCTACCTGTATAAACATGGAAATATTAGCACCGCTATCTGTGTGAACATGGAAATATCTACACAGCCATCTGGATGAACATGGAAATATCTACACCACTATCTGTATGAACATGGAAATATCAACACCGCTACCTGTATGAACATGGAAATATCTTCACCGCCATCTGGATGAACATGGATATATCAACACAGCCATCTGGATGAACATGGAAATATCTACACCGCTATCAGTATGAACATGGAAATATCTACACCGCTGTCTGTTTGAACATGGAAATATCTACACCGCTATCTGCATGAAAATGGAAATATCTACAGATATATCTGCATATACATGGAAATATCTACAAAGCTATCTCTTTACACATGGAAATAACTACACCACTATCTCTATAAACATGGAAATATCTACACCGCCATCTCTATGAACATGGAAATATCTGCACCGCCATCTGTATGAACATATAAATATCTACACCGCCATCTTTATTAAGATGGAGATATCTACACCGCTATCTGTATAAACTTGGAAAAATCTACAGCGCTATCTGTATAAACATGGAAATATCTACACCGCTACCTGTATAAACATGGAAATATAAGCACCGCTATCTGTATGAACATGGAAATATCTACACCGCTATCTGTACGAACTTGGAAATATCTACACCGCTATCTGTATGAACATGGAAATAGCTGCACCGCTATCTGTATGAACATGGACATATCTACATCAATATCTGTATGAACATGGAAATATCTTCTCCGCTATCTGTATGAACATGGATATATCTACACAGCCATCTGTATGAACATGGATATATCTACACCGCTATCTGTATGAACATGGAAATATCTACAACGCTCTCTGTGTAAACATGCATACATCTTCACCGCTATCTGTATAAAGATGGATATATCTACACAGCCATATGGATGAACATGGAAATATCTACACCGCTATCTGCATGAACATGGAAATAGCTACACCGCTATCTGTATGAACATGGAAATAGCTACACCGCCGTCTGTATGAACTTGGAAATAACTGCACGGCCATCTGTATGAACATATAAATATCTACACCACCATCTGTATTAAGATGGAGATATCTACACCGTTATGTGTATAAACTTGGAAATATCTACACCGCTATCTGTATAAAAATGGAAATATCTACACCACTATCTGTATGAACATGGAAATATCTACACCGCCATCTGTAGGAACATATATATATCTACACCGCCATCTGTATTAAGATGGAGATATCTACACCGCTATCTGTATAAACATGGAAATATCTACACCGCTATCTGTATAAACATGGAAATATCTACACCGCTATCATTATAAACATGGAAATATCTACACCGCTACCTGTATAAACATGGAAATATCTGCACCGCTATCTGTATGAACATGGAAATATCAGCCCCTCTATCTGGATGAACATGGAAATATGTGCACCACTATCTGTATGAACATGGAAACATCTACACTGCTATCTGTATGAGCATGGAAATATGTTCACCGCCATCTGTATGAACATGGATATATCTACACAGCCATCTGGATGAACATGGAAATATCTACACCGCTATCTGTATGAACATGGAAATATCTTCACTGCCATCTGTATGAACATGGATAAATCTACACAGCCATATGGATAAACATGGAAATATCTACACCGCTATCTGCATGAACATGGAAATAGCTACACCGCTATCTATATGAACATGGAAATAGCTACACCGCCATCTGTATGAACATGGAAATATCTGCACCGCCATCTGTATGAACATAAAAATATCTACACCGCCATCTGTATTAAGATGGAGATATCTACACTGCTATCTGTATAAACTTGGAAATATCTACACCGCTATCATATAAAAATGGAAATATCTACACCGCTATCTGTATAAAGATGGAAAAATCCACACCACTACCTGTATAAACATGGAAATATCAGCACCGCTATCTGTATGAACATGGAAATATCTACACCGCTATCTGTACGAACATGGACATATCTACACCGCTATCTGTATGAACATGGAAATAGCTACACCGCTATCTGTATGAACATGGAAATATCTTCACCGCCATCTGTATTAACATGGATATGTCTACACAGCCATCTGGATGAACATGGAAATATCTACACCGCGATCTGTATGAACATGGAAATATCTACACCGCTATCTGTGTAAACATGCATACATCTTCACCGCTATCTGTATAAACATGGAAATATCTAAACCGCTATCTGTATGAACATGGAAATATCTACACCGCTATCTGTTTGAACATGGAAATATCTAAACCGCTATCTGCATGAAAATAGATATATCTACACAGCTATCTGCATATACATGGAAATATCTACAAAGCTATCTCTATACACATGGAAATAACTACACCGCTATCTCTATAAACATGGAAATATCTACACCGCCATCTGTATGAACATGGAAATAACTGCACCGCCATCTGTATGAACATATAAATATCTACACCGCCATCTGTATTAAGATGGAGATATCTTCACCGCTATCTGTATAAACTTGGAAATATCAGCACCGCTATCTGTATGAACATGGAAATATATAAACCGCTATCTCCATGAACATGGAAATATCTACACCGCTATCTGTATGAAGATGGTAATAGCTACACCGCTGTCTGTATAAGCATGGAAATATCTACACCACTATCTGTATGAACATGGAAATATCTACACAGCTATCTGTATGAACATGGATATATCTACACAGCCATCTGTATGAACATGGAAATATCTACACGGCTATCTGTATGAACATGGAAATATCTACACCGCTATCTGTATGAACATGGATATATCTAAACCGCTATCTGTTTGAACATGGAAATATCTACACTGCTATCTGCATATACATGGAAATATCTACACAGCTATCTCTTTACACATGGAAATAACTACACCGCTATCTGTATGAACATGGAAATATCTACACAGCCATCTGTACGAACATGGAAACATCTGCACCGCCATCTGTATGAACATATAAATATTTACACCGCCATCTGTATTAAGAAGGAGATATCTACACCGCTATCTGTATAAACATGGAAATATCTACACCGCTATCTGTATAAACATGGAAATATCTACACCGCTATCTGTATAAACATGGAAATATCTACACCGCTACCTGTATAAACATGGAAATATCAGCACCGCTATCAGTATGAACATGGAAATATCTACACCGCTATCTGTATGAACATGGAAATATCTACACCGCTATCTGTATGAACATGGAAATATCTTCGCCATCTGTATGAACATGGATATATCTACACAGCCATCTATATGAACATGGAAATATCTACACCGCTATCTGTATGAACATGGAAATATCTTCACTGCCATCTGTATGAACATGGATATGTCTACACAGCCATCTGGATGAACATGGAAATAGCTGCACCGCTATCTGTATGAGCATGGAAATATCTACACCACTATCTGTATGAACATGGAAAAATCTACACAGCTATCTGTATGAACATGTAAATATCTACACCGCTATCTGTATGAACATGGAAATATCTACACCGCTATCTGTTTGAACATGGAAATATCTACACCGCTATCTGCATGAAAATGGAAATACCCACTCTGCTATCTGCATATACATGGAAATATCTACACAGCTATCTCTTTACACATGGAATTAACTACACCGCTATCTGTATGAACATAGAAATATCTACACCGCCATCTGTATGAACATGGAAATATCTGCACCGCCATCTTTATGAACATATAAATATCTACACCGCCATCAGTATAAAGATTTAGATATCTACACCGCTATCTGTATAAACATGGAAATATCTACACCGCTACCTGTATAAACATGGAAATATCAGCACCGCTATCTGTATGAACATGGAAATATCTACACTGCTATCTGTATGAACATGGAAATATCTACACCGCTATCTGTATGAACATGGAAATATCTACACCGCTATCTGTATGAACATGGAAATATCTACACCGCTATCTGTTTGAACATGGAAATATCTACACCGCTGTCTGCATGAAAATGGAAATATCTATACAGCTATCTGCATATATATGGAAATATCTACGCAGCTATCACTTTACACATGGAAATAACTACACCGCTATCTCTATAAACATGGAAATATCTACACCGCCATCTGTATGAACATGGAAATATCTGCACCGCCAACTGTATGAACATATAAATATCTACACCGCCATCTGTATTAAGAAGGAGATATCTACACCGCTATCTGTATAAACATGGAAATATCTCCACAGCTATCTGTATAAACATGGAAATATCTCCACCGCTATCTGTATAAACATGGAAATATCTACACCGCTATCTGTATGAACATGGAAATATCTACACCGCTATCTGTTTGAACATGGAAATATCTACACCGCTATCTGCATGAAAATGGAAATATCTAAAACTGCTATCTGCATATACATGGAAATATCTACACAGCTATCTCTTTACACATGGAAATAACAACACCGCTATCTGTATGAACATGGAAATATCTACTCCGCCATCTGTATGAACATGGAAATATCTGCACCGCCATCTGTAGGAACATATAAATATTTACGCCGCCATCTGTATTAAGATGGAGATATCTACACCGCTATCTGTATAAACATGGAAATATCTACACCGCTATCTGTATAAACATGGAAATAACTACACCGCTATCTGTTTGAACATGGAAATATCTACACCAGTATCTGTATGAACATGGAAATATCTACACCGCTATCTGTATGAACATGGATATATCTACACAGCCCTCTGGATGAACATGGAAATATCCACACCGCTATCTGTGTAAACATGCATACATCTTCACCGCTATCTGTATAAACATGTAAATATCTACACCGCTATCTTTATGAACATGGAAATATCTACACTGCTATCTGTATGAGCTTGGAAATATGTTCACCGCCATCTGTATGAACATGGATATATCTACACAGCCATCTGGATGAACATGGAAATATCTACACCGCTATCTGTATGAACATGGAAATATATTCACTGCCATCTGTATGAACATGGATAAATCTACACAGCCATATGGATAAACATGGAAATATCTACACCGCTATCTGCATGAACATGGAAATAGCTACACCGCTATCTATATGAACATGGAAATAGCTACACCGCCATCTGTATGAACATGGAAATATCTGCACCGCCAGCTGTATGAACATAAAAATATCTACACCTCCATCTGTATTAAGATGGAGATATCTAAACCGCTATCTGTATAAACTTGGAAATATCTACACCGCTATCATATAAAAATGGAAATATCTACACCGCTATCTGTATAAACATGGAAATATCCAGACCACTACCTGTATAAACATGGAAATATCAGCACCGCTATCTGTAAGAACATGGAAATATCTACACCGCTATCTGTATGAACATGGACATATCTACACCGCTATCTGTATGAACATGGAAATATCTTCACCGCCATCTGTATTAACATGGATATGTCTACACAGCCATCTGGATGAACATGGAAATATCTACACCGCGATCTGTATGAACATGGAAATATCTAAACCGCTATCTGTGTAAACATGCATACATCTTCACCGCTATCTGTATAAACATGGAAATATCTACACCGCTTTCTGTATGAAAATGGAAATATCTACACCGCTATCTGTTTGAACATGGAAATATCTAAACCGCTATCTGCATGAAAATAGATATATCTACACAGCTATCTGCAAATACATGGAAATATCTACAAAGCTATCTCTATACACATGGAAATAACTACAAAGCTATCTCTATAAACATGGAAATATCTACACCGCCATCTGTATGAACATGGAAATAACTGCACCGCCATCTGTATGAACATATAAATATCTACACCGCCATCTGTATTAAGATGGAGATATCTTCACCGCTATCTGTATAGACTTGGAAATATCAGCACCGCTATCTGTATGAACATGGAAATATGTATACCGCTATCTCCATGAACATGGAAATATCTACACCGATATCTTTATGAACATGGAAATAGCTACACCGCTATCTGTATGAGCATGGAAATATCTACACCACTATCTGTATGAACATGGAAATATCTACACAGCTATCTGTATGAACATGGATATATCTACACAGCCCTCTGGATGAACATAGAAATATCTACACCGCTATATGTATGAACCTGGAAATATCTACACCGCTATCTGTGTAAACATGCATACATCTTCACCGCTATCTGTATAAACATGGAAATATCTACACCGCTATCTGTATGAACATGGAAATATCTACACCGCTATCTGTATGAACATGGAAATATCTACACCGCTATCTGTATGAACATGGATATATCTACACAGTCATCTGGATGAACATGGGAATATCAACACCGCCATCTGTGAAAACATGCATGCATCTTCACTGCTATCTGTACGAACATGGAAATATCTACACCGCTATCTGTATGAACATGGAAATATCTACACCGCTATCTGTATGAACATGGATATATCTAAACCGCTATCTGTTTGAACATGCAAATATCTACACCGCTATCTGCATGAAAATGGAAATATCTACACTGCTATCTGCATATACATGGAAATATCTACACAGCTATCTCTTTACCCACGGAAATAACTAGACCGCTATCTGTATGAACATGGAAATATCTACACCGCCATCTGTACGAACATGGAAACATCTGCACCGCCATCTGTATGAACATATAAATATTTACACCGCCATCTGTATTAAGAAGGATATATCTACACCGCTATCTGTATAAACATGGAAATATCTACACCGCTATCTGTATAAACATGGAAATATCTACACCGCTATCTGTATAAACATGGAAATATCTACACCGCCACCTGTATAAACATGGAAATATCAGCACCGCTATCAGTATGAACATGGAAATATCTACACCGCTATCTGTATGAACATGGAAATATCTACACCGCTATCTGTATGAACATGGAAATATCTTCGCCATCTGTATGAACATGGATATATCTACAGAGCCATCTATATGAACATGGAAATATCTACACCGCTATCTGTATGAACATGTAAATATCTTCACCGCCATCTGTATGAACATGGATATGTCTACACAGCCATCTGGATGAACATGGAAATAGCTACACCGCTATCTGTATGAGCATGGAAATATCTACACCACTATCTGTATGAACATGGAAAAATCTACACAGCTATCTGTATGAACATGGATATGTCTACACAGCCATCTGGATGAACATGGAAATAGCTACACCGCTATCTGTATGAGCATGGAAATATCTACACCACTATCTGTATGAACATGGAAAAATCTACACCGCTATCTGTATGAACATGGAAATATCTACACCACTATCTGTTTGAACATGGAAATATCTACACCGCTATCTGCATGAAAATGGAAATATCTACACTGCTATCTGCATATACATTTAAAAATCTACACAGCTATCTCTTTACACATGGAAATAACTACACCGCTATCTGTATGAACATGGAAATATCTACACCGCCATCTGTATGAACATGGAAATATCTGCACGGCCATCTGTATGAACATATAAATATCTACACCGCCATCTGTATAAAGATGGAGATATCTACACCGCTACCTGTATAAACATGGAAATATCTACACCGCTATCTGTATGAACATGGAAATATCTACACCGCTACCTGTATAAACATGGAAATATCAGCACCGCTATCTGTATGAACATGGAAATATCAGCCCCTCTATCTGTATGAACATGGAAATATCTACACCACTATCTGTATGAACATGGAAATAACTACACTGCTATCTGTATGAGCATGGAAATATCTTCACCGCCATCTCTATGAACATGGATATATCTACACAGCCATCTGGATGAACATGGAAATATCTACACCGCTACCTGTATAAACATGGAAATATCGGCACCGCTATCGGTATGAACATGGAAATATCTACACCGCTATCTGTAGGAACATGGAAATATCTACCCGGCTATCTGTATGAACATGGAAACATCTTCACCGTCATCTGTATGAACATGGATATATCTACACAGCCATCTGTATGAACATGGAAACATCTACACCGCTATCTGTATGAACATGGAAATATCTACACCGCTATCTGTATGAACATGGAAATATCTTCACTGACATCTGTATGAACATGGATATGTCTACACAGCCATCTGGATGAAGATGGAAATATCTACACCGCGATCTGTATGAACATGGAAATATCTACACCGCTATCTGTGTAAACATGCATACATCTTCACCGCTATCTGTATAAACATGGAAATATCTACACCGCTATCTGTATGAACATGGAAATATCTACACCGCTACCTGTATAAACATTTAAATATCAGCACCGCTATCTGTATGAACATGGAAATATCTACTCCGCTATCTCTATGAACAAGGAAATTTCTACACCGCTATCGGTAAGAACATGGAAATAGATACGCTGCTATCTGTATGAACATGGAAATATCTACACCTCTACCTGTATGAACATGGAAATATCTACACCGCTTTCTGTGTAAACATGCATACATCTTCACCGCTATCTGTATAAACATGGAAATATCTACACCGCGATCTGTATGAACATGGAAATAGCTACACCGCTACCTGTATGAACATGGAAATATCAACACCGCTATCTGTATCAACACGGATATATCTACACAGCCATCTGGATGAACATGGAAATATCTACACCGCTATCTGTGTAAACATGGAAATATCTACACCGCTATCTGTATGAACATGGAAATATCTACACCGCTATCTGTTTGAACATGGAAATATCTACACCGCTATCTGCATGAAAATGGAAATATCTACACTGCTATCTGCATATACATGGAAATATCTACACAGCTATCTCTTTACACATGGAAATAACAACACCGCTATCTGTATGAACATGGAAATATCTACTCCGCCATCTGTATGAACATGGAAATATCTGCACCGCCATCTGTAGGAACATATATATATCTACACCGCCATCTGTATTAAGATGGAGATATCTACACCGCTATCTGTATAAACATGGAAATATCTACACCGCTATCTGTATAAACATGGAAATATCTACACCGCTATCTTTATAAACATGGAAATATCTACACCGCTACCTGTATAAACATGGAAATATCTGCACCGCTATCTGTATGAACATGGAAATATCAGCCCCTCTATCTGTATGAACATGGAAATATGTACACCACTATCTGTATGAACATGGAAACATCTACACTGCTATCTGTATGAGCATGAAAATATGTTCACCGCCATCTGTATGAACATGGATATATCTACACAGCCATCTGGATGAACATGGAAATATCTACACCGCTATCTGTATGAACATGGAAATATCTACACTGCTACCTGTATAAACATGGAAATATCAGCACCGCTATCTGTATGAACATGGAAATATCTACACCGCTACCTGTATAAACATGGAAATATCAGCACCGCTATCTGTATGAACATGGAAATATCTACACAGCCATCTGGATGAACATGGAAATATCTAAACCGCTATCTGTATGAACATGGATATAGCTACACCGCTATCTGTATGAACATGGAAATATCTACACCGCTTTCAGTATGAACATGGAAATATATACACCGATATCTGTATGAACATGGAAATATCTTCACCGCTTTCAGTATGAACATGGAAATATATACACCGATATCTGTATGAACATGGATATATCTACACAGCCATCTGGATGAACATGGAAATATCAGCACCGCTGTCAGTATGAACATGGAAATATCTACACCGCTATCTGTATGAACATGGAAATATCTACACCGCTATCTGTATGAACATGGAAATATCTTCACGGCCATCTGTATGAACATGGATATATCTACACAGACATCTGGATGAACATGGAAATATCTACACCGCTATCTGTATGAACATGGAAATATCTACACCGCTATCTGTGTAAACATGCATACATCTTCACCGCTATCTGTATAAACATGGAAATATCCACACTGCTATCTGTATAAACTTGGAAATATCTACACCGCTACCTGTATAAACATGGAAATATTAGCACCGCTATCTGTGTGAACATGGAAATATCTACACAGCCATCTGGATGAACATGGAAATATCTACACCACTATCTGTATGAACATGGAAATATCAACACCGCTACCTGTATGAACATGGAAATATCTTCACCGCCATCTGGATGAACATGGATATATCAACACAGCCATCTGGATGAACATGGAAATATCTACACCGCTATCAGTATGAACATGGAAATATCTACACCGCTGTCTGTTTGAACATGGAAATATCTACACCGCTATCTGCATGAAAATGGAAATATCTACAGATATATCTGCATATACATGGAAATATCTACAAAGCTATCTCTTTACACATGGAAATAACTACACCACTATCTCTATAAACATGGAAATATCTACACCGCCATCTCTATGAACATGGAAATATCTGCACCGCCATCTGTATGAACATATAAATATCTACACCGCCATCTTTATTAAGATGGAGATATCTACACCGCTATCTGTATAAACTTGGAAAAATCTACAGCGCTATCTGTATAAACATGGAAATATCTACACCGCTACCTGTATAAACATGGAAATATAAGCACCGCTATCTGTATGAACATGGAAATATCTACACCGCTATCTGTACGAACTTGGAAATATCTACACCGCTATCTGTATGAACATGGAAATAGCTGCACCGCTATCTGTATGAACATGGACATATCTACATCAATATCTGTATGAACATGGAAATATCTTCTCCGCTATCTGTATGAACATGGATATATCTACACAGCCATCTGTATGAACATGGATATATCTACACCGCTATCTGTATGAACATGGAAATATCTACAACGCTCTCTGTGTAAACATGCATACATCTTCACCGCTATCTGTATAAAGATGGATATATCTACACAGCCATATGGATGAACATGGAAATATCTACACCGCTATCTGCATGAACATGGAAATAGCTACACCGCTATCTGTATGAACATGGAAATAGCTACACCGCCGTCTGTATGAACTTGGAAATAACTGCACGGCCATCTGTATGAACATATAAATATCTACACCACCATCTGTATTAAGATGGAGATATCTACACCGTTATGTGTATAAACTTGGAAATATCTACACCGCTATCTGTATAAAAATGGAAATATCTACACCACTATCTGTATGAACATGGAAATATCTACACCGCCATCTGTAGGAACATATATATATCTACACCGCCATCTGTATTAAGATGGAGATATCTACACCGCTATCTGTATAAACATGGAAATATCTACACCGCTATCTGTATAAACATGGAAATATCTACACCGCTATCATTATAAACATGGAAATATCTACACCGCTACCTGTATAAACATGGAAATATCTGCACCGCTATCTGTATGAACATGGAAATATCAGCCCCTCTATCTGTATGAACATGGAAATATGTGCACCACTATCTGTATGAACATGGAAACATCTACACTGCTATCTGTATGAGCATGGAAATATGTTCACCGCCATCTGTATGAACATGGATATATCTACACAGCCATCTGGATGAACATGGAAATATCTACACCGCTATCTGTATGAACATGGAAATATCTTCACTGCCATCTGTATGAACATGGATAAATCTACACAGCCATATGGATAAACATGGAAATATCTACACCGCTATCTGCATGAACATGGAAATAGCTACACCGCTATCTATATGAACATGGAAATAGCTACACCGCCATCTGTATGAACATGGAAATATCTGCACCGCCATCTGTATGAACATAAAAATATCTACACCGCCATCTGTATTAAGATGGAGATATCTACACTGCTATCTGTATAAACTTGGAAATATCTACACCGCTATCATATAAAAATGGAAATATCTACACCGCTATCTGTATAAAGATGGAAAAATCCACACCACTACCTGTATAAACATGGAAATATCAGCACCGCTATCTGTATGAACATGGAAATATCTACACCGCTATCTGTACGAACATGGACATATCTACACCGCTATCTGTATGAACATGGAAATAGCTACACCGCTATCTGTATGAACATGGAAATATCTTCACCGCCATCTGTATTAACATGGATATGTCTACACAGCCATCTGGATGAACATGGAAATATCTACACCGCGATCTGTATGAACATGGAAATATCTACACCGCTATCTGTGTAAACATGCATACATCTTCACCGCTATCTGTATAAACATGGAAATATCTAAACCGCTATCTGTATGAACATGGAAATATCTACACCGCTATCTGTTTGAACATGGAAATATCTAAACCGCTATCTGCATGAAAATAGATATATCTACACAGCTATCTGCATATACATGGAAATATCTACAAAGCTATCTCTATACACATGGAAATAACTACACCGCTATCTCTATAAACATGGAAATATCTACACCGCCATCTGTATGAACATGGAAATAACTGCACCGCCATCTGTATGAACATATAAATATCTACACCGCCATCTGTATTAAGATGGAGATATCTTCACCGCTATCTGTATAAACTTGGAAATATCAGCACCGCTATCTGTATGAACATGGAAATATATAAACCGCTATCTCCATGAACATGGAAATATCTACACCGCTATCTGTATGAAGATGGTAATAGCTACACCGCTGTCTGTATAAGCATGGAAATATCTACACCACTATCTGTATGAACATGGAAATATCTACACAGCTATCTGTATGAACATGGATATATCTACACAGCCATCTGTATGAACATGGAAATATCTACACGGCTATCTGTATGAACATGGAAATATCTACACCGCTATCTGTATGAACATGGATATATCTAAACCGCTATCTGTTTGAACATGGAAATATCTACACTGCTATCTGCATATACATGGAAATATCTACACAGCTATCTCTTTACACATGGAAATAACTACACCGCTATCTGTATGAACATGGAAATATCTACACAGCCATCTGTACGAACATGGAAACATCTGCACCGCCATCTGTATGAACATATAAATATTTACACCGCCATCTGTATTAAGAAGGAGATATCTACACCGCTATCTGTATAAACATGGAAATATCTACACCGCTATCTGTATAAACATGGAAATATCTACACCGCTATCTGTATAAACATGGAAATATCTACACCGCTACCTGTATAAACATGGAAATATCAGCACCGCTATCAGTATGAACATGGAAATATCTACACCGCTATCTGTATGAACATGGAAATATCTACACCGCTATCTGTATGAACATGGAAATATCTTCGCCATCTGTATGAACATGGATATATCTACACAGCCATCTATATGAACATGGAAATATCTACACCGCTATCTGTATGAACATGGAAATATCTTCACTGCCATCTGTATGAACATGGATATGTCTACACAGCCATCTGGATGAACATGGAAATAGCTGCACCGCTATCTGTATGAGCATGGAAATATCTACACCACTATCTGTATGAACATGGAAAAATCTACACAGCTATCTGTATGAACATGTAAATATCTACACCGCTATCTGTATGAACATGGAAATATCTACACCGCTATCTGTTTGAACATGGAAATATCTACACCGCTATCTGCATGAAAATGGAAATACCCACTCTGCTATCTGCATATACATGGAAATATCTACACAGCTATCTCTTTACACATGGAATTAACTACACCGCTATCTGTATGAACATAGAAATATCTACACCGCCATCTGTATGAACATGGAAATATCTGCACCGCCATCTTTATGAACATATAAATATCTACACCGCCATCAGTATAAAGATTTAGATATCTACACCGCTATCTGTATAAACATGGAAATATCTACACCGCTACCTGTATAAACATGGAAATATCAGCACCGCTATCTGTATGAACATGGAAATATCTACACTGCTATCTGTATGAACATGGAAATATCTACACCGCTATCTGTATGAACATGGAAATATCTACACCGCTATCTGTATGAACATGGAAATATCTACACCGCTATCTGTTTGAACATGGAAATATCTACACCGCTGTCTGCATGAAAATGGAAATATCTATACAGCTATCTGCATATATATGGAAATATCTACGCAGCTATCACTTTACACATGGAAATAACTACACCGCTATCTCTATAAACATGGAAATATCTACACCGCCATCTGTATGAACATGGAAATATCTGCACCGCCAACTGTATGAACATATAAATATCTACACCGCCATCTGTATTAAGAAGGAGATATCTACACCGCTATCTGTATAAACATGGAAATATCTCCACAGCTATCTGTATAAACATGGAAATATCTCCACCGCTATCTGTATAAACATGGAAATATCTACACCGCTATCTGTATGAACATGGAAATATCTACACCGCTATCTGTTTGAACATGGAAATATCTACACCGCTATCTGCATGAAAATGGAAATATCTAAAACTGCTATCTGCATATACATGGAAATATCTACACAGCTATCTCTTTACACATGGAAATAACAACACCGCTATCTGTATGAACATGGAAATATCTACTCCGCCATCTGTATGAACATGGAAATATCTGCACCGCCATCTGTAGGAACATATAAATATTTACGCCGCCATCTGTATTAAGATGGAGATATCTACACCGCTATCTGTATAAACATGGAAATATCTACACCGCTATCTGTATAAACATGGAAATAACTACACCGCTATCTGTTTGAACATGGAAATATCTACACCAGTATCTGTATGAACATGGAAATATCTACACCGCTATCTGTATGAACATGGATATATCTACACAGCCCTCTGGATGAACATGGAAATATCCACACCGCTATCTGTGTAAACATGCATACATCTTCACCGCTATCTGTATAAACATGTAAATATCTACACCGCTATCTTTATGAACATGGAAATATCTACACTGCTATCTGTATGAGCTTGGAAATATGTTCACCGCCATCTGTATGAACATGGATATATCTACACAGCCATCTGGATGAACATGGAAATATCTACACCGCTATCTGTATGAACATGGAAATATATTCACTGCCATCTGTATGAACATGGATAAATCTACACAGCCATATGGATAAACATGGAAATATCTACACCGCTATCTGCATGAACATGGAAATAGCTACACCGCTATCTATATGAACATGGAAATAGCTACACCGCCATCTGTATGAACATGGAAATATCTGCACCGCCAGCTGTATGAACATAAAAATATCTACACCTCCATCTGTATTAAGATGGAGATATCTAAACCGCTATCTGTATAAACTTGGAAATATCTACACCGCTATCATATAAAAATGGAAATATCTACACCGCTATCTGTATAAACATGGAAATATCCAGACCACTACCTGTATAAACATGGAAATATCAGCACCGCTATCTGTAAGAACATGGAAATATCTACACCGCTATCTGTATGAACATGGACATATCTACACCGCTATCTGTATGAACATGGAAATATCTTCACCGCCATCTGTATTAACATGGATATGTCTACACAGCCATCTGGATGAACATGGAAATATCTACACCGCGATCTGTATGAACATGGAAATATCTAAACCGCTATCTGTGTAAACATGCATACATCTTCACCGCTATCTGTATAAACATGGAAATATCTACACCGCTTTCTGTATGAAAATGGAAATATCTACACCGCTATCTGTTTGAACATGGAAATATCTAAACCGCTATCTGCATGAAAATAGATATATCTACACAGCTATCTGCAAATACATGGAAATATCTACAAAGCTATCTCTATACACATGGAAATAACTACAAAGCTATCTCTATAAACATGGAAATATCTACACCGCCATCTGTATGAACATGGAAATAACTGCACCGCCATCTGTATGAACATATAAATATCTACACCGCCATCTGTATTAAGATGGAGATATCTTCACCGCTATCTGTATAGACTTGGAAATATCAGCACCGCTATCTGTATGAACATGGAAATATGTATACCGCTATCTCCATGAACATGGAAATATCTACACCGATATCTTTATGAACATGGAAATAGCTACACCGCTATCTGTATGAGCATGGAAATATCTACACCACTATCTGTATGAACATGGAAATATCTACACAGCTATCTGTATGAACATGGATATATCTACACAGCCCTCTGGATGAACATAGAAATATCTACACCGCTATATGTATGAACCTGGAAATATCTACACCGCTATCTGTGTAAACATGCATACATCTTCACCGCTATCTGTATAAACATGGAAATATCTACACCGCTATCTGTATGAACATGGAAATATCTACACCGCTATCTGTATGAACATGGAAATATCTACACCGCTATCTGTATGAACATGGATATATCTACACAGTCATCTGGATGAACATGGGAATATCAACACCGCCATCTGTGAAAACATGCATGCATCTTCACTGCTATCTGTACGAACATGGAAATATCTACACCGCTATCTGTATGAACATGGAAATATCTACACCGCTATCTGTATGAACATGGATATATCTAAACCGCTATCTGTTTGAACATGCAAATATCTACACCGCTATCTGCATGAAAATGGAAATATCTACACTGCTATCTGCATATACATGGAAATATCTACACAGCTATCTCTTTACCCATGGAAATAACTAGACCGCTATCTGTATGAACATGGAAATATCTACACCGCCATCTGTACGAACATGGAAACATCTGCACCGCCATCTGTATGAACATATAAATATTTACACCGCCATCTGTATTAAGAAGGATATATCTACACCGCTATCTGTATAAACATGGAAATATCTACACCGCTATCTGTATAAACATGGAAATATCTACACCGCTATCTGTATAAACATGGAAATATCTACACCGCCACCTGTATAAACATGGAAATATCAGCACCGCTATCAGTATGAACATGGAAATATCTACACCGCTATCTGTATGAACATGGAAATATCTACACCGCTATCTGTATGAACATGGAAATATCTTCGCCATCTGTATGAACATGGATATATCTACAGAGCCATCTATATGAACATGGAAATATCTACACCGCTATCTGTATGAACATGTAAATATCTTCACCGCCATCTGTATGAACATGGATATGTCTACACAGCCATCTGGATGAACATGGAAATAGCTACACCGCTATCTGTATGAGCATGGAAATATCTACACCACTATCTGTATGAACATGGAAAAATCTACACAGCTATCTGTATGAACATGGAAATATCTACACCGCTATCTGTATGAACATGGAAATATCTACACCGCTATCTGTTTGAGCATGGAAATATCTACACCGCTATCTGCATGAAAATGGAAATACCTACACTGCTATCTGCATATACATGGAAATATCTACACAGCTATCTCTTTACACATGGAAATAACTACACCGCTATCAGTATGAACATAGAAATATCTACACCGCCATCTGTATGAACATGGAAATATCTGCACCGCCATCTGTATGAACATATAAATATCTACACCGCCATCAGTATAAAGATTTAGATATCTACACCGCTATCTGTATAAACATGGAAATATCTACACCGCTACCTGTATAAACATGGAAATATCAGCACCGCTATCTGTATGAACATGGAAATATCTACACCGCTATCTGTATGAACATGGAAATATCTACACCGCTATCTGTATGAACATGGAAATATCTACACCGCTATCTGTATGAACATGGAAATATCTACACCGCTATCTGTTTGAACATGGAAATATCTACACCGCTGTCTGCATGAAAATGGAAATATCTATAAAGCTATCTGCATATATATGGAAATATCTACACAGCTATCACTTTACACATGGAAATAACTACACCGCTATCTCTATAAACATGGAAATATCTACACCGCCATCTATATGAACATGGAAATATCTGCACCTCCAGCTGTATGAACATATAAATATCTACACCGCCATCTGTATTAAGAAGGAGATATCTACACCGCTATCTGTATAAACATGGAAATATCTCCACCGCTATCTGTATAAACGTGGAAATATCAGCACCGCTATCTGTATGAACATGGAAATATCTACACCGCTATCTGTATGAACATGGAAATATCTTCACCGCCATCTGTATGAACATGGATATGCCTACACAGCCATCTGGATGAACATGGAAATATCTACACCGCGATCTGTATGAACATGGAAATATCTACACCGCTATCTGTGTAAACATGCATACATTTCACCGCTATCTGTATAAACATGGAAATATCTGCACCGCTATCTGTTTGAACATGGAAATAACTACACCGCTATCTGCATGAACATGGGAATATCTGCACCGCCATCTGTATGAACATATAAATATCTACACCGCCATCTGTATTAAGATGGAGATATCTACACCGCTATCTGTATAAACATGGAAATATCTACACCGCTATCTGTATAAACATGGAAATATCTACACCGCTATCTGTATAAACATGGAAATATCTACACCGCTATCTGTATAAACAAGGAAATATCTACACCGCTACCTGTATAAACATGGAAATATCAGCACCACTATCGGTATGAACATTGAAATATCTACACCGCGATCTGTATGAACATGGAAATATCTACACCGCTATCTCTATGACCATGGAAATATCTACACCGCTATCTGTATGAACATGGAAATATCTACACCGCTATCAGTTTGAACATGGAAATATCTACACCGCTATCTGTGTAAACATGCATACTTCTTCACCGCTATCTGTATAAACATGGAAATATCTACACCGCTATCTGTATGAACATGGAAATAGCTACACCGCTATCTGTATGAACATGGAAATATCTACACCGCTATCTGTATGAACATGGATATATCTACACAGCCATCTGGATGAACATGGAAATATCTACACCGCTATCTGTGTAAACATGCATACATCTTCACTGCTATCTGTACGAACATGGAAATATCTACACCGCTATTAGTATGAACATGGATATATCTACACAGCCATCAGGATGAACATGGAAATATCTTCACCGCCATCTGTATGAACATGGATATATCTACACAGCCATGTGGATGAACATGGAAATATCTACACCGCTATCTGTATAAACATGGAAATATCTACACCGCTATCTGTATGAACTTGGAAATATCTACACCGCTACCTGTATAAACATGGAAATATAAGCACCGCTATATGTATGAACATGGAAATATCAACACCGCTATCTGTACGAACATGGAAATATCTACACCGCTATCTGTATGAACATGGAAAGAGATGCACGGCTATCTGTATGAACATGGAAATATCTACACCACTATCTGTATGAACATGGAAATATCTGCACGGCCATCTGCATGATCATATAAACATCTACACCGCCATCTGTATTAAGATGGAGATATCTACACCGCTATCTGTATAAACCTGGAAATATCTACTCCGCTATCTGTATAAACATGGAAATGTCTACACCGCTATCTGTATAAACTTGGAAATACCTACACCGCTACCTGTATAAACATGGAAATATCAGCACCGCTGTCTTTATAAACATGGAAATATCTACTCCGCTACCTGTATAAACATGGAAATATCAGCACCGCTATCAGAATGAACATGGAAATATCAGCCCCTCTATCTGAATGAACATGGAAATATCTACACCA
This sequence comes from Gorilla gorilla gorilla, assembly GCF_029281585.2. Classification (NCBI taxonomy): domain Eukaryota; kingdom Metazoa; phylum Chordata; class Mammalia; order Primates; family Hominidae; genus Gorilla; species Gorilla gorilla. The sequence continues at coordinate 3,365,218 of NC_073224.2, forward strand.
CTATTTGTGTAAACATGGAAATATCTACACTGCTACCTGTATGAGCATGGAAATATCTTCACCGCCATCTGTATGAACATGGATATACCTACACAGCCATCTGGATGAACATGGAATTATCTACACCGTTATCTGTATGAACATGGAAATATCTTCACCGCCATCTGTATGAACATGGATATATCTACACAGCCATATGGATGAACATGGAAATATCTACACCGCTATCTGCATGAACATGGAAATAGCTACACCGCTATCTGTATGAACATGGAAGTAGCTACACCGCCATCTGTTTGAAGATGGAAATATCTGCACCGCCATCTGTATGAACTTATAAATATCTACACCGCCATCTGTATTAAGATGGAGATATCTACACCGCTATCTGTATAAACTTGGAAATATCTACACCGCTATCTGTATAAAAATGGAAATATCTACACCGCTATCTGTATGAACATGGAAATAGCTACACAGCTATCTGTGTAAACATGCATACTTCATCACCGCTATCTGTATAAACATGGAAATATCTACACCGCTATCTGTATGAACATGGAAATATCTACACCGCTATCTGTATGAACATGGAAATATCTACACCGCTATCTGTTTGAACATGGAAATATCTACACCGCTATCTGCATGAAAATGGAAATATCTACACTGCTATCTGCATATACATTTAAATATCTACACAGCTATCTCTTTACACATGGAAATAACTACACCGCTATCTGTATGAACATGGAAATATCTACACCGCCATCTGTATGAACATGGAAATATCTGCACGGCCATCTGTATGAACATATAAATATCTACACTGCCATAAGTATTAAGATGGAGATATCTACACCGCTACCTGTATAAACATGGAAATATCTACACCGCTATCTGTATGAACATGGAAATATCTACACCGCTACCTGTATAAACATGGAAATATCAGCACCGCTATCTGTATGAACATGGAAATATCTGCACGGCCATCTGTATGAACATATAAATATCTACACCGCCATCTGTATTAACTTGGAGATATATCTACACTGCTATCTGTATAAACATGGAAATATCAACACCGCTATCTGTATAAACATGGAAATGTCTACACCGCTATCTGTATAAACTTGGAAATATCTTCACCGCCTTCTGTATGAACATGGATATATCTTCACAGCCATCTGGATGAACATGGAAATAGCTACACCGCTATCTGTATGAGCTTGGAAATATCTACACCACTATCTGTATGAACATGGGAATATCTACAAAGCTATCTGTATGAACATGGAAATATCTACACCGCAATCTGTATGAACATGGAAATATCTACACCGCTATCTGTTTGAACATGGAAATATTTACACCGCTATCTGCATGAAAATGGAAATATCTACACTGCTATCTGCATATACATGGAAATATCTACACAGCTATCTCTTTACACATGGAGATAACTACACCGCTATCTGCATGAACATGGGAATATCTGCACCGCCATCTGTATGAACATATAAATATCTACACCGCCATCTGTATTAAGATGGAGATATCTACACCGCTATCTGTATAAACATGGAAATATCTACAACGCTATCTGTATAAACATGGAAATATCTACACCGCTATCTGTATAAACATGGAAATATCTACACCGTTATCTGTACAAACAAGGAAATATCTACACCGCTACCTGTATAAACATGGAAATATCAGCACCACTATCGGTATGAACATTGAAATATCTACACCGCGATCTGTATGAACATGGAAATATCTACACCGCTATCCGTATGACCATGGAAATATCTACACCGCTATTTGTATGAACATGGAAATATCTACACCGCTATCAGTTTGAATATGGAAATATCTACACCGCTCTCAGCATGAAAATGTAAATATCTACACAGCTATCTGCATATACATGGAAATATCTACACAGCTATCTCTTTACACATGGAAATAACTACACCACTATCACTATAAACATGGAAATATCTACAGCGCCATCTGTATGAACATGGAAATATCTGCACCGCCATCTGTATGAACCTATAAATATCTACAACGCCATCTGTATTAAGAAGGAGATATCCACACCGTTATCTGTATAAACATGGAAATATCTACACCGCTCTCTGTATAAACATGGAAATATCTACACCGCTATCTGTATAAACATGGAAATATATACACCGCTACCTGTATAAACATGGAAATATCGGCACCGCTATCGGTATGAACATGGAAATATCTACACCGCTATCTGTATGATCATGGAAATATCTACCCCGCTATCTGGATGAACATGGAAATATCTTCACCGTCATCTGCATGAACATGGATATATCTACACAGCCATCTGTATGAACATGGAAACATCTACACCGCTATCTGTATGAACATGGAAATATCTACACCGCTATCTGTATGAACATGGAAATATCTTCACCGCCATCTGTATGAACATGGATATGTCTACACAGCCATCTGGATGAAGATGGAAATATCTACACCGCGATCTGTATGAACATGGAAATATCTACACCGCTATCTGTGTAAACATGCATACATCTTCACCGCTATCTGTATAAACATGGAAATATCTACACCGCTATCTGTATGAACATGGAAATATCTACACCGCTACCTGTATAAACATTTAAATATCAGCACCGCTATCTGTATGAACATGGAAATATCTACACCGCTATCTCTATGAACATGGAAATTTCTACACCGCTATCGGTAAGAACATGGAAATAGATACACCGCTATCTGTATGAACATGGAAATATCTACACCGCTATCGGTATGAACATGGAAATAGCTACACCGATATCTCTATGAACATGGAAATATCAACACCGCTATCTGTACGAACTTGGATATATCTACACAGCCATCTGGATGAACATGGAAATATCAACACTGCTATCAGTCTAAACATACATACATCTTCACTGCTATCTGTATATACATGGAAATATCTGCACCGCTATCTGTATGAACATGGAAATATCCTCACCGCTATCTGTATGAACATGGAAATATCTACACCGCTATCTGTTTGAACATGGAAATATCTACACCGCTATCTGCATGAAAATGGAATTATCTACACTGCTATCTGCATATACATGGAAATATCTACACAGCTATCTCTTTACCCATGGAAATAACAACAGCGCTATCTGTGTGAACATGGAAATATCTACACCGCCATCTGTATGATCATGGAAATATCTGCACCGCCATCTGCAGGAACATATAAATATCTACGCCGCCATCTGTATTAAGATGGAGATATCTACACCGCTATCTGTATAAACATGGAAATATCAACACCGCTATCTGTATAAACATGGAAATATCTACACTGCTATCTGTATGAACATGGAAATATCTACACCGCTATCTGTGTGAACATGGAAACATCTACACAGCTATCTGTATGAACATGGAAATCTCTACACCGCTATCTGTATGAACATGGAAATATATACACCGCTATCTGTGTAGACATGCATACATCTTCACCGCTATCTGTATAAACATGGATATATCTACAGCGCTATCTGTATGAACATGGAAATATCTACACCGCTATCTGTTTGAACATGGAAATATCTAAACCGCTATCTGTATGAAAATGGAAATATCTACACAGCTATCTGCATATACATGGAAATAACTACACCGCTATCTGTATGAACATGGAAATATCTGCACGGCCATCTGTATGAACATATAAATATCTACACCTCCATCTGTATTAAGGTGGAGATATATCTACACTGCTATCTGTATAAACATGGAAATATCAACACCGCTATCTGTATAAACATGGAAATGTCTACACCGCTATCTGTATAAACTTGGAAATATCTTCACTGCCTTCTGTATGAACATGGATATATCTTCACAGCCATTTGGAAGAACATGGAAATATCTACACCGCTATCTGTATGAACATGGAAATAGCTACACCGCTATCTGTATGAACATGGAAATATCTACAACACTATCTGTATGAACATGGAAATATCTACACCGCTATCTGCTTGAACATGGAAATATCTACAACGCTATCTGCATGAAAATGGAAATATCTACACAGCTATCTGCATATACATGGAAATATATACAAAGCTATCTCTTTACACATGGAAATAACTACACCACTATATCTATAAACATGGAAATATCTACACCGCCATCTGTATGAACATGGAAATATCTGCACCGGCATCTGTATGAACATATAAATATCTACACCGCCATCTGTATAAAGATGGAGATATCTACACCGCTATGTGTATAAACTTGGAAATATCTACACCGCTATCTGTATAAACATGGAAATATCTACACCGCTATCTGTATAAACATGGAAATATCTACACTGCTACCTGTATAAACATGGAAATATAAGCACCGCTATCTGCATGAAAATGGAAATATCTACACAGCTATCTACATGTACTTGGAAATATCTACACAGCTATCTCTTTACACATGCAAATATCTACACCACTATCTGTATGAACATGGAAATATCTACACCGCCATCTGTATGAACATGGAAATATCTGCACGGCCATCTGTATGAACATATAAATATCTACACCGCCATCTGTATTAAGATGGAGATATCTACACCGCTATCTGTATAAACATGGAAATATCTACACCGCTATCTGTGTAAACATGGAAATATCTACACTGCTACCTGCATAAACATGGAAATATACACACCGCTATCTGTATGAACATGGAAATATCAGCCCCTCTATCTGTATGAACATGGAAATATCTACACCACTATCTGTATGAACATGGGAATATCTACACTGCTATCTGCATGAACATGGAATTATCTTCACCACCATCTGTGTGAACATGAATATGTCTACACAGCCATCTGGATGAACATGGAAATATCTACACCGCTATCTGTATGAACATGGAAATATTTACACCGCTACCTGTATAAACATGGAAATATCAGCACCGCTATCTGTATGAACATGGCAATATCTACACCGCTATCTGTACGAACATGGAAATATCTACACCGCTATCTGTATGAACATGGAAATAGCTACACCGCTATCTGTATGAACATGGAAATATCTACAGCACTATCTGTCTGAACATGGAAATATCTACACCGCTATCTGAATGAACATGGATATATCTACACAGCCATCTGGATGTACATGGAAATATCTACACCGCTATCTATATGAACATGGAAATATCTACTCCGCTATCTGTGTAAACATGCATACATCTTCACCGCTATCTGTATAAACATGGAAATAACTACACCACTATCTGTATGAACATGGAAATATCTACACTGCTATCTGTTTGAACATTGAAATATCTAAACCGCTATCTGCATGAAAATGGAAATATCTACACAGCTATCTGCATGTAGATGGTAATATCTACGCAGCTATCTCTTTACACATGGAAATAACTACACCGCTATCTGTATGAACATGGAAATATCTACACCGGCATCTGTATGAACATGGAAATATCTGCATGGCCATCTGTATCAACATATAAATATCTACACCGCCATCTGTATAAAGATGGAGATATCTACACCACTATCTGTATAAACATGGAAATATCTACTCCGCTACCTGTATAATCATGGAAATATCAGCACCGCTATCAGTATGAACATGGAAATATCAGTCCCTCTATCTGAATGAACATGGAAATATCTACCCCACTATTTGTGTAAACATGGAAATATCTACACTGCTATCTGAATGAGCATGGAAATATCTTCACCGCCACCAGTATGAACATGGATATACCTACACAGCCATCTGGATGAACAAGGAATTATCTACACCGCTATCTGTATGAACATGGAAATATCTTCACCGCCATCTGTATGAACATGGATATATCTTCACAGCCATATGGATGAACATGGAAATATCTACACCTCTATCTGCATGAACATGGAAATACCTACACCGCTATCTGTATGAACATGGAAATAGCTACACCGCCATCTGTTTGAACATGGAAATATCTGCACCGCCATCTGTATGAACATATAAATATCTAAACCGCCATCTGTATTAAGATGGAGATATCTACACCGCTATCTGTATAAACTTGGAAATATCTACACCGCTATCTGTATAAAAATGGAAATATCTACACCGCTATCTGTATGAACATGGAAATAGCTACACAGCTATCTGTGTAAACATGCATACTTCATCACCGCTATCTGTATAAACATGGAAATATCTACACCGCTATCTGTATGAACATGGAAATATCTACACCGCTATCTGTATGAACATGGAAATATCTACACCGCTATCTGTTTGAACATGGAAATATCTACACCGCTATCTGCATGAAAATGGAAATATCTGCACTGCTATCTGCATATACATTTAAATATCTACACAGCTATCTCTTTACACATGGAAATAACTACACCGCTATCTGTATGAACATGGAAATATCTACACCGCCATCTGTATGAACATGGAAATATCTGCACGGCCATCTGTATGAACATATAAATATCTACACCGCCATCAGTATTAAGATGGCGGTATCTACACCGCTACCTGTATAAACATGGAAATATCTACACCGCTATCTGTATAAACTTGGAAATATCTACACCGCTATCGTATAAAAATGGAAATATCTACAATGCTATCTGTATAAACATGGAAATATCCACACCGCTACCTGTATAAACATGGAAATATCAGAACCACTATCTGTATGAACTTGGAAATATCTACACCGCTATCTGTACGAACATGGACATATCTACACCGCTATCTGTATGAACATGGAAATAGCTACACCGCTATCTGTATGAACATGGAAATAGCTACACCACTATCTGTGTAAACATGCATACTTCTTCACCGCTATCTGTATGAACATGGAAATATCTATACCGCTATCTGTATGAACATGGAATTATCTTCACCACCAACTGTGTGAACATGGATATGTCTACACAGCCATCTGGATGAACATGGAAATATCTACAACGCTATCTGTATGAACATGGAAATAGCTACACCACTATCTGTATGAACATGGAAATATCTACACCACTATCTGTATGAACATGGAAATACCTTCACCGCCATCTGTATGAACATGGATATATCTACACAACCATCTGGATGAACATGGAAATATCTACACCGCTATCTGTATGAACATGGAAATATCTACACCGCTATCTGTGTAAACATGCATACATCTTCACCGCTATCTGTATAAACATGGAAATAACTACACCGCTATCTGTATGAACATGGAAATATCTACACCGCTATCTGTTTGAACATGGAAATATCTAAACCGCTATCTGCATGAAAATGGAAATATCTGCAGCGCCATCTGTATGAACATATAAATATCTACACCGCCATCTGTATTAAGATGGAGATATCTACACCGCTATCTGTATAAACTTGGAAATATCTACACCGCTATCTGTATAAACATGGAAATATCTACACCGCTATCTGTATAAACATGGAAATATCCACGCCGCTACCTGTATAAACATGGAAATATAAGCACCGCTATCTGTATGAACATGGAAATATCTACACCGCTCTCTGTACGAACATGGATATATCTACACCGCTATCTGTATGAACATGGAAATAGCTGCACCGCTATCTGTATGAACATGGAAATATCTACAGCACTATCTGTATGAACATGGAAATATCTACACCGCTATCTGTATGAACATGGATATATCTACACAGCCATCTGGATGAACACGGAAATATCTACACCGTTATCTGTGTAAACATGCATACATCTTCACCGCTATCTGTATAAACATGGAAATATCTACACCGCTATCTGTATGAACATGGAAATATCTACACCGCTATCTGTTTGAACATGGAAATATCTAAACGGCTATCTGCATGAAAATGGAAATATCTACACTGCTATCTGCATATACATGGAAATATCTACACAGCTATCTCTTTGCGCATGGAAATAACTACACCGCTATCTATATGAACATGGAAATATCTTCACCGCCATCTGTATGAACATGGATATATCTACACAGCCATGTGGATGAACATGGAAATATCTACACCGCTATCTGTATAAACATGGAAATATCTACACCGCTATCTGTATGAACATGGAAATATCTACACCGCTACCTGTATAAACATGGAAATATAAGCACCGCTATCTGTATGAACATGGAAATATCTACACCGCTATCTGTACGAACATGGAAATGTCTACACCGCTATCTGTCTGAACATGGAAATAGCTGCACGGCTATCTGTATGAACATGGAAATATCTACACCACTATCTGTATGAACATGGAAATATCTGCACGGCCATCTGTATGAACATATAAATATCTACACCGCCATCTGTATTAAAACGGAGATATCTACACCGCTATCTGTAAACCTGGAAATATCTACACCGCTATCTGTATAAACATGGAAATGTCTACACCGCTATCTGTATAAACTTGGAAATACCTACACCGCTACCTGTATAAACATGGAAATATCAGCACCGCTATCTGTATGAACATGGAAATATCAGCCCATCTATCTGTATGAACACGGAAATATCTACACCACTATCTGTATGAACGTGGAAATATCTACACCGCTATCTGTATGAACATGGAAATATCTTCACCGCCATCTTTATGAACATGGACATATCTACACAGCCATCTGGATGAACATGGAAATATCTACACCGCTATCTGTATGAACATGGAAATAGCTACACCGCTATATGTATGAACATGGAAATATCTACACCACTATCTGTATGAACATGGAAATATCTACACCGCTATCTGTTTGAACATGGAAATATCTACACCGCTATCTGCATGAAAATGGAAATATCTACAGAGCTATCTGCATATACATGGAAATATCTGCAAAGCCATCTCTTTACACATGGAAATAACTACACCACTATCTCTATAAATATGGAAATATCTACACCGCCATCTCTATGAACATGGAAATATCTTCTCCGCCATCTGTATGAACATATAAATAACTACACCGAGATCTGTATTAAGATGTAGATATCTACACCGCTATCTGTATAAACTTGGAAATATCTACACCGCTATCTGTATAAACATGGAAATATCTACACCGCTATCTGTATGAACATGGAAATATCTACACCGCTACCTGTATAAACATGGAAATATCAGCACCGCTATCTGTATGAACATGGAAATATCAGCCCCTCTATCTGTATGAACATGGAAATATCTACACCACTATCTGTATGAACATGGAAATATCTACACTGCTATCTGTATGAGCATGGAAATATCTTCACCGCCATCTGTATGAACATGGATATATCTACACAGCCATCTGGATGAACATGGAAATATGTACACCGCTATCTGTATAAACATGGAAATATCTACACCGCTATCTCTATAAACATGGAAATGTCTACACCGCTATCTGTATAAACTTTGAAATACCTACACCGCTACCTGTATAAACATGGAAATATCAGCACCGCTATCTGTATGAACATGGAAATATCTACACCACTATCTGTATGAACATGGAAATATCTACACTGCTATCTGTTTGAACATGGAAATATCTTCACCGCTATGTGCATGAAAATGGAAATATCTACAGATATATCTGCATATACATGGAAATATCTAAAAAGCTATCTCTTTACACATGGAAGTGACTACACCACTATCTCTATAAACATGGAAATATCTACACCGCCATCTCTATGAACATGGAAATATCTGCACCGCCATCTGTATGAACATAAAAATATCTACACCGCCATCTGTATTAAGATGGAGATATCTACACCGCTATCTGTATAAACTTGGAAATATCTACGTCACTATCTGTATAAACATGGAAATACCTACACCGCTACCTGTATAAACATGGAAATATAAGCACCGCTATCTGTATGAACATGGAAATATCTACACCGCTATCTGTACGAACTTGGAAATATCTACACCGCTATCTGTATGAATATGGAAATAGCTGCACCGCTATCTGTATGAACATGGAAATATCTACATCACTATCTGTATGAACATGGAAATATCTTCTCCGCTATCTGTATAAACATGGATATATCTACACCGCTATCTGTATGAACATGGAAATATCTACACCGCTATCTGTGTAGACATGCATATATCTTCACCGCTATCTGTATAAACATGGATATATCTACACCGCTATCTGTATGAACATGGAAATATCTACACCGCTATCTGTTTGAACATGGAAATATCTAAACCGCTATCTGCATGAAAATGGAAATATCTACACAGCTATCTGCATATACATGGAAATATCTACAAAGCCATCTCTTTACACATGGAAATAGCTACCTGTATGAACATGGAAATATCTACACCGCTATCTGTACGAACATGGAAATATCTACACCGCTATCTGTATGAACATGGAAATAGCTGCACGGCTATCTGTATGAACATGGAAATATCTACACCACTATCTGTATGAACATGGAAATATCTGCACGGCCATCTGTATGAACATATAAATATCTACACCGCCATCTGTATTAAAACGGAGATATCTACACCGCTATCTGTAAACCTGGAAATATCTACACCGCTATCTGTATAAACATGGAAATGTCTACACCGCTATCTGTATAAACTTGGAAATACCTACACCGCTACCTGTATAAACATGGAAATATCAGCACTGCTATCTGTATGAACATGGAAATATCAGCCCATCTATCTGTATGAACATGGAAATATCTACACCACTATCTGTATGAACGTGGAAATATCTACACCGCTATCTGTATGAACATGGAAATATCTTCACCGCCATCTTTATGAACATTGACATATCTACACAGCCATCTGGATGAACATGGAAATACCTACACAGCTATCTGTATGAACATGGAAATAGCTACACCGCTATATGTATGAACATGGAAATATCTACACCACTATCTGTATGAACATGGAAATATCTACACCGCTATCTGTTTGAACATGGAAATATCTACACCGCTATCTGCATGAAAATGGAAATATCTACAGAGCTATCTGCATATACATGGAAATATCTACAAAGCTATCTCTTTACACATGGAAATAACTACACCACTATCTCTATAAACATGGAAATATCTACACCGCCATCTCTATGAACATGGAAATATCTGCACCGCCATCTGTATGAACATATAAATAACTACACCGCCATCTGTATTGAGATGGAGATATCTACACCGCTATCTGTATAAACTTGGAAATATCTACACCGCTATCTGTATAAACATGGAAATATCTACACTGCTATCTGTATAAACATGGATATATCTACACCGCTACCTGTATAAACATGAAAATATAAGCACCGCTATCTGTATGAACATGGAAATATCTACACCGCTATCTGTACGAACTTGGAAATATCTACACCGCTATGTGTATGAACATGGATATAGCTGCACCGCTATCTGTATGAACATGGAAATACCTACACCACTATCTGTATGAAGATGGAAATATCTTCACCACTAACTGTATGAACATGGAATTATCTTCACCGTCATCTGTATGAACATGGATATGTCTACACAGCCATCTGGATGAACATGGAAATATCTACACCGCTATCTGTATGTACATGGAAATATCTACACCGCTATCTGTATAAACATGGAAATATCTACACCGCTATCTGTATAAACATGGAAATGTCTACACAGCTATCTGTATAAACTTGGAAATACCTACACCGCTACCTGTATAAACATGGAAATATCAGCACCGCTATCTGTATGAACATGGAAATATCAACACCACTATCTGTATGAACATGGAAATATCTACACCGCTATCTGTTTTAACATGGAAATATCTACACCGCTATCTGCATGAAAATGGAAATATCTACAGATATATCTGCATATACATGGAAATATCTACAAAGCTATCTCTTTACACAATGAAATAACTACACCACTATCTCTATAAACATGGAAATATCTACACCGCCATCTCTATGAACATGGAAATATCTGCACCGCCATCTGTATGAACATATAAATATCTACACCGCCATCTGTATTAAGATGGAGATATCTACATCGCTATCTGTATAAACTTGGAAATATCTACACTGCTATCTGTATAAACATGGAAATATCTACACCGCTACCTGTATAAACATGGAAATATCAGCACCGCTATCTGTATGAACATGGAAATATCTACACCGATATCTGTACGAACTTGGAAATATCTACACCGCTATCTGTATGAACATGGAAATAGCTGCACCGCTATGTGTATGAACATGGAAATATCTACATCACTATCTGTATGAACATGGATATATCTACACCGCTATCTGTTTGAACATGGAAATATCTGCACGGCCATCTGTATGAACATATAAATATCTACACCGCCATCTGTATTAAGGTGGAGATATCTACACCGCTATCTGTATAAACATGGAAATATCAACAACGCTATCTGTATAAACATGGAAATGTCTACACCGCTATCTGTATAAACTTGGAAATATCTACACCGCTACCTGTATAAACATGGAAATATCAGCACCGCTATCTGTATGAACATGGAAACATCAGCCCATCTATCTGTATGAAAATGGAAATATCTACACCACTATCTGTATGAATATGGAAATATCTACACCGCTATCTGTATGAACATGGAAATATCTTCACCGCCTTCTGTATGAACATGGATATATCTACACAGCCATTTGGAAGAACATGGAAATATCTACACCGCTATCTGTATGAACATGGAAATAGCTACAGCGCTATCTGTATGAACATGGAAATATCTACACCACTATCTGTATGAACATGGAAATATCTACACCGCTATCTGTTTGAACATGGAAATATCTACACCGCTATCTGCATGAAAATGGAAATATCTACAGATATATCTGCATATACATGGAAATATCTACACAGCTATCTCTTTACACATGGAAATAACTACACCGCTATCTGTATGAACATGGAAATATCTACACCGCCATCTGTATGAACATGGAAATATCTGCACGGCCATCTGTATGAACATATAAATATCTACACCGCCATCTGTATTTAGATGGAAATATCTACACCGCTACCTGTATAAACATAGAAATATATACACCGCTATCTGTATGAACATGGAAATATCTACATCGCTACCTGTATAAACATGGAAATATCAGCACCGCTATCTGTATGAACATGGAAATATCAGCCCCTCTATCTGTATGAACATGGAAATATCTACACCACTATCTGTATGAACATGGAAATATCTACACTGCTATCTCTATGAGCATGGAAATATCTTCACTGCCATCTGTATGAACATGGATATATCTACACAGCCATCTGGATGAACATGGAAATATCTACACCGCTATCTGTATAAACATGGAAATATCTACAACGCTATCTGTATGAACATGGAAATATCTACAGCACTATCTGTATGAACATGGAAATATCTACACTGCTATCTGTATGAACATGGATATATCTACACCGCTATCTGTATGAACATGGAAATATATACACCGCTATCTGTGTAGACATGCATACATCTTCACCGCTATCTGTATAAACATGGATATATCTACACCGCTATCTGTATTAACATGGAAATATCTACACCGCTATCTGTTTGAACATGGAAATATCTAAACCGCTATCTGTATGAACATGGAAATATCTTCACCGCTATCTGTGTAAACATGCATACATCTTCACCGCTATCTGTATAAACAAGGAAAAAACTACACCGCTATCTGTATGAACATGGAAATATCTACACCGCTATCTGAACATGGAAATATCTAAACCGCTATCTGCATGAAAATGGAAATATCTACACAGCTATCTGCATATACATGGAAATATCTACACAGCTATCTCTTTACACATGGAAATAACTACACCGCTATCTGTGTGAACATGGAAATATCTACACCGGCATCTGTATGAACATGGAAATATCTGGACGGCCATTTGTATGAACATATAAATATCTACCCCGCCATCTGTATAAACATGGAAATATCTACACCGCTATCTGTATAAACATGGAAATATCTACACCGCTATCTTTATAAACATGGAAATATCTACACCGCTACCTGTATAAACATGGAAATATCAGCACCACTATCTTTATGAACATGGAAATATCAGCCCCTCTATCTGTATGAACATGGAAATATCTACACCACTATCTGTATGAACATGGAAATATCTACACTGCTATCTGTATGAGCATGGAAATATCTTCACCGCCATCTGTATGAACATGGATATATCTACACAGCCATCTGGATGAACATGGAAATACCTACACCGCTATCTGTATGAACATGGAAATATCTGCACGGCCATCTATATGAACATATAAATACCTACACCGCCAGCTGTATTAAAATGGAGATATCTACTCCGCTATCTGTATAAACTTGGAAATATCTACACCGCTATCTGTATAAAAATGGAAATATCTACACCGCTATCTGTATAAACATGGAAAAATCCACACCGCTACCTGTATAAACATGGAAATATCAGCACCGCTATCTGTATGTACATGGAAATATCTACACCGCTATCTGTACGAACATGGAAATATCTACACCGCTCTCTGTATGAACATTGAAATAGCTACACCACTATCTGTATGAACATGGAAATAGCTACACCGCTATCTGTGTAAACATGCATACTTCTTCACCGCTATCTGTATTAACATGGAAATATCTACAAAGCTATCTGTTTGAACATGGAAATATCTAAACCGATATCTGCATGAAAATGGAAATATCTACACAGCTATCTGCATATACATGGTAATATCTACACCGCTATCCCTTTACACATGGAAATATCTACACCGCTATCTGTATGAACATGGAAATATCTACACCGACATCTGTATGAACATGGAAATATCGGCACAGCCATCTGTATGAACATATAAATACATACAACGCCATCTATATTAAGATGGAGATATCTACACTGCTATCTGTATAAACATGGAAATATCTACACCGCTATCTGTATAAACATGGAAATATCTACACCGCTACCTGTATAAACATGGAAGTATCAGCACAGCTATCTGTATGAACATGGAAATATCAGCCCCTCTATCTGTATGAACATGGAAATATCTACAACACTATCTGTATGAACATGGAAATATCTACACTGCTATATGTATGAACATGGAATTATCTTCACCACCATCTGTATGAACATGGATATGACAACACAGCCATCTGGATGAACATGGAAATATCTACACCGCTATCTGTTTGAATATGGAAATATCTAAACCGCTATATGCATGAACATGGAAATATCTACACCGCTATCTGTATGAACATGGAAATATCGGCACGGCCATTTGAATGAACATATAAATATCTACACCGCCATCTGTATTAAGATGGAGATATCTACACCGCTATCTGTATAAACATGGAAATATCTACACCGCTATCTGTATAAACATGGAAATATCTACACCGCTATATTTCTAAACATGGAAATATCTACACCGCTACCTGTATAAACATGGAAATATCAGCACCGCTATCTGTATGAACATGGAAATATCAGCCCATCTATCTGTATGAACATGGAAATATCTGCACCACTATCTGTATGAACATGGAAATATCTACACTGCTATCTGTATGAGCATGGAAATTTCTTCACCGCCATCTGTATGAACATGGATATATCTACACAGCCATCTGGATGAACATGGAAATATCTACACCGCTATCTGTATGAACATGGAAATATCTTCACCGCCATCTGTATGAACATGGATAAATCTACACAGCCATATGGATGAACATGGAAATATCTACACCGCTATCTGCATGAACATGGAAATAGCTACACCGCTATCTATATGAACATGGAAATAGCTACACCGCCATCTGTATGAACATGGAAATGTCTTCACCGCAATCCGTATGAACATATAAATATCTACACCGCCATATGTATGAAGATGGATTTATCTACACCGCTATCTGTATAAACTTGGAAATATCTACACCTCTATCGTATAAAAATGGAAATATCTACACCGCTATCTGTATAAACATGGAAATATCCACACCGCTACCTGTATAAACATGGAAATAACAGCACCGCTATCTGTATGAACATGGAAATATCTACACCGCTATCTGTACGAACATGGAAATATCTACACCGCTATATGTATGAACATGGAAATAGCTACACCGCTATCTGTATGAACATGGAAATATCTACAACACTATCTGTATGAACATGGAAATAGCTACACCGCTATCTGTGTAAACATGCATACTTCTTCACCGCTATCTGTATAAACATGGAAATATCTACACCGCTATCTGTATGAACATGGAAATATCTACACCGCTATCTGTTTGAACATGGAAATATCTAAACCGATATCTGCATGAAAATGGAAATATCTACACTGCTATCTGCATATACATGGTAATATCTACACCGCTATGTCTTCACACATGGAAATATCTACACCGCTCTCTGTATGAACATGGAAATATCTACACCGCCATCTATATGAACATGGAAATATCTGAACGGCCATCTGTATGAACATATAAATACCTACACCGCCACCTGTATTAAGATGGAGATATCTACACCGCTATCTGTATAAACATGGAAATATCTACACCGCTATCTGTATAAACATGGAAATATCTACACCGCTACCTGTATAAACATGGAAATATCAGCACCGCTATCTGTATGAACATGGAAATATCAGCCCCTCTATCTGTATGAACATGGAAATATCTACACCGCTATCTGTATGAACATGGAAATATCTACACCGCTATCTGTACCAACATGGAAATATCTTCACCGCCATCTGTATGAACATGGATATATCTACACACCCATCTGGATGAACATGGAAATATCTACACCGCTATCTGTGTAAACATGCAAACATCTTCACCGCTATCTGTATAAACATGGAAATATCTACACTGCTATCTGTATGAACATGGAAATATCTACACAGCTATCTGTTTGAACATGGAAAAATCTACACCGCTATCTGCATGAAAATGGAAATATCTAACCAGCTATCTGCATATACATGGAAATATCTACAAAGCTATCTGTTTACACATGGAAATATCTACACCACTATCTGTATGAACATAGAAATATCTATACCGATATCTGTATGAACATGGAAATATCTATACCGCTGTCTGTATGAACATGGATTTATCTTCACCAACATCTGTGTGAACATGGATATGTCTAAACAGCCAACTGGATAAACATGGAAACATCTACACCGCTATCTGTATGAACATGGAAATAGCTACACCACTATCTGTATGAACATGGAAATATCTACACCACTATCTGTATGAACATGGAAACATCTACACCGCTATCTGTATGAACATGGAAATATCTTCACTGCCATCTGTATGAACGTGGATATGTCTACACAACTATCTGGATGAAGATGGAAATATCTACACCGCTCTCTGTATGAACATGGAAATATCTACACCGCTGTCTGTTTGAACATGGAAATATCTACACCGCTATCTGCATGAAAATGGAAATATCTACAGATATATCTGCATATACATGGAAATATCTACACAGCTATCTCTTTACACATGGAAATAACTACACCGCTATCTGTATGAACATGGAAATATCTACACCGCCATCTGTATGAACATGGAAATATCTGCACGGCCATCAGTATGAACATATAAATATCTACACCGCCATCAGTATTAAAATGTAGATATCTACACCGCTACCTGTATAAACATGGAAATATCTACACTGCTATCTGTATGAACATGGAAACATCTACACCGCTACCTGTATAAACATGGAAATATCAGCACCGCTATCTGTATGAACATGGAAATATCAGCCCCTCTATCTGTATGAACATGGAATTATCTACACCACTATCTGTATGAACATGGAAATATCTACACCGCTATCTGTATCAACATGGAATTATCTTAACCGCCATCTGTATGAAGATGGATATTTCTACACAGCCATCTGGATGAACATGGAAATATCTACACCGCTATCTGTATGAACATGGAAATAGCTACACCGCTATCTGTATGAACATGGAAATACCTACACCGCTATCTGTATGAACATGGAAATATCTTCACCGCTATCTGTGTAAACATGCATACATCTTCACCGCTATCTGTATAAACATGGAAATAACTACACCGCTATCTGTATGAACATGGAAATATCTACACCGCTATCTGAACATGGAAATATCTAAACCGCTATCTGCATGAAAATGGAAATATCTACACAGCTATCTGCATATACAAGGAAATATCTACACAGCTATCTCTTTACACATGGAAATAACTACACCGCTGTCTGTGTGAACATGGAAATATCTACACCGCCATCTGTATGAACATGGAAATATCTGGACGGCCATTTGTATGAACATATAAATATCTACACCGCCATCTGTATAAACATGGAAATATCTACACCGCTATCTGTATAAACATGGAAATATCTACACCGCTATCTTTATAAACATGGAAATATCTACACCGCTACCTGTATAAACGTGGAAATATCAGCACCGCTATCTGTATGAACATGGAAATATCAGCCCCTCTATCTGTATGAACATGGAAATATCTACACCACTATCTGTATGAACCTTGAAATATCTACACTGCTATCTGTATGAGCAGGGAAATATCTTCACCGCCTTCTGTATGAACATGGATATATCTACACAGCCATCTGGATGAACATGGAAATACCTACACCGCTATCTGTATGAACATGGAAATATCTGCACCGCCATCTGTATGAACATATAAATATCTACACCGCCAGCTGTATTAAAATGGAGATATCTACACCGCTATCTGTGTAAACATGCATACTTCTTCACCGCTATCTGTATAAACATGGAAATATCTACAAAGCTATCTGTTTGAACATGGAAATATCTAAACCGATATCTGCGTGAAAATGGAAATATCTACACAGCTATCTGCATATACATGGTAATATCTACACCGCTATCCCTTTACACATGGAAATATCTACACCGCTATCTGTATAAACATGGAAATATCTACACCGCTATCTTTCTAAACATGGAAATATCTACACCGCTACCTGTATAAACATGGAAATATCAGCACCGCTATCTGTATGAACATGGAAATATCAGCCCCTCTATCTGTATGAACATGGAAATATCTGCCCCACTATCTGTATGAACATGGAAATATCTACACTGCTATCTGTATGAGCATGGGAATTTCTTCACCGCCATCTGTATGAACATGGATATATCTACACAGCCATCTGGATGAACATGGAAATATCTACACCGCTATCTGTATGAACATGGAAATATCTTCACCGCCATCTGTATGAACATGGATAAATCTACACAGCCATATGGATGAACATGGAAATATCTACACCGCTATCTGCATGAACATGGAAATAGCTACACCGCTATCTATATGAACATGGAAATAGCAACATCGCCATCTGTATGAACATGGAAATATCTACACCGCAATCTGTATGAACATAAAAATATCTACACAGCCATCTGTATTAAGATGGAGATATCTACACCGCTATCTGTATAAACTTGGAAATATCTACACCGCTATCGTATAAAAATGGAAATATCTACACCGCTATCTGTATAAACATGGAAATATCCACACCGCTACCTGTATAAACATGGAAATAACAGCACCGCTATCTGTATGAACATGGAAATATCTACAGCGCTATCTGTACGAACATGGAAATATCTACACCGCTATATGTATGAACATGGAAATAGCTACACCGCTATCTGTATGAACATGGAAATATCTACAACACTATCTGTATGAACATGTAAATAGCTACACCGCTATCTGTGTAAACATGCATACTTCTTCACCGCTATCTGTATAAACATGGAAATATCTACACCGCTATCTGTATGAACATGGAAATATCTACACCGCTATCTGTTTGAACATGGAAATATCTAAACCGATATCTGCATGAAAATGGAAATATCTACACAGCTATCTGCATATACATGGTATTATCTACACCGCTATGTCTTCACACATGGAAATATCTACACCGCTATCTGTATGAACATGGAAATATCTACACCGCCATCTGCATGAACATGGAAATATCTGCACGGCCATCTGTATGAACATATAAATACCTACACCGCCACCTGTATTAAGATGGTGATATCTACACCGCTATCTGTATAAACATGGAAATATCTACACCGCTATCTGTATAAACCTGGAAATATCTACACCGCTACCTGTATAAACATGGAAATATCAGCACCGCTATCTGTATGAACATGGAAATATCAGCCCCTCTATCTGTATGAACATGGAAATATCGACACCACTATCTGTATGAACATGGAAATGTCTACACCGCTATCTGTACCAACATGGAAATATCTTCACCGCCATCTGTATGAACATGGATATATCTACACACCCATCTGGATGAACATGGAAATATCTACACCGCTATCTGTATGAACATGGAAATATCTACACCGCTATCTGTGTAAACATGCAAACATCTTCACCGCTATCTGTATAAACATGGAAATATCTACACTGCTATCTGTATGAACATGGAAATATCTACACAGCTATCTGTTTGAACATGGAAATATCTACACCGCTATCTGCATGAAAATGGAAATATCTACACAGCTGTCTGCATACACATGGAAATATCTACACTGCTATCTGTATGAACATGGAAATATCTACACCACTATCTGTATGAACATGGAAATATCTATACCGCTATCTGTATGAACATGGATTTATCTTCACCAACATCTGTGTGAACATGGATATGTCTACACAGCCAGCTGGATGAACATGGAAACATCTACACCGCTATCTGTATGAACATGGAAATAGCTACACCACTATCTGTATGAACATGGAAATATCTACACCACTATCTGTATGAACACGGAAACATCTACACCGCTATCTGTATGAACATGGAAATATCTTCACTGCCATCTGTATGAACGTGGATATGTCTACACAACCATCTGGATGAAGATGGAAATATCTACACCGCTATCTGTATGAACATGGAAATATCTACACCGCTATGTGTAAACATGCATACATCTTCACCGCTATCTGTATAAACATGGAAATATCTACACCGCTATCTGTATAAACATGGAAATATCCACACCGCTACCTGTATAAACATGGAAATATAAGCACCGCTATCTGTATGAACATGGAAATATCTACACCGCTATCTGTACGAACATGGAAATATCTACAGCACTATCTGTATGAACATGGAAATATCTACACCGCTATCTGTATGAACATGGATATATCTACACAGCCATCAGGATGAACATGGAAATATCTACACCGCTATCTGTATGAACATGGAAATATCTACACCGCTATCTGTGTAAACAGGCATACATCTTCACCGCTATCTGTATAAACATAAATATATCTACACCACTATCAGTATGAACATGGAAATATCTACACCGCTATCTGTTTGAACATGGAAATATCTAAACCGCTATCTGTATGAACATGGAAATATCTGCACGGCCATCTGTACGAACATATAAATATCTACACTGCCATCTGTTTTAAGATGGAGATATCTACGCCGCTATCTGTATAAACATGGAAATATCTACACCGCTATCTGTATAAACATGGAAATATCTACACCGCTACCTGTATAAACATGGAAATATAAGCACCGCTATCTGTATGAACATGGAAATATCAGCCCCTCTATCTGAATGAACATGGAAATATCTACACCACTATCTGTATGAACATGGAAATATCTACCCTGCTATATGTATGAACATGGAATTATCTTCACCACCATCTGTATGAACATGGATATGTCAACACAGCCATCTGGATGAACATGAAAATATCTACACCGCTATCTGTTTGAATATGGAAATATCTAAACCGCTATCTGCATGAACATGGAAATATCTACACCGGCATCTGTATGAACATGGAAATATCGGCACGGCCATTTGAATGAACATATAAATATCTACACCGCCATCTGTATTAAGATGGAGATATCTACACCGCTATCTGTATGAACATGGAAATATCTTCACTGCCATCTGTATGAACGTGGATATGTCTACACAACCATCTGGATGAAGATAGAAATATCTACACCGGTATCTGTATGAACATGGAAATATCTACACCGCTATGTGTAAACACGCATACATCTTCACCGCTATCTGTATAAACATGGAAATATCTACACCGCTATCTGTATAAACATGGAAATATCCACACCGCTACCTGTATAAACATGGAAATATAAGCACCGCTATCTGTATGAACATGGAAATATCTACACCGCTATCTGTACGAACATGGAAATATCTACAGCACTATCTGTATGAACATGGAAATATCTACACCGCTATCTGTATGAACATGGATATATCTACACAGCCATCAGGATGAACATGGAAATATCTACACCGCTATCTGTATGAACATGGAAATATCTACACCGCTATCTGTGTAAACAGGCATACATCTTCACCGCTATCTGTATAAACATAAATATATCTACACCACTATCAGTATGAACATGGAAATATCTACACCGCTATCTGTTTGAACATGGAAATATCTAAACCGCTATCTGTATGAACATGGAAATATCTGCACGGCCATCTGTATGAACATATAAATACCTACACTGCCATCTGTTTTAAGATGGAGATATCTACACCGCTATCTGTATAAACATGGAAATATCTACACCGCTATCTGTATAAACATGGAAATATCTACACCGCTACCTGTATAAACATGGAAATATAAGCACCGCTATCTGTATGAACATGGAAATATCAGCCCCTCTATCTGAATGAACATGGAAATATCTACACCACTATCTGTATGAACATGGAAATATCTACACTGCTATATGTATGAACATGGAATTATCTTCACCACCATCTGTATGAACATGGATATGTCAACACAGCCATCTGGATGAACATGGAAATATCTACACCGCTATCTGTTTGAATATGGAAATATCTAAACCGCTATCTGCATGAACATGGAAATATCTACACCGGCATCTGTATGAACATGGAAATATCGGCACGGCCATTTGAATGAACATATAGATATCTACACCGCCATCTGTATTAAGATGGAGATATCTACACCGCTACATGTATAGACATGGAAATATCTACACCGCTATCTGTATAAACATGGAAATATCTACACCGCTATCTTTCTAAACATGGAAATATCTACACCGCTACCTGTATAAACATGGAAATATCAGCACCGCTATCTGTATGAACATGGAAATATCTACACCGGTATCTGTACGAACATGGAAATATCTACAGCACTATCTGTATGAACATGGAAATATCTACACCGCTATCTGTATGAACATGGATATATCTACACAGCCATCTGGAGGAACATGGAAATATCTACACCGCTATCTGTATGAACATGGAAATATCTACACCGCTATCTGTGTAAACAGGCATACATCTTCACCGCTATCTGTATAAACATAAATATATCTACACCACTATCAGTATGAACATGGAAATATCTACACCGCTATCTGTTTGAACATGGAAATATCTAAACCGCTATCTGTATGAACATGGAAATATCTGCACGGCCATCTGTATGAACATATAAATATCTACACTGCCATCTGTTTTAAGATGGAGATATCTACACCGCTATCTGTATAAACATGGAAATATCTACACCGCTATCTGTATAAACATGGAAATATCTACACCGCTACCTGTATAAACATGGAAATATCAGCACCGCTATCTGTATGAACATGGAAATATCAGCCCCTCTATCTGTATGAACATGGAAATATCTACACCACTATCTGTATGAACATGGAAATATCTACACCGCTATCTGTATGAACATGGAAATAGCTGCACCGCATTCTGTATGAACATGGAAATATCTACAGCACTATCTGTATGAACACGGAAATATCTACACCGCTATCTCTTTACACATGGAAATAACTACACCGCTATCTGTATGAAAATGTATATCTCTACACAGCCATCTGGATGAACATGAAAATATCTACTCCGCTATCTCCATGAACCTGGAAATAGCTATACCGCCATCTGTATGAACATGCAAATATCCACACCGCCATCTGTATGAACATGGAAATATCTGCACCGCCATCTGTATGAACATATAAATAACTACACCGCCATCTGTATTAAGATGGAGATATCTACACCGCTATCTGTATAAACATGGAAATATCTACACCGCTATCTGTATAAACATGGAAATATCTACACCGCTACCTGTATAGACATGGAAATATCAGCACCGCTATCTGTATGAACATGGAAATTTCAGCCCCTCTATCTGTATGAACATGGAAATATCCACACCACTATCTGTATGAACATGGAAATATCTACACCGCTATCTGTATGAACATGGAAGTATCTTCACCGCCATCTGTATGAACATGGATATGTCTACACAGCCATCTGGATGAACATGGAAATATCTACACCGACATCTGTATTAAGATGGAGTTATCTACACTGCTATCTGTATAAAATTGGAAATATCTACACCGCTATCTGTATAAAAATGGAAATATCTACACCGCTATCTGTATAAACATGGAAATATCCACACCGCTACCTATATAAACATGGAAATATCAGCACCGCTATCTGTATGAACATGGAAATATCTACACCGCTATCTGTTTGAACATGGAAATATCTAAACCGCTATCTGTGTAAACATGCATACATTTTCAAAGCTATCTGTATAAACATGGAAATATCTACACCGCTTTCTGTATGAACATGGAAATATCTACACCGCTACCTGTATAAACATGGAAATATCAGCACCACTATCTGTATGAACATGGAAATATCAGCCCCTCTATCTGTATGAACATGGAAATATCTACACCACTATCTGTATGAACATGGAAATATCTACACCGCTATCTGTATGAACATGGATATGTCTACACAGCCATCTGGATGAACATGGAAATATGTACACCACTATCTGTATGAACATGGAAATATCTACACCGCTATCTGTATGAACATGGAAGTATCTTCACCGCCATCTGTATGAACATGGGTATATCTACACAGCCATCTGGATGAACATGGAAATATCTACACCGCTATCTGCACGAAAATGGAAATATCTACACCGCTATCTGTATGAACATGGAAATATCTACAAAAATATCTGTATGAACATGGAAATATCTACACCGCTATCTGTACGAACATGGAAATACCTTCACCGCCATCTGGATGAACATGGATATATCTACACAGCCATCTGGATGAACATGGAAATATCTACACCGCTATCTGTATGAACATGGAAATATCTACACCGCTATCTGTGTAAACATGCAAACATCTTCACCGCTATCTGTATAAACGTGGAAATATCTACACCACTATCTGCATGAACATGGAAATATCTACACCGCTATCTGTTTGAACATGGAAATATCTACACCGCTATCTGCATGAAAATGGATATATCTACACAGCTATCTGCATATACATGGAAATATCTACAAAGCTATCTCTTTACACATGGAAATAACTACACCACTATCTCTATAAACATGGAAATATCTACACCGCCATCTGTATGAACATGGAAATATGTGCACCGCCATCTGTATGAACATATAAATATCTACACCGCCATCTGTATTAAGATGGAGATATCTACACTGCTATCTGTATAAACTTGGAAATATCTACACCGCTATCTGTATAAACATGGAAATATCTACACCGCTATCTGTATAAACATGGAAATATCTACACCGCTACCTTTATAAACATGGAAATATAGGCACCGCTATCTGTATGAACATGGAAATATCTACACCGCTATCTTTACGAACATGGAAATATCTACACCGCTATCTGTATGAACATGGAAATATCTACACCGCTACGTTTATAAACATGGAAATATAAGCACCGCTATCTGTATGAACATGGAAATAACTACACCGCTATCAGTACGAACATGGAAATATCTACACCGCTATCTGTATGAACATGGAAATAGCTGCACCGCTATCTGTATGAACATGGAAATATCTACAGGACTATCTGTATGAACATGGAAATATCTACACCCCTATCTGTATGAACATGGATATATCTACACAGCCATCTGGATGAACATGGAAATATCTGCACCGCTATCTGTATGAACATGGAAATATCTACACCGCTATCTGTGTAAACATGCATACATCTTCACCGCTATCTGTATAAACATGGATATATCTACACCGCTAACTGTATGAACATGGAAATATCTAAACCGCTATCTGCATGAAAATGGAAATATCTACACAGCTATCTGCATATACATGGAAATATCTACAGAGCCATCACTTTACACATGGAACTAACTACACCGCTATCGGTATGAACATGGAAATATCTACACCGCCATCTGTATGAACATGGAAATATCTGCACAGCCTTCTGTATGAACATATAAATATCTACACTGCCGTCTGTATTAAGATGGAGATATCTACACCGCTATCTGTATAAACAGGGAAATATCTACACCGCTATATGTATAAACATGGAAATATCTACACCGCTACCTGTATAGACATGGAAATATCAGCACCGCTATCTGTATGAACATGGAAATATCAGCCCCTCTATCTGTATGAACATGGAAATATCCACAGCACTATCTGTATGAACATGGAAATATCTACACCGCTATCAGTATGAACATGGAAGTATCTTCATCGCCATCTGTATGAACATGGATATGTCTACACAGCCATCTGGATGAACATGGAAATATCTACACCGCTATCTGTATGAACATGGAAATAGCTACACCGCTATCTGTATGAACATGGAAGTATCTTCACCGCCATCTGTATGAACATGGGTATATCTACACAGCCATCTGGATGAACATGGAAATATCTACACCGCTATCTGCATGAACATGGAAATATCTACACCACTATCTGTATGAAGATGGAAATATCTACACCAATATCTGTATGAACATGTAAATATCTACACCGCTTTCTGTACGAACATGGAAATATCTTCACCGCCATCTGTATGAACATGGATATATCTACACAGCCATCTGGATGAACATGGAAATATCTACACCGCTATCTGTATGAACATGGAAATATCTACACCGCTATCTGTGTAAACATGCAAACATCTTCACCGCTATCTGTATAAACATGGAAATATCTACACCACTATCTGTATGAACATGGGAATATCTACACCACTATCTGTTTGAACATGGAAATATCTACAACCCTATCTGCATGAAAATGGAAATATCTACACAGCTATCTGCATATACATGGAAATATCTACAAAGCTATCTCTTTACACATGGAAATAACTACACCACTATCTCTATAAACATGGAAATATCTACACTGCCATCTGTATGAACATGGAAATATCTGCACCGCCATCTGTATGAAAATATAAATATCTACACCGCCATCTGTATTAAGATGGAGATATCTACACCACTATCTGTATAAACATGGAAATATCTACACCGCTACCTTTATAAACATGGAAATATAAGTACCGCTATCTGTTTGAACATGGAAATATCTACCCCGCTATCTGTACGAACATGGAAATATCTACACCGCTATCTGTATGAACATGGAAATAGCTGCACCGCTATCTGTATGAACATGGAAATATCTACAGCACTATCTGTATGAACATGGAAATATCTACACCCCTATCTGTATGAACATGGATATATCTACACCGCTATCTGTGTAAACTTGCATACATCTTCACCGCTATCTGTATAAACATGGATATATCTACACCGCTATCTGTATGAACATGGAAATATCTAAACCGCTATCTGCATGAAAATGGAAATATCTACACAGCTCTCTGCATATACATGGAAATATCTACACAGCCATCTCTTTACACATGGAAATAACTACACCGCTATCGGTATGAACATGGAAATATCTACACCGCCATCTGTATGAACATGGAAATATCTGCACGGCCTTCTGTATGAACATATAAATATCTACACCGCCATCTGTATTAAAATGGAGATATTTACACCGCTATCTGTATAAACATGGAAATATCTACACCGCTATCTGTATAAACATGGAAATATCTACACCGCTATCTGTATAAACTTGGAAATATCTACACCGCTACCTGTATAAACATGGAAATATCAGCACCGCTATCTGTATGAACATGGAAATATCACCCCCTCTATCTGTATGAACATGGAAATATCTACACCACTATCTGTATGAACATGGAAATATCTACACCGCTATCTGTATGAACATGGAAATACCTTCACCGCCATCTGTTTGAACATGGATATGTCTACACAGCCAT
Organism: Gorilla gorilla gorilla; assembly: GCF_029281585.2. Classification (NCBI taxonomy): domain Eukaryota; kingdom Metazoa; phylum Chordata; class Mammalia; order Primates; family Hominidae; genus Gorilla; species Gorilla gorilla. The sequence goes on from NC_073224.2 coordinate 3,393,967, forward strand.
CTGGATGTACATGGAAATATCTACACCGCTATCAGCATGAAAATGGAAATAACTACACAGCTATCTGCATATACATGGAAATATCTACAAAGCTATCTCTTTACACATGGAAATAACTACACCACTATCTCTATAAACATGGAAATATCTACACAGCCATCTGTATGAACATGGAAATATCTGCACCGCCATCTGTATGAACATATAAATATCTACACCGCCATCGGTATTAAGATGGAGATATCTACACCGCTATCTGCATAAACCTGGAAATATCTACAACTCTATCTGTATAAACATGGAAATATCTGCACCGCTACCTGTATTAACATGGAAATATCAGCACCGCTATCTGTATGAACATGGAAATATCTACACCGCTATCTGTATGAACATGGAAATATCTACACCGCTATCTGTATGAACATGGAAATAGCTACACCGCTATCTGTATGAACATGGAAATATCTACACCACTATCTGTATGAACATGGAAATGTCTACACCGCTATCTGTATGAACATGGATATATCTACACAGCCATCTGGATGAACATGGAAATATCTACACCGCTATCTGTGGGAACATGGAAATATCTACACCGCTATCTGTGTAAACATGCATACATCTTCACCGCTATCTGTATAAACATGGAAATATCTACACCACTATCTGTATGAACATGGAAATATCTACACCGCTATCTGTTTGAACATGGAAATATGTAAACCGCTATCTGCATGAAAATGGAAATATCTACACAGCTATCTGCATATACATGGAAATATCTACACAGCTATCTCTTTGCACATGGAAATAACTACACCGCTATCTGTATGAACATGGAAATATCAACACCGCCATCTGTATGAACATGGAAATATCTGCACGGCAATCTGTGGGAACATATAAATATCTACACTGCCATCTGTATTAAGATGGAGATATCTACACCGCTATCTGTATAAACAGGGAAATATCTACACCGCTATATGTATAAACATGGAAATATCTACACCGCTACCTGTATAGACATGGAAATATCAGCACCGCTATCTCTATGAACATGGAAATATCAGCCCCTCTATCTGTATGAACATGGAAATATCCACACCACTATCTGTATGAACATGGAAATATCTACACCGCTATCTGTATGAACATGGAAGTATCTTCACCGCCATCTGTATGAGCATGGATATGTCTACACAGCCATCTGGATGAACATGGAAATATCTCCACCGACATCTGTATTAAGATGGAGTTATCTACACCGCTATCTGTATAAACTTGGAAATATCTACACCGCTATCTGTATAAAAATGGAAATATCTACATCGCTATCTGTATAAACATGGAAATATCCACACCGCTACCTGTATTAACATGGAAATATCAGCACCGCTTTCTGTATGAACATGGAAATATCTACACCGATATCTGTTTGAACATGGAAATATCTAAACCGCTATCTGTGTAAACATGCATACATCTTCACCGCTATCTGTATAAACATGGAAATATCTGCACTGCTATCTGTATGAACATGGAAATATCTACACCGCTATCTGTTTGAACATGGAAATATCTAAACCGCTATCTGCATGAAAAAGGAAATATCTACACAGCTATCTGCATATACATGGAAATATCTACACCGCTATCTGTATGAACGTGGAAATATCTACACCGCCATCTGTATGAACATGGAAATATCTGCACGGCCATCTGTATGAACATATAAATATCTACACCGCCATCTGTATTAAGATGGAGTTATCTACACCGCTATCTGTATAAACATGGAAATATCTACACCGCTATCTGTATGAACATGGAAATATCTACACCGCTACCTGTATAAACATGGAAATATCAGCACCGGTATCTGTATGAACATGGAAATATCAGCCCCTCTATCTTTATGAATATGGAAATATCTATACCACTATCTGTATGAACATGGAAATATCTACACCGCTATCTGTATGAACATGGAATTATCTTCACCGCCATCTGTATGAACATGGATATGTTTACACAGCCATCTGGATGAACATGGAAATATCTACACCACTATCTGTATGAACATGGAAATAGCTACACCGCTATCTGAATGATCATGGAAGTATCTTCACCGCCATCTGTATGAACATGGGTATATCTAAACAGCCATCTGGATGAACATGGAAATATCTACACCGCTATCTGTATGAACATGGAAATATCTACACCGCTATCTGTATGAACATGGAAATATCTACACCAATATCTGTGTGAACATGGAAATATCTACCGCGCTATCTGTACGAACATGGAAATATCTTCACCGCCATCTGTATGAACATATAAATATCTACACCGCCATCTGTATTAAGATGGAGATATCTACACCGCTATCTGCATAAACCTGGAAATATCTACAACTCTATCTGTATAAACATGGAAATATCTGCACCGCTACCTGTATTAACATGGAAATATCAGCACCGCTATCTGTATGAACATGGAAATATCTACACCGCTATCTGTATGAACATGGAAATATCTACACCGCTATCTGTATGAACATGGAAATAGCTACACCGCTATCTGTATGAACATGGAAATATCTACACCACTATCTGTATGAACATGGAAATGTCTACACCGCTATCTGTATGAACATGGATATATCTACACAGCCATCTGGATGAACATGGAAATATCTACACCGCTATCTGTGGGAACAAGGAAATATCTACACCGCTATCTGTGTAAACATGCATACATCTTCACCGCTATCTGTATAAACATGGAAATATCTACACCACTATCTGTATGAACATGGAAATATCTACACCGCTATCTGTTTGAACATGGAAATATCTAAACCGCTATCTGCATGAAAATGGAAATATCTACACAGCTATCTGCATATACATGGAAATATCTACACAGCTATCTCTTTGCACATGGAAATAACTACACCGCTATCTGTATGAACATGGAAATATCAACACCGCCATCTGTATGAACATGGAAATATCTGCACGGCAATCTGTAGGAACATATAAGTATCTACACCGCCATCTGTATTAAGATGGAGATATCTATACAGCTATCTGTATAAACATGGAAATATCTACACCGCTACCTGTATAGACATGGAAATATCAGCACCGCTATCTCTATGAACATGGAAATATCAGCCCCTCTATCTGTATGAACATGGAAATATCCACACCACTATCTGTATGAACATGGAAATATCTACACCGCTATCTGTATGAACATGGAAGTATCTTCACCGCCATCTGTATGAGCATGGATATGTCTACACAGCCATCTGGATGAACATGGAAATATCTCCACCGACATCTGTATTAAATGGAGTTATCTACACCGCTATCTGTATAAACTTGGAAATATCTACACCGCTATCTGTATAAAAATGGAAATATCTACATCGCTATCTGTATAAACATGGAAATATCCACACCGCTACCTGTATTAACATGGAAATATCAGCACCGCTTTCTGTATTAACATGGAAATATCTACACCGATATCTGTTTGAACATGGAAATATCTAAACCGCTATCTGTGTAAACATGCATACATCTTCACCGCTATCTGTATAAACATGGAAATATCTGCACTGCTATCTGTATGAACATGGAAATATCTACACCGCTATCTGTTTGAACATGGAAATATCTAAACCGCTATCTGCATGAAAAAGGAAATATCTACACAGCTATCTGCATATACATGGAAATATCTACACCGCTATCTGTATGAACGTGGAAATATCTACACCGCCATCTGTATGAACATGGAAATATCTGCACGGCCATCTGTATGAACATATAAATATCTACACCGCCATCTGTATTAAGATGGAGTTATCTACACCGCTATCTGTATAAACATGGAAATATCTACACCGCTATCTGTATGAACATGGAAATATCTACACCGCTACCTGTATAAACATGGAAATATCAGCACCGGTATCTGTATGAACATGGAAATATCAGCCCCTCTATCTGTATGAATATGGAAATATCTATACCACTATCTGTATGAACATGGAAATATCTACACCGCTATCTGTATGAACATGGAATTATCTTCACCGCCATCTGTATGAACATGGATATGTTTACACAGCCATCTGGATGAACATGGAAATATCTACACCACTATCTGTATGAACATGGAAATAGCTACACCGCTATCTGAATGATCATGGAAGTATCTTCACCGCCATCTGTATGAACATGGGTATATCTAAACAGCCATCTGGATGAACATGGAAATATCTACACCGCTATCTGTATGAACATGGAAATATCTACACCGCTATCTGTATGAACATGGAAATATCTACACCAATATCTGTGTGAACATGGAAATATCTACCGCGCTATCTGTACGAACATGGAAATATCTTCACCGCCATCTGTATGAACATATAAATATCTACACCGCCATCTGTATTAAGATGGAGATATCTACACCGCTATCTGCATAAACCTGGAAATATCTACAACTCTATCTGAATAAACATGGAAATATCTGCACCGCTACCTGTATTAACATGGAAATATCAGCACCGCTATCTGTATGAACATGGAAATATCTACACCGCTATCTGTATGAACACGGAAATATCTACACCGCTATCTGTATGAACATGGAAATAGCTACACCGCTATCTGTATGAACATGGAAATATCTACACCACTATCTGTATGAACATGGAAATGTCTACACCGCTATCTGTATGAACATGGATATATCTACACAGCCATCTGGATGAACATGGAAATATCTACACCGCTATCTGTGGGAACAAGGAAATATCTACACCGCTATCTGTGTAAACATGCATACATCTTCACCGCTATCTGTATAAACATGGAAATATCTACACCACTATCTGTATGAACATGGAAATATCTACACCGCTATCTGTTTGAACATGGAAATATCTAAACCGCTATCTGCATGAAAATGGAAATATCTACACAGCTATCTGCATATACATGGAAATATCTACACAGCTATCTCTTTGCACATGGAAATAACTACACCGCTATCTGTATGAACATGGAAATATCAACACCGCCATCTGTATGAACATGGAAATATCTACACCGCCATCTCTATGAACATGGAAATATCTGCACGGCCATCTGCATGAACATATAAATATCTACACCGCCATCTGTATTAAGATGGAGTTATCTACACCGCTATCTGTATAAACATGGAAATATCTACACCGCTATCTGTATGAACATGGAAATATCTACACCGCTACCTGTATAAACATGGAAATATCAGCACCGGTATCTGTATGAACATGGAAATATCAGCCCCTCTATCTGTATGAATATGGAAATATCTATACCACTATCTGTATGAACATGGAAATATCTACACCGCTATCTGTATGAACATGGAATTATCTTCACCGCCATCTGTATGAACATGGATATGTTTACACAGCCATCTGGATGAACATGGAAATATCTACACCACTATCTGTATGAACATGGAAATAGCTACACCGCTATCTGTATGATCATGGAAGTATCTTCACCGCCATCTGTATGAACATGGGTATATCTAAACAGCCATCTGGATGAACATGGAAATATCTACACCGCTATCTGTATGAACATGGAAATATCTACACCGCTATCTGTATGAACATGGAAATATCTACACCAATATCTGTGTGAACATGGAAATATCTACCGCGCTATCTGTACGAACATGGAAATATCTTCACCGCCATCTGTATGAACATGGATATTTCTACACAGCCATCTGGATGAACATGGAAATGTCTACAATGCTATTTGTATGAACATGGAAATATCTACACCGCTATCTGTGTAAAGATGCAAACATCTTCACCGCTATCTGTATAAACATGGAAATATTTACACCACTATCTGTATGAACATGGAAATATCTACACCGCTATCTGTTTGAACATGGAAATATCTACACCACTATCTGCATGAAAATGGAAAAATCTACACAGCTATCTGCATATACATGGAAATATCTACAAAGCTATCTCTCTACACATGGAAATAACTACACCACTATCTCTATAAACATGGAAATATCTACACCGCCATCTGTATGAACATGGAAATATCTGCACCGCCATCTGTATGAACATATGAATATCTACACCGCCATCTGTATTAAGATGGAAATATCTACACCGCTATCTGTATAAACTTGGAAATATCTACACCGCTATCTGTATAAACATGGAAATATCTACACCGCTATCTGTATAAACATGGAAATATCTACACCGCTACCTTTATAAACATGGAAATATAAGCACCGCTATCTGTATGAACATGGAAATATCTACACCGCTATCAGTACGAACATGGAAATATCTACACCGCTATCTGTATGAACATGGAAATAGCTGCACCGCTATCTGTATGAACATGGAAATATCTACAGGACTATCTGTATTAACATGGAAATATCTACACACCTATCTGTATGAACATGGATATATCTACAAAGCCATCTGGATGAACATGGAAATATCTACACCGATATCTGTATGAACATAGAAACATCTACACCGCTATCTGTGTAAACATGCATACATCTTCACCGCTATCTGTATAAACATGGATATATCTACACCGCTATCTGTATGAACATGGAAATATCTAAACCGCTATCTGCATGAAAATGGAAATATCTACACAGCTATCTGCATATACATGGAAATATCTACACAGCTATCTCTTTACACATGGAAATAACTACACCTCTATCGGTATGAACATGGAAATATCTACACCGCCATCTGTATGAACATGGAAATATCTGCACGGCCTTCTGTATGAACATATAAATATCTACACCGCCATCTGTATTAAGATGGAGATATCTACACCGCTATCTGTATAAACATGGAAATATCTACACCGCTATCTGTATAAACATGGAAATATCTACACCGCTATCTGTATAAACTTGGAAATATCTACACCGCTACCTGTATAAACATGGAAATATCAGCACCGCTATCTGTATGGAGATGGAAATATCACCCCCTCTATCTGTATGAACATGGAAATATCTACACCACTATCTGTATGAACATGGAAATATCTACACCGCTATCTGTATGAACATGGAAATACCTTCACCGCCATCTGTATTAAGATGGAGATAACTACACAGCCATCTGGATGAACATGGAAATATCTACACCGCTATCTGTATGAACATGGAAATAGCTACACCGCTATCTGTATGAACATGGAAATATCTACACCACTATCTGTATGAACATGGAAATATCTACACCGCTATCTGTTTGAACATGGAAATATCTACACCGCTATCTGCATGAAAATGGAAATATCTACACAGCTATCTGCATATACATGGAAATATCTACAAAGCTACCTCTTTACACATGGAAATAACTACACCACTATCTCTATAAACATGGAAATATCTACACCACCATCTGTATGAACATGGAAATATCTGCACTGCCATCTGTATGAACATTTAAATACCTACACCGCCATCTGTATTAAGATGGAGATATCTACACCGCTATCTGTATAAACATGGAAATATCTACACCGCTATCTGTATAAACATGGAAATATCTACACCGCTACCTGTATAAACATGGAAATATCAGCACCGCTATCTGTATGAACATGGAAATATCAGCCCCTCTATCTGTATGAACATGGAAATATCCACACCACTATCTGTATGAACATGGAAATATCTACACCGCTATCTGTATGTACATGGAAGTATCTTCACCGCCACCTGTATGAACATGGATATGTCTACACAGCCATCTGGATGAACATGGAAATATCTACAACGCTCTCTGTATAAACTTGGAAATATCTACACCGCTATCTGTATGAACATGGAAATATCTACACCTCTATCTGTGTAAACATGCAAACATCTTCACCGCTATCTGTATAAACGTGGAAATAACTACACAACTATCTGCATGAACATGGAAATATCTACACCGCTATCTGTTTGAACATGGAAATATCTACACCACTATCTGCATGAAAATGGATATATCTACACAGCTATCTGCATATACATGGAAATATCTACAAAGCTATCTCTTTACACATGGAAATAATTACACCACTATCTCTATAAACATTGAAATATCTACACCGCCATCTGTATGAACATGGAAATATCTGCACCGCCATCTGTATGAACATATAAATATCTACACCGCCATCTGTATTAAGATGGAGATATCTACACTGCTATCTGTATAAACTTGGAAATATCTACACCGCTATCTGTATAAACATGGAAATATCTACACCGCTATCTGTATAAACATGGAAATATCTACACCGCTACCTTTATAAACATGGAAATATAAGCACCGCTATCTGTATGAACATGGAAATATCTACACCGCTATCTTTACGAACATGGAAATATCTACACCGCTATCTGTATGAACATGGAAATATCTACACCGCTACGTTTATAAACATGGAAATATAAGAACCGCTATCTGTAAGAACATGGAAATATCTACACCGCTATCAGTACGAACATGGAAATATCTACACCGCTATCTGTATGAACATGGAAATAGCTGCACCGCTATCTGTATGAACATGGAAATATCTACAGGACTATCTGTATGAACATGGAAATATCTACACCCCTATCTGTATGAACATGGATATATCTACACAGCCATCTGGATGAACATGGAAATATCTACACCACTATCTGTATGAACATGGAAATATCTACACCGCTATCTGTGTAAACATGCATACATCTTCACCGCTATCTGTATAAACATGGATATATCTACACCGCTATCTGTATGAACATGGAAATATCTAAACCGCTATCTGCATGAAAATGGAAATATCTACACAGCTATCTGCATATACATGGAAATATCTACAGAGCCATCACTTTACACATGGAAATAACTACACCGGTATCGGTATGAACATGGAAATATCTACACCGCCATCTGTATAAACATGGAAATATCTGCACGGCCTTCTGTATGAACATATAAATATCTACACTGCCGTCTGTATTAAGATGGAGATATCTACACCGCTATCTGTATAAACATGGAAATATCTACGCCGCTATCTGTATAAACATGGAAATATCTACACCGCTACCTGTATAAACATGGAAATATCAGCACCGCTATCTGTATGAACATGGAAATATCAGCCCCTCTATCTGTATGAACATGGAAATATCCACACCACTATCTGTATGAACATGGAAATATCTACACCGCTATCAGTATGAACATGGAAGTATCTTCACCACCATCTGTATGAACATGGATATGTCTACACAGCCATCTGGATGAACATGGAAATATCTACACCGCTATCTGTATGAACATGGAAATAGCTACACCGCTATCTCTATGAACATGGAAGTATCTTCACCGCCATCTGTATGAACATGGGTATATCTACACAGCCATCTGGATGAACATGGAAATATCTACACCGCTATCTGCATGAACATGGAAATATCTACACCGCTATCTGTATGAAGATGGAAATATCTACACCAATATCTCTATGAACATGTAAATATCTACACCGCTATCTGTACGAACATGGAAATATCTTCACCGCCATCTGTATGAACATGGATATATCTACACAGCCATCTGGATGAACATGGAAATATCTACACCGCTATCTGTATGAACATGGAAATATCTACACCTCTATCTGTGTAAACATGCAAACATCTTCACCGCTATCTGTATAAAACATGGAAATATCTACACCACTATCTGTATGAACATGGAAATATCTACACCACTATCTGTTTGAACATGGAAATATCTACACCCCTATCTGCATGAAAATGGAAATATCTACACAGCTATCTGCATATACATGGAAATATCAACAAAGCTATCTCTTTACACATGGAAATAACTACACCACTATCTCTATAAACATGGAAATATCTACACCTCCATCTGTATGAACATGGAAATATCTGCACCGCCATCTGTATGAACATATAAATATCTACACAGCCATCTGTATTAAGATGGAGATATCTACACCACTATCTGTATAAACATGGAAATATCTACACCGCTACCTTTATAAACATGGAAATATAAGTACCGCTATCTGTTTGAAGATGGAAATATCTACACCGCTATCTGTACGAACATGGAAATATCTACACCGCTATCTGTATGAACATGGAAATATCTACAGCACTATCTGTATGAACATGGAAATATCTACACCCCTATCTGTATGAACATGGATATATCTACACCGCTATCTGTGTAAACTTGCATACATCTTCACCGCTATCTGTATAAACATGGATATATCTACACCGCTATCTGTATGAACATGGAAATATCTAAACCGCTATCTGCATGAAAATGGAAATATCTACACAGCTATCTGCATATACATGGAAATATCTACACAGCCATCTCTTTACAAATGGAAATAACTACACCGCTATCGGTATGAACATGGAAATATCTACACCGCCATCTGTATGAACATGGAAATATCTGCACGGCCTTCTGTATGAACATATAAATATCTACACCGCCATCTGTATTAAAATGGAGATATTTACACCGCTATCTGTATAAACTTGGAAATATCTACACCGCTACCTGTATAAACATGGAAATATCAGCACCGCTACCTGTATGAACATGGAAATATCACCCCCTCTATCTGTATGAACATGTAAATATCTACACCGCCATCTGTATTAAGATGGAGATATCTACACCGCTATCTGTATAAACCAGGAAATATCTACACCTCTTTCTGTATAAACATGGAAATATCTGCACCGCTACATGTATAAACATGGAAATATCAGCACTGCTATCTGTATGAACATGGAAATATCTACACCGCTACCTGTATAAACATGGAAATATCAGCACCGCTACCTGTATGAACATGGAAATATCACCCCCTCTATCTGTATGAACATGGAAATATCTACACCACTATCAGTATGAACATGGAAATATCTACACCGCTATCTGTATGAAAAAGGAAATACCTTCACCGCCATCTGTTTGAACATGGATATGTCTACACAGCCATCTGGATGAACTTGGAAATATCTACACCGACATCTGTATTAAGATGGAGTTATCTACAGCGCTATCTGTATAAACTTGGAAATATCTACACCGCTATCTGTATAAAAATGGAAATATCTACATCGCTATCTGCATAAACATGGAAATATCCACACCGCTACCTGTATTAACATGGAAATATCAGCACCGCTATCTATGAACATGGAAATATCTACACCGCTATCTGTTTGAGCATGGAAATATCTAAACGGCTATCTGTGTAAACATGCATACATCTTCACCGCTATCTGTATAAACATGGAAATATCTGCACCGCTATCTGTATGAACATGGAAATATCTACACCGCTATCTGTTTGAACATGGATATATCTAAACCGCTATCTGCATTGAAAAGGAAATATCTACACAGCTATCTGCATATACATGGAAATATCTACACCGCTATCTCTTTACACATGGAAATATCTACACCGCTATCTGTATGAACATGGAAATATCTACACCGCCATCTGTATGAACATGGAAATATCTGCACGGCCATCTGTATGAACATATAAATATCTACACCGCCATCTGTATTAAGATGGAGATATCTACACCGCTATCTGTATAAACATGGAAATATCTACACCGCTATCTGTATGAACATGGAAATATCTACACCGCTACCTGTATAAACAAGGAAATATCAGCACCGCTATCTGTATGAACATGGAAATATCAGCCCCTCTATCTGTATGAATATGGAAATATCTACACCACTATCTGTATGAACATGGAAATATCTACACCGCTATCTGTATGAACATGGAATTATCTTCACCGCCATCTGTATGAACATGGATATGTTTACACAGCCATCTGGATGAACATGGAAATATCTACACCACTATCTGTATGAACATGGAAATAGCTACACCGCTATCTGTATGATCATGGAAGTATCTTCACCGCCCTCTGTATGAACATGGGTATATCTACACAGCCATGTGGATGAACATGGAAATATCTACACCGCTATCTGCATGAACATGGAAATATCTACACCGCTATCTGTATGAACATGGAAATATCTACACCAATATCTGTGTGAACATGGAAATATCTACCGCGCTATCTGTACGAACATGGAAATATCTTCACCGCCATCTGTATGAACATGGATATATCTACACAGCCATCTGGATGAACATGGAAATATCTACAATGCTATTTGTATGAACATGGAAATATCTACACCGCTATCTGTGTAAAGATGCAAACATCTTCACCGCTATCTGTATAAACATGGAAATATTTACACCACTATCTGTATGAACATGGAAATATCTACACCGCTATCTGTTTGAACATGGAAATATCTACACCACTATCTGCATGAAAATGGAAATATCTACACAGCTATCTGCATATACATGGAAATATCTACAAAGCTATCTCTCTACACATGGAAATAACTACACCACTATCTCTATAAACATGGAAATATCTGCACCGCCATTTGTATGAACATGGAAATATCTGCACCGCCATCTGTATGAACATATGAATATCTACACCGCCATCTGTATTAAGATGGAAATATCTACACCGCTATCTGTATAAACTTGGAAATATCTACACCGCTATCTGTATAAACATGGAAATATCTACACCGCTATCTGTATAAACATGGAAATATCTACACCGCTACCTTTATAAACATGGAAATATAAGCACCGCTATCTGTATGAACATGGAAATATCTACACCGCTATCAGTATGAACATGGAAATATCTACACCGCTATCTGTATGAACATGGAAATAGCTGCACCGCTATCTGTATGAACATGGAAATATCTACAGGACTATCTGTATTAACATGGAAATATCTACACACCTATCTGTATGAACATGGATATATCTACAAAGCCATCTGGATGAACATGGAAATATCTACACCGCTATCTGTGTAAACATGCATACATCTTCACCGCTATCTGTATAAACATGGATATATCTACACCGCTATCTGTATGAACATGGAAATATCTAAACCGCTATCTGCATGAAAATGGAAATATCTACACAGCTATCTGCATATACATGGAAATATCTACACAGCTATCTCTTTACACATTGAAATAACTACACCTCTATCGGTATGAACATGGAAATATCTACACCGCCATCTGTATGAACATGGAAATATCTGCACGGCCTTCTCTATGAACATATAAATATCTACACCGCCATCTGTATTAAGATGGAGATATCTACACCGCTATCTGTATAAACATGGAAATATCTACACCGCTATCTGTATGAACATGGAAGTATCTTCATGGCCATCTGTATGAGCATGGATATGTCTACACAGCCATCTGGATGAACTTGGAAATATCTACACCGACATCTGTATTAAGATGGAGTTATCTACAGCGCTATCTGTATAAACTTGGAAATATCTACACCGCTATCTGTATAAAAATGGAAATATCTACATCGCTATCTGCATAAACATGGAAATATCCACACCGCTACCTGTATTAACATGGAAATATCAGCACCGCTATCTATGAACATGGAAATATCTACACCGCTATCTGTTTGAGCATGGAAATATCTAAACGGCTATCTGTGTAAACATGCATACATCTTCACCGCTATCTGTATAAACATGGAAATATCTGCACCGCTATCTGTATGAACATGGAAATATCTACACCGCTATCTGTTTGAACATGGATATATCTAAACCGCTATCTGCATTGAAAAGGAAATATCTACACAGCTATCTGCATATACATGGAAATATCTACACCGCTATCTCTTTACACATGGAAATATCTACACCGCTATCTGTATGAACATGGAAATATCTACACCGCCATCTGTATGAACATGGAAATATCTGCACGGCCATCTGTATGAACATATAAATATCTACACCGCCATCTGTATTAAGATGGAGATATCTACACCGCTATCTGTATAAACATGGAAATATCTACACCGCTATCTGTATGAACATGGAAATATCTACACCGCTACCTGTATAAACATGGAAATATCAGCACCGCTATCTGTATGAACATGGAAATATCAGCCCCTCTATCTGTATGAATATGGAAATATCTACACCACTATCTGTATGAACATGGAAATATCTACACCGCTATCTGTATGAACATGGAATTATCTTCACCGCCATCTGTATGAACATGGATATGTTTACACAGCCATCTGGATGAACATGGAAATATCTACACCACTATCTGTATGAACATGGAAATAGCTACACCGCTATCTGTATGATCATGGAAGTATCTTCACCGCCATCTGTATGAACATGGGTATATCTACACAGCCATGTGGATGAACATGGAAATATCTACACCGCTATCTGCATGAACATGGAAATATCTACACCGCTATCTGTATGAACATGGAAATATCTACACCAATATCTGTGTGAACATGGAAATATCTACCGCGCTATCTGTACGAACATGGAAATATCTTCACCGCCATCTGTATGAACATGGATATATCTACACAGCCATCTGGATGAACATGGAAATATCTACAATGCTATTTGTATGAACATGGAAATATCTACACCGCTATCTGTGTAAAGATGCAAACATCTTCACCGCTATCTGTATAAACATGGAAATATTTACACCACTATCTGTATGAACATGGAAATATCTACACCGCTATCTGTTTGAACATGGAAATATCTACACCACTATCTGCATGAAAATGGAAATATCTACACAGCTATCTGCATATACATGGAAATATCTACAAAGCTATCTCTCTACACATGGAAATAACTACACCACTATCTCTATAAACATGGAAATATCTGCACCGCCATTTGTATGAACATGGAAATATCTGCACCGCCATCTGTATGAACATATGAATATCTACACCGCCATCTGTATTAAGATGGAAATATCTACACCGCTATCTGTATAAACTTGGAAATATCTACACCGCTATCTGTATAAACATGGAAATATCTACACCGCTATCTGTATAAACATGGAAATATCTACACCGCTACCTTTATAAACATGGAAATATAAGCACCGCTATCTGTATGAACATGGAAATATCTACACCGCTATCAGTATGAACATGGAAATATCTACACCGCTATCTGTATGAACATGGAAATAGCTGCACCGCTATCTGTATGAACATGGAAATATCTACAGGACTATCTGTATTAACATGGAAATATCTACACACCTATCTGTATGAACATGGATATATCTACAAAGCCATCTGGATGAACATGGAAATATCTACACCGCTATCTGTGTAAACATGCATACATCTTCACCGCTATCTGTATAAACATGGATATATCTACACCGCTATCTGTATGAACATGGAAATATCTAAACCGCTATCTGCATGAAAATGGAAATATCTACACAGCTATCTGCATATACATGGAAATATCTACACAGCTATCTCTTTACACATGGAAATAACTACACCTCTATCGGTATGAACATGGAAATATCTACACCGCCATCTGTATGAACATGGAAATATCTGCACGGCCTTCTCTATGAACATATAAATATCTACACCGCCATCTGTATTAAGATGGAGATATCTACACCGCTATCTGTATAAACATGGAAATATCTACACCGCTATCTGCATAAACATGGAAATATCTACACCGCTATCTGTATAAACTTGGAAATATCTACACCGCTACCTGTATAAACATGGAAATATCAGCACCGCTATCTGTATGGAGATGGAAATATCTACACCACTATCTGTATGAACATGGAAATATCTACACCGCTATCTGTATGAACATGGAAATATCTTCACCGCCATCTGTATTAAGATGGAGATAACTACACAGCCATCTGGATGAACATGGAAATATCTACACCGCTATCTGCATGAACATGGAAATAGCTACACCGCTATCTGTATGAACATGGAAATATCTACACCACTATCTGTATGAACATGGAAATATCTACACCGCTATCTGTTTGAACATGGAAATATCTACACCGCTATCTGCATGAAAATGGAAATATCTACACAGCTATCTGCATATACATGGAAATATCTACAAATCTACCTCTTTACACATGGAAATAACTACACCACTATCTCTATAAACATGGAAATATCTACACCACCATCTGTATGAACATGGAAATATCTGCACTGCCATCTGTATGAACATATAAATATCTAAACCGCCATCTGTATTAAGATGGAGATATCTACACCGCTATCTGTATGAACATGGAAGTATCTTCACCGCCATCTGTATGAACATGGATATATCTACACAGCCATCTGGATGAACATGGAAATATCTACACCGCTATCTGTATGAACATGGAAATATCTACACCGCTATCTGTATAAACATGGAAATATCTACACCGCTATCTGTATAAACATGGAAATGTCTACACC
The DNA here is from genome assembly GCF_029281585.2 of Gorilla gorilla gorilla. NCBI lineage: Eukaryota > Metazoa > Chordata > Mammalia > Primates > Hominidae > Gorilla > Gorilla gorilla. The sequence continues at coordinate 3,410,598 of NC_073224.2, forward strand.
GCTATCTGTATAAACCTGGAAATATCTACACCGCTACCTGTATAAACATGGAAATATCAGCACCGCTATCTGTATGAACATGGAAATATCTTCACCGCCATCTGTATGAACATGGATATCTCTACACAGCCATCTGGATGAACATGAAAATATCTACACCGCTATCTACATGAACATGGAAATATCTACACCGCCATCTGTATGAACATGCAAATATCCACACCGCCATCTGAATGAACATGGAAATATCTGCACCGCCATCTGTATGAACATATAAATAACTACACCGCCATGTGTATTAAGATGGAGATATCTACACCTCTATCTGTATAAACCTGGAAATATCTACACATCTATCTGTATAAACATGGAAATATCTACACGGCTATCTGTATAAACATTGAAATATCTGCACCGCTACCTGTATAAACATGTAAATATCAGCACCGCTATCTGTATTAACATGTAAATATCTACACCGCTATCTGTACGAACATGGAAGTATCTACACCGCTATCTGTATGAACATGGAAATAGCTACACCGCTATCTGTATGAACATGGAAATATCTACACCACTATCTGTATGAACATGGAAATGTCTACACCGCTATCTGTATGAACATGGATATACCTACACAGCCATCTGGATGAACATGAAAATATCTACACCGCTATCTCTGGGAACATGGAAATATCTACACCGCTATCTGTGTAAACATGCATACATCTTCACTGCTATCTGTATAAACATGGAAATATCTACAACACTATCTGTATGAACATGGAAATATCTACACCGCTATCTGTTTGAACATGGAAATATCTAAACCGCTATCTGCATGAAAATGGAAATATCTACACAGCTATCTGCATATACATGGAAATACCTACACAGCTATCTCTTTGCACATGGAAATAACTACACCGCTATCTGTATGAACATGGAAATATCCACATTGCCATCTGTATGAACATGGAAATATCTGCACGGCCATCTGTAGCAACATATAAATATCTACACTGCCGTCTGTATTAAGATGTAGATATCTACACCGCTCTCTGTATAAACATGGAAATATCTACACCGCTATGTGTATAAACATGGAAATATCTACACCGCTACCTGTATAAACATGGAAATATCAGCACCGCTATCTGTATGAAGATGGAAATTTCAGCCCCTCTATCTGTATGAACATGGAAATATCCACACCACTATCTGTATGAACATGGAAATATCTACACCGCTATCTGTATGAACATGGAAGTATCTTCACCGCCATCTGTATGAACATCGATATGTCTACACAGCCATCTGGATGAACATGGAAATATCTACACCGCCATCTATATTAAGATGGAGTTATCTACACCGCTATCTGCATGAAAATGGAAATATCTACACAGCTATCTGCATATACATGGGAATATCTACAAAGCTATCTCTTTACACATGGAAATAACTACACCACTATCTATATAAACATGGAAATATCTACACCGCCATCTGTATGAACATGGAAATATCTGCACCGCCATCTGTATGAACATATAAATATCTACACTGCCATCTGTATTAAGATGGAGATGACTACACCGCTATCTGTATAAACTTGGAAATATCTACACCGCTATGTGTATAAACATGGAAATATCTACACCGCTCTCTGTATAAACATGGAAATATCTACACCGCTACCATTATAAACATGAAAATATAAGCACCGCTATCTGTATGAACATGGAAATATCTACACCGCTATCTGTACGAACATGGAAATATCTACACCGCTATCTGTATGAACATGGAAATAGCTGCACCGCTATCTGCATGAAAATGGAAATATCTACACAGCTATCTGCATATACAAGGAAATATCTACACAGCCATCTCTTTACACATGGAAATAACTACACCGCTATCTGTATGAACATGGAAATAGCTGCACCGCTATCTGCATGAAAATGGAAATATCTACACAGCTATCTGCATATACATGGAAATATCTACACAGCCATCTCTTTACACATGGAAATAACTACACCGCTATCGGTATGAACATGGAAATATCTACACCGCCATCTGTATGAACATGGAAATATCTGCACGGCCTTCTGTATGAACATATAAATATCTACACCACCATCTGTATTAAAATGGAGATATTTACACCGCTATCTGTATAAACATGGAAATATCTACACCGCTATCTGTATAAACATGGAAATATCTACACCGCTATCTGTATAAACTTGGAAATATCTACACCGCTACCTGTATAAACATGGAAATATCAGCACCGCTATCTGTATGAACATGGAAATATCTACACCACTATCTGTATGAACATGGAAATATCTACACCGCTATCTGTATGAAAAAGGAAATACCTTCACCGCCATCTGTTTGAACATGGATATGTCTACACAGCCATCTGGATGTACATGGAAATATCTACGCCACTATCAGCATGAAAATGGAAATATCTACACAGCTATCAGCATATACATGGAAATATCTACAAAGCTATCTCTTTACACATGGAAATAACTACACCACTATCTCTATCAACATGGAAATATCTACACCGCCATCTGTATGAACATGGAAATATCTGCACCGCCATCTGTATGAACATATAAATATCTACACCGCCATCTGTATTAAGATGGAGATATCTACACCGCTATCTGTATAAACCTGGAAATATCTACACCTCTATCTGTATAAACATGGAAATATCTGCACCGCTACATGTATAAACATGGAAATATCAGCACCGCTATCTGTATGAACATGGAAATATCTACACCGCTATCTGTATGAACATGGAAATATCTACACCGCTATCTGTATGAACATGGAAATAGCTACACCGCTATCTGTATGAACATGGAAATATCCACACCACTATCTGTATGAACATGGAAATATCTACACCGCTATCTGTATGAACATGGAAGTATCTTCACCGCCATCTGTATGAGCATGGATGTGTCTACACAGACATCTGGATGAACTTGGAAATATCTACACCGACATCTGTATTAAGATGGAGTTATCTACACCGCTATCTGTATAAACTTGGAAATATCTACACCGCTATCTGTATAAAAAGAAATATCTACATCGCTATCTGTATAAACATGGAAATATCCACACCGCTACCTGTATTAACATGGAAATATCAGCACCGCTATATGTATGAACATGGAAATATCTACACCGCTATCTGTTTGAACATGGAAATATCTAAACCGCTATCTGTGTAAACATGCATACATCTTCACCGCTATCTGTATAAACATGGAAATATCTGCACCGCTATCTGTATGAACATGGAAATATCTACACCGCTATCTGTTTGAACATGGAAATATCTAAACCGCTATCTGCATGAAAAAGGAAATATCTACACAGCTATCAGCATATACATGGAAATATCTACACCGCTATCTCTTTACACATGGAAATATCTACACCGCTATCTGTATGAACATGGAAATATCTACACCGCCATCTGTATGAACATGGAAATATCTGCACGGCCATCTGTATGAACATATAAATATCTACACCGCCATCTGTATTAAGATGGAGATATCTACACCGCTATCTGTATAAACATGGAAGTATCTACACCGCTATCTGTATGAACATGGAAATATCTACACCGCTACCTGTATAAACATGGAAATATCAGCACCGCTATCTGTATGAACATGGAAATATCAGCCCCTCTCTCTGTATGAATATGGAAATATCTACACCACTATCTGTATGAACATGGAAATATCTACACCGCTATCTGTATGAACATGGAATTATCTTCACCGCCATCTGTATGAACATGGAAATGTTTACACAGCCATCTGGATGAACATGGAAATATCTACACCACTATCTGTATGAACATGGAAATAGCTACACCGCTATCTGTATGATCATGGAAGTATCTTCACCGCCATCTGTATGAACATGGGTATATCTACACAGCCATGTGGATGAACATGGAAATATCTACACCGCTATCTGCATGAACATGGAAATATCTACACCGCTATCTGTATGAACATGGAAATATCTACACCAATATCTGTGTGAACATGGAAATATCTACCGCGCTATCTGTACGAACATGGAAATATCTTCACCGCCATCTGTATGAACATGGATATATCTACACAGCCATCTGGATGAACATGGAAATATCTACAATGCTATTTGTATGAACATGGAAATATCTACACCGCTATCTGTGTAAAGATGCAAACATCTTCACCGCTATCTGTATAAACATGGAAATATTTACACCACTATCTGTATGAACATGGAAATATCTACACCTCTATCTGTTTGAACATGGAAATATCTACACCACTATCTGCATGAAAATGGAAATATCTACACAGCTATCTGCATATACATGGAAATATCTACATAGCTATCTCTCTACACATGGAAATAACTACACCACTATCTCTATAAACATGGAAATATCTGCACCGCCATTTGTATGAGCATGGAAATATCTGCACCGCCATCTGTATGAACATATGAATATCTACACCGCCATCTGTATTAAGATGGAAATATCTACACCGCTATCTGTATAAACTTGGAAATATCTACACCGCTATCTGTATAAACATGGAAATATCTACACCGCTATCTGTATAAACATGGAAATATCTACACCGCTACCTTTATAAACATGGAAATAGCTGCACCGCTATCTGTATGAACATGGAAATATCTACAGGACTATCTGTATTAACATGGAAATATCTACACACCTATCTGTATGAACATGGATATATCTACAGAGCCATCTGGATGAACATGGAAATATCTACACTGATATCTGTATGAACATGGAAATATCTACACCGCTATCTGTGTAAACATGCATACATCTTCACCGCTATCTGTATAAACATGGATATATCTACACCGCTATCTGTATGAACATGGAAATATCTAAACGGCTATCTGCATGAAAATGGAAATATCTACACAGCTATCTGCATATACATGGAAATATCTACACAGCTATCTCTTTACACATGGAAATAACTACACCTCTATCGGTATGAACATGGAAATATCTACACCGCCATCTGTATGAACATGGAAATATCTGCACGGCCTTCTGTATGAACATATAAATATCTACACCGCCATCTGTATTAAGATGGAGATATCTACACCGCTATCTGTATAAACATGGAAATATCTACACCGCTATCTGTATAAACATGGAAATATCTACACCGCTATCTGTATAAACTTGGAAATATCTACACCGCTACCTGTATAAACATGGAAATATCAGCACCGCTATCTGTATGGAGATGGAAATATCACCCCCTCTATCTGTATGAACATGGAAATATCTACACCACTATCTGTATGAACATGGAAATATCTACACAGCTATCTGTATGAACATGGAAATATCTTCACCGCCATCTGTATTAAGATGGAGATAACTACACAGCCATCTGGATGAACATGGAAATATCTACACCGCTATCTGTATGAACATGGAAATAGCTACACCGCTATCTGTATGAACATGGAAATATCTACACCACTATCTGTATGAACATGGAAATATCTACACCGCTATCTGCATGAAAATGGAAATATCTACACAGCTATCTGCATATACATGGAAATATCTACAAAGCTACCTCTTTACACATGGAAATAACTACACCACTATCTCTATAAACATGGAAATATCTACACCACCATCTGTATGAACATGGAAATACCTGCACTGCCATCTGTATGAACATATAAATATCTACACCGCCATCTGTATTAAGATGGAGATATCTACACCGCTATCTGTATGAACATGGAAGTATCTTCACCGCCATCTGTATGAACATGGATATATCTACACAGCCATCTGGATGAACATGGAAATATCTACACCGCTATCTGTATGAACATGGAAATATCTACACCGCTATCTGTATAAACATGGAAATATCTACACCGCTATCTGTATAAACATGGAAATGTCTACACCGCTATCTGTATAAACCTGGAAATATCTACACCGCTACCTGTATAAACATGGAAATATCAGCACCGCTATCTGTATGAACATGGAAATATCTTCACCGCCATCTGTATGAACATGGATATCTCTACACAGCCATCTGGATGAACATGAAAATATCTACACCGCTATCTACATGAACATGGAAATATCTACACCGCCATCTGTATGAACATGCAAATATCCACACCGCCATCTGAATGAACATGGAAATATCTGCACCGCCATCTGTATGAACATATAAATAACTACACCGCCATGTGTATTAAGATGGAGATATCTACACCGCTATCTGTATAAACCTGGAAATATCTACACATCTATCTGTATAAACATGGAAATATCTACACCGCTATCTGTATAAACATTGAAATATCTGCACAGCTACCTGTATAAACATGTAAATATCAGCACTGCTATCTGTATGAACATGGAAATATCTACACCGCTATCTGTACGAACATGGAAGTATCTACACCGCTATCTGTATGAACATGGAAATAGCTACACCGCTATCTGTATGAACATGGAAATATCTACACCACTATCTGTATGAAAATGGAAATGTCTACACCGCTATCTGTATGAACATGGATATACCTACACAGCCATCTGGATGAACATGGAAATATCTACACCGCTATCTCTGGGAACATGGAAATATCTACACCGCTATCTGTGTAAACATGCATACATCTTCACTGCTATCTGTATAAACATGGAAATATCTACAACACTATCTGTATGAACATGGAAATATCTACACCGCTATCTGTTTGAACATGGAAATATCTAAACCGTTATATGCACGAAAATGGAAATATCTACACAGCTATCTGCATATACATGGAAATACCTACACAGCTATCTCTTTGCACATGGAAATAACTACACCGCTATCTGTATGAACATGGAAATATCCACATTGCCATCTGTATGAACATGGAAATATCTGCACGGCCATCTGTAGCAACATATAAATATCTACACTGCCGTCTGTATTAAGATGTAGATATCTACACCGCTCTCTGTATAAACATGGAAATATCTACACCGCTACCTGTATAAACATGGAAATATCAGCACCGCTATCTGTATGAACATTGAAATTTCATCCCCTCTATCTGTATGAACATGGAAATATCCACACCACTATCTGTATGAACATGGAAATATCTACACCGCTATCTGTATGAACATGGAAGTATCTTCACCGCCATCTGTATGAACATCGATATGTCTACACAGCCATCTGGATGAACATGGAAATATCTGCACCGCCATCTGTATTAAGATGGAGTTATCTACACCGCTATCTGCATGAAAATGGAAATATCTACACAGCTATCTGCATATACATGGGAATATTTACAAAGCTATCTCTTTACACATGGAAATAACTACACCACTATCTATATAAACATGGAAATATCTACACCGCCATCTGTATGAACATGGAAATATCTGCACCGCCATCTGTATGAACATATAAATATCTACACCGCCATCTGTATTAAGATGGAGATGACTACACCGCTATCTGTATAAACTTGGAAATATCTACACCGCTATGTGTATAAACATGGAAATATCTACACCGCTATCTGTATAAACATGGAAATATCTACACCGCTACCTTTATAAACATGGAAATATAAGCACCGCTATCTGTATGAACATGGAAATATCTACACCGCTATCTGTACGAACATGGAAATATCTACACCGCTATCTGTATGAACATGGAAATAGCTGCACCGCTATCTGTATGAACATGGAAATATCTACAGCACTATCTGTATGAACATGGATATCTCTACACAGCCATCTGGATGAACATGAAAATATCTACACCGCTATCTCCATGAACATGGAAATAGCTACACCGCCATCTGTATGAACATACAAATATCCACACCGCTATCTGTATGAACATGGAAATATCTACACCGCTATCTGTATGAACATGGAAATAGCTGCACCGCTATCTGTATGAACATGGAAATATCTACAGGACTATCTGTATTAACATGGAAATATCTACACACCTATCTGTATGAACATGGATATATCTACAAAGCCATCTGGATGAACATGGAAATATCTACACCGATATCTGTTTGAACATGGAAATATCTACACCGCTATCTGTGTAAACATGCATACATCTTAACCGCTATCTGTATAAACATGGATATATCTACACCGCTATCTGTATGAACATGGAAATATCTACATTGCCATCTGTATGAACATGGAAATATCTGCACGGCCATCTGTAGCAACATATAAATATCTACACTGCCGTCTGTATTAAGATGTAGATATCTACACCGCTCTCTGTATAAACATGGAAATATCTACACCGCTATCTGTATAAACATGGAAATATCTACACCGCTACCTGTATAAACATGGAAATATCAGCACCGCTATCTGTATGAACATTGAAATTTCAGCCCCTCTATCTGTATGAACATGGAAATATCCACACCGCTATCTGTATGAACATGGAAATATCTACACCGCTATCTGTATGAACATGGAAGTATCTTCACCGCCATCTGTATGAACATCGATATGTCTACACAGCCATCTGGATGAACATGGAAATATCTACACCGCCATCTGTATTAAGATGGAGTTATCTACACCGCTATCTGCATGAAAATGGAAATATCTACACAGCTATCTGCATATACATGGGAATATCTACAAAGCTATCTCTTTACACATGGAAATAACTACACCACTATCTATATAAACATGGAAATATCTACACCGCCATCTGTATGAACATGGAAATATCTGCACCGCCATCTGTATGAACATATAAATATCTACACCGCCATCTGTATTAAGATGGAGATGACTACACCGCTATCTGTATAAACTTGGAAATATCTACACCGCTATGTGTATAAACATGGAAATATCTACACCGCTATCTGTATAAACATGGAAATATCTACACCGCTACCTTTATAAACATGGAAATATAAGCACCGCTATCTGTATGAACATGGAAATATCTACACCGCTATCTGTATGAACATGGAAATAGCTGCACCGCTATCTGTATGAACATGGAAATATCTACAGCACTATCTGTATGAACATGGATATCTCTACAAAGCCATCTGGATGAACATGAAAATAACTACACCGCTATCTCCATGAACATGGAAATAGCTACACCGCCATCTGTATGAACATGCAAATATCCACACCGCTATCTGTATGAACATGGAAATATCTACACCGTTATCTGTATGAACATGGAAATAGCTGCACCGCTATCTGTATGAACATGGAAATATCTACAGGACTATCTGTATTAACATGGAAATATCTACACACCTATCTGTATGAACATGGATATATCTACAAAGCCATCTGGATGAACATGGAAATATCTACACCGATATCTGTATGAACATGGAAATATCTACACCGCTATCTGTGTAAACATGCATACATCTTCACCGCTATCTGTATAAACATGGATATATCTACACCGCTATCTGTATGAACATGGAAATATCTAAACCGCTATCTGCATGAAAATGGAAATATCTACACAGCTATCTGCATATACATGGAAATATCTACACATCTATCTCTTTACACATGGAAATAACTACACCTCTATCGGTATGAACATGGAAATATCTACACCGCCATCTGTATGAACATGGAAATATCTGCACGGCCTTCTGTATGAACATATAAATATCTACACCGCCATCTGTATTAAGATGGAGATATCTACACCGCTATCTGTATAAACATGGATATATCTACACCGCTATCTGTATAAACATGGAAATATCTACACCGCTATCTGTATAAACTTGGAAATATCTACACCGCTACCTGTATAAACATGGAAATATCAGCACCGCTATCTGTATGGAGATGGAAATATCACCCCCTCTATCTGTATGAACATGGAAATATCTACACCACTATCTGTATGAACATGGAAATATCTACACCGCTATCTGTATGAACATGGAAATATCTTCACCGCCATCTGTATTAAGATGGAGATAACTACACATCCATCTGGATGAACATGGAAATATCTACACCGCTATCTGTATGAACATGGAAATAGCTACACCGCTATCTGTATGAACATGGAAATATCTACACCGCTATCTGTATGAACATGGAAATATCTACACCGCTATCTGTTTGAACATGGAAATATCTACACCGCTATCTGCATGAAAATGGAAATATATACACAGCTATCTGCATATACATGGAAATATCTACAAAGCTACCTCTTTACACATGGAAATAACTACACCACTATCTCTATAAACATGGAAATATCTACACCACCATCTGTATGAACATGGAAATATCTGCACTGCCATCTGTATGAACATATAAATATCTACACCGCCATCTGTATTAAGATGGAGATATCTACACCGCTATCTGTATGAACATGGAAGTATCTTCACCGCCATCTGTATGAACATGGATATATCTACACAGCCATCTGGATGAACATGGAAATATCTACACCGCTATCTGTATGAACATGGAAATATCTACACCGCTATCTGTATAAACATGGAAATATCTACACCGCTATCTGTATAAACATGGAAATGTCTACACCGCTATCTGTATAAACCTGGAAATATCTACACCGCTACCTGTATAAACATGGAAATATCAGCACCGCTATCTGTATGAACATGGAAATATCTTCACCGCCATCTGTATGAACATGGATATCTCTACACAGCCATCTGGATGAACATGAAAATATCTACACCGCTATCTACATGAACATGGAAATATCTACACCGCCATCTGTATGAACATGCAAATATCCACACCGCCATCTGAATGAACATGGAAATATCTGCACCGCCATCTGTATGAACATATAAATAACTACACCGCCATGTGTATTAAGATGGAGATATCTACACCGCTATCTGTATAAACCTGGAAATATCTACACATCTATCTGTATAAACATGGAAATATCTACACCGCTATCTGTATAAACATTGAAATATCTGCACCGCTACCTGTATGAACATGTAAATATCAGCACCGCTATCTGTATGAACATGGAAATATCTACACCGCTATCTGTACGAACATGGAAGTATCTACACCGCTATCTGTATGAACATGGAAATAGCTACACCGCTATCTGTATGAACATGGAAATATCTACACCACTATCTGTATGAACATGGAAATGTCTACACCGCTATCTGTATGAACATGGATATACCTACACAGCCATCTGGATGAACATGGAAATACCTACACCGCTATCTCTGGGAACATGGAAATATCTACACCGCTATCTGTGTAAACATGCATACATCTTCACTGCTATCTGTATAAACATGGAAATATCTACAACACTATCTGTATGAACATGGAAATATCTACACCGCTATCTGTTTGAACATGGAAATATCTAAACCGCTATCTGCATGAAAAGGGAAATATCTACACAGCTATCTGCATATACTTGGAAATACCTACACAGCTATCTCTTTGCACATGGAAATAACTACACCGCTATCTGTATGAACATGGAAATATCTACATTGCCATCTGTATGAACATGGAAATATCTGCACGGCCATCTGTAGCAACATATAAATATCTACACTGCCGTCTGTATTAAGATGTAGATATCTACACCGCTCTCTGTATAAACATGGAAATATCTACACCGCTATCTGTATAAACATGGAAATATCTACACCGCCAGCTGTATAAACATGGAAATATCAGCACCGCTATCTGTATGAACATGGAAATTTCAGCCCCTCTATCTGTATGAACATGGAAATATGCACACCACTATCTGTATGAACATGGAAATATCTACACCGCTATCTGTATGAACATGGAAGTATCTTCACCGCCATCTGTATGAACATCGATATGTCTACACAGCCATCTGGATGAACATGGAAATATCTACACCGCCATCTGTATTAAGATGGAGTTATCTACACCGCTATCTGCATGAAAATGGAAATATCTACACAGCTATCTGCATATACATGGGAATATTTACAAAGATATCTCTTTACACATGGAAATAACTACACCACTATCTATATAAACATGGAAATATCTACACCACCATCTGTATGAACATGGAAATATCTGCACCGCCATCTGTATGAACATATAAATATCTACACCGCCATCTGTATTAAGATGGAGATGACTACACCGCTATCTGTATAAACTTGGAAATATCTACACCGCTATGTGTATAAACATGGAAATATCTACACCGCTATCTGTATAAACATGGAAATATCTACACCGCTACCTTTATAAACATGGAAATATAAGCACCGCTATCTGTATGAACATGGAAATATCTACACCGCTATCTGTACGAACATGGAAATATCTACACCGCTATCTTTATGAACATGGAAATAGCTGCACCGCTATCTGTATGAACATGGAAATATCTACAGCACTATCTGTATGAACATGGATATCTCTACACAGCCATCTGGATGAACATGAAAATATCTACACCGCTATCTCCATGAACATGGAAATAGCTACACCGCCATCTGTATGAACATGCAAATATCCACACCGCTATCTGTATGAACATGGAAATATCTACACCGCTATCTGTATGAACATGGAAATAGCTGCACCGCTATCTGTATGAACATGGAAATATCTACAGGACTATCTGTATTAACATGGAAATATCTACACACCTATCTGTATGAACATGGATATATCTACAAAGCCATCTGGATGAACATGGAAATATCTACACCGATATCTGTATGAACATGGAAATATCTACACCGCTATCTGTGTAAACATGCATACATCTTCACCGCTATTTGTATAAACATGGATATATCTACACCGCTATCTGTATGAACATGGAAATATCTACATTGCCATCTGTATGAACATGGAAATATCTGGACGGCCATCTGTAGCAACATATAAATATCTACACTGCCGTCTGTATTAAGATGTAGATATCTACACCGCTCTCTGTATAAACATGGAAATATCTACACCGCTATCTGTATAAACATGGAAATATCTACACCGCTACCTGTATAAACATGGAAATATCAGCACCGCTATCTGTATGAACATGGAAATTTCAGCCCCTCTATCTGTATGAACATGGAAATATCCACACCACTATCTGTATGAACATGGAAATATCTACACCGCTATCTGTATGAACATGGAAGTATCTTCACCGCCATCTGTATGAACATCGATATGTCTACACAGCCATCTGGATGAACATGGAAATATCTACACCGCCATCTGTATTAAGATGGAGTTATCTACACCGCTATCTGCATGAAAATGGAAATATCTACACAGCTATCTGCATATACATGGGAATATCTACAAAGCTATCTCTTTACACATGGAAATAACTACACCACTATCTATATAAACATGGAAATATCTACACCGCCATCTGTATGAACATGGAAATATCTGCACCCCCATCTGTATGAACATATAAATATCTACACCGCCATCTGTATTAAGATGGAGATGACTACACCGCTATCTGTATAAACTTGGAAATATCTACACCGCTATGTGTATAAACATTTAAATACCTACACCGCTATCTGTATAAACATGGAAATATCTACACCGCTACCTTTATAAACATGGAAATATAAGCACCGCTATCAGTATGAACATGGAAATATCTACACCGCTATCTGTACGAACATGGAAATATCTACACCGCTATCTGTATGAACATGGAAATAGCTGCACCGCTATCTGTATGAACATGGAAATATCTACAGCACTATCTGTATGAACATGGATATCTCTACACAGCCATCTGGATGAACATGAAAATATCTACACCGTTATCTCCATGAACATGGAAATAGCTACACCGCCATCTGTATGAACATGCAAATATCCACACCGCTATCTGTATGAACATGGAAATATCTACACCGCTATCTGTATGAACATGGAAATAGCTGCACCGCTATCTGTATGAACATGGAAATATCTACAGGACTATCTGTATTAACATGGAAATATCTACACACCTATCTGTATGAACATGGATATATCTACAAAGCCATCTGGATGAACATGGAAATATCTACACCGATATCTGTATGAACATGGAAATATCTACACCGCTATCTGTGTAAACATGCATACATCTTCACCGCTATCTGTATAAACATGGATATATCTACACCGCTATCTGTATGAACATGGAAATATCTAAACCGCTATCTGCATGAAAATGGAAATATCTACACAGCTATCTGCATATACATGGAAATATCTACACAGCTATCTCTTTACACATGGAAATAACTACACCTCTATCGGTATGAACATGGAAATATCTACACCGCCATCTGTATGAACATGGAAATATCTGCACGGCCTTCTGTATGAACATATAAATATCTACACCGCCATCTGTATTAAGATGGAGATATCTACACCGCTATCTGTATAAACATGGATATATCTACACCGCTATCTGTATAAACATGGAAATATCTACACCGCTATCTGTATAAACTTGGAAATATCTACACCGCTACCTGTATAAACATGGAAATATCAGCACCGCTATCTGTATGGAGATGGAAATATCACCCCCTCTATCTGTATGAACATGGAAATATCTACACCACTATCTGTATGAACATGGAAATATCTACACCGCTATCTGTATGAACATGGAAATATCTTCACCGCCATCTGTATTAAGATGGAGATAACTACACAGCCATCAGGATGAACATGGAAATATCTACACCGCTATCTGTATGAACATGGAAATAGCTACACCGCTATCTGAATGAACATGGAAATATCTACACCACTATCTGTATGAACATGGAAATATCTACACCGCTATCTGTTTGAACATGGAAGTATCTACACCGCTATCTGCATGAAAATGGAAATATCTACACAGCTATCTGCATATACATGGAAATATCTACAAAGCTACCTCTTTACACATGGAAATAACTACACCACTATCTCTATAAACATGGAAATATCTACACCACCATCTGTATGAACATGGAAATATCTGCACTGCCATCTGTATGAACATATAAATATCTACACCGCCATCTGTATTAAGATGGAGATATCTACACCGCTATCTGTATGAACATGGAAGTATCTTCACCGCCATCTGTATGAACATGGATATATCTACACAGCCATCTGGATGAACATGGAAATATCTACACCGCTATCTGTATGAACATGGAAATATCTACACCGCTATCTGTATAAACATGGAAATATCTACACCGCTACCTGTATAAACATGGAAATATCAGCACCGCTATCTGTATGAACATGGAAATTTCAGCCCCTCTATCTGTATGAACATGGAAATATCCACACCACTATCTGTATGAACATGGAAATATCTACACCGCTATCTGTATGAACATGGAAGTATCTTCACCGCCATCTGTATGAACATCGATATGTCTACACAGCCATCTGGATGAACATGGAAATATCTACACCGCCATCTGTATTAAGATGGAGTTATCTACACCGCTATCTGCATGAAAATGGAAATATCTACACAGCTATCTGCATATACATGGGAATATCTACAAAGCTATCTCTTTACACATGGAAATAACTACACCACTATCTATATAAACATGAAAATATCTACACCGCCATCTGTATGAACATGGAAATATCTGCACCGCCATCTGTATGAACATATAAATATCTACACCGCCATCTGTATTAAGATGGAGATGACTACACCGCTATCTGTATAAACTTGGAAATATCTACACCGCTATGTGTATAAACATGGAAATATCTACACCGCTATCTGTATAAACATGGAAATATCTACACCGCTACCTTTATAAACATGGAAATATAAGCACCGCTATCTGTATGAACATGGAAATATCTACACCGCTATCTGTACGAACATGGAAATATCTACACCGCTATCTTTATGAACATGGAAATAGCTGCACCGCTATCTGTATGAACATGGAAATATCTACAGCACTATCTGTATGAACATGGATATCTCTACACAGCCATCTGGATGAACATGAAAATATCTACACCGCTATCTCCATGAACATGGAAATAGCTACACCGCCATCTGTATGAACATGCAAATATCCACACCGCTATCTGTATGAACATGGAAATATCTACACCGCTATCTGTATGAACATGGAAATAGCTGCACCGCTATCTGTATGAACATGGAAATATCTACAGGACTATCTGTATTAACATGGAAATATCTACACACCTATCTGTATGAACATGGATATATCTACAAAGCCATCTGGATGAACATGGAAATATCTACACCGATATCTGTATGAACATGGAAATATCTACACCGCTATCTGTGTAAACATGCATACATCTTCACCGCTATTTGTATAAACATGGATATATCTACACCGCTATCTGTATGAACATGGAAATATCTACATTGTCATCTGTATGAACATGGAAATATCTGGACGGCCATCTGTAGCAACATATAAATATCTACACTGCCGTCTGTATTAAGATGTAGATATCTACACCGCTCTCTGTATAAACATGGAAATATCTACACCGCTATCTGTATAAACATGGAAATATCTACACCGCTACCTGTATAAACATGGAAATATCAGCACCGCTATCTGTATGAACATGGAAATTTCAGCCCCTCTATCTGTATGAACATGGAAATATCCACACCACTATCTGTATGAACATGGAAATATCTACACCGCTATCTGTATGAACATGGAAGTATCTTCACCGCCATCTGTATGAACATCGATATGTCTACACAGCCATCTGGATGAACATCAAATATCTACACCGCCATCTGTATTAAGATGGAGTTATCTACACCGCTATCTGCATGAAAATGGAAATATCTACACAGCTATCTGCATATACATGGGAATATCTACAAAGCTATCTCTTTACACATGGAAATAACTACACCACTATCTATATAAACATGGAAATATCTACACCGCCATCTGTATGAACATGGAAATATCTGCACCCCCATCTGTATGAACATATAAATATCTACACCGCCATCTGTATTAAGATGGAGATGACTACACCGCTATCTGTATAAACTTGGAAATATCTACACCGCTATGTGTATAAACATTTAAATACCTACACCGCTATCTGTATAAACATGGAAATATCTACACCGCTACCTTTATAAACATGGAAATATAAGCACCGCTATCTGTATGAACATGGAAATATCTACACCGCTATCTGTACGAACATGGAAATATCTACACCGCTATCTGTATGAACATGGAAATAGCTGCACCGCTATCTGTATGAACATGGAAATATCTACAGCACTATCTGTATGAACATGGATATCTCTACACAGCCATCTGGATGAACATGAAAATATCTACACCGTTATCTCCATGAACATGGAAATAGCTACACCGCCATCTGTATGAACATGCAAATATCCATACCGCTATCTGTATGAACATGGAAATATCTACACCGCTATCTGTATGAACATGGAAATAGCTGCACCGCTATCTGTATGAACATGGAAATATCTACAGGACTATCTGTATTAACATGGAAATATCTACACACCTATCTGTATGAACATGGATATATCTACAAAGCCATCTGGATGAACATGGAAATATCTACACCGATATCTGTATGAACATGGAAATATCTACACCGCTATCTGTGTAAACATGCATACATCTTCACCGCTATCTGTATAAACATGGATATATCTACACCGCTATCTGTATGAACATGGAAATATCTAAACCGCTATCTGCATGAAAATGGAAATATCTACACAGCTATCTGCATATACATGGAAATATCTACACAGCTATCTCTTTACACATGGAAATAACTACACCTCTATCGGTATGAACATGGAAATATCTACACCGCCATCTGTATGAACATGGAAATATCTGCACGGCCTTCTGTATGAACATATAAATATCTACACCGCCATCTGTATTAAGATGGAGATATCTACACCGCTATCTGTATAAACATGGATATATCTACACCGCTATCTGTATAAACATGGAAATATCTACACCGCTATCTGTATAAACTTGGAAATATCTACACCGCTACCTGTATAAACATGGAAATATCAGCACCGCTATCTGTATAGAGATGGAAATATCACCCCCTCTATCTGTATGAACATGGAAATATATACACCACTATCTGTATGAACATGGAAATATCTACACCGCTATCTGTATGAACATGGAAATATCTTCACCGCCATCTGTATTAAGATGGAGATAACTACACAGCCATCAGGATGAACATGGAAATATCTACACCGCTATCTGTATGAACATGGAAATAGCTACACCGCTATCTGAATGAACATGGAAATATCTACACCACTATCTGTATGAACATGGAAATATCTACACCGCTATCTGTTTGAACATGGAAGTATCTACACCGCTATCTGCATGAAAATGGAAATATCTACACAGCTATCTGCATATACATGGAAATATCTACAAAGCTACCTCTTTACACATGGAAATAACTACACCACTATCTCTATAAACATGGAAATATCTACACCACCATCTGTATGAACATGGAAATATCTGCACTGCCATCTGTATGAACATATAAATATCTACACCGCCATCTGTATTAAGATGGAGATATCTACACCGCTATCTGTATGAACATGGAAGTATCTTCACCGCCATCTGTATGAACATGGATATATCTACACAGCCATCTGGATGAACATGGAAATATCTACACCGCTATCTGTATGAACATGGAAATATCTACACCGCTATCTGTATAAACATGGAAATATCTACACCGCTATCTGTATAAACATGGAAATGTCTACACCGCTATCTGCATAAACCTGGAAATATCTACACCGCTACCTGTATAAACATGGAAATATCAGCACCGCTATCTGTATGAACATGGAAATATCTTCACCGCCATCTGTATGAACATGGATATCTCTACACAGCCATCTGGATGAACATGAAAATATCTACACCGCTATCTACATGAACATGGAAATATCTACACCGCCATCTGTATGAACATGCAAACATCCACACCGCCATCTGAATGAACATGGAAATATCTGCACCGCCATCTGTATGAACATACAAATAACTACACCGCCATGTGTATAAAGATGGAGATATCTACACCGCTATCTGTATAAACCTGGAAATATCTACACATCTATCTGTATAAACATGGAAATATCTACACCGCTATCTGTATAAACATTGAAATATCTGCACCGCTACCTGTATGAACATGTAAATATCAGCACAGCTATCTGTATGAACATGGAAATATCTACACCGCTATCTGTACGAACATGGAAGTATCTACACCGCTATCTGTATGAACATGGAAATAGCTACACCGCTATCTGTATGAACATGGAAATATCTACACCACTATCTGTATGAACATGGAAATGTCTACACCGCTATCTGTATGAACATGGATATACCTACACAGCCATCTGGATGAACATGGAAATATCTACACCGCTATCTCTGGGAACATGGAAATATCTACACCGCTATCTGTGTAAACATGCATACATCTTCACTGCTATCTGTATAAACATGGAAATATCTACAACACTATCTGTATGAACATGGAAATATCTACACCGCTATCTGTTTGAACATGGAAATATCTAAACCGCTATCTGCATGAAAATGGAAATATCTACACAGCTATCTGCATATACATGGAAATACCTACACAGCTATCTCTTTGCACATGGAGATAACTACACCGCTATCTGTATGAACATGGAAATATCTACATTGCCATCTGTATGAACATGGAAATATCTGCACGGCCATCTGTAGCAACATATAAATATCTACACTGCCGTCTGTATTAAGATGTAGATATCTACACCGCTCTCTGTATAAACATGGAAATATCTACACCGCTATCTGTATAAACATGGAAATATCTACACCGCTACCTGTATAAACATGGAAATATCAGCACCGCTATCTGTATGAACATGGAAATTTCAGCCCCTCTATCTGTATGAACATGGAAATATCCACACCACTATCTGTATGAACATGGAAATATCTACACCGCTATCTGTATGAACATGGAAGTATCTTCACCGCCATCTGTATGAACATCGATATGTCTACACAGCCATCTGGATGAACATGGAAATATCTACACCGCCATCTGTATTAAGATGGAGTTATCTACACCGCTATCTGCATGAAAATGGAAATATCTACACAGCTATCTGCATATACATGGGAATATCTACAAAGCTATCTCTTTACACATGGAAATAACTACACCACTATCTATATAAACATGGAAATATCTACACCGCCATCTGTATGAACATGGAAATATCTGCACCGCCATCTGTATGAACATATAAATATCTACACCGCCATCTGTATTAAGATGGAGATGACTACACCGCTATCTGTATAAACTTGGAAATATCTACACCGCTATGTGTATAAACATTTAAATACCTACACCGCTATCTGTATAAACATGGAAATATCTACACCGCTACCTTTATAAACATGGAAATATAAGCACCGCTATCTGTATGAACATGGAAATATCTACACCGCTATCTGTACGAACATGGAAATATCTACACCGCTATCTGTATGAACATGGAAATAGCTGCACCGCTATCTGTATGAACATGGAAATATCTACAGCACTATCTGTATGAACATGGATATCTCTACACAGCCATCTGGATGAACATGAAAATATCTACACCGTTATCTCCATGAACATGGAAATAGCTACACCGCCATCTGTATGAACATGCAAATATCCACACCGCTATCTGTATGAACATGGAAATATCTACACCGCTATCTGTATGAACATGGAAATAGCTGCAAAGCTATCTGTATGAACATGGAAATATCTACAGGACTATCTGTATTAACATGGAAATATCTACACACCTATCTGTATGAACATGGATATATCTACAAAGCCATCTGGATGAACATGGAAATATCTACACCGATATCTGTATGAACATGGAAATATCTACACCGCTATCTGTGTAAACATGCATACATCTTCACCGCTATCTGTATAAACATGGATATATCTACACCGCTATCTGTATGAACATGGAAATATCTAAACCGCTATCTGCATGAAAATGGAAATATCTACACAGCTATCTGCATATACATGGAAATATCTACACAGCTATCTCTTTACACATGGAAATAACTACACCTCTATCGGTATGAACATGGAAATATCTACACCGCCATCTGTATGAACATGGAAATATCTGCACGGCCTTCTGTATGAACATATAAATATCTACACCGCCATCTGTATTAAGATGGAGATATCTACACCGCTATCTGTATAAACATGGAAATATCTACACCGCTATCTGTATAAACATGGAAATATCTACAACGCTATCTGTATAATCTTGGAAATATCTAAACCGCTACCTGTATAAACATGGAAATATCAGCACCGCTTTCTGTGTGGAGATGTAAATATCACCCCCTCTATCTGTATGAACATGGAAATATCTACACCACTATCTGTATGAACATGGAAATATCTACACCGCTATCTGTATGAACATGGAAATATCTTCACCGCCATCTGTATTAAGATGGAGATAACTACACAGCCATCAGGATGAACATGGAAATATCTACACCGCTATCTGTATGAACATGGAAATAGCTACACCGCTATCTGTATGAACATGGAAATATCTACACCACTATCTGTATGAACATGGAAATATCTACACCGCTATCTGTTTGAACATGGAAATATCTACACCGCTATCTGCATGAAAATGGAAATATCTACACAGCTATCTGCATATACATGGAAATATCTACAAAGCTACCTCTTTACACATGGAAATAACTACACCACTATCTCTATAAACATGGAAATATCTACACCACCATCTGTATGAACATGGAAATATCTGCACTGCCATCTGTATGAACATATAAATATCTACACCGCCATCTGTATTAAGATGGAGATATCTACACCGCTATCTGTATGAACATGGAAGTATCTTCACCGCCATCTGTATGAACATGGATATATCTACACAGCCATCTGGATGAACATGGAAATATCTACACCGCTATCTGTATGAACATGGAAATATCTACACCGCTATCTGTATAAACATGGAAATATCTACACCGCTATCTGTATAAACATGGAAATGTCTACACCGCTATCTGTATAAACCTGGAAATATCTACACCGCTACCTGTATAAACATGGAAATATCAGCACCGCTATCTGTATGAACATGGAAATATCTTCACCGCCATCTGTATGAACATGGATATCTCTACACAGCCATCTGGATGAACATGAAAATATCTACACCGCTATCTACATGAACATGGAAATATCTACACCGCCATCTGTATGAACATGCAAATATCCACACCGCCATCTGAATGAACATGGAAATATCTGCACCGCCATCTGTATGAACATATAAATAACTACACCGCCATGTGTATTAAGATGGAGATATCTACACCGCTATCTGTATAAACCTGGAAATATCTACACATCTATCTGTATAAACATGGAAATATCTACACCGCTATCTGTATAAACATTGAAATATCTGCACAGCTACCTGTATGAACATGTAAATATCAGCACCGCTATCTGTATGAACATGGAAATATCTACACAACTATCAGTACGAACATGGAAGTATCTACACCGCTATCTGTATGAACATGGAAATAGCTACACCGCTATCTGTATGAACATGGAAATATCTACACCACTATCTGTATGAACATGGAAATGTCTACACCGCTATCTGTATGAACATGGATATACCTACACAGCCATCTGGATGAACATGGAAATATCTACACCGCTATCTCTGGGAACATGGAAATATCTACACCGCTATCTGTGTAAACATGCATACATCTTCACTGCTATCTGTATAAACATGGAAATATCTACAACACTATCTGTATGAACATGGAAATATCTACACCGCTATCTGTTTGAACATGGAAATATCTAAACCGCTATCTGCATGAAAATGGAAATATCTACACAGCTATCTGCATATACATGGAAATACCTACACAGCTATCTCTTTGCACATGGAAATAACTACACCGCTATCTGTATGAACATGGAAATATCCACATTGCCATCTGTATGAACATGGAAATAACTGCACGGCCATCTGTAGCATCATATAAATATCTACACTGCCGTCTGTATTAAGATGTAGATATCTACACCGCTCTCTGTATAAACATGGAAATATCTACACCGCTATCTGTATAAACATGGAAATATCTACACCGCTACCTGTATAAACATGGAAATATCAGCACCGCTATCTGTATGAACATGGAAATTTCAGCCCCTCTATCTGTATGAACATGGAAATATCCACACCACTATCTGTATGAACATGGAAATATCTACACCGCTATCTGTATGAACATGGAAGTATCTTCACCGCCATCTGTATGAACATCGATATGTCTACACAGCCATCTGGATGAACATGGAAATATCTACACCGCCATCTGTATTAAGATGGAGTTATCTACACCGCTATCTGCATGAAAATGGAAATATCTACACAGCTATCTGCATATACATGGGAATATCTACAAAGCTATCTCTTTACACATGGAAATAACTACACCACTATCTATATAAACATGGAAATATCTACACCGCCATCTGTATGAACATGGAAATATCTACACGGCCATCTGTATGAACATATAAATATCTACACCGCCATCTGTATTAAGATGGAGATATCTACACCACTATCTGTATAAACATGGAAATATCTACACCGCTATCTGTATAAACATGGAAATGTCTACACCGCTATCTCTATAAACCTGGAAATGTCTACACCGCTACAACTATAAACATGGAAATATCAGCACCGCTATCTGTATGAACATGGAAATATCTTCACCGCCATCTGTATGAACATGGATATCTCTACACAGCCATCTGGATGAACATGAATATATCTACACCGCTATCTCCATGAACATGGAAATAGCTACACCGCCATCTGTATGAACATGCAAGTATCCACACCGCCATCTGTATGAACATGGAAATGTCTGCACCGCCATCTTTATGAACATATAAATAACTACACCGCCATCTGTATTAAGATGGAGATATCTACACCACTATCTGAATAAACCTGGAAATATCTACACCTCTATCTGTATAAACATGGAAATATCTACACCGCTATCTGTATAAACATGGAAATATCTGCACCGCTACCTGTATGAACATGGAAATATCTACACCACTATCTGTATGAACATGGAAATGTCTACACCGCTATCTGTATGAACATGGATATACCTACACAGCCATCTGGATGAACATGGAAATATCTACACCGCTATCTGTGGGAACATGGAAATATCTACACCGCTATCTGTGTAAACATGCATACATCTTCACCACTAACTGTATAAACATGGAAATATCTACACCACTATCTGTATGAACATGGAAATATCTAAACCGCCATCTGCATGAAAATGGAAATATCTACACAGCTATCTGCATATACATGGAAATATCTACACAGCTATCTCTTTGCACATGGAAATAACTACACCGCTATCTGTATGAACATGGAAATATCTACACCGCCATCTGTATGAACATGGAGATATCTGAACGGCCATCTGTAGGAACATATAAATATCTACACTGCCATCTGTATTAAGATGGAGATATCTACACCGCTATCTGTATAAACATGGAAATATCTACACCGCTATCTGTATAAACATGGAAATATCTACACCGCTACCTGTATAAACATGGAAATATCAGCACCGCTATCTGTATGAACATGGAAATATCAGCCCCTCTATCTGTATGAACATGGAAATATCCACACCACTATCTGTATGAACATGGAAATATCTACACCGCTATCTGTATGTACATGGAAGTATCTTCACCGCCATCTGTATTAACATGGATATGTCTACACAGCCATCTGGATGAACATGGAAATATCTACAACGCTATCTGTATAAACTTGGAAATATCTACACCGCTATCTGTATAAACATGGAAATATCTACACCGCTACCTGTATAAACATGGAAATATAAGCACCGCTATCTGTATGAACATGGAAATATCTACACCGCTATCTGTTTGAAAAAGGAAATATCTACACAGCCATCTGGATGAACATGGAAATATCTACACCGCTATCTGTATGAACATGGAAATATCTACAGCACTATCTGTATGAACATGGAAATATCTACAGCACTATCTGTATGAACATGGAAATATCTACACAGCCATCTGGATGAACATGGAAATATCTACACCGCTATCTGTATGTACATGGAAATATCTACACCGCTATCTGTGTAAACATGCACACATCTTCACCGCTATCTGCATAAACATGGATATATATACACCGCTATCTGTATGAACATGGAAATATCTAAACCGCTATCTGTTGGAACATAGAAATATCTAAACCGCTATCTGCAGGAAAATGGAAATATCTACACAGCTATCTGCATATACATGGAAATATCTACACAGCTATCTCTTTACACATGGAAATAACCACACCAGTATCTGTATGAACATGGAAATATATACACCGCCATCTGTGTGAACATGGAAATATCTGCACGGCCATCTGTATGAACATATAAATATCTACACGGCCATCTGTATTAAGATGGAGATATCTACACCGCTATCTGTATAAACATGGAAATATCTACACCGCTATCTGTATAAACATGGAAATGTCTACACCGCTATCTGTATAAACTTGGAAATACCTACACCGTTACCTTTATAAACATGGAAATACCAGCACCACTATCTGTATGGACATTGAAATATCAGCCCATCTATCTGTATGAACATGGAAATATCTTCACCACTATCTGTATGAACATAGAAATGTCTACACCGCTATCTGTATGAACATGGAAATATCTTCACCGCCATCTGTATGAACATGGATATATCTACACAGCTATCTGCATATACATGGAAATATCTACAAAGCTATCTCTATACACATGGAAATAACTACACCACTATCTCTATAAACATAGAAATATCTACACCGCCATCTGTATGAACATGGAAATATCTGCACCGCCATTTGTATGAACATATAAATATCTACAATGCCATCGGTATAAAGATGGAGATATCTACACCGCTATCTGTATAACTTGGAAATATCTACACCGCTATCTGTATAAACATGGAAATATCTACACCGCTACCGGTATAAACATGGAAATATAAGCACCGCTATCTGTATGAACATGGAAATATGTTTACCGCTATCTGTACGATCATGGAAATATCTACACCGCTATCTGTATGAACATGGAAATATCTACACCACTATCTGTATGAACATGGAAATATCTACACCTCTATCTCTATGAACATGGATATATCTACACAGCCATCTGGATGAACATGGAAATATCTACACCGCTATCTGTATGAACATGGAAATATCTACACTGCTATCTGTGTAAACATGCATACATCTTCACTGCTACCTGTATAAACATGGAAATATCAGCACCGCTATCTGTATGAACATGGAAATATCAGCCCCTCTATCTGTATGAACATGGAAATATCTACACCGCTATCTGTATGAACATGGAATTATCTTCACCGCTATCTGTATGAACATGGATATGTCTACACTGCCATCTGGATGAACATGGAAATATCTACACCGCTATCCGTATGAACATGGAAATAGCTACACCGCTATCTGTATGAACATGGAAATATCTACACCGCTATCTGTATGAACATGGAAATATCTACACCGCTATCTGTGTAAACATGCATACATCTTCACCGCTATCTGTATAAACATGGATATACCTACAAAGCTATCTGTATGAACATGGAAATATCTACACCGCTATCTGTTTGAACATGGAAATATCTAAAGAGCTATCTGCATGAAAATGGAAATATCTACACAGCTATCTGCATATACATGGAAATATCTACACAGCTATCTCTTTACACATGGAAATAACTACACCGCTCTCGATATGAACATGGAAATACCTACACCGCCATCTGTATGAACATGGAAATATCTGCACGGCCATCTGTATGAACATATAAATATCTACACCGCCATCTGTATTAAGATGGAGATATCTACTCCGCAATTTGTATAAACATGGAAATATCTACACCGCTATCTGTGTAAACATGGAAATATCTACACCGCTACCTGTATAAACATGGAAATATACGCACCGCTATCTATATGAACATGGAAATATCAGCCCCTCTATCTGTATGAACATGGAAATATCTACACCACTATCTGTATGAACATGGAAATATCTACACCGCTATCTGTATGAACATGGAAGTATCTTCACCACCATCTGTATGAACATGGATATGTCTACACAGCCATCTGGATGAACATGGAAATATCTACACCGCTATCTGTATGAACATGGAAATAGCTACACCACTATCTGTATGAACATGGAAATATCTACACAACTATCTGTATGAACATGGAAATATCTACACCGCTATCTGTATGAACATGGAAATATCTTCACCGCCATGTGTATGAACATGGATATATCTACACAAACATCTGGATGAACATGGAAATATCTACACCGCTATCTGTATAAACACGGAAATATCTACACCGCTATCTGTATGAACATGGAAATATCTACAGCACTATCTGTATGAACATGGAAATATCTACACTGCTATCTGTATGAAAATGGATATATCTACACAGCCATCTGGATGAACATGGAAATATCTACACCGCTATCTGTATGAACATGGAAATATATACACCGCTATCTGTGTAAACATGCATACATCTTCACCGCTATCTGTATAAACATGGATATATCTACACCGCTATCTGTATGAACATGGAAATATCTACACCGCTATCTGTTTGAACATGGAAATATCTAAACCGCTACCTGCATGAAAATGGAAATATCTACACAGCTATCTGCATATACATGGAAATAACTACACAGCTATCTCTTTACACATGGAAATAACTACACCGCTATGTGTATGAACACGGAAATATCTACACCGCCATCTGTATGAACATGGAAATATCTGCACGGCCAGCTGTATGAACATATAAATATTTACACCGCCATCTGTATTAAGATGGAGATATCTACACCGCTATCTGTATTAACATGGAAATATCTACACCGCTATCTGTATAAACATGGAAATATCTACACCGCTATCTTTATAATCATGGAAATATCTACACCGCTACCTGTATAAACATTGAAATATCAGCACCGCTATCTGTATGAACATGGAAATATCAGCCCCACTATCTGTATGAACATGGAAATATCTACACCACTATCTGTATGAACATGGAAATATCTACACTGCTATCTGTATGAGCATGGAAATATCTTCACCGCCATCTCTATGAACATGGATATATCTACACAGCCATCTGAATGAACATGGAAATATCTACACCGCTATCTGCATGAACATGGAAATAGCTACACCGCTATCTGTATGTACATGGAAATATCTACACCAATATGTGTATGAACATGGAAATAACTACACCGCTATCTGTACGAACATGGAAATATTTTCACCGCCATCTGTATGAACATGGATATATCTACACAGCCATCTGGATGAACATGGAAATATCTACACCGCTATCTCTATGAACATGGAAATATCTACACCGCTATCTGTGTAAACATGCAAACATCTTCACCGCTATCTGTATAAACATGGAAATATCTACACCGCTATCTGTATGAACATGGAAATATCTACACCGCTATCTGTTTGAACATGGAAATATCTACACCGCTATCTGCATGAAAATGGAAATATCTACACAGCTATCTGCATATACATGGAAATATCTACAAAGCTATCTCTTTACAAATGGAAATAACTACACCACTATCTCTATAAACATGGAAATATCTACACCGCCATCTGAATGAACATGGAAATATCTGCACCGCCATCTGTATGAACATATAAATATCTACACTGCCATCTGTATTAAGATGGAGATATCTACACCGCTATCTGTATAAACATGGAAATATCTACACCGCTATCTGTATAAACATGGAAATATTTACACCGCTACCTGTATAAACATGGAAATATAAGCACCGCTATCTGTGTGAACATGGAAATATCTACACCACTATCTGTACGAACATGGAAATATCTACACCGCTATCTGTATGAACATGGAAATATCTACAGCACTATCTGTATGAACATGGAAATATCTACACCGCTAACTGAATGAACATGGATATATCTACACAGCCATCTGGATGAACATGGAAATATCTACACCGCTATCTCTATGAACATGGAAATATCTACACCGCTATCTGTGTAAACATGCAAACATCTTCACCGCTATCTGTATAAACATGGAAATAACTACACCGCTATCTGTATGAACATGGAAATATCTACACCGCTATCTGTTTGAACATGGAAATATCTAAACCGCTATCTGCATGAAAATGGAAATATCTACACAGCTATCTGCATATACATGGAAATATCTACACAGCTATCTCTTTATACATGGAAATAACTACACTGCTATCTGTATGAACATGGAAATATCTACACCGCCATCTGTATGAACATGGAAATATCAGCACGGCCATCTGTATGAACATATAAATATCTACACCGCCATCTGTATAAAGATGGAGATATCTACACAGCTATCTGTATAAACATGGAAATATCTACACCGCTATCTGTATAAACATGGAAATATCTACACCGCTGTCTTTATAAACATGGAAATAACTACTCAGCTACCTGTATAAACACGGAAATATCAGCACCGCTATCAGTATGAACATGGAAATATCAGCCCCTATATCTGAATGAACATGGATATATCTACACCCCTATCTGTGTGAACATGGAATATCTACACTGCTATCTGTATGAGCATGGAAATATCTTCACCGCCATCTGTATGAACATGGATATATCTACACAGCCATCTGGATGAACATGGAAATATCTACACCGCTATCTGTATGAACATGGAAATAGCTACACTGCTATCTGTATGAACATGGAAATATCTACACCACTATCTGTATGAACATGGAAATTTCTACACTGCTATCTGTTTCAACATGGAAATATCTACACCACTATATGCATGAAAATGGAAATATCAACACAGCTGTCTGCATATACATGGAAATATCTACAAAGCTATATCTTTACACATGGAAATAACTACACCACTATCTCTATAAACATGGAAATATCTACACCGCCATCTGTATGAACATGGAAATATCTACACCTCTATCTCTATGAACATGGATATATCTACACAGCCATCTGGATGAACATGGAAATATCTACACCGCTATCTGTATGAACATGGAAATATCTACACTGCTATCTGTGTAAACATGCATACATCTTCACTGCTACCTGTATAAACATGGAAATATCAGCACCGCTATCTGTATGAACATGGAAATATCAGCCCCTCTATCTGTATGAACATGGAAATATCTACACCGCTATCTGTATGAACATGGAATTATCTTCACCGCTATCTGTATGAACATGGATATGTCTACACAGCCATCTGGATGAACATGGAAATATCTACACCGCTATCCGTATGAACATGGAAATAGCTACACCGCTATCTGTATGAACATGGAAATATCTACACCGCTATCTGTATGAACATGGAAATATCTACACCGCTATCTGTGTAAACATGCATACATCTTCACCGCTATCTGTATAAACATGGATATACCTACAAAGCTATCTGTATGAACATGGAAATATCTACACCGCTATCTGTTTGAACATGGAAATATCTAAACAGCTATCTGCATGAAAATGGAAATATCTACACAGCTATCTGCATATACATGGAAATATCTACACAGCTATCTCTTTACACATGGAAATAACTACACCGCTCTCAGTATGAACATGGAAATACCTACACCGCCATCTGTATGAACATGGAAATATCTGCACGGCCATCTGTATGAACATATAAATATCTACACCGCCATCTGTATTAAGATGGAGATATCTACTCCGCAATTTGTATAAACATGGAAATATCTACACTGCTATCTGTGTAAACATGGAAATATCTACACCGCTACCTGTATAATCATGGAAATATACGCACCGCTATCTATATGAACATGGAAATATCAGCCCCTCTATCTGTATGAACATGGAAATATCTACACCACTATCTGTATGAACATGGAAATATCTACACCGCTATCTGTATGAACATGGAAGTATCTTTACCACCATCTGTATGAACATGGATATGTCTACACAGCCATCTGGATGAACATGGAAATATCTACACCGCTATCTGTATGAACATGGAAATAGCTACACCACTATCTGTATGAACATGGAAATATCTACACAACTATCTGTATGAACATGGAAATATCTACACCGCTATCTGTATGAACATGGAAATATCTTCACCGCCATCTGTATGAACATGGATATATCTACACAAACATCTGGATGAACATGGAAATATCTACACCGCTATCTGTATAAACACGGAAATATCTACACCACTATCTGTATGAACATGGAAATATCTACAGCACTATCTGTATGAACATGGAAATATCTACACTGCTATCTGTATGAAAATGGATATATCTACACAGCCATCTGGATGAACATGGAAATATCTACACCGCTATCTGTATGAACATGGAAATATATACACCGCTATCTGTGTAAACATGCATACATCTTCACCGCTATCTGTATAAACATGGATATATCTACACCGCTATCTGTATGAACATGGAAATATCTACACCGCTATCTGTTTGAACATGGAAATATCTAAACCGCTACCTGCATGAAAATGGAAATATCTACACACCTATCTGCATATACATGGAAATAACTACACAGCTATCTCTTTACACATGGAAATAACTACACCGCTATGTGTATGAACACGGAAATATCTACACCGCCATCTGTATGAACATGGAAATATCTGCACGGCCAGCTGTATGAACATATAAATATTTACACCGCCATCTGTATTAAGATGGAGATATCTACACCGCTATCTGTATTAACATGGAAATATCTACACCGCTATCTGTATAAACATGGAAATATCTACACCGCTATCTTTATAATCATGGAAATATCTACACCGCTACCTGTATAAACATTGAAATATCAGCACCGCTATCTGTATGAACATGGAAATATCAGCCCCACTATCTGTATGAACATGGAAATATCTACACCACTATCTGTATGAACATGGAAATATCTACACTGCTATCTGTATGAGCATGGAAATATCTTCACCGCCATCTCTATGAACATGGATATATCTACACAGCCATCTGAATGAACATGGAAATATCTACACCGCTATCTGCATGAACATGGAAATAGCTACACCGCTATCTGTATGTACATGGAAATATCTACACCAATATTTGTATGAACATGGAAATAACTACACCGCTATCGGTACGAACATGGAAATATTTTCACCGCCATCTGTATGAACCTGGATATATCTACACAGCCATCTGGATGAACATGGAAATATCTACACCGCTATCTCTATGAACATGGAAATATCTACACCGCTATCTGTGTAAACATGCAAACATCTTCACCGCTATCTGTATAAACATGGAAATATCTACACCGCTATCTGTATGAACATGGAAATATCTACACCGCTATCTGTTTGAACATGGAAATATCTACACCGCTATCTGCATGAAAATGGAAATATCTACACAGCTATCTGCATATACATGGAAATATCTACAAAGCTATCTCTTTACAAATGGAAATAACTACACCACTATCTCTATAAACATGGAAATATCTACACCGCCATCTGTATGAACATGGAAATATCTGCACCGCCATCTGTATGAACATATAAATATCTACACTGCCATCTGTATTAAGATGGAGATATCTACACCGCTATCTGTATAAACATGGAAATATCTACACCGCTATCTGTATAAACATGGAAATATTTACACCGCTACCTGTATAAACATGGAAATATAAGCACCGCTATCTGTGTGAACATGGAAATATCTACACCACTATCTGTACGAACATGGAAATATCTACACCGCTATCTGTATGAACATGGAAATATCTACAGCACTATCTGTATGAACGTGGAAATATCTACACCGCTATCTGAATGAACATGGATATATCTACACAGCCATCTGGATGTACATGGAAATATCTACACCGCTATCTGTATGAACATGGAAATATCTACACCGCTATCTGTGTAAACATGCATACATCTTCACCGCTCTCTGTATAAACATGGAAATAACTACACCGCTATCTGTATGAACATGGAAATATCTACACCGCTATCTGTTTGAACATGGAAATATCTAAACCGCTATCTGCATGAAAATGGAAATATCTACACAGCTATCTGCATATACATGGAAATATCTACACAGCTATCTCTTTACACATGGAAATAACTACACTGCTATCTGTATGAACATGGAAATATCTACACCGCCATCTGTATGAACATGGAAATATCAGCACGGCCATCTGTATGAACATATAAATATCTACACCGCCATCTGTATAAAGATGGAGATATCTACACAGCATTCTGTATAAACATGGAAATATCTACACCGCTATCTGTATAAACATGGAAATATCTACACCGCTGTCTTTATAAACATGGAAATATCTACTCCGCTACCTGTATAAACATGGAAATATCAGCACCGCTATCTGTATGAACATGGAAATATCAGCCCCTATATCTGAATGAACATGGATATATCTACACCACTATCTGTGTGAACATGGAATATCTACACTGCTATCTGTATGAGCATGGAAATATCTTCACCGCCATCTGTATGAACATGGATATATCTACACAGCCATCTGGATGAACATGGAAATATCTACACCGCTATCTGTATGAACATGGAAATAGCTACACTGCTATCTGTATGAACATGGAAATATCTACACCACTATCTGTATGAACATGGAAATTTCTACACTGCTATCTGTTTCAACATGGAAATATCTACACCACTATATGCATGAAAATGGAAATATCAACACAGCTGTCTGCATATACATGGAAATATCTACAAAGCTATATCTTTACACATGGAAATAACTACACCACTATCTCTATAAACATGGAAATATCTACACCGCCATCTGTATGAACATGGAAATATCTACACCGCCATCTGTATTAAGATGGAGATATCTACACCGCTATCTGTATAAACTTGGAAATATCTACACCGCTATCTGTATAAACCTGGAAATATCTACACCGCTATCTGTATAAACAAGGAATTATCTACACCGCTATCTGTATAAACATGGAAATATCAGCACCGCTATCTGTATGAACATGGAAATATCTACACCGCTATCTGTACGAACATGGAAATATCTACACCGCTATCTGTATGATCAAGGAAATAGCTGCACCGCTATCTGTATGAAGATGGAAATATCTACAGCACTATCAGTATGAACATGGAAATATCTACACCGCTATCTGTATGAACATGGAAATACCTACACCGGCATCTGTATGAACATGGAAATATCTACACCACTATCTGTATGAACATGGAAATATCTACACCGCTATCTGTATGAACATGAAAATATCTACACCGCTATCTGTATGAACATGGAAATAACTTCACCGCCATCTGTATGAACATGGATATTTCTAACAGACATATGGATGAACATGGAAATATCTACACCGCCATCTATATGAACATGGAAATATCTGCACGGCCATCTGTATGAACATATAAATATCTAAACTGCCATCTGTATTAAGATGGAGATATCTACACCGCTATCTGTATTAACATGGAAATATCTACACCGCTATCTGTATAAACATGGAAATGTCTACACCGCTATCTGTATAAACTTGGAAATACCTACACCGCTACCTGTATAAACATGGAAATATCAGCACCGCTATCTGTATGAACATGGAAATATCAGCCCCTCTATCCGTATGAACATGGAAATATCTACACCACTATCTGTATGAACATGGAAATAACTACACCGCTATCTGTATGAACATGGAAATATCTTCACCGCCATCTGTATGAACATGGATATATCTACACAGCCATCTGGATGAACATGGAAATATCTACACCGCTATCTGTATGAACATGGAAATAGCTACACTGCTATCTGTATGAACATGGAAATATCTACACCACTACCTGTATGAACATGGAAATTTCTACACCGCTATCTGTTTCAACATGGAAATATCTACACCGCTATATGCATGAAAATGGAAATATCTACAAAGCTGTCTGCATATACATGGAAATATCTACAAAGCTATCTCTTTACACATGGAAATAACTACACCACTATCTCTATAAACATGGAAATATCTACACCGCCATCTGTATGAACATGGAAATATCTACACCGCCATCTGTATTAAGATGGAGATATCTACACCGCTATCTGTATAAACTTGGAAATATCTACACCTCTATCTGTATAAACATGGAAATATCTACACCGCTATCTGTATAAACATGGAATTATCTACACCGCTATCTGTATAAGCATGGAAATATCAGCACCGCTATCTGTATGAACATGGAAATATCTACACCGCTATCTGTACGAACATGGAAATATCTACACCGCTATCTGTATGAACATGGAAATAGCTGCACCGCTATCTGTATGAACATGGAAATATCTACATCACTATCTGTATGAACATGGAAATATCTACACCGCTATCTGTATGAACATGGATATATCTACACAGCCATCTGGATGAACATGGAAATATCCACACCGCTATCTGTATAAACATGGAAATATCAACACCGCTCTCAGTGTAAACATGCATACATCTTCGCCACTATCTTTATAAACATGGATATATCTACAAAGCTATCTGTATGAACATGGAAATATCTACACCGCTATCTGTTTGAACATGGAAATATCTAATCCGCCATCTGCATGAAAATGGAAATATCTACACAGCTATCTGCATATACATGGAAATATCTACACAGCTATCTCTTTACAAATGGAAATAACTACACCGCTATCTGTGCAAACATGGATATATCTACACTGCCATCTGTATGAACATGGAAATATCTGCATGGCCATCTGTATGAACATATAAATATCTACACCGCCATCTGTATTAACATAGAGATATTTACACCGGTATCTGTATAAACATGGAAATATCTACACCGCTATCTGTATAAACATGGAAATGTCTACACCGCTATCTGTATAAACCTGGAAATATCTACACCGCTACCTGTATAAACATGGAAATATCAGCACCGCTATCTGTATGAACATGGAAATATCAGCCCCCCTATCTGTATGAACATGGAAATATCTACACCACTATCTCTATGAACATGGAAATATCTACACCGCTATCTGTACGAACATGGAAATATCTTCACCGCCATTTGTATGAACACGGATATCTCTACACAGCCATCTGGATTAACATGGAAATATCTACACCGCTATCTCCATGAACATGGAAATAGCTATACCGCCATCTGTATGAACATGCAAATATCTACACCGCCATCTGTATGAACATGGAAATATCTGCACCGCAATGCGTATGAACATATAAATAACTACACCGCCATCTGTATTACGATGGAGATATCTACACCGCTCTCTGTATAAACCTGGAAATATCTACACCACTATCTGTATAAACATGGAAATATCTACACCGCTATCTGTATAAATATGGAAATATCTGCACTGCTGCCTGTATAAACATGGAAATATCAGCACCGCTATCTGTATGAACGTGGAAATATCTACACCGCTATCTATACGAACATGGAAATATCTACACCTCTATCTGTATGAACATGGAAATAGCTACACCGCTATCTGTATGAACATGGAAATATCTACAGCACTATCTGTATGAACATGGAAATATCTACACCGCTATCTGTATGAACATGGATATATCTACACAGCCATCTGGATGAACATGGAAATATCTACAACGCTATCTGTATAAACATGGAAATATCTACACCGCTATCTGTGTAAACATGCATATATCTTCACCGCTATCTGTATAAACATGGAAATATCTACACCGCTATCTGTAAGAACATGGAAATATCTACACCGCTATCTGTTTGAACATGGAAATATCTTAACTTCAATCTGCATGAAAATGGAAATATCTTCACAGGTATCTGCATATACATAGAAATATCTACACAGCTATCTCTTTAAACATGGAAATATCTACACCGCTATCTCTATGAACATGGAAATATCTACACCGCCATCTGTATGAACATGGAAATATCTACACCACTATCTGTATGAACATGGAAATATCTACACCGCTACCTGTATGAACATGGAAATATCTACACCACTATCTGTATGAACATGGAAATGTCTACACCGCTATCTGTATGAACATGGATATACCTACACAGCCATCTGGATGAACATGGAAATATCTACACCGCTATCTGTGGGAACATGGAAATATCTACACCGCTATCTGTGTAAACATTCATACATCTTCACCACTCTCTGTATAAACATGGAAATATCTACACCACTATCTGTAGAAACATGGAAATGTCTAAACCGCCATCTGCATGAAAATGGAAATATCTACACAGCTATCTGCATATACATGGAAATATCTACACAGCTATCTCTTTTCACATGGAAATAACTACACCGCTATCTGTATGAACATGGAAATATCTACACCGCCATCTGTATGAACATGGAGATATCTGAACGGCCATCTGTAGGAACATATAAATATCTACACTGCCATCTGTATTAAGATGGAGATATCTACACCGCTATCTGTATAAACATGGAAATATCTACACCGCTATCTGTATAAACATGGAAATATCTACACCGCTACCTGTATAAACATGGAAATATCAGCACCGCTATCTGTATGAACATGGAAATATCAGCCCCTCTATCTGTATGAACATGGAAATATCCACACCACTATCTGTATGAACATGGAAATATCTACACCGCTATCTGTATGTACATGGAAGTATCTTCACCGCCATCTGTATGAACATGGATATGTCTACACAGCCATCTGGATGAACATGGAAATATCTACAACGCTATCTGTATAAACTTGGAAATATCTACACCGCTATCTGTATAAACATGGAAATATCTACACCGCTACCTGTATAAACATGGAAATATAAGCACCGCTATCTGTATGAACATGGAAATATCTACACCGCTATCTGTTTGAAAAAGGAAATATCTACACCGCTGTCTGTATGAACATGGAAATAGCTACACCGCTATCTGTATGAACATGGAAATATCTACAGCACTATCTGTATGAACATGGAAATATCTACACAGCCATCTGGATGAACATGGAAATATCTACACCGCTATCTGTATGAACATGGAAATATCTACACCGCTATCTGTGTAAACATGCACACATCTTCACCGCTATCTGCATAAACATGGATATATATACACCGCTATCTGTATGAACATGGAAATATCTAAACCGCTATCTGTTGGAACATAGAAATATCTAAACCGCTATCTGCAGGAAAATGGAAATATCTACACAGCTATCTGCATATACATGGAAATATCTACACAGCTATCTCTTTACACATGGAAATAACTACACCAGTATCTGTATGAACATGGAAATATATACACCGCCATCTGTGTGAACATGGAAATATCTGCACGGCCATCTGTATGAACATATAAATATCTACACGGCCATCTGTATTAAGATGGAGATATCTACACCGCTATCTGTATAAACATGGAAATATCTACACTGCTATCTGTATAAACATGGAAATGTCTACACCGCTATCTGTATAAACTTGGAAATACCTACACCGTTACCTTTATAAACATGGAAATACCAGCACCGCTATATGTATGGACATTGAAATATCAGCCCATCTATCTGTATGAACATGGAAATATCTACACCACTATCTGTATGAACATGGAAATGTCTACACCGCTATCTGTATGAACATGGAAATATCTTCACCGCCATCTGTATGAACATGGATATATCTACACAGCTATCTGCATATACATGGAAATATCTACAAAGCTATCTCTATACACATGGAAATAACTACACCACTATCTCTATAAACATAGAAATATCTACACCGCCATCTGTATGAACATGGAAATATCTGCACCGCCATTTGTATGAACATATAAATATCTACACCGCCATCGGTATTAAGATGGAGATATCTACACCGCTATCTGTATAACTTGGAAATATCTACACCGCTATCTGTATAAACATGGAAATATCTACACCGCTACCGGTATAAACATGGAAATATAAGCACCGCTATCTGTATGAACATGGAAATATCTTTACCGCTATCTGTACGATCATGGAAATATCTACACCGCTATCTGTATGAACATGGAAATATCTACACCACTATCTGTATGAACATGGAAATATCTACACCTCTATCTCTATGAACATGGATATATCTACACAGCCATCTGGATGAACATGGAAATATCTACACCGCTATCTGTATAAACATGGAAATATCTACACTGCTATCTGTGTAAACATGCATACATCTTCACTGCTACCTGTATAAACATGGAAATATCAGCACCGCTATCTGTATGAACATGGAAATATCAGCCCCTCTATCTGTATGAACATGGAAATATCTACACCGCTATCTGTATGAACATGGAATTATCTTCACCGCTATCTGTATGAACATGGATATGTCTACACAGCCATCTGGATGAACATGGAAATATCTACACCGCTATCCGTATGAACATGGAAATAGCTACACCGCTATCTGTATGAACATGGAAATATCTACACCGCTATCTGTATGAACATGGAAATATCTACACCGCTATATGTGTAAACATGCATACATCTTCACCGCTATCTGTATAAACATGGATATATCTACAAAGCTATCTGTATGAACATGGAAATATCTACACCGCTATCTGTTTGAACATGGAAATATCTAAACAGCTATCTGCATGAAAATGGAAATATCTACACAGCTATCTGCATATACATGGAAATATCTACACAGCTATCTCTTTACACATGGAAATAACTATACCGCTCTCAGTATGAACATGGAAATACCTACACCGCCATCTGTATGAACATGGAAATATCTGCACGGCCATCTGTATGAACATATAAATATCTACACCGCCATCTGTATTAAGATGGAGATATCTACTCCGCTATTTGTATAAACATGGAAATATCTACACCGCTATCTGTGTAAACATGGAAATATCTACACCGCTACCTGTATAAACATGGAAATATACGAACCGCTATCTATATGAACATGGAAATATCAGCCCCTCTATCTGTATGAACATGGAAATATCTACACCACTATCTGTATGAACATGGAAATATCTGCACCGCTATCTGTATGAACATGGAAATATCTAAACCGCTACCTGCATGAAAATGGAAATATCTACACAGCTATCTGCATATACATGGAAATAACTACACAGCTATCTCTTTACACATGGAAATAACTACACCGCTATGTGTATGAACATGGAAATATCTACACCGCCATCTGAATGAACATGGAAATATCTGCACGGCCATCTGTATGAACATATAAATATTTACACCGCCATCTGTATTAAGATGGAGATATCTACACCGCTATCTGTATTAACATGGAAATATCTACACCGCTATCTGTATAAACATGGAAATATCTACACCGCTATCTTTATAATCATGGAAATATCTACACCGCTACCTGTATAAACATTGAAATATCAGCACCGCTATCTGTATGAACATGGAAATATCAGCCCCACTATCTGTATGAACATGGAAATATCTACACCACTATCTGTATGAACATGGAAATATCTACACTGCTATCTGTATGAGCATGGAAATATCTTCACCGGCATCTCTATGAACATGGATATATCTACACAGCCATCTGAATGAACATGGAAATATCTACACCGCTATCTGCATGAAGATGGAAATAGCTACACCGCTATCTGTATGTACATGGAAATATCTACACCAATATTTGTATGAACATGGAAATAACTACACCGCTATCTGTACGAACATGGAAATATTTTCACCGCCATCTGTATGAACATGGATATATCTACACAGCCATCTGGATGAACATGGAAATATCTACACCGCTATCTCTATGAACATGGAAATATCTACACCGCTATCTGTGTAAACATGCAAACATCTTCACCGCTATCTGTATAAACATGGAAATATCTACACCGCTATCTGTATGAACATGGAAATATCTACACCGCTGTCTGTTTGAACATGGAAATATCTACACCGCTATCTGCATGAAAATGGAAATATCTACACAGCTGTCTGCATATACATGGAAATATCTACAAAGCTATATCTTTACACATGGAAATAACTACACCACTATCTCTATAAACATGGAAATATCTACACCGCCATCTGTATGAACATGGAAATATCTACACCGCCATCTGTATTAAGATGGAGATATCTACACCGCTATCTGTATAAACTTGGAAATATCTACACCGCTATCTGTATAAACCTGGAAATATCTACACCGCTATCTGTATAAACAAGGAATTATCTACACCGCTATCTGTATAAACATGGAAATATCAGCACCGCTATCTGTATGAACATGGAAATATCTACACCACTATCTGTACGAACATGGAAATATCTACACCGCTATCTGTATGAACAAGGAAATAGCTGCACCTCTATCTGTATGAAGATGGAAATATCTACAGCACTATCAGTATGAACATGGAAATATCTACACCGCTATCTGTATGAACATGGAAATATCTACACCGGCATCTGTATGAACATGGAAATATCTACACCACTATCTGTATGAACATGGAAATATCTACACCGCTATCTGTATGAACATGAAAATATCTACACCGCTATCTGTATGAACATGGAAATACCTTCACCGCAATCTGTATGAACATGGATATTTCTACACAGACATATGGATGAACATGGAAATATCTACACCGCCATCTATATGAACATGGAAATATCTGCACGGCCATCTGTATGAACATATAAATATCTAAACTGCCATCTGTATTAAGATGGAGATATCTACACCGCTATCTGTATTAACATGGAAATATCTACACCGCTATCTGTATAAACATGGAAATGTCTACACCGCTATCTGTATAAACTTGGAAATACCTACACCGCTACCTGTATAAACATGGAAATATCAGCACCGCTATCTGTATGAACATGGAAATATCAGCCCCTCTATCCGTATGAACATGGAAATATCTACACCACTATCTGTATGAACATGGAAATATCTACACCGCTATCTGTATGAACATGGATATATCTTCACCGCCATCTGTATGAACATGGATATATCTACACAGCCATCTGGATGAACATGGAAATATCTACACCGCTATCTGTATGAACATGGAAATAGCTACACTGCTATCTGTATGAACATGGAAATATCTATACCACTACCTGTATGAACATGGAAATTTCTACACCGCTATCTGTTTCAACATGGAAATATCTACACCGCTATATGCATGAAAATGGAAATATCTACACAGCTGTCTGCATATACATGGAAATATCTACAAAGCTATCTCTTTACACATGGAAATAACTACACCACTATCTCTATAAACATGGAAATATCTACACCGCCATCTGTATGAACATGGAAATATCT
The DNA here is from genome assembly GCF_029281585.2 of Gorilla gorilla gorilla. Classification (NCBI taxonomy): domain Eukaryota; kingdom Metazoa; phylum Chordata; class Mammalia; order Primates; family Hominidae; genus Gorilla; species Gorilla gorilla. Next base: position 3,453,849 of record NC_073224.2, read on the forward strand.
ACACCGCCATCTGTATTAAGATGGAGATATCTACACCGCTATCTGTATAAACTTGGAAATATCTACACCGCTATCTGTATAAACATGGAAATATCTACACCGCTATCTGTAGAAACATGGAATTATCTACACCGCTATCTGTATAAACATGGAAATATCAGCACCGCTATCTGTATGAACATGTAAATATCTACACCGCTATCTGTACGAACATGGAAATATCTACACCGCTATCTGTATGAACATGGAAATATCTACACCGCTATCTGTATGAACATGGATATATCTACACAGCCATCTGGATGAACATGGAAATATCCACACCGCTATCTGTATAAACATGGAAATATCAACACCGCTATCAGTGTAAACATGCATACATCTTCGCCACTATCTTTATAAACATGGATATATCTACAAAGCTATCTGTATGAACATGGAAATATCTACACCGCTATCTGTTTGAACATGGAAATATCTAATCCGCCATCTGCATGAAAATGGAAATATCTACACAGCTATCTGCATATACATGGAAATATCTACACAGCTATCTCTTTACAAATGGAAATAACTACACCGCTATCTGTGCAAACATGGATATATCTACACCGCCATCTGTATGAACATGGAAATATCTGCATGGCCATCTGTATGAACATATAAATATCTACACCGCCATCTGTATTAACGTAGAGATATCTACACCGGTATCTGTATAAACATGGAAATATCTACACCGCTATCTGTATAAACATGGAAATGTCTACACCGCTATCTGTATAAACCTGGAAATATCTACATCGCTACCTGTATAAACATGGAAATATCAGCACCGCTATCTGTATGAACATGGAAATATCAGCCCCCCTATCTGTATGAACATGGAAATATCTACACCACTATCTGTATGAACATGGAAATATCTACACCGCTATCTGTATGAACATGGAAATATCTTCACCGCCATCTCTATGAACATGGATATATCTACACAGCTTCTGGATGAACATGGAAATATCTAAACCGCTATATGTATGAACATGGAAATAGCTACACCGCTATCTGTATGAACATGGAAATATCTACACCACTATCTTTATGAACATGGAAATATCTACACCGCTATCTGTTTGAACACGGAAATATCTACACCTCTATCTGCATGAAAATGGAAATATCTACACAGCTATCTGCATATACATGGAAATATCTACAAAGCGATCTCTTTACACATGGAAATAACTTCACCACTATCTCTATAAACATGGAAATATCTACACCGCCATCTGTATGAACATGGAAATATCTGCACCGCCATCTGTATGAACATATAAATATCTACACTGCCATCTGTATTAAGATGGAGATATCTACACCGCTATCTGTATAAACTTGGAAATATCTACACCGCTATCTGTATAAACATGGAAATATCTACACCACTATCTGTATAAACATGGAAATATCTACACCGCTATCTGTATAAACATGGAAATATAAGCACCGCTATCTGTATGAACATGGAAATATCTACACCGCTATCTGTACGAACATGGAAATATCTACACCGCTATCTGTATGAACATGGAAATAGATGCACTGCTATCTGTATGAACATGGAAATATTTACAGCACTATCTGTATGAACATGGAAATATCTGCACCGCTATCTGTATGAACATGGATATATCTACACAGCCATCTGGATGAACATGGAAATATCTACACCGCTATCTGTATAAACATGGAAATATCTACACCGCTATCTGTGTAAACATGCATACATCTTCGCCGCTATCTGTATAAAGATGGATATATCTACAAAGCTATCTGTATGAACATGGAAATATCTACACCGCTATCTGTTTGAACATGGAAATATCTAAACCGCTATCTGCATGAAAATGGAAATATCTACACAGCTCTCTGCGTATACATGGAAATATCTACACAGCTATCTCTTTACACATGGAAATAACTACACCGATATCTGTATGAACATGGATATATCTACACCGCCATCTGTATGAACATGGAAATATCTGCGTGGCCATCTGTATGAACATATAAATATCTACACCGCCATCTGTATTAAGATAGAGATATCTACACCGCTATCTGTATAAACATGTAAATATCTACACCGCTATCTGTATAAACATGGAAACGTCTACACCGCTATCTGTATAAACCTGGAAATATCTACACCGCTACCTTTATAAACATGGAAATATCAGCACCGCTATCTGAATGAACATGGAAATATCAGCCCCCCTATCTGTATGAACACGGAAATATCTACACCACTATCTGTATGAACATGGAAATATCTACACCGCTATCTGTATGAACATGGAAATATCTTCACCGCCATCTGTATGAACAAGGATATCTCTACACAGCCATCTGGATTAACATGGAAATATCTACACCGCTATCTGTATGAACATGGAAATATCTACACCGCTATCTGTATGAACATGGAAATATCTACAGCGCCATCTGCATGAACATGGAAATATCTACACCGCTATCTGTATGAACATGGAAATATCTTCACCGCCATCAGTATGAACATGGATATATCTACACAGCCATCTGGATGAACATGGAAATATCCACACCGCTATCTGTATAAACATGGAAATATCAACACCGCTATCAGTGTAAACATGCATACATCTTCGCCACTATCTTTATAAACATGGATATATCTACAAAGCTATCTGTATGAACATGGAAATATGTACACCGCTATCTGTTTGAACATGGAAATATCTAATCCGCCATCTGCATGAAAATGGAAATATCTACACAGCTATCTGCATATACATGGAAATATCTACACAGCTATCTCTTTACAAATGGAAATAACTACACCGCTATCTGTGCAAACATGGATATATCTACACCGCCATCTGTATGAACATGGAAATATCTGCATGGCCATCTGTATGAACATATAAATATCTACACCGCCATCTGTATTAACATAGAGATATCTACACCGGTATCTGTATAAACATGGAAATATCTACACCGCTATCTGTATAAACATGGAAATGTCTACACCGCTATCTGTATAAACCTGGAAATATCTACACCGCTACTTGTATAAACATGGAAATATCAGCACCGCTATCTGTATGAACATGGAAATATCAGCCCCCCTATCTGTATGAACATGGAAATATCTACACCACTATCTGTATGAACATGGAAATATCTACACCGCTATCTGTATGAACATGGAAATATCTTCACCGCCATTTGTATGAACACGGATATCTCTACACAGCCATCTGGATTAACATGGAAATATCTACACCGCTATCTCCATGAACATGGAAATAGCTATACCGCCATCTGTATGAACATGCAAATATCTACACCGCCATCTGTATGAACATGGAAATATCTGCAACGCAATGTGTATGAACATATAAATAACTACACCGCCATCTGTATTAAGATGGAGATATCTACACCGCTCTCTGTATAAACCAGGAAATATCTACACCGCTATCTGTATAAACATGGAAATATCTACACCGCTATCTGTATAAATATGGAAATATCTGCACTGCTGCCTGTATAAACATGGAAATATCAGCACCGCTATCTGTATGAACGTGGAAATATCTACACCGCTATCTATACGAACATGGAAATATCTACACCTCTATCTGTATGAACATGGAAATAGCTACACCGCTATCTGTATGAACATGGAAATATCTACAGCACTATCTGTATGAACATGGAAATATCTACACCGCTATCTGTATGAACATGGATATATCTACACAGCCATCTGGATGAACATGGAAATATCTACAACGCTATCTGTATAAACATGGAAATATCTACACCGCTATCTGTGTAAACATGCATATATCTTCACCGCTATCTGTATAAACATGGAAATATCTACACCACTATCTGTAACAACATGGAAATATCTACACCGCTATCTGTTTGAACATGGAAATATCTTAACTTCAATCTGCATGAAAATGGAAATATCTTCACAGGTATCTGCATATACATGGAAATATCTACACAGCTATCTCTTTACACATGGAAATAACTACACCGCTATCTCTATGAACATGGAAATATCTACACCGCCATCTGTATGAACATGGAAATATCTACACCACTATCTGTATGAACATGGAAATATCTACACCGCTATCTGTATGAACATGGAAATATCTAAACCGCTATGTGTATGAACATGGAAATATCTTCACCGCCATCTGTGAACATGGAAATATCTACACAGCCATATGGATGAACATGGAAATATCTACACCGCCATCTATATGAACATGGAAATATCTGCACGGCCATCTGTATGAACATATAAATATCTAAACTGCCATCTGTATTAAGATGGAAATATCTACACCGCTATCTGTATAAACATGGAAATATCTACACCGCTATCTGTATAAACATGGAAATGTCTACACCGCTATCTGTATAAAGTTGGAAATATCTACACCGCTACCTGTATAAACATGGAAATATCAGCACCGCTATCTGTATGAACATGGAAATATCAGCCCCTCTATCTGTATGAACATGGAAATATCTACACCACTATCAGTATGAACATGGAAATATCTACACCGCTATCTGTATGAACATGGAAATATCTTCACCGCCATCTCTATGAACATGGATATATCTACACAGCTTCTGGATGAACATGGAAATATCTAAACCGCTATATGTATGAACATGGAAATAGCTACACCGCTATCTGTATGAACATGGAAATATCTACACCACTATCTTTATGAACATGGAAATATCTACAACGCTATCTGTTTGAACACGGAAATATCTACACCTCTATCTGCATGAAAATGGAAATATCTACACAGCTATCTGCATATACATGGAAATATCTACAAAGCGATCTCATTACACATGGAAATAACTTCACCACTATCTCTATAAACATGGAAATATCTACACCGCCATCTGTATGAACATGGAAATATCTGCACCGCCATCTGTATGAACATATAAATATCTACACTGCCATCTGTATTAAGATGGAGATATCTACACCGCTATCTGTATAAACTTGGAAATATCTACACCGCTATCTGTATAAACATGGAAATATCTACACCACTATCTGTATAAACATGGAAATATCTACACCGCTATCTGTATAAACATGGAAATATAAGCACCGCTATCTGTATGAACATGGAAATATCTACACCGCTATCTGTACGAACATGGAAATATCTACACCGCTATCTTTATGAACATGGAAATAGATGCACTGCTATCTGTATGAACATGGAAATATTTACAGCACTATCTGTATGAACATGGAAATATCTGCACCGCTATCTGTATGAACATGGATATATCTACACAGCCATCTGGATGAACATGGAAATATCTACACCGCTATCTGTATAAACATGGAAATATCTACACCGCTATCTGTGTAAACATGCATACATCTTCGCCGCTATCTGTATAAAGATGGATATATCTACAAAGCTATCTGTATGAACATGGAAATATCTACACCGCTATCTGTATGAACATGGAAATATCTTCACCGCCATCAGTATGAACATGGATATATCTACACAGCCATATGGATGAACATGGAAATATCTACACCGCTATCTGCATGAACATGGAAATAGCTACACCGCTATCTGTATGAACATGGAAATATCTACACCACTATCTGTATGAACATGGAAATATCTACACCGCTATCTGTATGAACATGGAAATATCTTCACCGCCATCTGTATGAACATGGATATATCTACACAGCCCTATGGATGATCATGGAAATATATACACCGCTATCTGCATGAACATGGAGATAGCTACACCGCTATCTGTATGAACATGGAAATAGCTACTCCGCCATCTGTATGAACATGGAAATATCTGCACCGCCATCTGTATGAACATATAAATATCTACACCGCCATCCGTATTAAGATGGAGATATCTACACCGCTATCTGTATAAACCTGGAAATATCTACACCGCTATCTGTATAAACATGGAAATATCCACACCGCTATCTGTATAAACATGGAAATATCCACACCGGTGCCTGTATAAACATGGAAATATCAGCACCGCTATCTGTATGAACATGGAAATATCTACACCGCTATCTGTACGAACATGGAAATATCTACACAGCTATCTGTATGAACATGGAAATGGATACACCGCTATCTGCATGAACATGGAAATAGCTACTCCGCCATCTGTATGAACATGGAAATATCTGCACCGCCATCTGTATGAACATATAAATATCTGCACCGCCATCCATATTAAGATGGAGATATCTACACCGCTATCTGTATAAACCTGGAAATATCTACACTGCTATATGTATAAACATGGAAATATCCACACCGCTATCTGTATAAACATGGAAATATCCACAGCACTGCCTGTATAAACATGGAAATATCAGCACCGCTATCAGTATGAACATGGAAATATCTACACCGCTATCTGTACGAACATGGAAATATCTACACAGCTATCTGTATGAACATGGAAATAGATACACCGCTATCTGTATGAACATGGAAATATCTACACCACTATCTGTATGAACATGGAAATATCTACACCGCTATCTGTATGAACATGGATATATCTACACAGCCATCTGGATGAACATGGAAATATCTACACCGCTATCTGTATGAACATGGAAATATCTACACCGCTATCTGTGTAAACATGCATACATCTTCACCGCTATCTGTATAAACATGGAAATATCTACACCGCTATCTGTATGAACATGGAAATATCTACACCGCTATCTGTTTGAACATGGAAATATCTAAACCGCTATCTGCATGAAAATGGAAATATCTACACAGCTATCTGCATATACATGGAAATATCTACACAGCTATCTCTTTGCACATGGAAATAACTACACCGCTATCTGTATGAACATGGAAATATCTACACCGCTATCTCTATGAACATGGAAATATCTGCACGACCATCTGTATGAACATATAAATATCTACACCGCCGTCTGTATTAAGATGGAGATATCTACACCGCTATCTGTATAAACCCGGAAATATCTACAACGCTATCTGTATAAACATGGAAATATCCACACCGCTATCGGTATAAACATGGAAATATCCACACCGCTGCCTGTATAAACATGGAAATATCAGCACCGCAATCTGTATGAACATGGAAATATCTACACCACTATCTGTATGAACATGGAAATAACTTCACCGCCATCTGTATGAACCTGGATATATCTAAACAGCCATATGGATGAACATGGAAATATCTACACCGCCATCTGTATGAACAGGGAAATATCTGCACGGCCATCTGTATGAACATATAAATATCAAAACTGCCATCTGTATTAAGATGGAGATATCTACACCGCTATCTGTATAAACATGGAAATATCTACACCGCTATCTGTATAAACATGGAAATATCAGCCCCTCTATCTGTATGAACGTGGAAATATCTACACCACTATCTGTATGAACATGGAAATATCTACACCGCTATCTGTATGAACATGGAAATATCTTCACCGCCATCTCTATGAACATGGATATATCTACACAGCCATCTGGATGAACATGGAAATATCTACACCGCTATATGTATGAACATGGAAATAGCTACACCGCTATCTGTATGAACATGGAAATATCTACACCACTATCTGTATGAACATGGATATATCTACACCTCTATCTGCATGAAAATGGAAATATCTACACAGATATCTGCATATACATGGAAATATCTACAAAGCTATCTCTTTAAACATGGAAATAACTACACCACTATCTCTATAAACATGGAAATATCTACACCGCCATCTGTATGAACATGGAAATATCTGCACCGCCATCTGTATGAACATATAAATATCTACACCGCCATCTGTATTAAGATGGAGATATCTACACCGCTATCTGTATAAACTTGGAAATATCTACACCGCTATCTGTATAAACATGGAAATATCTACACCGCTATCTGTATAAACATGGACATATCTACACCGCTTTCTGTATAAACATGGAAATATAAGCACCGCTATCTGTATGAACATGGAAATATCTACACCGCTATCTGTACGAACATGGAAATATGTACACCGCTATCTGTATGAACATGGAAATAGCTGCACCGCTATCTGTATGAACATGGAAATATCTACAGCACTATCTGTATGAACATGGAAATATCTACACCGCTATCTGTATGAACATGGAAATAGCTGCACCGCTATCTGTATGAACATGGAAATATCTACAGCACTATCTGTATGAACATGGAAATATCTACACCGCTATCTGTATGAACATGTATATATCTACACAGCCATCTGGATGAACATGGAAATATCTACACTGCTATCTGTATAAACATGGAAATAACTACACCGCTATCTGTGTAAACATGCATACATCTTCACCGCTATCTGTATAAACATGGAAATATCTACACCGCTATCTGTATGAACATGGAAATATCTACACCGCTATCTGTTTGAACATGGAAATATCTAAACCGCTATCTGCATGAAAATGGATATATCTACACTGCTATCTGCATATACATGGAAATATCTACACAGCTATCTCTTTACACATGGAAATAACTACACCGCTATCTGTATTAACATGGAAATATCTACACCGCCATCTGTATTAACATGGAAATATCTGCACGGCCATCTGTATGAACATATAAATATCTACACCGCCATCTGTATTAAGATGGAGAAATCTACACCGCTATCTGTATAAACATGGAAATATCTACACCGCTATCTGTATAAACATGGAAATATCTACACCGCTATCTGTATAAACATGGAAATATTTACACCGCTACCTGTATAAACATGGAAATATCAACACCGCTATCTGTATGAACATGGAAATATCTACACCGCTATCTGTATGAGCATGGAAATATCTTCACCGCCATCTGTATGAACATGGATATATCTACACAGCCATCTGGATGAACATGGAAATATCTACACCGCTATCTGTATGAACATGGAAATAGCTACACCGCTATCTGTATGAACATGGAAATATCTACACCACTATCTGTATGAACATGGAAATATCTACACCGCTATCTGTATAAACATGGAAATATCTGCACCGCTATCGGTATAAACATCCGTATTTGTTCTTAATTTATACCCAACGATGGGATGTTTCATATGATAAAAAGACCAAATACAGAATTAGTCTATATTTGGTCTGGCAATTGATCTCTGCAATAATCAAACCTCAAAGACAATCAAACCTGAAATCTAAGCTACTTATTAAATAGCTTGGTTTTTAGGTTGCATGTTGCTGTGTATGCTGGCTTCATAGAAAATGCAAGTAGCAATGGCCATTTTTTAATAGTCATTAGCCTTGAAGCTCTCCTAGTTTTGAATCACATTGAAATAGAAATCAAATCTCACTAGATTTTTTTTTTTTGAAACAGGGTCTGGCTTGGTTGCCCAGGCTGAAGAGCAGGGTATGATCTTGGCTCACACCTCTGCCTCTCGGACTCAAGCCATCCTCCCACCTCAGCCTTGGAGTAGCTGGGACCACAGGCATGTGCCACCATATCCAGCTAATATTTTTATTTTTGTACCAATGGGGTTTGTCATCTTTCCCAGGCAGGCCTCAAACTCCAAGACTCAAGCAATCCACCTGCCTTGAATTCCCAAAGTACTGGGTTTACAGGCGACAGCCACTACGCCCAGCAACTAAACTTCTAAAAATCAATTTAACATAAAATTATCTAAGCGTGCAAGGAAAGATAAGAAGCCTAAGGAACCAGTGAGTTGAAGAATAAATGCAGTTTAAATCATACATGAAAACAACATGATGTGCTGTGGTAGGAATCATCTAACATGCTTTAAAGCATGAGTAAAAGGTCTTTACTTAGAAAACTGGATCTTAGCTTAGGATATCTTTAGATAAGAGTATGAAAAGTCATATCATATTGATAAGTAAAGTGCTTCCTTTGGCTAATTTTAAGGATAGGACATTTATTTTCATATAATTCATAGGAATCTTAGACTTAAAAATAAAATTTCCCTTCTCAAATCCTTACTTTCATACATTTTTTGCATTTCTTTCACTTTTGTGTTAATGGCCTATGTCTCAACATATTCTATTAAGCCTTCTGGAAACACATACTTTGTTTCCAGCCTCTTCAGAGAACCATCACTCCAATTCCTAGGCTTCTGAAGAAGCAGACCCAAGCTTATAGTTATTACATATTTCCAAATCTAGGTGACCAACAAAAATTGATACTTTTCCCATCATACCTTGAAGTTAATAATCAGGTGTATGCTGAGAGGTAAAGACCCAAGAGTGTTGGTTGTCTAATTGTGCAGCTGTATAAACAAATCTTAATGCTTGAAAATATTCAAAGGTTATTCTCACGTTGATTGTTGGTAACTATATGTAACAACATGAAAAGAAAAAAAATCAAAGAATTACGTCTGAGGATAATACACAATCTCTAAGGGTAAGAAGAGCAACAAAAATTCTGCTTCAATTACCACTGAAATAATATATTTATCCTGTAAAATCTATGGTGGCTGGTTGTAAAAATTAGGCATTAGCAAACTGATAAAGACTTTTTAATGAAAACATTATGAAACATAGTTTTTAAAAAGTTAAATACACCCACACCAGTTTTTCACATTCTTTGGGCTGCTTTAATGCTACCATTAAATAATTGATTTAGTTGTGACATAGATCCTATGTTCCATGGAGTCTACCATTCATAAAGATGCAATGTAAGGTAACAAAAATATAAATTATGTGTGTGTGGGGGAGAAGTCAAGAGTATTTTTATGTGACAGAAGTTAAGTTGTTATCAGTGTAAAATAGTCTGTTACAAATACAGGACTCTGTATGTTAGTTTCACTAACCAGAAAGAAAGAAATTACAGCAGATACACACACACACACCAAAAAAGGGAAAAGAAACAAAGCTTAGCACCACAGAAAACCACCAAACTAGAGGGATAAACAATAAGAAAGGAAGAAGTGAACAAGTAATCTAAAAAACAACTAATGAAATGGTAGAAGGAAGTCCTAATTTATCAATAATAAACTTGAATAGAAGTGGATTAAACTCTACTTAAAAGATATAAAGTGGATGAATGGATTCAGATAGCAAAACCCACCTATGTGCTGCCTACATGATACTTACCTCACTATTAAAGACAAATAGACTGAAAGTGAAGAGATGGAAAAATATATTTTATGCAAACAAATGAAAAGCAAGCAGGAGTAGCCACAGTCATGTCATATTTTAAAAGGCTTTAAATAAAAAAACTATATAAAAAAGAATGTCACTGTATAATGAAATGATAAAAGGCCCAATTCAATACGAGGACATAACATATATATTACTTAGGTGTAACTATATATGTACCCAACACCAGAACAACCAGATATATAAAGCAAATATTAGATTTAAAGGTAGAGATAGACTGCAATACAATATTAGTAGGAAATTTCAACACTCCACTTTAAAAATGGACAGATTCTATGAAGAGAAAATCAACCAAAAAATGACAGACTCAAACTATACCATAGACCAAATGGACCTAGCAGGTAAAGAAGATCTCACCTGATATGGTTTGGCTGTATATCCCCACCCAAATCTCATCTTGATTATAGCTCCCATAATTCATACATGTTGTGGGAGGGAACCAGTGGGAGATAATTGAATCATGGGGGCGGTTCCCCCATACTGTTCTTGTGGTAGTGAATACGTCTAACAAGATCTGATGGTTTTATAAGGGGGAACCCTTTCACTTGGTTCTCAATTCTATTTTGTTTGCTACCATGTAAGATGTGTCTTTCGCCTTCCATCATGATTGGGAGACCTCCCCAGCCACGTGGAACTATGAGTCCACTAAACCTCTTTTTCTCTGTAAATTACCCAGTCTCGGGTATGTCTTTATCAGCAGTATGAAAACAGACTAATACATCATCCAACAGCTGCAGAATACAAATTATTCTCAACTGTACACCAAACATTCTCTAGGACCAATCATACATTATGACACATAATAAGTCTTAACAAACTTAAGAAGACAGATATCATATGAAGTATCTTTTCTGATTACAGGGATATAAAGTCAGAAATCAACAACAGGAAAGCCCTTGGAAATTTTATAAAAACATGGAAATTAAATAGCACGCACCCAAGAAATCAATAGGTCTCATTAAGACATTAATAGGAAAATTTCAAAAGTCACCGAGACAAGTAAGAATGAAAATCCAACATACCCAAACCTATGGAACGTAGCAAAAGCAGTTCTAAGAGGGAAATTTATAGCAATAAAAGCCTACACCAAAAAAGAAGAAAGATTTTCAAATCACAAAGCAAAATTATACACTTCAAGTAACTAGAACATCAAAAACAAACTAAACCCAAAATTGGTAGAAGGAAGGAAATAATAAAGCTCACAGCAGATATAAATGAAACAGACACTAAAAAATATTTCAAAAGATAAATAAGACAAAGTGTAAAGGTAAAACTGACAAACCTTTAGCTAAACTAAGACAAAAGGAGAGAAAATTCAAATAAATAAAAGATGAAAAAGGAGACATTACAACTGATACACCACAGAAATAGAAGGGATTGTAAGACATTACTCATAACTATATGCCAACAAATTTGATAATGTAGAATAAAATGAATAAATTTCTGCACACATACAACTACCCAGATTAAATTGTGAGGAAATATAACATCTGAACACATCAATAATGAGTTTGGAAATTGAATCAATAATAAAACATCTTCCATCAAAACAACAACAACAACAACCAACACCCAGGACCTGATGTCTTCACTGCTGAATTCTACCAAACAGTTAAAGAATAACTACCAATTCTCCACAAACTTTTCCACAAAAGTAATGAGGAAGGAATACTTCCATACTCATCTTATGAGGCTCGCAACATCCTGATTCTAAAACCAGACAAAGACACGCACAAAATGAAAATAACAGGCCAATATTCCTGAAGAACATAGATACAAAAATTCTCAACAAGATACAAGTGAACTGACTTCGACAGCACACTAAAAAGAGTATTCACTATAATCAAGTGGGGTTCATCCCAGGGATGAAAGGATGGCTTAACATGCACAAATCAGTAAATATGATACACCACCACAATAGAAAGAAGAACAAAAACCATGTGATCATTTCAACAGATGCAAAAAGAACACTTGACAAAAGTCAACATTCCTTTATGATAAAAACTGTCAAGAAAGTAGGTATAGGAGTGTACCTCAACGCAGTAAAGGCCATATGTGACAAACCCACAGCTAACATCTTATTTATGGTGAATAGTTAAATGCTTTTCCTCTATGATATGGAGGAAGACAAGGATGTCAACGTCTACCACTTCTATTTAGCATAGTACTGGAGGTCAGAGCCAGAGCAATTAGACAAAAGAAATAAATAAGAGGGATCCAAACTGGAAAGAAGGAAGTCAGATTGTTTCTGTTTGTAGAAAATGTGATCTCACATACATATGTATACATCTATATATATGATCATATAGATATATATGATCTCTCTCTCTTTAGGGTTCTTTCTATATATACTTATATAGAGTGAGAACCCTAAAGACTTGACCAAAAACTACTAGAAATCATAAATAAATTCAGTAAAGTTGTAGTATACAAAATCAACACAGAAAATTCAGTGTTGTTTCTATACACTAATAGTGAACTATCTGAAAAAGTCATCAAGAAAGGAATTCCATTTACAATAGCTACCAAGAAATCTGCAGATAAATTTAATCAAGGTCGTGAAAGATCTCTACAATGAAAACTATAACACACTGATGGAAAAATTTACGATCCACAAAAAATGGACACTATATACTCATGGAATGGAAGAACTGATACTATTGAAATGACCATACTAACAAAATGTCCTACAGATTCAATGCAATCCCTATCAAAATACCAATGAAATTCTTCACAGAAATAGAAAAAAATACCCTAAAATTTGTATGAAACCAGAAAAGACCCCAAATAACCAAAGCAATCCTGTGCAAAAATAACAAAGCTGGAGGCACCACACTACCTGACTTCAAAATATACTACAAAGCCATAGTAAGCAAAACAGCATGGCACTGCCATAAAGCAAACACATAGACCAATGGAAGAGAATATACAGCTCAGAAATAAATTCTCATACCTAAAGTCAACTGATTTTCAAAAAAGGAGTCAAGAGCACACACAGGGGTAAAGACAGTCTCTTCATTAAATGGTACTGAGAAGATTGGATATCTACATGTGGGATAATGAAATTAGACCCCTATCTTTTACCTTATACAAAAATCAACTCAAATGCGATTAAAGACCTAAAGGTAAGATTGAAAACTATGAAAAACCACTAGAAGATAACATGTGGGAAATTCTCTATAACTTTGGGTTCTACAAGGATTTTTTAAATGAGACGTCAAAAGCACAGGCAACAAAAGCAAAAAGAGATAAATGGGGTTTCATCAAACTAAAATGCTTTTGCACAGCAAAGGAAACTTAACAGAGTGAAAAAACAACTTACAGAATGGGATACAATATTTGCAAACTATACATCTGCTAAGGAGTTAATGCCCAGATTATATAACAAACTTAAACAACTCAACAGCAAAAACATAAATAACTTATTTAAAAATGGGCAAAACTGGGAGGCTGAGGCAGGCGGATTGCCTGAGGTCAGGAGTTTGAGACCAGCCTGACCAATATGGTGAAATCATTTCTCTACTAAAAATACAAAAATTTAGCCAAACATGATGGCGTGTGCCTGTAACCCCAGCTACTCAGCAGGCTGAGGCAGGGGAATTGCTTGAACCAGGGAGATGGAGGTTGCCGTGAGCCCCGATTGCACCACTGCACTCCAGCTTGGGCAACAGAGCAAGACTCCTTCGCAAAAAAAAAAAAAAAAGGACAAAATAAACTAAAAGAAATGCCACAAGAGAAAATTTGAAAGGGTCAAGACGAATATATAATAAAATCATGTTCAACATCACTAACCATCAGGGAAATGCAAATCAAAACCGCAATGAGATACCAGTTCACCCATTAGAATGGCTATTAGCAAAAAGGTAAAAGATAACAAGAGTTGGCAAGGAAGTGGAGAAAACGGAACACTTACGCACTGTTGATGGGGTTGTAAACTAGTACAACCATTAAGCAAAACTTTATGGAAGTTCGCTAAAAAATAAAAAATAAAAAAAAAAAACAATCATTCGATCACATAACCCAGCAATCCCACTACTGGGTATATATCCATAGGAAATGAAATCATTGTGTTTGAAAAATATCTGCACTCTTATGTTTACTGTAGCACTATTTCTAATAATCAGATATGGAATCAACCTATGTGTATAAAAACAAACAAGTGAATTATATATATATAATATATATTATGTATATTATATATAATACATATTATGGATATTATATATAATATATTATGTATAATATATTAATATTAATATATTATTAATAATATATTATATATTAATATTAATAATAAATAATAATTATTAATTAATAATTAATAATAATTAATATTGATATTAATATATTATTAATATATAATATATATTATATGTATAATATACATTATATATTATGTATATTTTATATATAATACATATTATGTATATTATATACATAATATATATTATGTATATTATAATATATATAATGTATAATGTATACAATATACGTTATGTATATTATATATAATATACGTTATGTATATTATATATAATATACATTATGTATGTTATGTATATTATATACTACATATAATATATATTATTATTATATATAATTATATATCATTATAATTATAATTATATATAATTTTATGTGTAATTATAATTATGCATAAAATTATAATTATATATAATTTTATGTGTAATTATAATTATACATAAAATTATATATGTATATATATATATATATATGGACACACACACAATGAAATACTATTCAGCCATAAAAAAAGAATGAATTTCTGCCAGTTGCAACAACATGGATGACCCTGTAGGATACAATGTTAAGTGAAATAAGCCAGACACAGAAAGCAAATACCGCATGATCTCGCTCATATGTGGAATCTTAAAAAAAAAAAATGTTAATAGAGAAGTAGAGTAGAATAGTGGTTACCAAACAGTGAGGAAGAAGTGGGGAGGGCAAAATGGAGATAGATTGGTTAACAGTTATGAAATCACAATTATATAGGAAGAATAAGTTGTAGTGTTCTTTGCAAAGCAGGGTGACTATAGTTAAAAGTAAAGTATTGTATATTACAAAGTATCTAGAAGAAAGGATTTTGAAATTTCTTATTAAAAAGAAATGATGAATGCATGAGGTAATTAATACACTAACTATTCTTATTGGATCATTAGACAACATACATATTCATTGAAACATCAAATTGTATCCTATAAATCTATATAATTACAATGTGAAATTTTTTTAAAAATAAATTAATGAATTAAATAACAATTTTAAAATGTTCTCAATCACCAATGCAAAGTTTAGGAGCTTTGTTCTTGACTCAGCCTTAAGACTGAAAACTAATGTGTTAGAAATATTTGTAGATCCTCTCAATTTTGAAAGAATCCTAGCTAAACTACTGAAATATAAAATATATTCTATGTAATATGCTCTTAGGTATATTCTTAGGTGAACTCTGCTTTTAGATGAAGCTTATAAAAATGAAAAACGTATCTGAAATAAAATTTTAAAGTATTTGGAAAATTACAGCTTAATCTCTTAAAGACAAATTTTCTATACAGTAACCTTTTTATGTGCTTTTGAAATGGGGTATACAATTATTTTCCCTGATGTGAGACAAAATATAGAAAGTTGGCATTTTATCTAAGAAGTTAACTTAGGAAGAAAGAGTGAGAGGCAGAGGAATGAGGGAAGAAAGGAAGGCTGATGATGGGATACCTTATCAAGTTGCCTAATGCTGTATTGGAACCTAATAGGCCTTCTAAGGAGTTTTATTACATAATGCAAGACTCCTCAATCTGGGAGGAGGAAAGGGCTTTATTTTTGAGTGGTCACAGGTTGCCCCATGGGCATAAACTCTACCAAGCTGCTAGGTTACACCTACATGAGCATCCCACCTGCTTAAGTAAGAGCAGCCACAAACTGTGGGCCATTCCAGGTAAGTGTCATATCACACCTGCACCAACTAGTCAAAGCCTGGGTCAAAGCCTGTGCAGAACTGATCGCTACAGCAGAGGCTAAAATAAGAAATGGGGCTAAGAGAGTGAAAAGCAGTGCCCATATGTATCCAAAAACAGGTTGAAGATATCTTTAGGAAGGAACAGATAATTTTTTTTATTCATACAATAACAGATGCATATGAACTCCTCGACTAGTCACCCATTCCTGTCAGCCCTTGGGCTTCATAACTAAATCATTCTTCCTTTGTAATCCAGTCCCACATTTTCAGCTATCTCTATATGTTTATTATCTTAAATATTTCTTTGCTCTATACTCTTCCCCTAGTCTTCAACCAATTTCTTTCTTTATTGTCCCAACCCACAGACTGTTATTTCCACTTTGATGTCCCATAGAAGCTTCAAGGGTTTGAAATACCTAAAAAAACAACTCATCTTTCTCCCTAAAACTCCCTCTCCTTCTCCCACTTCAAAATTTCAACTAATGGCTCCCCCTGTTATTCCCACCAGAATCCTGAATGATCCCTGTTTCTCCTCATTCACTCCATACATGTAAATCTCATTAACGTTACTTTCTAGATATTTCATGAATCCTTTCCATTCATTCTGTACTAGAAAGTGTTCCCAGTTTAGACCCTGGTGGTTGGTGGCCTCTTACCTAGGCGCGCGCGCTCTCTCTCTCTCTCTGTGGGTGTGGGTGTGGGTGTGTGTGTCCTGAGAATTTATTTACTTCTGGTTTTTGTTTGTTTTTTAGTATCCAGAATCTACAGGGAACTTAAATCAATTAGAAAAAAAAATAACCCAATTAAAAAATGGGCAAAGGACATGAACAAACACTTCTCAAAAGAACACATACAAATGGCCAACAAATACACGAAAAAAAAATGCTTAGAATCACTAATCATCAGAAAAATGCAAATCAAAACACAATGAGATACCATTTCATACCGGTTGGAATGGCTATTATTAAAAAGTCAAAATACAACAGATGCCAGCAGGGCTGTAGACAAGAGGAAGTGTCTGTATATTTTTAGCTATAGCCCTACTTCAAACGTGTCCCCATTACAGCCAAAAGAGCGGCCTATCTAAAGGACTGTTCTGATCAGCTCACTTACCTGACTGAAACCTTCAGTGACTCCCATGGCCTGCAGGTCAATGCACTAATTCATGACTATAACATCTGAGATATCCTTGATCTGGCTACTGGTCTAGCCCTCTCTGACTCACGCTTTATAAACCATGCATTCTGGAACTTTTTAGTTGTTTCCCACATCAGCATGCTACTTCCCATCCATGTAGATTTGCAGAGACCTCCTCATCTTTTTAATTCCCAGTTCCCACTCTCAACATGGGCCATCTCCTACCCACACTTCAAAACCTAAGCAAAACAACACCTTCCGTGACACCTCCATGCTGAGTCAGATGCCATCCCCTTTGTATTGTAGTTCTTTGCTTGTGTGCCTTTGTCTCACTTTGTTCTCTTTAAAATAAACTCCATGAGGACAATGATCACCTGCTATTTGTGTTAATATCTGCACCTAGTGGCATAGTGTCTGGAGTATAGTAGGATCTATTTTCAAGGAAAAAAAGATTATATCTATACCAATAGACATGAATTAGCGCTTTTTTTTTAAAGATAAGCTCCCTTTGAACTAAGTCAATGTTTACAAGAAGAGTTATACTAAAAGGTTCACTTTTGCTGCTTACGTTTCATTTATTTCAGGCAATTAATTCATTGTTATTGGTAAATCGATACTTTTTATTGATACTGAAAAGAGAGAAATAAACTAATGACTATCTCTGTTAGAGTAGATTTGTTCATATCTATCAGTAAAATGTTAATTATCTGAAAGTCAATAATAAAACATAAACTGTGATCTTAAATGTTTTTTAGGGGCTCAAAAATAATTAGAATTCATGTCAGCATATAAAAAAAGATCAGAGTATTTTTAAGATATGATAAAATTTTATTTTAGTTTCTTAATAGGGATTTTTGTGACCTTATAGAGTTCAACTAATTATAATTTTAAAAATAGGATTGATAGAGTTTTAGAATTAGAAACAATTTATAGATTATTTTATTTTTCTTTTGAGGAATCAGGTCATCAGAAGATCAAGGAACACCTATAATGTCACTAGATCCTAATTTAATTTAAATTTTAGAATCCAGGTATTCTAACTCCTGTCTTGATACTGTTTCTACTTTATTATGTTGCTTCCCAGGGCTTTAAAAAATAAAAGCTGGGAAATTACATTTGCTTTGCATATACAGCACCAATTATCAAATTCAGCATAAAAGCATAACATGTATACATCAAAAAGAAAACATAAAAACTTCAAATTAAAAGCATCTCAAAACAATTGAATATAATAGGGAAACCTTATACAAATGCAACACTCACCCATTAATAAAAAGAAACCAATTGGAGAAAAAAGAAATTCAATATAAACATGTTGGAATATAACCTAATTCATTTTAATCCAATGCTTCAAATTGAAAAAAATTAGCACTAGTGTTATTTTCCTTTATCATTACAATCTTGCTTTTCATTACATTATGCTATGTTTTGTATTAAACATAAAATCAATTTTTCACCTTAACACATGCTAGAAATACAGAGTCACCATATTGGAAATCAGTAGAAAGTGTCTTTGTTTCTACTTTTTTTTCTTTGAAAAAGCTTTGGGAAAAAAAATCATTTACAATGTTTAATTTTAATAACTTAAAGAATGTAATTGATTTTTGTTTGTTTTTGACATGGAGTTTCACTCTTGTCACTCAGGCTGGAGTACAATGGCATGATCTCGGCTCACTGTAACCTCCACCTCCCAGGTTCAAATGATTCTCCTGTCTCAGCCTCCCGAGTAGCTGGGATGACAGGCACTCGCCACCACACCCGGCTAATTTTTGTATTTTTAGTAGAGATGGGGTTTCATCATGTTGGCCAGGCTGGTCTCAAACTCCTGACCTCAGGCGATCCGCCAACCTCGGCCTCCCAAAGAGCTGGGACTACAGGCGTGAGCCACCGTGCCCAGCCAATTGAATAGTTTTTAACTCAGAGGATAAATGCTTGAGGGGATGGAAAGCCCATTCCTCATGACGTGATTATTTCACACTGCATGCCTGTATCAAAACATCTCATGTACCCCACAAATATATAAACCTCCTATGTACCCACAAAAATTTTATAAAATAATGAAAATATTTTAAAACTAAAAAAATTGTTTTTTAATTAAGCAACTTTATTTAAATAAAATCATTCTTCCTCATCCTCAGTCCTGGGATCTACCAGAAAGAATTAGCAACATCTTAAAGATGACAAAGTGTTAAAGATAAGCTGCTATTAAGTAAAAGTGTGAAGTGTGGAGGGGACAAGCTGGATGCCTGAACCATTTTGTTCTATCTTTAGGACAGTGAAAGAGCAAGAAGCAGGGTTGGGTGGGGGACATATATTCTGTTGAGCATTGTCACCACTATATTCACTGAAATTCATCTGCATGCTTGTATGTATACTTTTGATTCGCCTGATACACTGAAAATTATATGAAATTGTTCTCTATTCTTTAGATAATTATAATCTAAGTGCTAATATGAAGCTTAGAATTTATATGAAATATGTATGCCCACAACAAGACATTTCAGCTATTTCCTAGATAATAATCTCACTTCACCCTGCACAAAACAGGCACATGATCATGTCACTCTGACCTGGTTTGAGTCCAAGGAGGCTTTTGTTTTTAAAATAATTTAGGTTAGTAGTTAAAATATGAACTTTGGGCCAGGAGTGGGAGCTCATGCCTATAATCCCAGCACTTCGGGAGGCTGAGGCGGGCGGATGACTTGAAGTCAGGAGTAGGAGACTGGACTGGCCAACATGCTGAAACCCCATCTCTACTAAAAAAAAAAAAATAGAAAACTTAGCTGGGTGTGGTGGCGGGCACCTATAATCCCAGCTACTTGGGAGACTGAGGCAGGAGAATTGCTTGAGCCTGGGAAGTGGAGGTTGCAGTGAGCAGAGATCTTACCACTACACTCCAAAACAAACAACAAACAAAAAAATTCTAGAGTCACACTGAAAATCTTAACAACCTGCTTCTACTACCCATTTTTTTAATTTTTATTTTGACCTGATTTTAGATTGATAGCAAAATGCACAAATAACACAAAGTGCCCCCTATGTCCCTCACCCTACTTCCCCTAATGCTAACATTTTCAGAGCCATCCTTATTTTCTCTATAAAAGAGCAGAGTTCTCCTTTTAGAGATTTGGAAAGATTATTAAAAGATAAGTTACAAAATACAGTACCTGACACGTATAAAATATTAAATAAATACTAGCCATGCTTAATTATTTTGTTTTAAGTCTATATGAGTCAAGTTTTAGTAGAAATATGGGCTAGAAAAAAAAAAACAGAAAGCGGGACTCTGTGATCCGACTTGGGCTTATAGAACAGACTGCAGTAGTTTGTTCTCATGCTGCTAATAAAGTCATACCCAAGACCGGGTAATTTAGAAAGGAAAGAGGTTTAAGGAACTCACAATTCCACATGGCTGGGGAGGCCTCACAGTCACGGCAGAAGGCAAAAAAGAAGCAAAGGCACATCTTAAATGGTAGCAGAGAAGAAAGCTTGTGTAGGGAAGCTCCCATTTTAAAAGCATCAGATCTCGTGAGACTTATTCGCTACCAGGAGAACAGTAGGGGGAACCCGCCCCTATGATTCAATGATCTCCACCTGACTCCATCCTTGACATGCGGGGATAATTACAATCAAGGTGAGATTCGGATGGAGACACAGCCGAATCATATCAATGACTAATGAGAGTTACGTCCAGAACCTAATGAAAACCTGTCTGAGGCCACATTCCCTGTAAAGCAGATTTGAGATAGAGATTTGTGTAGAGAACATTTAACTGGGTAAAATCCTAGGAACCAACAACTGTGGCGAAAAAGCTGAATTGGATAAAGGGAGTTGAGATGTGAGGCAGTCACAACAAATACCTCAGCTAATCTCAAGGGGGAGCTGAGAAGCTGGGGCGACCCTTCAGAGTTGCCCTAAATTGAGGCAGGAGTATGGAGTTTTAATACCTTTCACTGGCCATTCTTCAGATAAGAGTTGTCCCCAAGGATGGACATCAGCTTGACAAGTTATTAATTAGATCTCCTGAGAATAAATTCTAGAGAGAATCAGCTGAGAGGCATGATTTGCCAACACTCCCAATAGCTGGGCAAACTTCAGTTTTGAGGGAGGATTTGGGTCACACACAAAAGTCTCCACAACCAATTATTCATGGGAAATTCTATGTAGGCAGAGCTATTTCATGGCCAGTTAATCAAAACTACATAATCTATTTGGTTAAGCAAAAGAAATTAAAAAGATAAAATAAAATCTATGTATTAACACTCAAAAGTTTTTTAATGCATTTGCCTTGCATTTCGTATGTTTTGCCTTGCCTTTTATATGTTTTGCCTTGCATTTGTTTATTTGCTTTTAAGAACCTTTAGAGAACAATAATTACTAATATAATATGGAGTAGCACAGCATAGACGAGGGAAGCTAACTCTCTCCCTTTTCCCAGAACCTGGAACAGCTAAAGATCCTAAGCATTGTCAGCTTTGGTATCTGACATAGTTTGGATGTTTGTCCCCTTCAAATCTCACGTTAAAATGTGATCCCCAATGTTGGAGATAGATGCCTCCTGAATGGCTTGGTGCTGTCCTCTTGGTAATGAATGAGTTCTTACCCTGTGAGTTCATGCGATATCTGGTTGTTTAAAAGAGACTGACACCTCTTCCCTGTCT
Source organism: Gorilla gorilla gorilla (assembly GCF_029281585.2). Lineage (NCBI taxonomy): Eukaryota > Metazoa > Chordata > Mammalia > Primates > Hominidae > Gorilla > Gorilla gorilla. The sequence goes on from NC_073224.2 coordinate 3,476,963, forward strand.
CTCTTGCTTCCGCTCTCACCATGTGATATGCTGGTTTCCCTTCACCTTCCACCATGATTGGAAGGTTCCTGAGGCCCTCCCTGGAAGCAGGTGCCAGTACTATGCTTCATGTACAGCCTTCACAACAAGGAGCCAAATAAACCGCATTTCTTTATAAATTACCCAGCCTCAGGTATTTCTTTATAACAATGCAAATGGGCTAACAGAGTATCATTCATGGACAGTGAGTGTATTAGTCAATTTTCATGCTGCTGATAAAGACATACCCAAGACTGGGTAATTTATAAAGAAAAAGAGGTTTAATGAATTCACAGTTCCACATGGCTGAGGAGGCCTCACAGTTATGGCAGAAGGCGAAAGGCGCATCTTACATGGCAGCAGGCAAACAGCAAATGAGAACCAAGTGAAAGGCGAAAGGGGTTTCCCCTTATAAAACCATCAGATCTCATGAGACTTATTCACTACCACTAGAACAGTGTGGGGAAAACTGCCCCCATGATCCACTTACCTCTCACTGGGTCCCTCCCACAACATGTGAATTATGGGAGCTACAGTGCAAGATGAGATTTCAGTGGGGACACAGCCAAACCATATCAGACAGTAATAACTTTCAATTAAATATAGCTAGACTTTCTGTCAGTGGGTCACAGCAGTCTAGAGAACACATTGAAAAACTCTGGGAACAGCAGATATAGAGGTCAGATCTAGAGATTTTTAACAAAGTTTAGTGCTACAATGCATTGGTGACCACAGACAAAAGGTGTCTGTTGTTGTTATAGTTTGTTTTCTGTCTTGTTTTTCATCATGGGAGGACAAAAAGAAAAAATGGGGGCAATGGTGAAGGAGAAATGAAAAAGACCTGCTTTTCTATGGGTGGAAGCGACTAAACGAGAGAATAAATTTGGATCACACAACAAATGCAAATCAAGTTAGAAGCATGAAAGGCATGATTAAGGCCATGGTTCTAATAGAGATCAGCCAGCGGAACCAGGATCATGCCACACCGAGAGAGGCTGCAGAGCCATTGCCTTCTCTCCTGTCAAAGCTAAATTAATGAAATGGAACTCACAGAAGCACTATGTAATCAAATATTGGTGGGACACAAGCAAATTCTTAAAAAGTTTCATTGATCAGTGATAATATCTTTTGGTGTAAATATCTCCTCAAAACATTTCAGGAAAAAAAAATAAAGCTATAATTTTACTTTAGAAATATTTAACTTTGTTATACTAGTTTACTTATTTTTTACCTAATACTTCTGATATATTGTTATGTAGGTTAAAGATGCTCGATTCATGCCACTGTGGAAACCACACATAATTTAGGCAATAATGCAAATTCTTTTCAAATTCTTTTATCAGTGTATTCACTTTATTTTTACTTCAAACACAATACAAAATTACAGGATGCTATCAAAGTGATGCTACAAAACCCCACTAAAATTTTTTCAATTCTTCAAATCACAAACTTACACACACACACACACACACACCACATGCATTCCCCGTACAGACCTTTTTTTGGGGGGCCTGAGTAAATAATTGCATTTTATTTTCAATTTTTCATTTTGAAATAATTAAAGACTTACCAAAAATGTTGCAAAACTACGTGCCTTTTTGAAGTAAAGTCTTGAAAAAGTTGTTTGGTATATCCTTTATAGTAATAAAAGAAAACACGTGTATATTCTGTTGATTAAAGGCATGCTGAGATCGTCAGACATGTGATTTCATCAGAGACTCCAATATAGAGCGCAGCTGTAACGACATCCTAAGAGTGTTCTAACTGAAATGTGTTGGAAGAAGGTTCTAATTTTTTCAACCCTTCTCAAGTTGGCACTCAGCAGATTTCCACTCTATAAAAGTAACTCCTGCTCTGCAACTAATGTTCACAGATAAGCTCCAAACATATTTACAGCTCCATTTAAGTATAATGTACACACAGTAAAATTCACCCTTTTCAATGTGCAATTTAATGGGTTATGGCAGATGAATATCATCATTTGACCACAATCATGATCAAGATACAGAAAATCTGCATCATCACAAAACGTTTTCTTTTGCTGTTTTGCATTTGATCTTTTCTCCATTCCTGAACACAGGCAACCACTAATCTGCTTCTGTTTCTACAGTTTGCATTTTCTAGAGTATCCTATTAGTGGAATGATACATTGGTGTCTTTCATGTCTAGCTTCTTTCACTGAGCATAATGCTTTTGATATTCATTTATATTGCTGTTGTATCAGTTTGCTCCTTTTTATTGTTGAGTGGTACTCCATCTACAACTGGTTTATCCATTTACAAGTTGATGGACACATCTGCTATGAACTTCAAGGATGAGGCTTGGTACGGATATGTTTTTATTTATTTTGAGTCGCAGTGGAATTATTTGGCTATATGATCAGTACTAAGTTTAACATTAAAAGAAACTGCCAAACTGCTTTCCAAAATGTCTGTACCATTTTGAAGTCCCACTAGCCAGGTGTGAATAGCAATTCTTCACATCATGTGGTATGGTCAGTTCTGCTCGTGTCAGCCACTCCAGTGGGTGTACAGTGGTACCTCAATGTGGTTTTAACTTGAATTTCCCTGATGATGGGTAATGTTAAGTATCTTTTCATTTGTGTATTGGACATCATCTCTTTTTAAATTAAAATATCTGTACAAATATTTGGCCCATTTAGGTCAAAATATTACGTTAAATGAGTTATTTGTGTTTTGTTATTTAGTTTTTTAGTTATGTGTACATTCTAGATGAAAGTTCTTTATCAGACATATTTAAAATTATTCTGTCCCAATCTTTGGTTTGCCTTTTCATTTTTTGATGTTATGTTTTAAGTTGCAAAAGTCTTAATTTCATGAAGTCCAACTTACTATTTTTTTCCATTTTCATCCATCCTTTTCTTATCTAAAAAATTTTTAGCTATAGTAAGATTATTAAAAATTTTTCCTATTCAGTAAGCTTTATACATTTTATATTTACATTATGTATAAAATACATGTTGAGTTAATTTGAGGATATGGTGTGAGGTAATTCTGAAGTTCATATTCTCCATTTAATATCCAATTTTAATAGTACCATCTTTATAAAGACATTGATTTCCTTATTGAAATATTTTGGCAACTTTGGCCATGTAAGGCAGGATATATTTCTAAATTATTTATTCTGTTTCACTGATATATATGTCTTCTTCATGCCAGTAAGTTTACTGTACTGTTTAGTGTAGCTTTACAATATGTCTTGAAATTTGGAAAGTTTTCCAACTTTATTCTTCTTTCTAAAACATGCTCTGGCTATTCTAGGACTTCTGCATTTAAAAAAAAAAATTAGAATCAGCTTTGTAATTTCTCCAAAAAGGCCTATAGGTTTGACTGGGATTGTGCCAAATCTGGAGATCAGTTTCAGAAGAATTATCATCTAATAAGTATGACATGTATATTTACCAATGAACTTGATACATATTTCTACCTATTCAATCTCTCGTATTAGTGATTTAGAAATTTTGGATCAGCATACCTTTTATTAAATTTATTCTGAATTATTTTATTATTTTTGAGGCTATTATAAGTTAAATTGCTTACATAATTTTATTTTCTAATTGGTGTTGATTGTGTATAGAAACACAATTGATTTTATTTATTGATCTTTCATCCTACAACTTTGTTAAATTCACTTCATACCTCTAGCACACTTCTGCAGATGCCTAAGGATTTTCTATGTATATGTTTACATCACGTGAGAATAGTATTTTTCTTTCTTCCCAACTTGGGTGTCACTTATTTCTTATTTTCTTTTCTTTTCTCTTTATTTCTTTCTTCTTTCTGTCCATTCCTCCTTCCTTCCCTTCTTTCTTTCTCCCTGTTTTAGAATCAGTTTTGTAATTTATCCAAAAGGACCTATAAGGTTTCATGGGAATTCCACTGAATCTAGAGATCAATTTCAGGAGAATTATCATCTCATAAGTATTAAATATTTATCAATGAACTTGGTATATATTTCCACTTATTTAATATTGAATGCAATACTTTAAAGAACTAGGGAGAGAGGACATCATTGCATTTTTCATAATCTTATGTAGAAAGTATTAAGGCTTTCACCATTTTAAGTAAGATGTTTGCTATAGATTTTTTGTAAACACATAATCAGTTTGAAAATGTACTTTTCTATCCTCAGTTTGCTGGGAGTTTTTAATTTAAAAAATGTGTTACATTTTGTAAATTCCTTTTTTGCATCTATTGAGAGTGTCACGTGATTTTTCTTTTTTCTGTCAGCATGGTAGATTTTCAGTTGTTGAAACCAACTTGAGATAAACCCCACTTGGTTAAAACACATTATCATTTTTAAATATTCCTAGACTCAATTTGCTAATATTGTATTAAGAATGTTGCATCTAAGTTCATAATGGTTATCAGTCTGTCATTTTTGAGTTGTGATATCTGTATTTGTTTCTGATATCGAGAGAATCCACGTAAAACATCTACTTCTGTCATCAGTAATAATCTGACCAGGGATAACACCAACAGTTAGAGAGGAACCTGTCATTACCTGTGGCAGCAGAGATATCAGAGATTCCAAAAAGAAAAGCAAGGTTAAAATTTCAAATATAATCACATGAAATATCAGAAAGCCAGGGGATAGAAATATAGGAGAGCAAAATCTTAGAGGTCAAAACAAGTAGTTAAGTACTGCACATGATAATAAAAAGTAAAATCTTTTCCTAAGGCAGAGCCTGGCTGCTGCCTAGCTTCTTTGACAATTCTTGGTAGGCTTTCATGGCTTTATAAGGGCTTATACTTTAGGTAAAGTTATAGTCAGGGAAACGGTGGGTGTAGGTTGGCTCTGTAGAAATGAAGCATTACAGGAGCACTGCAGTGAGAAAGAAACTGATACTGATGATACTTCGGTCACACTAATAATACATGCTAATGATAATCATAGCAATCATGGTAATGACAGAAAATATATATATAATATTAACATGCTTCTATTTGCACATATACATATGTGAATAGAAACATTGATTTAAAGACATGAAAGTATAGAAATAGCCTACACCTGATAAAGATATGCTCATACACAATAACAAACCTCAGTATAAACAGAGATTTTGATGTATCACAGAATTCTGCAATAGATCACAATTTTGACACTATGGGAAGTGTCATTTTCAGAACTTTTCTTTATCTCCATTATCTCCATTCTCTATTTCCAACATTCCTGGAGACTGAACTCAAGGATCAGTAAATATTCTCAACCTTAAACATAGCAGACTTCATTCATCCCATATATGCTTGTTATTTTTCCCCATTGACAGAAGGCATTGTACCATGAAATATACAACATATCTCTGACACACCTGACGAAAACAAACAATGGGGAAAGATTGACTATTTAATAAATGGTGATGGGAAAACTGGCTAGCCAAATGAAGAAAGCTGAAAGTGGACCCCTTCCTTACACCTTATAAAATAATTAACTCAAGATGGATTAAAGACTTAAACATAAGATCTAAAACCATAAAAACTCTAGAAGACAACCTAGCCAATACCATTCAGAACATAGGCATAGGCAAGACTTCACGACTAAAACACCAAAAGCAGTGGCAACAAAAGCCAAAATTGAGAAATGGGATCTAATTAAACTAAAGATAGCTTCTGCACAGCAAAAGACACTATCATCGGAGTGAACACACAACCTACAGAGTGGGAGAAAATTTTTGCAATCTATCCATCTAACAAAGGGCTAATATCCAGAATCTACAAGGAACTTAAACAAATTTACAAGAAAAAAACAACCCCATCAAAAAGTGGGAAAAGGATATGAACAGACACTTCTCAAAAGAAGACATTTATGCAGCCAATAAACACATGAGAAAAAGCTCATCATAGGCTGGGCGTGGTGGCTCACGCCTGTAATCCCATCACTTTGGGAGGCCAAGGCGAGTGGATCACAAGGTCAGGAGTTTGAGACTTGCCTGCCCACTATGGTGAAACTCTGTCTCTACCAAAAACACACAAAAAAACTTTAGCCAGGCGTGGTGGTATATATCTGTAATCCCAGCTACTCAAGAGGCTAAGGCAGGAGAATTGCTTGAACCCATTAGGTGGAGGTTGCAGTGAGCCGAAATTGTGCCACTGCACTCCACCCTGGGTGACAGAGTGAGGCTGTCTCGAAGAAAAAAAAAAAAAGCTCATCACCCCTGGTCCAATGAGATACCATCTCGCGCCAGTTAGAATGGCAATCATTAAAAAGTCAGGAAACAACAGGTGCTAGAGAGGATGTGGAGAAATAGGAATGCTTTTACACTGTTGGTGGGAGTGTAAATTAGTTCAACCATTGTGGAAGACAGTGTAGCAATTCCTCAAGGATCCAGAACTAGAAATATCATTTGACCTAACAGTCTCATTACTAGGTACACATCCAAAGGATTATAAATCATTCTACTATAAAGACACATTCACACATACGTTTATTGCAGCACTATTCACAAGAGCAAAGACTAGGAACCAACCCAAATGCCCATCAATGATAGACTGGATAAAGAATATGTGGCACATATACACCATGGAATACCATGCAGCTATAAAAAAGGATGGATTAATGTCTTTTGCAGAGACATGGATGAAGCTGGAAACCATCATTCTCAGCAAACTATCACAAGAACAGAAAACCAAACACCACATGTTCTCACTCATAAGTGGGAGTTGAACAATGAGAACACATAGACACAGGGAGGGGAACATCACACACTGGGGCCTGTCAGTGGGTAGGAAGGAAAGAGGAGGGATAGCATTAGGAGAAATACTTAATGTAGATGACGAGTTGATGGGTGCAGCAAACCACGACAGCACATGTATACCTATTTCACAAAACTGCAAGTTCTGCAAATGTATCCCAGAACTTAAAGTGTATGTATGTGTGTATATATATATACACACAAATGTAAATGTAAATGTAAATAAATTGAAAATGGTAAAAATAGAAATATGTTTCCTACACAAATAGCGACATAATAAAGCAAGATAGAATGTATGTTTGAGTTAAAAAAAATTGCTTAGAAGACAACTTGAATTCCATTCCAAGGAACTAGTTTTCAAAAGTTTACAACCAGATTTCAGTTTGGCAAAAGGCAACAATGCTGTTTTGAAAATAATTTCTGAAAAGAGCTTCCCCAGCAGTTCCAAATGGCAGTCCTGATACAAGGAAGTAGGGGCAATTTTGTTACCACCAGGAACACTGAATTTATTTTCAGACCTTGAAATTCTGGGAGGCCCTTGAATAATAATCAACTACAATATTTTACTTTACATAGAAATATTGTTTTAATGTTAATATAAAAGCTTGTATATGAACTAAAATTGTCAATCTGCCACTTTTAAGAAAGAAGAATCCATTATGTCCCTAATCTATAGTGAGTTGATATGTTCCATAAGCAGTTCTGGAAGGAGGCTACACTTAGAGCATAAATTGGTATAGATCGCTTTGCTCTCACAGATAGCGACACAATATTTTCTGCTGAATGGGAAAAAGTTTGAAGGCATAAATCAAGATAAAGCAATCATCTGACAAAGAATTACAAAGAGGCCCCATACCTTTTTCTTAGTGAACTCCGTGTGACACATTGATTTTCCATTGAAGATAAAAGCCAAAATCATGTGTCATCAATAGAAAGCAAGCAAAACTATTTGGTTCAATATGTTATGGTACTTAACGAAAAAAAACTTGCAGAGAAAAGACAAATCTAAAATGTTGCACATGATTCAAACAAGTCTGGATCAGAAGAGACATTTCAGAGGTCACTGCTAGAGAGTCGAGGATACATTAGAGAGAAATAAACTCCTGCTTTTTTGTTTATCTACTTACATACACAGATACTGTCTGATGAAGATGATTGATATCAGGTATGGTATTTGATGGTATAGTCATTTACAAAATAATTCATCCCTTATGATCTAATGCAATTTTCTTCATATTACACGTGTATATTTAAATACTTCCTTGTGAAGTGGAGGCTAGCCAGGCTGCTGTTAGCATATCCAGTACATTTCTGCAAATTCCAAAATGGCAAATCCCACAGTTGAAATTTCAACCTCTCTAGCGTCCCTCGGCTGGAGTGCATAATCACGGCAAAAGTCTGCAACATCAGAGGTGGCCGCCACAGACACAGAGTCTATGTTTCTCACTCCATTCTACCAAATCTAGTCAGCAGTCTGGGTGAGGGGGCTTGGCAGTATCTATGAGCAGAAAGCATTCAAATGGCTGGTATATGTGCTTCTGGGGAAACTAAGGGGAAAAAAGAGAGAGGGAGGGAGGGAGGGAACAAGAAAGAAGAAGGAAACTCAAGGAGAGAGGAAGGGAAGGAGGCTGGCAAGAAGGGATGGAGGGAGCAAGGGAGGGAGGAATAAAGGAAGGAAGTTACACCAAGTTTCAAAACTGGCCACGGACTGAGAAGGATTAAGAGACAAACGGAATTGAAAGCATTTATGTTCATACTCGGTATTTTTCTTACCCATTCTTGCAAATTAGTAATTTAAAAATTTTCATTTCCACAAATCCACGTGTTTTCTTGTTCCTCTCTCTCCGCTCTTTTTCCTTCTTTCCTTCCTGCCTTTCTTCTTTCTTTTCAACATAGGTTATATAAATGTGTGAGAGCTATCACTAGTCTACATTAATCATCAGGATTTCCCTGTATATTTCCAATTAAGATGACCCATAATAATATTCTACTGTAATTTTGGAGGGTCCAAAATACTAGATGGCATTTAGTGTTTTGGAAATCATGACAAGTCTAACAGGACTTTAAAAAACCTATCAAGACATCTGATGTGTTTTCTTGCCCATACACTCTTTAATGAGGTCTGCTTGACCCTTTCTTCTTCCCTTCTCTAGTCATGGGTTCTTCACACTGAAAACTAAGCTTTGCATCAGTGTTTGACGAACAGGTGACATAATAAACTGCAGTTACATTTTAAATTCAGCTCAAGATGGTAGATGAGAAATCTAAGATTGTGAAGTGAGATTTAGCATGCTGTTCAGTATGCAACAAATCTGAGTGTTGCTCACACAGGATTCATACCAACAGGCTCCTTCCAAAACCTTTCAATGCAAATTCTAGCAAATGCACACTTGGAAGAAAAATGTTCCATGAAGTTGTATATGTAAATTTATACTTTCAGCATTTATGTATATAATTTCAGGGGAAGTGGGATCAACTTAACATTATTAAACATAGTCCAATGATACTTACAACATAACTTCAGAAACATTTTATTACTAGAAGTATTTTAAAAAGGATGTACCATTTAGGATTTAAGACACACCCCACAAATGAAAAAACAAATGAGATTATAAACAACATTTTTTAAGAAAATTATGCCATCTCTTTCACTACAAAATCCTCCTGGGGGAAAAATATCTTTTCCTTCATTATTAAAGGATGTTATCAGAGCACAGTGGAATTCTTTCAGATTTAGTCAGAAGGTTCTCTGGAGTTGAGAGATCTATTGGAGAATATTTTCTTTGAAAGTCCATGTCCTTTCCCCAGGCCTACATCATATATAAATAAACATTTCAGAAAAGGGGCCATGTTAGGAAAAAGTGGGTTGAAGATTGTAAGACCTGGTTCCTGGGTGCCAAATAATTCACAAGTTGGAATAAGCTGGGTTTCTGTAACACTTCTCTATGACTGCCATTGATACTGAACTATGCCAAGGCACTAAGTCCTACCAAGGAAAAGCAGGAGGAAAACAGGTGTAAGAAAACGTTTCCTGTCAGTGTGTCCAGAGATAGCATGAGTCAACAGTGGCTCCTCATGAAGCCATCGATTCATAACACTGGAGTATCTAGAATGCATCTGGGTCGAATTATTAAAAAGAAAGTTCTTCTCAAGCTAGTTGTAATGGTAGCTACTTTAAAAAATTAATGTTCTGCGATTCTGATAAAAACCTATGTGGTGAACCAACAATAAAGGCGGCTGGAGATATTGGTATGAAATAGTTATTTTTCCTTATATACCTGGACGTTCATATAAGAAATTATACTTTTGGAAGGTCTGTCATATTCTCAGTGTATAAGAGTTGAATCATTTTTAGAAGTTATTGTCAGAATTTTGCTTTAATAGTGCAATAAAGTGTGCATTCTCTCTCTCTCATTTTCATTCAACAGCCTCTACAAATTGAGCCTGGCTCAAAGGTCTTTCCCTCTTGGAATATGACTCCTCCCCTGTCCCTCTACATAGGCTGTTCTATAACAAATTATTTTGCTGTCTTGATTTTTCAGAGACCTCATGCTAGTAGTAGAGAGCCAGGAGAAAGTGAGATGTCCTATATAAAAGGCCTGCTAGAAAAAGAAATCAGCACTGAGTTCTAAGGATACTGAACAACTTTTTAAAAAACAAGCAAGCCATATTAAACACATTAGTTACAACCAAATTAGATAAAACCATGAAAATTATCCAAGAAGAAAAAGTACATCACCTGTCTAGGTTTAAAATTGCTTAAGGCTGCCATCCAAGGACCATCTATGATAACAAATACAGTAGTCTGTATTGACACAAAGTTTTAGTGATAGACGTAATTACATTCTTCTGCTGGTGGTGTTCTAGAATAAATGGAATATCTGCTGATCAAATCTGAATGCATCCCATAATATTAGCATGTAGGATCCCAGATCTGCAGGCACTATCTCTTTCTCAGATCTACACTTTGAATATTATGTTAGTTAAAATGAGAAGTATGTTAGAAAATGTCTTTTAGAAAAGAAATATTGGCTGAGTATGGTGGCTCATGCCTGTAATCCCAACACTCTGGGAGGCCAAGGTGAGAAGATCTCTTGAGCTCAAGAATTTGAGACCAGCTTGGGCAACATATCTATAAAAAATTTTAAAACTTAGCCGGTGTGGTGGTGCACACCTATAGGCACAGCTACTTCAGAGGCTGAATCAAGAGGATCACTTGAGCTTGGGAGTTTGAGGTTGCAGTGAACTATGAACATGGCACTGAACTCCAGTCTGGGCAACAGAGTGAGAACTTGTCTTCAAAAAAATAAAAAAGAAGAAAAAAATAGGAAATATTGTGTTCACATCTGCTATGGTACTCTTTCTTATATAAACTATTTCTTTGCAGTATTCTAGAGGATTTAAGACAAATTTACCACTGAATAATTTCATATGGTATATTATTGCATTAGTATAGTATGTTATTATATAATTAGTATAAGTGACCAGTGCTGCAACAACCACATTCCAAAAAGTATTGTGATCCTCCAAAATTACAATGTCTAAATGACATTATTCTCCTTCATGAGACCATTATACCTTAATTTTTCAGCACCATGAAAATCTACAAATGCCCTCTAAAATATATTTAGAAAACGTGGGGAAAAAATAGATACAGTTTCAGAAGATACATATATTTTGAAAATTAGCCTTTTTGGAATAAATTATTCTTTATGACATATAAATAAACACATTTTTCAGACTGGCGGGGTAACATTTGCATCAGTCAAAATAATTAGATTACTAAAACCTGTAATCTTATTAGAAAAATGGTTTATTCAGAGAATCATTGGAATTATTAGCCTTCAAGCTGCTATAGATTGAATCTGATCAAAATAATTAAGATAATATTATTTCATTTTTCAGTATAATATCTCCTTAGTATTTTTGTTTCTTATTTAATATGTGATTATATTTACTTCTGTGAATAATATGGATGAAGATCGTTACAGTGTCAAGATCACTGGGTTCAGAGCACAGAAACCTCAAGTCTATTCTTTTTTCTTAAATACCTGTAAGACTTTAAAGAAGACAGAGTTTCTGGACTCTAATTTCTCTATCTGTAGAATAAATGGGTTAGACCAAATAACTCCTTTCTGCTTATAAATTTTCTAATTATATGACTGAGCTTACACCTGGAAAACAGTCTATCTCCTGTATAAATTAATGATAGAAATGAAAACCACCACGTTTCATGAAATTAACCACATAAATATCAACATCAACTGCTCAGAAGGACTTAAGTGCAAGTATCACAGGAATTCTGAAGCACAGAGAACTAAATATAAGAAATGTAACACTCTTCGTATTTTCAAAGAAGATTTTAATAATATATGTAAACACAGTAGCCTGTTCATAAGAAAAAAGAAAAGGGACGTCTTAGCATATTCAGGGTTCAACCAAAACTACTACTGGAATGTAAATCAAAGTAATATTCACCTAACTGTCATAATTGGCATGAATAATTTTAAGTAAAACACTTTTATTTGATATTAAATGTGAACAATAAGCCAAAACAGAGAAAATTAATCAATTGATCATTTATTGAAACTGAAATAAAAATATATAATTATTGAAGTCTCTTATATACATAAACCAATCATTGCTTAAATGAGCTGACATACTAGCTCCATAGTTTTATGTCACTAAGGAACTCTTTTGAACACAATAAAGAAACCAGAATTGAGCACAAAGAATGATGAACTGGGAAGTTCATGGCTTTCTATCTACTAATTAGGAGTACAATCATTCAGTCAAACAGCCACTCAACAAACATTTAGCATACAGCTTCTGGATACCAGGTACTGGTGTAGGTGCTAGAGCAACAAGGAAATAGTCCCTGCATTCAGTGAGCTCACAGGCAAGTAAACAAGTAAGTATAAAGACTGCATGACTGATTGGGAGCGGTGGTTCATGCCTGTAATCCCAGCACTTTGGGAGGCCAACGTGGGCAGATCACGAGGTCAAGAGATCGAGACCATCCTGGCCAACATAGTGAAACCCCGTCTCTACTAAAAATACAAAAATTAGCTGGGCACGGTGGTGCACGCCTGTAGTTACTTGGGAGGCTGAGGCAAGAGAATCAGTTGAACCTGGAAGGTAAAGGTTGCAGTGAGCTGAGATCACACCACTGCACTCCAGCCTGGTGACAGAGTGAGACTCTGTCTCAAAAAAAAAAAAAAAAAAAGACTCCATGATAAATGTGTATCTACAAAGGGCACAAAGGAATGAGTAGCTAATCCCCAAAGCCATATGGAGCAGTCAGTATAAGCTTCAGGAAAAGAAACTGAAGTAAAAAGCTAACCTGAATCTGAAAAAAATGAGTAGGTATTTTCCAAGCACGTTTCAGGGGAAAAGTTGCAGGATGCAGAAGTCCTCCCAAGTACAAAAAGAGAATGAACTCTGGACAACTGGCAATTTATGGCACACAGGAATCAGTAAATGTAGGGATGAGAGGCACACAGAAACATGGGCAAAAACAGGAATTTTGACTTTATTCCATAAATCATGGAAAGCCACCAATGGGTTTTAAGTAATAAAATACTAAGACCAGGTTTGCATTTTAGAAAGATCAATTTGATTTCAGTGAGGAGGTCCAAAAATGAGAGCAGCAAGGCCAGATAGAAGTCCTGCTGCAACTAGCTATGGTTAGAGATGCAGACCAAAACTAAGGTGAAATCATTTAGAAGAAAGAACGTGGATATAAGAGCCATTGGTTTGGCCTCTCCACATCATTTTTTTAATTTTATTTTCATTTATTTATTTATTTATTTTTTGAGACAGAGTCTCGCTCTGTCACCCAGGCTGGAGTGCAGTGGCGTGATCTTGGCTCACTGCAAGTTCTGCCTCCCGGGTTCACACTATTCTCCTGCCTCAGCCTCCCGAGTAGCTGGGACTACAGGCACGTGCCACCACGCCCAGCTAATTTTTTCTATTTTTTAGTAGAGATGGGGTTTCACCATGTTAGCCAGGATGGTCTCGATCTCCTGACCTCGTGATCCACCCACCTCGGCCTCCCAATGTGCTGGGATTACAGGCTTGAGCCACCATGCCCAGCTGGCCTCTCCACATCTTTACTGTTATACTGATAACATGGGGATGAAAATAAATATTATTTGTATTTAAACTATTATTGTTATGTGAAAATTAAACAAATAACATACTATGATAACATCGGAGGTTCAAGAAATATTAAGTCTTGAAAATAGGAAAGATGAAAGGAAGGAAACAGGGAGTGGGGAGGAAAGTAGGAGAAAGGAGAGAATATAGGAATGAGAGAGGAGGAAAATAATAAGAAAGAAGTAGAAAGCTAGGTACGGTGGCTCATGACTGTAATCCCAGCGCTTTGGGAGGCCGAATCAGGCAGATCACAAGGTCAGGAGTTCAAGACCAGCCTGGCCAATATGGTAAAACCTTGTCTCCACTAAAAATACAAAAATTAGCTGGGTGTGGTGGCAGGCACCTATAGTCCCAGCTACTCGGGAGGCTGAGGCAGGAGAATCACTTGACCCTGGGAGGCAGAGGTTGCAGTGAGCTGAGATCACACCACTGCACTCCAGCCTGGGTGACAGAGAAAGATGCTGTCTCAAAAAAAAAAAAAAAAAGAAAAAAAAAAAAAAGAAAGAAGTAGAAAAAGATATAGTATTTCTTAATCAGCAGAAGCTACTCTTATTTTTCAATACTCTACCTTTCTAATGTATCACTGACAAGGAAAGGTCTTGAATAATTGACTGAAGTCAGAATAGGTAAGGCACTCTACCTGTGGATACATGAGAGGCCTTAAAAAGTTCATGGAAAATGTATATTATGAAAAAAACTATGCAAAGGTTTCAATTTTGGCAGCAAAATAAACTCATACTAATTTATTATAGCATGTTTGAACAGGATCTAGTTTGAGACAGTAAGAAGGAGTAGACATTTGTTTGAAAAGAGCCCCTAGCAGAGCAATGTAAATTCTGCTAAAATTGAAGCAAGAACAAACATTAGATTATGATGAAGCTTGAGTGAAAGAATGGTGAAATCACTGATGCTTTACAAGAAGCTTGAGGGGACAATGCACCAAAGAAATCAGTAGTTCACAAGCGGACAGCTTTTTTAAAGAAGAAACGAGATGATGTGGAAGATGAAGTCCACAGGGACAGATCATCCATATCAATTTGCAAGGAAAAAAATTAATCTTGTTTGTGCCCTAATTGAAGAGGACTGATAATCAACAGCACAAACAATAGCCAACATCGTAGACATCTTAATTGGTTCAGCTTACACAGTTCTGACTAAAAAATTAAAGTTGAACCAACTTTCCACTGCATGGGTGCCAAAAGTGTTGTGCTCAGATCAGCTGCAGACAAGAGGAGAGCTCTCAATGGAAATTTTAAAGAACTAGGGTCAAGATCCTGAAGGATTTCTTTGAAGAATTGTAACAGAAGATAAAACATGGCTTTCCCAGTATGATCCTGAGGGCAAAACACAATCAAAGCAATGGCTACCAAAGGTGGAAGTGGTCCAGTCAAAGCTAAAGGGGATCACTCAAGAGCAAAGGTCACGGCAACAGTTTTTTGGGGACATTCCAGGCATTTTGCTTGTTGACTTTGTGGAAGGTCAAAGAACAATAATATCTGCATATCATGAGAGTGTTTTGAATAAGTTAGCCAAAGTTTTAGGCCAAAATACCTGGGAAAGCTTTAGCAGACAGTCCTCTAACACCACAATGTTTCTGCTCATTCCTGTCATCAAGCAAAGGCAATTTTGTGAGAGTCTCAATGGGAAATTGTCAGGCATCCACCTTACAGCTCTGATTTGGCTCCTTCTGACTTCTTTTTGTTTCCCAATCTCAACAAATGTGGAAAGGGCACCCATTTTTCTTAAGTTAATAATGTATAAGAGACTGCATTGACATTGTTAAGTTCCCAGGACCATCAGTTCTTTAGGGATGAAAACCGAAGATCACATTTTCAATGTTTATCTTTTAACTTCATTTTTCCACAAACTTTTTGAAGTTTCTCCATACAAATGTCTCCATACAAATGAGCACTTGCAAAATAAGCAGAGAGTCTCATTCAATGGACAGAAAGTTCTGTGCCATCTAAAAATTATCTTAAGCAAGTTCAATGTGTAGCAACAGACTGTATTGATAAATATCAGTTAGGTTGACTTCTGCAATGACCATGATGGAGTAACAAGAACTAGACTTTCTCTCCCTCCTGAAACAACCAAAAAAATGGCCAAAATGTATGCCACAAAAGTTTGCAAGACCCTGTAAAGTCAGTCTCAAACAAGGTGAGCCTATCAACTGCCCTAATTTATGCCTGGAGAAAGTTTTCCAGCCCACTACTCCAGGAGAAAAGCCCAAGAGGAGCCCATCGTTCTCCCTGAGCTGAGGGGACAGAGCTGAGAGTCCACAGAAACCATGTTGACATGAGCTCTCAGGACAAGGTTTCCGAGAAGAAGGGGCTGCACAGAAAGAGAACTCCAGAGCTCTGCAAAGGGTCCCCCTAAAGTACATAGCTAAGTAATTGTTAGGACAGGCCTAGAGAAAAGTACCTACGGTTGGGGAAACAACACCCAGATAAGATGAAAAGTAACAGTACACATGCTCACCAAGGTCCAGTAATAGTGCTTATTTTATCAGCCAAACCAGGAACACCTCAAGATTCCCAGGGATACCCAGAAGGATCTTGCCTCACTAGTTGGGAGTGATTAGCTCTAAAATGAGAACTGGTCTGATCCCACCTAATGAATTTTTAAAGCAAGACCAAAAAGAGTCAAACTCTTTCCAACTAAACTTAAATACATACCAATACAAAGATCAAGAATATTTATATATACTTCCAGCACTCAATAAGATAAAAGTCACCATATCTGACATCCAGACACAGTTTAGCAGAGACACAACAGTAACAACAAAAGACAGAAGAACGTGGCTCATAATAAGGAGAAAAATCACTGAGTCAGAACTGATCCAGAGTAAATCAAGGTGCCAGAGTTATCAGTTAAGAACATTCAAATGCTTATTGAAACAGTATTCTATATGTTCTAAAATAGAGACATGCAAGATACACTAAAGGAGGCTGGGCGCAGTGGCTCACGCCTGTAATCTCAGCATTTTGTGAGGCCGAGGCAGGTGGATCACGAAGTCAGGAGTTCAGGACCAGCCTGACCAATATGGTGAAATCCCATCTCTACTAAAAATACAAAAATTAGCGGGGCATAGTAGCATGCGGCTGTAGTCCCAGCTACATGGTAGGCTGATAGCACGTTAGTCATTAAAGAAGAAAAGATAGACACCTCTCAAAATAAAATATAGAGAGAAAATAAACTTTTAAAAAACATGAACAGAGCAATAGTAGACAGTAAATTTCAAGTAACTGAATTTACGTGTAATCTCAGTTCCCAAAGGAGAGGAGAGGGAAGATGTGAAAACATTTGGGACTTTGAGTCAGGCAAAGCTTTCTTTGATATGACCCCACAGCATGATTTATATAATAATATATTGATAAGAAGAACTCATCCAATTTAAAAAAAAGAATCTGCTCTTCAAAAGAATCTATTAAGAGACTGAAAAGACAAGCTGCAGGCTGGGAGAAAATATTTGCAATTCATATATCTGATGAAAGGCTTGCATCAAAAATATATTTTAAAAGCTCAAAATTTAATAATGAAAAACAAACAACCCCATTTAAAACTTGGGTGAAAGACTGGAACAGACATTTCAAAGTAGACATTTGTTTGGTAAATAAGCACATATGCTCAACATAATTAATGCTTAGGGCAATGCAAATTAAAACCAAAATGAGACGCCACTATCTATTTTTAAATAGCTAAGATTAGCATGACTGATAATAGCCAAGCACTGGCTTGGATGTGGAGAAGCTGAAACTCTCATACACTGCTGATGGGAATACAAAAAAGTGTAACCTTTGAAAAACAGTTTAAGAGTCCCTTAAAAAGTTAAACATACTTCTGCCGTAAGACTCAGCCATTGCACTCCTGGGTATTTACCCAAGAGAGATAAAAGTAGGTGTTCATATAATGATATCAACACAAATGTTCATAGCACATGTATTCATAATAGCCCAAACTAGAAACAGTCTAAATATCAATCAATACATTAATGAATTAACTTGCTTTATCCGAATTAATTATGGATACATACTATAACATGAATGAATCTCAAAATAACTATACTAAGTGAAACAAGGCAGACTCTAGAGGTAAAACATGCAGAGAAAAAAACATAAAATGTCAGACAAAAAAGTGCATAGTGTAAAATTTTATTTATATACATTTTTTGACTGT
Organism: Gorilla gorilla gorilla; assembly: GCF_029281585.2. Classification (NCBI taxonomy): domain Eukaryota; kingdom Metazoa; phylum Chordata; class Mammalia; order Primates; family Hominidae; genus Gorilla; species Gorilla gorilla. The sequence continues at coordinate 3,495,030 of NC_073224.2, forward strand.
ATAAATTACTGTCCAGTGACAGAAAGCAGTTTGGTGGTTTTTAAGGGCCAGGAATGAGGGGCCAGAGAAATGTATTATAAAGAGGCATCAGGAAACTGGAGGTGAAGTATATTTCCATCACCTCGATTGTGTGCTGATGGTTTCTAAACTTTCAATATTTTTAGTTTATTATATGTTATACAAAATAAAGCTTGTAATAAAAATCAAAAGATTGAGCCATCCTTATTTTCTCTATAAAAGAGCAGAATTCTCCTTTTAGAGATTTGGAAAGATTATTAAAAGATAAGTTACAAAATACAGTACCTGACACGTGTAAAATATTAAATAATTACTAGCCATGCTTAATTATTTTGTTTTAAGTCTATATGAGTCAAGTTTTAGTAGAAATATGGGCTAGAAAAAAAAAACAGAAAGCGGGACTCTGTGATCCGACTTGGGCTTATAGAACAGACTGCACTAGTTTGTTGTCATGCTGCTAATAAAGTCATACCCAAGACCGGGTAATTTAGAAAGGAAAGAGGTTTAATGAACTCACAATTCCACATGGCTGGGGAGGCCTCACAGTCACGGCAGAAGGCAAAAAAGAAGCAAAGGCACATCTTAAATGGTAGCAGAGAAGAAAGCTTGTGTAGGGAAACTCCCATTTTAAAAGCATCAGATCTCGTGAGACTTATTCGCTACCAGGAGAACAGTAGGGGGAACCCGCCCCTATGATTCAATGATCTCCACCTGACTCCATCCTTGACATGCGGGGATAATTACAATCAAGGTGAGATTCGGGTGGAGACACAGCCGAATCATATCAATGACTAATGAGAGTTACGTCCAGAACCTAATGAAAACCTGTCTGAGGCCACATTCCCTGTAAAGCAGATTTGAGATAGAGACTTGTGTAGAGAACATTTAACTGGGTAAAATCCTAGGAGCCAACAACTGTGGCGAAAAAGCTGAATTGGACAAAGGGAGTTGAGATGTGAGGCAGTCACAACAAATACCTCAGCTAATCTCAAGGGGGAGCTGAGAAGCTGGGGTGACCCTTCAGAGTTGCCCTAAATTGAGGCAGGAGTATGGAGTTTTAATACCTTTCACTGGCCATTCTTCAGATAAGAGTTGTCCCCAAGGATGGACATCAGCTTGACAAGTTATTAATTAGATCTCCTGAGAATAAATTCTAGAGAGAATCAGCTGAGAGGCATGATTTGCCAACACTCCCAATAGCTGGGCAAACTTCAGTTTTGAGGGAGGATTTGGGTTACACATAAAAGTCTCCACAACCAATTATTCATGGGAAATTCTATGTAGGCAGAGCTATTTCATGGCCAGTTAATCAAAACTACATAATCTATTTGGTTAAGCAAAAGAAATTAAAAAGATAAAATAAAATCTATATATTAACACTCAAAAGTTTTTAATGCATTTGCCTTGCATTTCGTATGTTTTGCCTTGCATTTCGTATATTTTGCCTTGCATTTGTTTATTTGCTTTCAAAAACCTTTAGAGAACAATAATTACTAATATAATATGGAGTAGCACAGCATAGATGAGGGAAGCTAACTCTCTCCCTTTTCCCAGAACCTGGAACAGCTAAAGATCCTAAGCATTGTCAGCTTTGGTATCTAACATAGTTTGGATGTTTGTCCCCTTCAAATCTCACGTTAAAATGTGATCCCCAATGTTGGAGATAGATGCCTCCTGAATTGCTTGGTGCTGTCCTCTTGGTAATGAATGAGTTCTTACCCTGTGAGTTAATGCGATATCTGGTTGTTTAAAAGAGACTGACACCTCTTCCCTGTCTCTCTTGCTTCCGCTCTCACCATGTGATATGCTGGTTTACCTTCACCTTCCACCATGATTGGAAGGTTCCTGAGGTCCTCCCTGGAAGCAGGTGCCAGTACTATGCTTCATGTACAGCCTTCACAACAAGGAGCCAAATAAACCTCATTTCTTTATAAATAACCCAGCCTCAGGTATTTCTTTATAACAATGCAAATGGGCTAACAGAGTATCATTCATGGACAGTGAGTGTATTAGTCAATTTTCATGCTGCTGATAAAGACATACCCAAGACTGGGTAATTTATAAAGAAAAAGAGGTTTAATGAATTCACATATCTGTACCGCTACCTGTATAAATATGGAAATATCTTCACCGCTACCTGTACAAACATGGAAATATCTACACCGCCATCTCTTTAAACATGGAAATATCTACACTGCTATGTGTATAAACAAGGAAATATCTACAGCGCCATCTCTATAAACATGGAAATATCTACACCGCTATCTGTATGAACATGAAAATATCTACAGCGCCATCTGTATAAATATGGAAGTATCTACACCGCCATCTGTATAAACATGGAAATATCTACACCGCCATCTGTATAAACATGGAAATATCTACACCGCCATCTGCAAAACATGGAAATATATACACCGCCACATATATAAACATGGAAATATCCAAGACGCCATCTCTATAAACTTGGAAATATCTACACCGCGATCTCTATAAACATGGAAATATCTACACCGCTATGTGTATCAACATGGAAATATCTATACCGCTATCTCTATAAACATGGAAATATCTACACCGCTATCTGTATAAACATGGAAATATTTACAACGCTATCTGTATGAACATGGAAATATCTACACCGCTATCTGTATAAGCATGGAAATACCTACACCGCTATCTGTATAAACATGGAAATACCTACACCGCCATCTGTATAAACACGGAAATATCTACACCGCCATCTCTATAAACATTGAAATATCTACAACGCCATCTGTATGAATATGGAAATAACTACACCGCCACCTGTATAAACATGGAAATATCTACACCGCCATCTGTTTAAACATGGAAATATCTATACCGCTATATGTATAAACATGGAAATATCTAAAACGCTATCTCTATAAACATGGAAATATCTACACCGCTATCTGTATAAACATGGAAATACCTACACCGCCATCTGTATAAACATGGAAATATCTACACCGCCATCTCTATAAACATGGAAATATCTCCACCGCCATCTCTATAAACATGGAAATAATTACACCGCTATCTCTATAAACATGGATATATCTACACCGCTATCTGAATAAACATGGCAATATCTACACTGCTGTCTGTGAAACAGGGAATTATCGACACCGCTATATCTATAAACATGGAAATATCTACACGACTATCTCCATTAACATGGAAATATCTACACCAATATCTCTGTAAACATAGAAATATCTATACCGCTATGTGTATAAACATGGAAATATCTACACCGCTATGGGTATAAACATGGAAATATCTACACCGCCATCTGCATAAACATGGAAATATCTACACCGTCATCTCTATAAACATTGAAAGATCTACACCGGCATCTGTATGCACATGGAAATATCTACACCGCCATGTGTATAAATATGGAAATATCTACAAAGCTATCTGTATGAACATGGAAATATCGACACCACCATCTGTATAAACAAGTAAATAACTATAATGCCATCTCCATAAACATGGAAATATCTACACCGCTATCTGTATAAACATGGAAATATCTACACCGCTATCTGTATAAACATGGAAATATCTACACCACTATCTGTATAATCATGGAAATATCTTCAGCGCTATCTGTATAAAAATGGAAATATCTACACAGCTATCTGTCAATACAAGGAAATATCTACACCGCCATCCCTATAAACATGTAAATATCTACATTGCCATCTGAATAAACATGGGAATATCTACACCGCTATCTGTATGTACATGGAAATATCTACACCGCTATCTGTATAAACATGGAAATATCTACACTGCTATCTGTAAAACAGGGAAATATGTACACCGCTATCTGTATAAACATGGAAATATCTACAACGCTCTCTCTATAAACATGGAAATACCTACACCGATATCTCCATAAACATGGAAATATCGACACTGCTATGTGTAAAAACATGGAAATATCTACACCGCCATGTCTATAAACATGTAAATATCTACACCGTCATCTGTATAAACATGAAAATATCTACACCCAGTCTGTATCAAAATGGAAATATCCACACCGCCATCTGTATGATCATGGAAATATCTACACCGTTATATGTATAAACACAGAAATATCTACACCGCTATCGGTATAAACATGGAAATGTCTGCACTGCTATCTGTATAAACATGGAAATATCTACTCTGCTATCTGTAAAACAGGGAAATATCTACACCGCTAACTCTATAAACATGGAAATAACTACAATGCTCTCTGTATAAACATGGAAATATCTACACCGCTGTCTGTATAAACATGGAAATATCTTCACCGCTATCTGTATAAACATGTAAATATCTACACCGCTATGTATATAAACATGGAAATATCTACACCGCTATCTGTGTAATCATGGAAATATCTACACCGCTATCTGTATAAACATGGAAATATCTACACCGATATCTCCGTAAACATGGAAATATCTACACCGCTATCTGTATGAACATGGAAATATCTACACTGCCATCTGTATAAACTTGGAAATATCTACACCGCCATCTCTATAAACATGGAAATATCTACACCGCCCTCGGTATGAACATGGAAATATCAACAACGTCATCTGTATGAACATGGAAATAACTACACAGACATCTGTTTGAACATGGAAATATCTACACCGACATCTGTATGAACATGGAAATATCTACACCGCCATCTGTATGAACATGCAAATATCTTCACCGCCATCTGTATGAAGACGGAAATATCTACATGGCCTTCTGTACGAACATGGAAATATCTACACCGCTATCTGTATGAACATGGAAATACCTACAAACCTATCTCTATAAACATCGAAATATTTAAACCGCTATCTGTATAAACAAGGAAATATCTACACCGCCATCTCTATAAACATGGAAATATCTACACTGCCATCTGTATAAACATGGAAATATCTACACCGCTATCTGTATAAACATGGAAATATCTACACTGCTTTCTGTGAAACAGGGAAATTTCTACACTGCTATCTCTATAAACATGGAAATAACTACACCACAATCTCTATAATCATGGAAATATCTACACCACTATCTCTATAAACATGGAAATATCTACACCACTATCTCTATAAACATGGAAATATCTACACCGCTATCTCTATAAACATGGAAATATCTACACCGCTATGTGTATCAACATGGAAATATCTATACCGCTATCTCTATAAACATGGAAATATCTACACCGCTATCTGTATAAACATGGAAATATTTACAACGCTATCTGTATGAACATGGAAATATCTACACCGCTATCTGTAGAAGCATGGAAATACCTACACCGCTATCTGTATAAACGTGGAAATACCTACACCGCCATCTGTATAAACATGGAAATATCTACACTGCTTTCTGTGAAACAGGGAAATTTCTACACTCCTATCTCTATAAACATGGAAATAACTACACCACAATCTCTATAATCATGGAAATATCTACACCACTATCTCTATAAACATGGAAATATCTACACCACTATCTCTATAAACATGGAAATATCTACACCGCTATTTGTATAAACATGGAAATATCAACACTGCTATCTGAATAAACATGGAAATATCTACAGCGATAAGTGTATAAACATGGAAATATCTACACCGCCATCTCTATAAACATGGAAATATCTACACCGCCGTCGGTGAGAACATGGAAATATCTGTACGCCATCTCTATAAACTTGGAAATATCTACACCGCCATCTGTATCAGCTTGCAAATATCTACACCGCCAGCTGAATGATGATGGAAATATGTACACGGCTATCTGTATAAACACAGAAATATCTGCACTGCTATCTGTATAAACATGGAAATATCTACACCGATATCTGTATAAACATGGAAATAAATACCCTGCTATCTCTACAAACATGGAAATATCTATAACGCTATCTGTATAAACATGGAAATATCTACACCGCCATCTGTATAAACATGGAAATATCTACACCGTCATCTGTATAAACATAGAAATATCTACACCGCCATCTGTATCAAAATGGAATTATCTACACCGCCATCTTTATGATCATGGAAATATCTACAATGTTATCTGTATGAACACAGAGGTATCTACAGATCTATCTGAAAAATGTGGAAATATCTACACTGTTATCTGTTTAAACATGGAAATAACTAGACTGCTATCTCTATAAACATGGAAATATCTACACCACCATCGGTAAAAACTTGGAAATGACTACACTGCTCTCTGTGTAAACATGTAAATATCTACACCGCCATCTGTAAGAACATGGAATTATCTACACCGCCATCTGTATCAACATGGAAATATATACACCGCCTTCTGTATCAACATGGAAATATCTTCACCGCCATCTGTATGAACCTGGAAATATCTCTACTGCCATCTGTATGAAAATGGAAAAATCTACACCGCTATCTGTATGAACATGGAAATATCTACACTGCTATCTGTATGATCATGGAAATATCTACACCGCTTTCCATTTGAACATGGAAATATCTACCCCGCTATCTGTATAAACATGGAAATATCTACAATGTTATCTCAATAAACATGGAAATAACTACACCGCTATCTGTATAAACATGGAAATATCTAGACCTTCATCTCTAAAAACATGGAAATATCTACACTGCCATCTGTATAAGCATGGAAATATCTACACGGCCTTCTGTACAAACATGGAAATATCTACACCGCCATCTGTATAAAGATGGAAATATCTACAGCGCTATCTGTATAAACATGGAAATATCTACACCGCTATCTGTATAAACATGAAAATATTTACACCGCTATCTGCATAAACATGGAAATATCTACACTGCGATCTGTATAAACATGGAAATATCTACACCATTATCTGTATAAACATGGAAGTATCCACACCGCTATCTCTATAAACATGTAAATAAGTACACTGCTATCTCTGTAAACATGGAAATATCTAGATCACCATCTCTATAAACATGGAAATATCTACAACGCCATCTGTATAAACATGGAAATATCTACACCGCCAACCATATAAAGATGGATATATCTACACCGCTATCTGTATAAACATGGAAAAATCTTCACCACTATCTGTATAAACATGGAAATGTCTACACCGCCATCTCTATAAACATGGATATATCTACAATTCTATCTGTGTAAACATGGAAATGTCTACGCCGCTATCTGGGTAAACATGGAAATACCTACTCCGCTATCTGAATAAACACAGAAAAATCTACACTGCTATCTGTATAAACATGGAAATATCTACACCGTTATCTGTATAAACTTGGAAATAACTACACTGCTATATCTATAAACATGGAAATATCTGCACCGCTATCTGTATAAACATGGAAATATCTACATTGCTATCTGTAAAACAGGGAAATATATACACCGCTATCTCTATAAACATCTAAATATCTACAGTGCTGTCTGTATAAACATGGAAATATCTACACTGCTATCTGTATAAACATGGAAATTCCTTCACCGCTATCTTTATAAACACGGAAATATCTACACCGCCATCTCTTTAAACATGGAAATATCTACACCGCAATCGGTATAAATGTGGAAATATCTACACCAATATCTCTATAAACATGGAAATATCTACACCACCATCTGTATGAACACGGAAATATCTTCACCGCTATCTGTATAAACATGCAAATATCTACACCACTAACTCTATAAACATGGAAATATCTACACCACTAAATCTATAAACATGGAAATACCTACACTGCCATCTGTATAAACATGGAAATAGCTACAGCGCCATCAGTATGAACATGGAAATATCTACACCACCATCGGTATGAACATGGAAGTATCTACACAGCCATCTGTATGAACACTGAAATATCTTCACGCCATCTGTATGAACATGGAAATATCTACACCGCCATCTGTATGAACATGGAAATATCTACACCGCTATCTGTATGAACATGAAATATCTACACCGCTATCTGTATGAACACGGAAATATCTACACCATTCTCTGTATAAACATGGAAATATCTACACTTATCTGTGAAACAGGGAAATATCTACAACGCTATCTCTAAAAACATGGAAATATCTACACCACTATCTCTATAATCATGGAAATATCTACACTGCCATCTCTATAAAGATTGAAATACATAGACTGCCATCTTATGAACTTGGAAATATCTACACCGCCATGTGTATAAAGATGGAAATATCTACACCGCTATCTGTATGAACATGGAAATATCTACACAGCCATCTGTATAAAGATGGAATTATGAACACCGCTATCTGTATGGACATGGGAATATCTACCCCACTATCTGTATAAACAAGGAAATATCTACCCCGCTATCCGAATAAACATGGAAATATCTACACCGCTATCTGAATAAACATGGAAATATCTACAGTGCTATCTGTACAAACAAGGAAATAGCTACACCGCTATCTGTATAAACATGGAAATATCTACACCGCTATCTGAATAAACATGGAAATATCTACAGTGCTATCTGTACAAACAAGGAAATAGCTACACCGCTATCTGTATAAACATGGAAATATCTACACCGCTATCTGAATAAACATGGAAATATCTACAGTGCTATCTGTCCAAACATGGAAATAGCTACACCGCTATCTGTATAAACTTGGAAATATCTACACCGCTATCTCAATAAACATGGAAAAATCTTCACCGCTATCTGTATAAACTTGGAAATATCTACACAGCTATCTGTATAAACATGGAAATATCTAAAACGCTACCTCTATGACTTGGAAATATCTAAACAGCTCTCTGTATAAACAAGGAAATATCTACAACGCCATCTCTATAAACATGGAAATGTTTACACCGCCATCTGCATAAATATGGAAATATCTACACCGCTATCTGTAAGAACATGGTAATATGTACAACCCTATCTGTATAAACATGGAAATATCTACATCGCTATCTCTATAACATGGAAATGTCTACACCGCTATCTGTATAAAGAAGGAAATATCTACACTGCCATCTGTATAAACATGGAAATATCTACACCGCAATGTGTATGAATATGAAAATATCTACAGCGCCATCGGTATAAAATTGCAAGTATCAAAACCGCTATCTCTATAAAGATGGAAATATCTACACTGCCATCTGTATGAACATGGAAATATGTACACCGCCATCTGTATGAACATGGAAATATCTACACCACTATCTCTATAAACATGGAAATATCTACACTGCTATCTGTTTAAACAAGGAAATATGTACAACGCCATGTCTATTAATATGGAAATATCTACACTGCCACCTCTATAAACAGGGAAATATCTAAACCATCATCCGTATGAGCATGGAAATATCAACACCGCGATCTCTCTAAAGATGCAAATATCTACAACGCCGTCTGTATAAACATGGGAATACCTACAACGCTGTCTGTAAAAACATGGAAATATCTACACTGCTTTCTGAATGAACATGGAAATACCTTCACCTCTATCTGTATAAAGATGGAAATTTCTACACTGCCATCTGCATAAACACGGAAATATCTACACCGCTATCTTTATATACAAGGAAATATCTACACCGCTATCCGTATAAATATGGAAATTACTTCATCGCTATCTCTATCAACATCGAAATATCTACACCGCTATCTCTGTAAACATGGAAATATCAACACTGCTATCTGTATGAACATGGAAATATCTACACCGCTATCTGTGTAAACATGCATACATCTTCACCGCTATCTGCATGAAAATGGAAATATCTACACAGCTATCTGCATATACATGGAAATATCAACAAAGCTATCTCTTTACACATGGAAATAACTACACTGCTATCTCTATAAACATGGAAATATCTACACCGCCATCTGCATGAACATGGAAATATCTGCACTGCCATCTGTATGAACATATAAATATCTACACCGCCATCTGTATTAAGATGGAGATATCTACACCGGTTTCTGTATAAACATGGAAATATCTACACCGCTATCTGTATAAACATGGAAATATCTACACCGGTTTCTGTATAAACATGGAAATATCTACACCACTACCAGTATAAACATGGAAATATCAGCACCGTTATCTGTATGAACATGGAAATAGCTACACAGCCATCTGGATGAACATGGAAATATCTACACCGCTATCTGTATGAACATGGAAATAGCTACACCGCTATCTGTATGAACATGGAAATATCTACACCACTATCTGTATGAACATGGAAATATCTACACTGCTATCTGTATGAACATGGAAATATCTTCACCGCCATCTGTATGAACATGGATATATCTACACAGCCATCTGGATGAACATGGAAATATCTACACTGCTATCTGTATGAACATGGATATAGCTACACCGCTACCTGTATGAACATGGAAATACCTACACCGCTATCTGTATGAACATGGAAATATCTACACCGCTATCTGTATGAACATGGAAATATCTTCACCACCATCTGTATGAACATGGATGCATCTACACTGTCATCTGGATGAACATGGAAATATCTACACCGCTTTCTGAATGAACATGGAAATATCTACACCGATATCTGTGTAAACATGCATACATCTTCACCGCTATCTGTATAAACATGGAAATATCTACACCGCTATGTGTATGAACATGGAAATATCTACACCGCTATCTGTTTGAACATGGAAATATCTACACCACTATCTGCATGAAAATGGAAATATCTACACAGCTATCTGCATATACCTGGAAATATCTACACAGCTATCTCTTTACACATGGAAATAACTACACTGCTATCTCTATAAACATGGAAATATCTACACCGCCATCTGTTTGAACATGGAAATATCTGCACCGCCATCTGTATGAACATATAAATATCTACACCGCCATCTGTATTAAGATGGAGATATCTACACCACTATCTGTATAAACATGGAACTATCTACACCGCTATCTGTATAAACATGGAAATATCTACACCGCTACCTGTAAAAACATGGAAATATCAGCACCGCTATCTGTATGAACATGGAAATATCTACACCGCTATCAGTATGAACATGGAAATATCTACACCGCTATCTGTATGAACATGGAAATATCTACACCGCTATCTGTTTGAACAGGGAAATATATACACCACTGTCTGCATGAAAATGGAAATTGCTACACAGCTATCTGCATATACATGGAAATATCTACACAGGTATCTCTTTACACATGGAAATAACTTCACCGCTATCTGAATGAAGATGGAAATATCCACACCGCCATCTGTATGAACATGGAAATATCTGCACCGCCATCTGTATGAACATATAAATATCTACACCGCCATCTGTATTAAGATGGAGATATCTACACCGCTATCTGTATAAACATGGAAATATCTACACCGCTATCTGTATAAACATGGAAATATCTACACCGCTATCTGTATAAACATGGAAATATCTACACCGCTACCTGTATGAACATGGAAATATCAGCACCGCTATCTGTATGAACATGGAAATATCTACACCGCTATCTGCATGAACATGGAAATATCTACACCGCTATCTGTATGAACATGGAAATATCTACACCGCTATCTGTATGAACATGGAAATATCTACACCGCTGTCTGCATGAAAATGGAAATATCTACACAGCTATCTCCATATACATGGAAATATCTACACAGCTATCTCTTTATACATGGAAATAACTACACTGCTATCTCTATAAACATGGAAATATCTACACCGCCATCTGTATGTACATGGAAATATCTGCACCGTCATCTGTATGAACATATATATATTTACACCGCCATCTGTATTAAGAAGGAGATAACTACACCGCTATCTGTATAAACATGGAAATATCTACACCGCTATCTGTATAAACATGGAAATATCTACACCGCTAACTGTATAAATATGGAAATATCTACACCGCTACCTGTATAAACATGGAAATATCAGCACCGATATTGGTATGAACATGGAAATATCTACACCGCTATCTGTATAAACATGGAAACATGTACACCGCTACTTGTATCAACATGGAAGTATCAGCACCGCTATCGGTATGAACATGACAATGTCTACAGGGCTATCTGTGTGAACATGGAAATATCTACACCGCTATCTGTATGAACATGGAAATATCATCACCGCCATCTGTATGAACATAGATATATCTACACAGCCATATGGATGAACATGGAAATATCTACAGTGCTATCTGCATGAACATGGAAATAGCTTCACCGCTATCTGTATGAACATGGAAATAGCTACACCGCCATCTGTATGAACATGGAAATATCTGCACCGCCATCTGTATGAACATATAAATATCTACACTGCCATCTGTATTAAGATTGAGTTACCTACACCGCTGTCAGTATAAACTTGGAAATATCTACACCGCTATCTGTATAAAAATGGAAATATCTACACCGCTATCTGTATAAACATGGAAATATCCACAACGCTACCTGTATAAACATGGAAATATCCACACCGCTACCTGTATAAACATGGAAATATCAGCACCGCTATCTGTATGAACATGGAAATATCTACACCGCTATCTGTTTGAACATGGAAATATCTAAACCGCAATCTGTGTAAACATGCATACATCTTCACCGCTATCTGTATAAACATGGAAATATCTACACCGCTATCTGTATGAACATGGAAATATCTACACCGCTATCTGCATGAAAATGGAAATATCTACACAGCTATCTGCATATACATGGAAATATCTACAAAGCTATCTCTTTACACATGGAAATAACTACACCACTATCTCTATAAACATGGAAATATCTACACGGCCATCTGTATGAACATGGAAATATCTGCACCGCCATCTCTATGAACATATTAATATCTACACCGCCATCTGTATTAAGATGGTGATATCTACACCGCTATCTGTATAAACTTGGAAATATCTACACCGCTATCTGTATAAACATGGAAATATCTACACCGCTATCTGTATAAACATGGAAATATCTTCACCGCTACCTTTATAAACATGGAAATATAAGCACCGCTATCTGTATGAACATGGAAATATCTACACCGCTATCAGTACGAACATGGAAATATCTACACCGCTATTGGTATGAACATGAAAATAGCTGCACCGCTATCTGTATGAACATGGAAAAATCTACAGCACTATATGTATGAACATGGAAATATCTACACCCCTATCTGTTAGAACATGGATATATCTACACAGCCATCTGGATGAACATGGAAATATCTACACCGCTATCTGTATGAACATGGAAATATCTACACCGCTATCTGTGTAAACATGCATACATCTTCACCGCTATCTGTATAAACATGGATATATCTACACCGCTATCTGTTTGAACATGGAAACATCTAAACCGCTATCTGCATGAAAATGGAAATATCTAAACAGCTATCTGCATATATTTGGAAATATCTACACATCTATCTCTTTACACATGGAAATAACAACACCGCTATCGGTATGAACATGGAAATATCTACACCGCCATCTCTATGAACATGGAAATATCTGCACGGCCTTCTGTATGAACATGTAAATATCTACACCGCTATCTGTATTAAGATGGAGATATCTAAACCGCTATCTGTATAAACATGGAAATATCTACACCGCTATCTGTAAATACATGGAAATGTCTACACCGCTATCTGAATAAACTTGAAAATATCTACACCGCTACCTGTATAAACATGGAAATATCAGGACCGCTATCTGTATGAACATGGAAATATCACCCCCTCTATCTGTATGAACATGGAAATATCTTCACCACTATCTGTATGAACATGGAAATATCTACACCGCTATCTGTATGAACATGGAAATATCTTCACCGCCATCTGTATTAAGATGGAGATATCTACACAGCCATCTGGATGAACATGGAAATATCTACACTGCTATCTGTATGAACATGGAAACATCTACACCGCTACCTGTATGAACATGGATATATCTACACCACTATCTGTATGAACATGGAAATATCTTCACCGCTATCTGTTTGAACATGGAAATATCTACACCACTATCTGGATAAAAATGGAAATATCTACACAGCTATCTGCATATACATTTAAATATCTACAAAGCTATCTCTTTACACATGGAAATAACTACACCACTATCTCTATAAACATGGAAATATCTACACGGCCATCTGTATGAACATGGAAATATCTGCACCGCCATCTGTATGATCATATAATTATCTACACCGCCATCTGTATTAAGATGGATATATCTACACCGCTATCAGTATAAACTTGGAAATAGCTACACCGCTATCTGTACAAATATGGAAATATCTACACGGCTATCTGTATAAACATGGAAATATCTACACCGCTATCTGTATAAACATGGAAACATAAGCACCGCTATCTGTATGAACATGGAAATATCTACACCGCTATCTGTACGAACATGGAAATATCTACACCGCTATCTGTATGAACATGGAACTAGCTGCACAGCTATCTGTATGAACATGGACATATCTACAGCCCTATCTGTATGAACACGGAAATATCTACACCGCTATCTCTTTACACATGGAAATAACTACACCGCTATCTGTTTGAAAATGGATATATTTACAGCGCCATCGGTATGAACATGGAAATATCTGCACGGCCATCTGTATGAACATATAAATATCTACACCGCCATCTGTATTCAGATGGAGATATCTACACCACTATCTGTATAAACATGGAAATATCTACACCTCTATCTGTATAAACCTGGAAATATCTACACTGCTACCTGTATAAACATGGAAATATCAGCACCGCTATCTGTATGAACATGGATATATCAGCCCCCCTATCTGTATGAACATGGAAATATCTACACCACTATCTGTATGAACATGGAAATATCTACACCGCTATCTGTATGAACATGGAAATATCTTCACCGCCATCTGTATGAACATGGATAGCTCTTCACAGCCATCTGGATGAACATGGAAATATCTACACCGCTATCTCCATGAACATGGAAATAGCTACACCGCCATCTGTATGAACATGCAATTATCCACACCGCCATCTGTATGAACATGGAAATATCTGCACCGCCATCTGTATGAACATATAAATAACTACACCACCATCTGTATTAAGATGGAGATATCTACACCGCTATCTGTATAAACCTGGAAATATCTACACCGCTATCTGTATAAACATGGAAATATCTACACCGCTATCTGTATAAACAGGGAAATATCTACACCGCTATCTGTATAAACATGGAAATATCTTCACCGCTACCTTTATAAACATGGAAATATAAGCACCGCTATCTGTATGAACATGGAAATATCTACACCGCTAACAGTACGAACATGGAAATATCTACACCGCTATCTGTATGAACATGAAAATAGCTGCACCGCTATCTGTATGAACATGGAAATATCTACAGCACTATCTGTATGAACATGGAAATATCTACACCCCTATCTGTTTGAACATGGATATATCTACACAGCCATCTGGATGAACATGGAAATATCTACACCGCTATCTGTATGAACATGGAAATATCTACACCGCTATCAGTGTAAACATGCATACACCTTCACCGCTATCTGTATAAACATGGAAATACCTTCACTGCCATCTGTATTAACATGGATAGCTCTACACAGCCATCTGGATGAACATGGAAATATCTACACCGCTATCTCCATGAACATGGAAATAGCTACACTGCCATCTGTATGAACATGCAATTATCCACACCGCCATCTGTATGAACATGGAAATATCTGCACCGCCATCTGTATGAACATATAAATAACTACACCACCATCTGTATTAAGATGGAGATATCTACACCGCTATCTGTATAAACCTGGAAATATCTACACCGCTATCTGTATAAACATGGAAATATCTACACCGCTATCTGTATAAACAGGGAAATATATGCACCGCTACCTGTATAAACATGGAAATATCAGCACCGCCATCTGTATGAACATGGAAATATTTACACCGCTATCTGTACAAACATGGAAATATCTACACCACTATCTGTATGAACATGGAAATAGATACACCGCTATCTGTATGAACATGGAAATATCTACACCACTATCTGTATGAACATGGAAATGTCGACACCGGTATCTGTATGAACATGGATATATCTACACAGCCATCTGGATGAACATGGAATTATCTACACCACTATCTGTATGAACATGGAAATATCTACACCACTATCTGTGTAAACATGCATACATCTTCACCGCTATCTGTATAAACATGGAAATATCTACACCGCTATCTGTATGAACATGGAAATATCTATACCGCTATCTGTTTGAACATGGAAATATCTAAACCGCAATCTGCATGAAAATGGAAATATCTTCACAGCTATGTGCATATACATGGAAATATCTACACAGCTCTCTCTTCACACATGGAAATAACTACACCGATATCTGTATGAACATGGAAATATCTACACCGCCATCTGTATGAACATGGAAATATCTACACCACTATCTGTATGAACATGGAAATATCTACACCGCTATCTGTATGAACATGGAAATACCTACACCGCTATCTGTATGAGCATGGAAACATCTTCACCGCCATCTGTATGAACATGGATATATCTACACAGCCATATGGATGAACATGGAAATATCTACACCGCCACCTGTATGAACATGGAAATATCTGCACGGCCATCTGTATGAACATATAAATATCTAAACCGCCATCTGTATTAAGATGGAGATATCTACACCGCTATCTGTATAAACATGAAAATATCTACACCGGTATCTGTATAAACATGGAAATGTCTACACCGCTATCTGTATAAACTTTTAAATATCTACACCGCTACCTGTATAAACATGGAAATATCAGCACCGCTATCTGTATGAACATGGAAATATCAGCCCCTCTATCTGTATGAACATTGAAATATCCACACCACTATCTGTACGAACATGGAAATAGCTACACCGCTATCTGTATGAACATGGAAATATCTACACCACTATCTGTATGAACATGGAAATATCTACACCGCTATCTGTTTGAACATGGAAATATCTACACCGCTATCTGTACGAACATGGAAATATCTACACCGCTATCTGTATGAACATGGAAATAGCTGCACCGCTATCTGTATGAACATGGAAATATCTACAGCACTATCTGTATGAACATGGAAATATCTACACCGCTATCTGTATGAACATGGATATATCTACACAGCCATCTGGATGAACATGGAAATATCTACACCGCTATCTGTTTGAACATGGAAATATCTAAACCGCTATCTGCATGAAAATGGAAATATTTACACAGCTATCTGCATATACATGGAAATATCTACACAGCTATCTCTTTACACATGGAAATAACTACACCGCTATCGGTATGAACATGGAAATATCTACACCGCCATCTGTATGAACATGGAAATATCTGCACGGCCTTCTGTATGAACATATAAATATCTACACCCCCATCTGTATTAAGATGGAGATTTCTACAGCGCTATCTGTATAAACATGGAAATATCTACACCGCTATCTGTATAAACATGGAAATGTCTACACCGCTATCTGTATAAAATTGGAAATATCTACACTGCTACCTGTATAAACTTGGAAATATCAGCACCGCTATCTGTATGAACATGGAAATATCACCCCCTCTATCTGTATGAACATGGAAATATCTGCATCACTATCTGTATGAACATGGAAATATATACACCGCTATCTGTATGAACATGGAAATATATTCACCTCCATCTGTATTAAGATGGAGATATCTACACAGCCATCTGGATGAACATGGAAATATCTACACCGCTATCTGTATGAACATGAAAATAGCTACACCGCTATCTGTATGAACATGGAAATATCTACGGCACTATCTGTATGAACATGGAAATATCTACACCGCTATCTGTTTGAACATGGAAATATATAAACCGCTATCTGCCTGAAAATGGTAATATCTACACAGCTATCTGCATACACATGGAAATATCTACCAAGCTATCTCTTTACACATGGAAATAACTACACCACTATCTCTATAAACATGGAAATATCAACACCGCCATCTGTATGAACATGGAAATATCTGCACCGCCATCAGTATGAACATATAAATATCTACACCACCATCTGTATTAAGATGGAGATATCTACACCGCTATCTGTATAAACTTGGAAATATCCACACTGCTATCTCTATAAACATGGAAATATCTACACCGCTATCTGTATAAACATGGAAATATCTACACCGCTGTCTGTATAAACATGGAAATATAAGCACCGCTATCTGTATGAACATGGAAATATCTACACCGCTATCTGTACGAACATGGAAATATCTACACTGCTATCTGTATGAACATGGAAATAGCTGCACCGCTATCTGTATGAACATGGAAATATGTACAGCACTATCTGTATGAACTTGGAAATATATACACCGCTCTCTGTATGAACATGGATATATCTACACAGCCATCTGGATGAACATGGAAACATCTACACCGCTATCTGTATAAACATGGAAATATCTACACCGCTATCTGTTTAAACATGCATACATCTTCGCCACTATCTGTATAAACATGGATATATGTACAAAGCTAACTGTATGAACATGGAAATATCAGCACCGCTATCTGTATGAACATGGAAATATCAGCCCCTCTATCTGTATGAACATGGAAATATCTACACCACTATCTGTATGAACATGGAAATATCTACACCGCTATCTGTATGAACATGGAAATATCTTCACCGCCATCTGTATGAACATAGATATATCTACACAGCCATCTGGATGAACATGGAAATATCTACACCGCTATCTGTACGAACATGGAAATAGCTACACCGCTATCTGTATGAACATGGAAATATCTACACCACTATCTGTATGAACACGGAAATATCTACACCGCTATCTGTTTGAACATGGAAATATCTACACCGCTATCTGCATGAAAATGGAAATATCTACACAGCTATCTGCATATACATGGAAATATCTACAAAGCTATCTCTTTACACATGGAAATAACTACACCACTGTCTCAATAAACATGGAAATATCAACACCGCCATCTGTATGAACATGAAAATATCTGCACCGCCATCAGTATGAACATATAAATATCTACACCGCCATCTGTATTAAGATGGAGATATCTACACCGCTATCTGTATAAACTTGGAAATATCCACACTGCTATCTCTATAAACATGGAAATATCTACACCGCTATCAGTATAAACATTGAAATATCTACACCGCTATCTGTATAAACATGGAAATATAAGCACCGCTATCTGTATGAACATGGAAATATCTACACCGCTATCTGTACGAACATGGAAATATCCACACCGCTGTCTGTATGAACATGGAAATATCTGCACCGCTATCTGTATGAACATGGAAATATCTACAGCACTATCTGTATGAACATGGAAATATCTACACCGCTATCTGTATGAACATGGATATATCTACACAGCCATCTGGATGAACATGGAAATATCTACACCGCTATCTGTTTGAACATGGAAATATCTAAACCGCTATCTGCATGAAAATGGAAATATTTACACAGCTATCTGCATATACATGGAAATATCTACACAGCTATCTCTTTACATATGGAAATAACTACACCGCTATCGGTATGAACATGGAAATATCTACACCGCCATCTGTATGAACATGGAAATATCTGCACGGCCTTCTGTATGAACATATAAATATCTACACCCCCATCTGTATTAAGATGGAGATATCTACAGCGCTATCTGTATAAACATGGAAATATCTACTCCGCTATCTGTATAAACATGGAAATGTCTACACCGCTATCTGTATAAAATTGGAAATATCTACACCGCTACCTGTATAAACATGGAAATATCAGCACCGCTATCTGTATGAACATGGAAATATCACCCCCTCTATCTGTATGAACACGGAAATATCTGCATCACTATCTGTATGAACATGGAAATATATACACCGCTATCTGTATGAACATGGAAATATATTCACCTCCATCTGTATTAAGATGGAGATATCTACACAGCCATCTGGATGAACATGGAAATATCTACACCGCTATCTGTATGAACATGGAAATAGCTACACCGCTATCTGTATGAACATGGAAATATCTACGGCACTATCTGTATGAACATGGAAATATCTACACCGCTATCTGTTTGAACATGGAAATATCTACACCGCTATCTGCATGAAAATGGAAATATCTACACAGCTATCTGCATATACATGGATATATCTACAAAGCTATCTCTTTACACATGGAAATAACTACACCACTATCTCTATAAACATGGAAATATCTACACCGCCATCTGCATGAACATGGAAATATCTGCACCGCCATCTGTATGAACATATAAATATCTACACCGCCATCTGTATGAACATGGAAATATCTACACCACTATCTGTATGAACATGGAGATATCTACACCGCTATCTGTATGAACATGGAAATATCTACACCGCTATCTGTATGAACATGGAAATAACTTCATCGCCATCTGTATGAACATGGATATATCTACACAGCCATCTGGATGAACATGGAAATATCTACATTGCTATCTGTATGAACATGGAAATATCTACACCGCTATCTGTATGAACATGGAAATATCTTCACCGCCATCTGAATGAACATGGATATATCTACACAGCCCTATGGATGAACATGGAAATATCTACACCGCTATCTGCATGAACATGGATATAGCTAAACCGCTATCTGTATGAACATGGAAATAGCTACACCGCTATCTGTATGAACATGGAAATATCTACACCACTATCTCTTTGAACATGGAAATATCTAAACCGCTATCAGCATGAAAATGGAAATACCTACACAGCTATCTGCATACACATGGAAATATCTACATAGCTATCTCTTTGCACATGGAAATAACTACACCGCTATCTGTATGAACAAGGAAATATCTACACCGCCATCTGTATGAACATGGAAATATCTGCACGGCCATCTGTATGAACATATAAATATCTACACTGCCATCTGTATTAAGATGGAGATATCTACACCGCTATCTGTATAAACATGGAAATATCTACACCGCTATCTGTAGAAACATGGAAATATCTACACCGCTACCTGTATAAACATGGAAATATCAGCACCGCTATCTGTATGAACATGGAAATATCTACACCGCTATCTGTATGAACTTGGAATTATCTTAACCGCCAACTGTATGAACATGGATATATCTACACAGCCATCTGGATGAACATGGAAATATCTACACCGCTATCTGTATAAACATGGAAATAACTACACCGCTATCTGTTTGAACATGGAAATATCTACACCGCTATCTGTATGGACATGGAAATAGCTACACCACTCTCTGCATGAAAATGGAAATATCTTCACAGCTATCTGCATATACATGGAAATATCTACACAGCTATCTCTTCACACATGGAAATAACTACACCGCTATCTGTATGAACATGGAAATATTTACACCGCCATCGGTATGAACATGGAAATGTCTACACCACTATCTGTATGAACATGGAAATATCTACACCGCTATCCGTATGAACATGGAAATATCTACACCGCTATCTGTATGAACATGGAAATATCTTCACCGCCATCTGTATGAACATATATATATCTACACAGCCATATGGATGAACATGGAAATATAAGCACTGCTATCTGTATAAACTTGGAAATGTCTACACCGCTATCTCTATAAACATGGAAATATCTACACCGCTATCTGTATAAACATGGAAATATCTACACTGCTATCTGTATAAACATGGAAATATAAGCACCGCTATCTGTATGAACATGGAAATATCTACACCGCTATCTGTACGAACATGGAAATATCTACACCGCTATCTGTATGAACATGGAAATAGCTGCACCGCTATCTGTATGAACATGGAAATATCTACAGCACTATCTGTATGAACATCGAAATATCTACACCGTTATCTGTATGAACATGGATATATCTACACAGCCATCTGGATGAACATGGATATATCTACACCGCTATCTGTATAAACATGGAAATATCTACACTGCTATCTGTGTAAACATGCATACATCTTCGCCGCTCTCTGTATAAACATGGATATATCTACAAAGCTATCTGTATGAACATGGAAATATCTACACCGCTATCTGTTTGAACATGGAAATATCTAAACCGCTATCTGCATGAAAATGGAAATATCTACACAGCTATCTGCATATACATGGAAATATCTACACAGCTATCTCTTTACACATGGAAATAACTACACCGCTATATATATGAACATGGATATATCTACACCGCCATCTGTATGAACATGGAAATATCTGCATGGCCATCTGTATGAACATATAAATATCTACACCGCCATCTGTGTTAAGATAGAGATATCTACACCGATATCTGTATAAACATGGAAATATCTACACCGCTATCTGTATAAACATGGAAATGTCTACACGGCTATCTGTATAAACCTGGAAATATCTACACCGCTACCTGTATAAACATGGAAATATCAGCACCGCTATCTGTATGAACATGGAAATATCAGCCCCCCTATCTGTATGAACATGGAAATATCTACACCACTATCTGTATGAACATGGAAATATCTACACCGCTATCTCTATGAACATGGAAATATCTTCACCGCCATCTGTATGAACATGGATATCTCTACACAGCCATCTGGATTAACATGGAAATATCTACAACGCCATCTCCATGAACATGGAAATAGCTATACCGCCATCTGTCTGAACATGCAAATATCAACACTGCCATCTGTATGAACATGGAAATATCTGCACCGCCATCTGTATGAACATATAAATAACTACACCGTCATCTGTATTAAGATGGAGATATCTACACCGCTATCTGTATAAACCTGGAAATATGTACACCGCTATCTGTATAAAAATGGAAATATCTACAACGCTATCTGTATAAACATGGAAATATCTGCACCGCTACCTGTATAAACATGGAAATATCAGCACCGCTATCTGTAAGAACATGGAAATATCTACACCGCTATCTGTATGAACTTGGAATTATCTTAACCGCCAACTGTATGAACATGGATATATCTACACAGCCATCTGGATGAACATGGAAATATCTACACCGCTATCTGTATAAACATGGAAATAACTACACCGCTATCTGTTTGAACATGGAAATATCTACACCGCTATCTGTATGGACATGGAAATAGCTACACCGCTGTCTGCATGAAAATGGAAATATCTTCACAGCTATCTGCATATACATGGAAATATCTACACAGCTATCTCTTCACACATGGAAATAACTACACCGCTATCTGTATGAACATGGAAATATCTACACCGCCATCGGTATGAACATGGAAATATCTACACCACTATATGTATGAACATGGAAATATCTACACCGCTATCCGTATGAACATGGAAATATCTACACCGCTATCTGTATGAACATGGAAATATCTTCACCGCCATCTGTATGAACATATATATATCTACACAGCCATATGGATGAACATGGAAATATAAGCACTGCTATCTGTATAAACTTGGAAATATCTACACCGCTATCTCTATAAACATGGAAATATCTACACCGCTATCTGTATAAACATGGAAATATCTACACTGCTATCTGTATAAACATGGAAATATAAGCACCGCTATCTGTATGAACATGGAAATATCTACACCGCTATCTGTACGAACATGGAAATATCTACACCGCTATCTGTATGAACATGGAAATAGCTGCACCGCTATCTGTATGAACATGGAAATATCTACAGCACTATCTGTATGAACATCGAAATATCTACACCGTTATCTGTATGAACATGGATATATCTACACAGCCATCTGGATGAACATGGATATATCTACACCGCTATCTGTATAAACATGGAAATATCTACACCGCTATCTGTGTAAACATGCATACATCTTCGCCGCTATCTGTATAAACATGGATATATCTACAAAGCTATCTGTATGAACATGGAAATATCTACACCGCTATCTGTTTGAACATGGAAATATCTAAACCGCTATCTGCATGAAAATGGAAATATCTACACAGCTATCTGCATATACATGGAAATATCTACACAGCTATCTCTTTACACATGGAAATAACTACACCGCTATCTATATGAACATGGATATATCTACACCGCCATCTGTATGAACATGGAAATATCTGCATGGCCATCTGTATGAACATATAAATATCTACACCGCCATCTGTGTTAAGATAGAGATATCTACACCGATATCTGTATAAACATGGAAATATCTACACCGCTATCTGTATAAACATGGAAATGTCTACACGGCTATCTGTATAAACCTGGAAATATCTACACCGCTACCTGTATAAACATGGAAATATCAGCACCACTATCTCTATGAACATGGAAATATCAGCCCCCCTATCTGTATGAACATGGAAATATCTACACCACTATCTGTATGAACATGGAAATATCTACACCGCTATCTCTATGAACATGGAAATATCTTCACCGCCATCTGTATGAACATGGATATCTCTACACAGCCATCTGGATTAACATGGAAATATCTACAACGCTATCTCCATGAACATGGAAATAGCTATACCGCCATCTGTCTGAACATGCAAATATCCACACTGCCATCTGTATGAACATGGAAATATCTGCACCGCCATCTGTATGAACATATAAATAACTACACTGTCATCTGTATTAAGATGGAGATATCTACACCGCTATCTGTATAAACCTGGAAATATGTACACCGCTATCTGTATAAAAATGGAAATATCTACAACGCTATCTGTATAAACATGGAAATATCTGCACCGCTACCTGTATAAACATGGAAATATCAGCACCGCCATCTGTATGAACATGGAAATATCTACACCGCTATCTGTACGAACATTGAAATATCTACACCGCTATCTGTATGAACATGGAAATAGCTGCACCGCTATCTTTATGAACATGGAAATATCTACAGCACTATCTGCATGAAAATGGAAATATCTACACCCCTATCTGTATGAACATGGATATATCTACACAGCCATCTGGATGAACATGGAAATATCTACACCGCTATCTGTATGAACATGGAAATATCTACACCGCTATCTGTTTGAACATGGAAATATATAAACCGCTATCTGCCTGAAAATGGTAATATCTACACAGCTATCTGCATACACATGGAAATATCTACAAAGCTATCTCTTTACACATGGAAATAACTACACCACTATCTCTATAAACATGGAAATATCAACACCGCCATCTGTATGAACATGGAAATATCTGCACCGCCATCAGTATGAACATATAAATATCTACACCACCATCTGTATTAAGATGGAGATATCTACACCGCTATCTGTATAAACTTGGAAATATCCACACCGCTATCTCTATAAACATGGAAATATCTACACCGCTATCTGTATAAACATGGAAATATCTACACCGCTGTCTGTATAAACATGGAAATATAAGCACCGCTATCTGTATGAACATGGAAATATCTACACCGCTATCTGTACGAACATGGAAATATCTACACTGCTATCTGTATGAACATGGAAATAGCTGCACCGCTATCTGTATGAACATGGAAATATGTACAGCACTATCTGTATGAACTTGGAAATATATACACCGCTATCTGTATGAGCATGGATATATCTACACAGCCATCTGGATGAAGATGGAAACATCTACACCGCTATCTGTATAAACATGGAAATATCTACACCGCTATCTGTTTAAACATGCATACATCTTCGCCACTATCTGTATAAACATGGAAAGATGTACAAAGCTAACTGTATGAACATGGAAATATCAGCACCGCTATCTGTATGAACATGGAAATATCAGCCCCTCTATCTGTATGAACATGGAAATATCTACACCACTATCTGTATGAACATGGAAATATCTACACCGCTATCTGTATGAACATGGAAATATCTTCACCGCCATCTGTATGAACATAGATATATCTACACAGCCATCTGGATGAACATGGAAATATCTACACCGCTATCTGTACGAACATGGAAATAGCTACACCGCTATCTGTATGAACATGGAAATATCTACACCACTATCTGTATGAACACGGAAATATCTACACCGCTATCTGTTTGAACATGGAAATATCTACACCGCTATCTGCATGAAAATGGAAATATCTACACAGCTATCTGCATATACATGGAAATATCTACAAAGCTATCTCTTTACACATGGAAATAACTACACCACTGTCTCAATAAACATGGAAATATCAACACCGCCATCTGTATGAACATGAAAATATCTGCACCGCCATAAGTATGAACATATAAATATCTACACCGCCATCTGTATTAAGATGGAGATATCTACACCGCTATCTGTATAAACTTGGAAATATCCACACTGCTATCTCTATAAACATGGAAATATCTACACCGCTATCTGTATAAACATGGAAATATAAGCACCGCTATCTGTATGAACATGGAAATATCTACACCGCTATCTGTACGAACATGGAAATATCTACACCGCTGTCTGTATGAACATGGAAATATCTGCACCGCTATCTGTATGAACATGGAAATATCTACAGCACTATCTGTATGAACATGGAAATATCTACACCGCTATCTGTATGAACATGGATATATCTACACAGCCATCTGGATGAACATGGAAATATCTACACCGCTATCTGTTTGAACATGGAAATATCTAAACCGCTATCTGCATGAAAATGGAAATATTTACACAGCTATCTGCATATACATGGAAATATCTACACAGCTATCTCTTTACACATGGAAATAACTACACCGCTATCGGTATGAACATGGAAATATCTACACCGCCATCTGTATGAACATGGAAATATCTGCACGGCCTTCTGTATGAACATATAAATATCTACACCCCCATCTGTATTAAGATGGAGATATCTACAGCGCTATCTGTATAAACATGGAAATATCTACTCCGCTATCTGTATAAACATGGAAATGTCTACACCGCTATCTGTATAAAATTGGAAATATCTACACCGCTACCTGTATAAACATGGAAATATCAGCACCGCTATCTGTATGAACATGGAAATATCACCCCCTCTATCTGTATGAACATGGAAATATCTGCACCACTATCTGTATGAACATGGAAATATATACACCGCTATCTGTATGAACATGGAAATATATTCACCTCCATCTGTATTAAGATGGAGATATCTACACAGCCATCTGGATGAACATGGAAATATCTACACCGCTATCTGTATGAACATGGAAATAGCTACACCGCTATCTGTATGAACATGGAAATATCTACGGCACTATCTGTATGAACATGGAAATATCTACACCGCTATCTGTTTGAACATGGAAATATCTACACCGCTATCTGCATGAAAATGGAAATATCTACACAGCTATCTGCATATACATGGATATATCTACAAAGCTATCTCTTTACACATGGAAATAACTACACCACTATCTCTATAAACATGGAAATATCTACACCGCCATCTGCATGAACATGGAAATATCTGCACCGCCATCTGTATGAACATATAAATATCTACACCGCCATCTGTATGAACATGGAAATATCTACACCACTATCTGTATGAACATGGAGATATCTACACCGCTATCTGTATGAACATGGAAATATCTACACCGCTATCTGTATGAACATGGAAATATCTTCATCGCCATCTGAATGAACATGGATATATCTACACAGCCATCTGGATGAACATGGATATATCTACACCGCTATCTGTATGAACATGGAAATATCTACACCGCTATCTGTATGAACATGGAAATATCTTCACCGCCATCTGAATGAACATGGATATATCTACACAGCCCTATGGATGAACATGGAAATATCTACACCGCTATCTGCATGAACATGGATATAGCTAAACCGCTATCTGTATGAACATGGAAATAGCTACACCGCTATCTGTATGAACATGGAAATATCTACACCACTATCTGTTTGAACATGGAAATATCTAAACCGCTATCAGCATGAAAATGGAAATACCTACACAGCTATCTGCATACACATGGAAATATCTACATAGCTATCTCTTTGCACATGGAAATAACTACACCGCTATCTGTATGAACATGGAAATATCTACACCGCCATCTGTATGAACATGGAAATATCTGCACGGCCATCTGTATGAACATATAAATATCTACACTGCCATCTGTATTAAGATGGAGATATCTACACCGCTATCAGTATAAACATGGAAATATCTAAACCGCTATCTGTAGAAACATGGAAATATCTACACCGCTACATGTATAAACATGGAAATATCAGCACCGCTATCTGTATGAACATGGAAATATCTACACCGCTATCTGTATGAACTTGGAATTATCTTAACCGCCAACTGTATGAACATGGATATATCTACACAGCCATCTGGATGAACATGGAAATATCTACACCGCTATCTGTATAAACATGGAAATAACTACACCGCTATCTGTTTGAACATGGAAATATCTACACCGCTATCTGTATGGACATGGAAATAGCTACACCGCTGTCTGCATGAAAATGGAAATATCTTCACAGCTATCTACATATACATGGAAATATCTACACAGCTATCTCTTCACACATGGAAATAACTACACCGCTATCTGTATGAACATGGAAATATCTACACCGCCATCGGTATGAACATGGAAATATCTACACCACTATCTGTATGAACATGGAAATATCAACACCGCTATCCGTATGAACATGGAAATATCTACACCGCTATCTGTATGAACATGGAAATATCTTCACCGCCATATGTATGAACATATATATATCTACACAGCCATATGGATGAACATGGAAATATAAGCACTGCTATCTGTATAAACTTGGAAATATCTACACCGCTATCTCTATAAACATGGAAATATCTACACCGCTATCTGTATAAACATGGAAATATCTACACTGCTATCTGTATAAACATGGAAATATAAGCACCGCTATCTGTATGAACATGGAAATATCTACACCGCTATCTGTACGAACATGGAAATATCTACACCGCTATCTGTATGTACATGGAAATAGCTGCACCGCTATCTGTATGAACATGGAAATATCTACAGCACTATCTGTATGAACATCGAAATATCTACACCGTTATCTGTATGAACATGGATATATCTACACAGCCATCTGGATGAACATGGATATATCTACACCGCTATCTGTATAAACATGGAAATATCTACACCGCTATCTGTGTAAACATGCATACATCTTCGCCGCTATCTGTATAAACATGGATATATCTACAAAGCTATCTGTATGAACATGGAAATATCTACACCGCTATCTGTTTGAACATGGAAATATCTAAACCGCTATCTGCATGAAAATGGAAATATCTACACAGCTATCTGCATATACATGGAAATATCTACACAGCTATCTCTTTACACATGGAAATAACTACACCGCTATCTATATGAACATGGATATATCTACACCGCCATCTGCATGAACATGGAAATATCTGCATGGCCATCTGTATGAACATATAAATATCTACACCGCCATCTGTGTTAAGATAGAGATATCTACACCGATATCTGTATAAACATGGAAATATCTACACCGCTATCTGTATAAACATGGAAATGTCTACACGGCTATCGGTATAAACCTGGAAATATCTACACCGCTACCTGTATAAACATGGAAATATCAGCACCGCTATCTGTATGAACATGGAAATATCAGCCCCCCTATCTGTATGAACATGGAAATATCTACACCACTATCTGTATGGACATGGAAATATCTACACCGCTATCTGTATGAACATGGAAATATCTTCACCGCCATCTGTATGAACATGGATATCTCTACACAGCCATCTGGATTAACATGGAAATATCTACAACGCTATCTCCATGAACATGGAAATAGCTATACCGCCATCTGTCTGAACATGCAAATATCCACACTGCCATCTGTATGAACATGGAAATATCTGCACCGCCATCTGTATGAACATATAAATAACTACACCGTCATCTGTATTAAGATGGAGATATCTACACCGCTATCTGTATAAACCTGGAAATATGTACACCGCTATCAGTATAAAAATGGAAATATCTACAACGCCATCTGTATAAACATGGAAATATCTGCACCGCTACCTGTATAAACATGGAAATATCAGCACCGCCATCTGTATGAACATGGAAATATCTACACCGCTATCTGTACGAACATTGAAATATCTACACCGCTATCTGTATGAACATGGAAATAGCTGCACCGCTATCTTTATGAACATGGAAATATCTACAGCACTATCTGCATGAAAATGGAAATATCTACACCCCTATCTGTATGAACATGGATATATCTACACAGCCATCTGGATGAACATGGAAATATCTACACCGTTATCTGTATGAACATGGAAATATTTACACCGCTATCTGTTTAAACATGCATACATGTTCACTGCTATCTGTATAAACATGGATATATCTACACCGCTATCTGTTTGAACATGGAAATATCTAAACCGCTATCTGCATGAAAATGGAAATATCTACACAGCTATCTGCATATACATGGAAATATCTACACAGCTATCTCTTTTCACATGGAAATAACTACACCGCTATCGGTATGAGCATGGAAATATCTACACCGCCATCTGTATGAACATGGAAATAGCTGCACGGCCTTCTGTATGAACATATAAATATCTACACCGCCATCTGTGTCAAGATGGAGATATCTACACCGCTATCTGTATAAACATGGAAATATCTACACCGCTATCTGTATAAACATGGAAATGTCTACAACGCTATCTGTAAAAACTTGAAGATATCTTCACCGCAACCTGTATAAACACGGAAATATCAGCACCGCTATCTGTATGAACATGGAAATATCACCCCCTATATCTGTATGAACATGGAAATATCTAAACCACTATCTCTATGAACATGGAAATAACTACACCGCTATCTGTATGAACATGGAAATATCTTCACCGCCATCTGTATTAAGATGGAGATATCTACACAGCCATCTGGATGAACATGGAAATAACTACACCGATATCTGTATGAACATGGAAATAGCTACACCGCTATCTGTATGAACATGGAAATATCTACACCACTATCTGTATGAACATGGAAATATCTACACCGCTATCTGTTTGATCATGGAAATATCTACACCGCTATCTGCATGGAAATGGAAATATCTACTCAGCTATCTACATATACATGGAAATATCTACAAAGCTATCTCTTTACACACGGAAATAACTACACCACTATCTCTATAAACATGGAAATATCTACACCGCCATCTGTATGAACATGGAAATATCTGCATCGCCATTTGTATGAACATATAAATATCTACACCGCCATCTGTATTAAGATGGAGGTATCTACACCGCTATCAGTAGAAACTTGAAAATAGCTATACCGCTACCTGTATAAACATGGAAATATCAGCACCGCTATCTGTATGAACATGGAAATATCAGCCACCCTATCTGTATGAACATGGAAATATCTACACCACTATCTGTATGAACATGGAAATATCTACACCGCCATCTGTATGAACATGGAAATATCTTCACCGCCATCTGTATGAACATGGATATCTCTACACAGCCATCTGGATGAACATGGAAATATCTACACCGCTATTTCCATGAACATGGAAATACCTACACCGCAATCTGTATGAACATGCAAATATCCACACCGCCATCTGTATGAACATGGAAATATCAGCACCGCCATCTGTATGAACATATAAATAACTACACCACCATCTGTATTAAGATGGAGATATCTACACCGCTATCTGTATAAACCTGGAAATATCTACACCGCTGTCTGTATAAACATGGAAATATCTACACCGCTATCTGTATAAACATGGAAATATCTGCACCGCTACCTGTATAAACATGGAAATATCAGCACCGCTATCTGTATTAACATGGAAATATCTACACCGCTATCTGTACGAACATGGAAATATCTACACCGCCATCTGTATGAACATGGAAATAGCTGCACCGCTATCTGTATGAACATGGAAATATCTACACCACTATCTGTATGAACATGGAAATGTGTACACCGCTATCTGTATGAACATGGATATATCTACACAGCCATCAAGATGAACACGGAAATATCTACACCGCTATCTGTGGGAACATTGAAATATCTACACCGCTTTCTGTGTAAACATGCATACATCTTCACCGCTATCTGTATAAACATGGAAATATCTACACCACTATCTGTATGTACATGGAAATATCTACACCGCTATCTGTTTGAACTTGGAAATATCTAAACCGCTATCTGCATGAAAATGGAAATATCTACACAGATATCTGCATATACATGGAAATATCTACACAGCTATCTCTTTGCACATGGAAATATCTACACCGCCATCCGTATGAACATGGAAATATCTACACCACTATCTGTACATACACGGAAATATCTACACCGCTATCTCTATGAACATGGAAATAACCACACCGCTATCTCTTTAAATATGGATATAACTCCACCATCATCCGTATGAACATGGAAAGATCTACATCGCTATCTCTATGAACATGGAAATATATAAACCGCTATCTGCATGAAAATGGAAATATCTACACAGCTATCTGCATATACATGGAAATATCTACACAGCTATCTCTTTACACATGGAAATAACTACACCGCTATCTGTATCAACATGGAAATATCTACACCACTATCTGTATGAACATGGAAATATCTACACCGCCATCTGTATGAACTTGGAAATATCTGCACGGCCATCTGTATGAACATATAAATATCTAAACCGCCATCTGTATTAAGATGGAGATATCTATACCGCTATCTGTATAAACATGGAAATATCTACACCGCTATCTGTATAAACATGGAAATGTCTACACCGCTATCTGTATAAACTTGGAAATATCTACACCGCTACCTGTGTAAACGTGGAAATATCAGCACCGCTATCTGTATGAACATGGAAATATCAGCCCCTCTATCTGTATCAACATGGAAATATCTGCACCACTATCTGTATGAACATGGAAATATCTACACCGCTATCTGTATGAACATGGAAATATCTTCACCGCCATCTCTATGAACATGGATATATCTACACAGCCATCTGGATGAACATGGAAATATCTACACCGCTATCTGTATGAACATGGAAATAGCTACACCGCTATCTGTATGAAAATGGAAATATCTACACCACTATCTGTATGAACATGGAAATATCTACACCGCTATCTGTTTGAACATGGAAATATCTACACCGCTATCTGCATGAAAATGGAAATATCTACACAGCTATCTGCATATACATGAAAATATCTACAAAGCTATCTCTTTACACATGGAAATAACTACACCACTATCTCTATAAACATGGAAATATCTACACCGCCATCTGTATGAACATGGAAATATCTGCACCGCCATCTGTATGAACATATAAATATCTAAACCGCTATCTGTATGAACATGGAAATATCTACACAGCTATCTGTATGAACATGGATATATCTACACAGCCATCTGGATGAACATGGAAACACCTACACCGCTATCTGTATGAACATGGAAATATCTACTCCGCTATCTGTGTAAACATGCATACAGCTTCACCGCTATCTGTATAAACATGGAAATATCTACACCGCTATCTGTATGAACATGGAAATATCTACACCGCTATCTGTTTGTACATGGAAATATCTAAACAGCAATCTGCATGAAAATGGAAATATCTTCAGAGCTATCTGCATATACATGGAAATATCTACACAGCTATCTCTTCACACATGGAAATAACTACACCGCTATCTGTATGAACATGGAAATATCTGCACGGCCATCTGTATGAAGATATAAATATCTACACCGCCATCTGTATTAAGATGGAGATATCTACACCGCTATCTGTATAAACTTGGAAATATCTACACCGCTATCTCAATAAACATGGAAATATCTATACCGCTACCTGTATAAACATGGAAATATCAGCACCGCTATCTGTATGAACATGGAAATATCAGCCCCTCTATCTGTATGAACATGGAAATATCTACACCACTATCTGTATGAACAATGAAATATCCACACCGCTATCTGTATGAACATGGAATTATCTTCACCGCCATCTGTATGAACATGGATATATCTACACAGCCATCTGGATGAACATGGTAATATCTACACCGTTATCTGTATAAACATGGAAATATCTACACCGCTATCTGTATAAACATGGAAATATCTACACCGCTACCTGTATAAACATGGAAATATAAGCACCGCTATCTGTATAAACATGGAAATATCTACACCGCTATCTGTTTGAACATGGAAATAACTACACCGCTATCTGTATGAACATGGAAATAGCTACACCGCTATCTGTATGAACATGGAAATACCTACACCGCTATCTGTATGAACATGGAAATACCTTCACCGCCATCTGTATGAACATGGATATATCTACACAGACATCTGGATGAACAAGGAAATATCTACACCGCTATCTGTATAAACATGGAAATATCTACACCGCTATCTGTATCAACATGGAAATATCTACACCGCTATCTGTACAAACATGGAAATATCTACACCGCTATCTGTATGAACATGGAAATAGCTACACCGCTATCTGTTTAAACATGCACACTTCTTCACCGCTATCTGTATAAACATGGAAATATCTACACCGCTATCTGTATGAACATGGAAATATCTACAACGCTATCTGTTTGAACATGGAAATATCTAAACCGATATCTGCATGTAAATGGAAATATCTACACAGCTATTTGCATATACATGGAAATATCTACACCGCTATCTCTTTACACATGGAAATATCTACACCGCTATCGGTATGAACATGGAAATATCTACACCGCCATCTGTATGAACATGGAAATATCTGCACGGCCATCTGTATGAACATATAAATACCTACACCGTCATATGTATAAAGATGCAGATATCTACACCGGTATCTGTATCAACATGGAAATATCTACACCGCTATCTCTATGAACATGGAAATATCTACACCGCTACCTGTAGAAACATGTAAATATCAGCACCGATATCTGTATGAACATGGAAATATCAGCCCCTCTATCTGTATGAACATGGAAATATCTACACCACTATCTGTATGAACATGGAAATATCTACACCGCTATCTGTATGAACATGGAATTATCTTCTCCGCCATCTGTATGAACATGGATATGTCTACACAGCCATCTGGATGAACATGGAAATATCTGCACCGCTATGTTTATGAACATGGAAATAGCTACACCGCTATCTGTATGAACATGGAAATATCTACACCACTATCTGTATAAACATGGAAATATCTACACCGCTATCTGTATGAACATGGAAGTATCTTCACCGCCATCTGTATGAACATGGATATATCTACACAGCCGTCTGGATGAACATGGAAATATCTACACCGCTATCTGCATGAACATGGAAATATCTACACCGCTATCTGTGTAAACATGCAAACATCTTCACAGCTATCTGTATAAACGTGGAAATATCTACACCGCTATCTGTATGAACATGGAAATATCTACACCGCTATCTGTTTGAACATGGAAATATCTACACCGCTATCTGCGTGAAAATGGAAATATCTACACAGCTATCTGCATATACATGGAAATATCTACAAAGCTATCTCTTTACACAAGGAAATAACTACACCACTATCTCTATAAACATGGAAATATCTACACCGCCATCTGTATGAACATAGAAATATCTGCACCGCCATCTGTATGAACATATAAATATCTACACCGCCATCTGTATTAAGATGGAGATATCTACACAGCTATCTGTATAAACGTGGAAATATCTACACCGCTATCTGTATAAACATGGAAATATCTACACCGCTATCTGTATAAACATGGAAATATCCACACCGCTACCTGTATAAACATGGAAATATAAGCACCGCTATCTGCATGAACATGGAAATATCTACACGGCTATCTGTACGAACATGGAAATATGTACACCGCTATCTGTATGAACATGGAAATAGCTGCACCGCTATCTGTATGAACATGGAAATATCTACAGCACTATCTGTATGAACATGGAAATATCTACACCGCTATCTGTATGAACATGGATATATCTACACAGCCATCTGTATGAACATGGAAATATCTACACCGCTATGCTGTATAAACATGGAAATATCTACACCGCTATCTGTGTAAACATGCATACATCTTCGCCGCTATCTGTATAAACATGTATATATCTACAAAGCTATCTGTATGAACATGGAAATATCTACACCGCTATCTGTTTGAACATGGAAATATCTAAACCGCTATCTGCATGGAAATGGAAATATCTACACAGCTATCTGCGTATACATGGAAATATCTACACAGCTATCTCTTTACACATGGAAATAACTACACCGCTATGTGTATGAACATGGAAATATCAGCCCCCCTATCTGTATGAACATGGAAATATCTACACCACTATCTGTATGAACATGGAAAAATCTACACCGCTATCTGTATGAACATGGAAATATCTTCACCGCCATCTGTATGAACATGGATATCTCTACACAGCCATCTGGATTAACATGGAAATATCTACACCGCTATCTCCATGAACATGGAAATAGCTATACCGCCATCTGTATGAACATGAAAATATCTACACCGCCATCTGTATGAACATGGAAATATCTGCACTGCCATCTGTATGAACATGGATATATCTACACAGCCATCTGGATGAACATGGAAATATCTGCACCGCTATTTGTATGAACAAGGAAATAGCTACACCGCTATCTGTATGAACATGGAAATATCTACACCACTATCTGTATAAACATGGAAATATCTACACCGCTATCTGTATGAACATGGAAGTATCTTCACCACCATCTGTATGAACATGGATATATCTACAAAGCCATCTGAATGAACATGGAAATATCTACACCGCTATCTGCATGAACATGGAAATATCTACACCGCTATCTGTGTAAACATGCAAACATCTTCACCGCTATCTGTATAAACATGGAAATATCTACTCCGCTATCTGTATGAACATGGAAATATCTACACCGCTATCTGTTTGAACATGGAAATATCTACACCGCTATCTGCATGAAAATGGAAATATCTACACAGCTATCTGCATATACATGGAAATATCTACAAAGCTATCTGTTTACACATGGAAATAACTACACCACTATCTCTATAAACATGGAAATATCTACACCGCCATCTGTATGAACATAGAAATATCTGCACCGCCATCTGTATGAACATATAAATATCTACAAAGCCATCTGTATTAAGATGGAGATATCTACACGGCTATCTGTATAAACTTGGAAATATCTACACCGCTATCTGTATAAACATGGAAATATCTACACCGCTATCTGTATAAACATGGAAATATCCACACCGCTACCTGTATAAACATGGAAATATAAGCACCGCTATCTGTATGAACATGGAAATATCTACACCGCTATCTGTACCAACATGGAAATATCTACACCGCTATCTGTATGAACATGGAAATAGCTGCACCGCTATCTGTATGAACATGGAAATATCTACAGCACTATCTGTATGAACACGGAAATATCTACACCGCTATCTGTATGAACATGGATATATCTACACAGCCATCAGGATGAACATGGAAATATCTACACCGCTATCTGTATGAACATGGATACATCTACACAACCATCTGGATGAACATGGAAATATCTACACCACTATCTCTATGAACATGGAAATAGCTACACCGCTATCTGTGTAAACATTCATACATCTTCACCGGTATCTGTATAAACATGGATATATCTACACCGCTATCTGTATGAACATGGAAATATCTACACCGCTATCTGTTTGAACATGGAAATATCTAAACCGCTATCTGCCTGAAAATGGAAATATCGACACAGCTATCTGCATAAACACGGAAATATCTAGACAGCTATCTCTTTACACTTGGAAATAACTACACCGCTATCGGTATGAACATGGAAATATCTACACCGCCATCTGTATGAACTTTGAAATATCTGCACGGCCATCTGTATGAACATATAAATATCTAAACCGCCATCTGTATTAAGATGGAGATATCTATACCGCTATCTGTATAAACATGGAAATATCTACACCGCTATCTGTATAAACATGGAAATGTCTACACCGCTATCTGTATAAACTTGGAAATATCTACACCGCTACCTGTATAAACATG
This sequence comes from Gorilla gorilla gorilla, assembly GCF_029281585.2. NCBI lineage: Eukaryota > Metazoa > Chordata > Mammalia > Primates > Hominidae > Gorilla > Gorilla gorilla. Next base: position 3,533,853 of record NC_073224.2, read on the forward strand.
GAAATATCAGCACCGCCATCTGTATGAACATGGAAATATCAGCCCCTCTATCTGTATGAACATGGAAATATCTGCACCACTATCTGTATAAACATGGAAATATCTACACCGCTATCTGTATCAACATGGAAATATCTACACCGCTATCTGTACAAACATGGAAATATCTACACCGCTATTTGTATGAACATGGAAATAGCTACACCGCTATCTGTTTAAACATGCATACTTCTTCACCGCTATCTGTATAAACATGGAAATATCAGCACCGCCATCTGTTTGAACATGGAAATAACTACACCGCTATCTGTATGAACATGGAAATAGCTACACCGCTATCTGTATGAACATGGAAATACCTCCACCGCTATCTGTATGAACATGGAAATATCTTCACCGCCATCTGTATGAACATTGATATATCTACACAGCCATCTGGATGAACAAGGAAATATCTACACCGCTATCTGTATAAACATGGAAATATCTACACCGCTATCTGTATCAACATGGAAATATCTACACCGCTATCTGTACAAACATGGAAATATCTACACCGCTATTTGTATGAACATGGAAATAGCTACACCGCTATCTGTTTAAACATGCATACTTCTTCACCGCTATCTGTATAAACATGGAAATATCTACACCGCTATCTGTATGAACATGGAAATATCTACACCGCTATCTGTTTGAACATGGAAATATCTAAACCGATATCTGCATGTAAATGGAAATATCTACACAGCTATCTGCATATACATGGAAATATCTACACCGCTATCTCTTTACACATGGAAATATCTACACCGCTATCTGTATGAACATGGAAATATCTACACCGCCATCTGTATGAACATGGAAATATCTGCACGGCCATCTGTATGAACATATAAATACCTACACCGCCATATGTATAAAGATGCAGATATCTACACCGCTATCTGTATAAACATGGAAATATCTACACCGCTATCTCTATGAACATGGAAATATCTACACCGCTACCTGTAGAAACATGGAAATATCAGCACCACTATCTGTATGAACATGGAAATATCAGCCCCTCTATCTGTATGAACATGGAAATATATACACCACTATCTGTATGAACATGGAAATATCTACACCGCTATCTGTATGAACATGGAATTATCTTCACCGCCATCTGTATGAACATGGATATGTCTACACAGCCATCTGGATGAACATGGAAATATCTGCACCGCTATCTGTATGAACATGGAAATAGCTACACCGCTATATGTATGAACATGGAAATATCTACACCACTATCTGTATAAACATGGAAATATCTACACCGCTATCTGTATGAACATGGAAGTATCTTCACCGCCATCTGTATGAACATGGATATATCTACACAGCCATCTGGATGAACATGGAAATATCTACACCGCTATCTGCATGAACATGGAAATATCTACACCGCTATCTGTGTAAACATGCAAACATCTTCACAGCTATCTGTATAAACGTGGAAATATCTACACCGCTATCTGTATGAACATGGAAATATCTACACCGCTATCTGTTTGAACATGGAAATATCTACACCGCTATCTGCGTGAAAATGGAAATATCTACACAGCTATCTGCATATACATGGAAATATCTACAAAGCTATCTCTTTACACATGGAAATAACTACACCACTATCTCTATAAACATGGAAATATCTACACCGCCATCTGTATGAACATAGAAATATCTGCACCGCCATCTGTATGAACATATAAATATCTACACCGCCATCTGTATTAAGATGGAGATATCTACACCGCTATCTGTATAAACGTGGAAATATCTACACAGCTATCTGTATAAACATGGAAATATCTACACCGCTATCTGTATAAACATGGAAATATCCACACCGCTACCTGTATAAACATGGAAATATAAGCACCGCTATCTGTATGAACATGGAAATATCTACACCGCTATCTGTACGAACATGGAAATATCTACACCGCTATCTGTATGAACATGGATATATCTACACAGCCATCTGTATGAACATGGAAATATCTACACCGCTATCTGTATAAACATGGAAATATCTACACGGCTATCTGTGTAAACATGCATACATCTTCGCCGCTATCTGTATAAACATGGATATATCTACAAAGCTATCTGTATGAACATGGAAATATCTACACCGCCATCTGTATGAACATGGAAATATCTGCACGGCCATCTGTATGAACATATAAATACCTACACCGCCATATGTATAAAGATGCAGATATCTACACCGCTATCTGTATAAACATGGAAATATCTACACCGCTATCTCTATGAACATGGAAATATCTACACCGCTACCTGTAGAAACATGGAAATATCAGCACCGATATCTGTATGAACATGGAAATATCAGCCCCTCTATCTGTATGAACATGGAAATATCTACACCACTATCTGTATGAACATGGAAATATCTACACCGCTATCTGTATGAACATGGAATTATCTTCACCGCCATCTGTATGAACATGGATATGTCTACACAGCCATCTGGATGAACATGGAAATATCTGCACCGCTATCTGTATGAACATGGAAATAGCTACACCGCTATCTGTATGAACATGGAAATATCTACACCACTATCTGTATAAACATGGAAATATCTACACCGCTATCTGTATGAACATGGAAGTATCTTCACCGCCATCTGTATGAACATGGATATATCTACACAGCCATCTGGATGAACATGGAAATATCTACACCGCTATCTGCATGAACATGGAAATATCTACACCGCTATCTGTGTAAACATGCAAACATCTTCACAGCTATCTGTATAAACGTGGAAATATCTACACCGCTATCTGTATGAACATGGAAATATCTACACCGCTATCTGCTTGAACATGGAAATATCTACACCGCTATCTGCGTGAAAATGGAAATATCTACACAGCTATCTGCATATACATGGAAATATCTACAAAGCTATCTCTTTACACATGGAAATAACTACACCACTATCTCTATAAACATGGAAATATCTACACCGCCATCTGTATGAACATAGAAATATCTGCACCGCCATCTGTATGAACATATAAATATCTACACCGCCATCTGTATTAAGATGGAGATATCTACACCGCTCTCTGTATAAACGTGGAAATATCTACACCGCTATCTGTATAAACGTGGAAATATCTACACCGCTATCTGTATAAACATGGAAATATCCACACCGCTACCTGTATAAACATGGAAATATAAGCACCGCCATCTGTAAGAACATGGAAATATCTACACCGCTATCTGTATGAACATGGAAATATGTACACCGCTATCTGTATGAACATGGAAATAGCTGCACCGCTATCTGTATGAACATGGAAATATCTACAGCACTATCTGTATGAACATGGAAATATCTACACCGCTATCTGTATAAACATGGAAATAACTACACCGCTATCTGTTTGAACATGGAAATATCTACACCGCTATCTGTATGGACATGGAAATAGCTACACCGCTGTCTGCATGAAAATGGAAATATCTTCACAGCTATCTACATATACATGGAAATATCTACACAGCTATCTCTTCACACATGGAAATAACTACACCGCTATCTGTATGAACATGGAAATATCTACACCGCCATCGGTATGAACATGGAAATATCTACACCACTATCTGTATGAACATGGAAATATCTACACCGCTATCCGTATGAACATGGAAATATCTACACCGCTATCTGTATGAACATGGAAATATCTTCACCGCCATCTGTATGAACATATATATATCTACACAGCCATATGGATGAACATGGAAATATAAGCACTGCTATCTGTATAAACTTGGAAATATCTACACCGCTATCTCTATAAACATGGAAATATCTACACTGCTATCTGTATAAACATGGAAATATAAGCACCGCTATCTGTATGAACATGGAAATATCTACACCGCTATCTGTACGAACATGGAAATATCTACACCGCTATCTGTATGAACATGGAAATAGCTGCACCGCTATCTGTATGAACATGGAAATATCTACAGCACTATCTGTATGAACATCGAAATATCTACACCGTTACCTGTATGAACATGGATATATCTACACAGCCATCTGGATGAACATGGATATATCTACACCGCTATCTGTATAAACATGGAAATATCTACACCGCTATCTGTGTAAACATGCATACATCTTCGCCGCTATCTGTATAAACATGGATATATCTACAAAGCTATCTGTATGAACATGGAAATATCTACACCGCTATCTGTTTGAACATGGAAATATCTAAACCGCTATCTGCATGAAAATGGAAATATCTACACAGCTATCTGCATATACATGGAAATATCTACACAGCTATCTCTTTACACATGGAAATAACTACACCGCTATCTATATGAACATGGATATATCTACACCGCCATCTGCATGAACATGGAAATATCTGCATGGCCATCTGTATGAACATATAAATATCTACACCGCCATCTGTGTTAAGATAGAGATATCTACACCGATATCTGTATAAACATGGAAATATCTACACCGCTATCTGTATAAACATGGAAATGTCTACACGGCTATCGGTATAAACCTGGAAATATCTACACCGCTACCTGTATAAACATGGAAATATCAGCACCGCTATCTGTATGAACATGGAAATATCAGCCCCCCTATCTGTATGAACATGGAAATATCTACACCACTATCTGTATGGACATGGAAATATCTACACCGCTATCTGTATGAACATGGAAATATCTTCACCGCCATCTGTATGAACATGGATATCTCTACACAGCCATCTGGATTAACATGGAAATATCTACAACGCTATCTCCATGAACATGGAAATAGCTATACCGCCATCTGTCTGAACATGCAAATATCCACACTGCCATCTGTATGAACATGGAAATATCTGCACCGCCATCTGTATGAACATATAAATAACTACACCGTCATCTGTATTAAGATGGAGATATCTACACCGCTATCTGTATAAACCTGGAAATATGTACACGGCTATCTGTATAAAAATGGAAATATCTACAACGCCATCTGTATAAACATGGAAATATCTGCACCGCTACCTGTATAAACATGGAAATATCAGCACCGCCATCTGTATGAACATGGAAATATCTACACCGCTATCTGTACGAACATTGAAATATCTACACCGCTATCTGTATGAACATGGAAATAGCTGCACCGCTATCTTTATGAACATGGAAATATCTACAGCACTATCTGCATGAAAATGGAAATATCTACACCCCTATCTGTATGAACATGGATATATCTACACAGCCATCTGGATGAACATGGAAATATCTACACCGTTATCTGTATGAACATGGAAATATTTACACCGCTATCTGTTTAAACATGCATACATGTTCACTGCTATCTGTATAAACATGGATATATCTACACCGCTATCTGTTTGAACATGGAAATATCTAAACCGCTATCTGCATGAAAATGGAAATATCTACACAGCTATCTGCATATACATGGAAATATCTACACAGCTATCTCTTTTCACATGGAAATAACTACACCGCTATCGGTATGAGCATGGAAATATCTACACCGCCATCTGTATGAACATGGAAATAGCTGCACGGCCTTCTGTATGAACATATAAATATCTACACCGCCATCTGTGTCAAGATGGAGATATCTACACCGCTATCTGTATAAACATGGAAATATCTACACCGCTATCTGTATAAACATGGAAATGTCTACAACGCTATCTGTAAAAACTTGAAGATATCTTCACCGCAACCTGTATAAACACGGAAATATCAGCACCGCTATCTGTATGAACATGGAAATATCACCCCCAATATCTGTATGAACATGGAAATATCTAAACCACTATCTCTATGAACATGGAAATAACTACACCGCTATCTGTATGAACATGGAAATATCTTCACCGCCATCTGTATTAAGATGGAGATATCTACACAGCCATCTGGATGAACATGGAAATAACTACACCGCTATCTGTATGAACATGGAAATAGCTACACCGCTATCTGTATGAACATGGAAATATCTACACCACTATCTGTATGAACATGGAAATATCTACACCGCTATCTGTTTGATCATGGAAATATCTACACCGCTATCTGCATGGAAATGGAAATATCTACTCAGCTATCTACATATACATGGAAATATCTACAAAGCTATCTCTTTACACACGGAAATAACTACACCACTATCTCTATAAACATGGAAATATCTACACCGCCATCTGTATGAACATGGAAATATCTGCATCGCCATTTGTATGAACATATAAATATCTACACCGCCATCTGTATTAAGATGGAGGTATCTACACCGCTATCAGTAGAAACTTGAAAATAGCTATACCGCTACCTGTATAAACATGGAAATATCAGCACCGCTATCTGTATGAACATGGAAATATCAGCCACCCTATCTGTATGAACATGGAAATATCTACACCACTATCTGTATGAACATGGAAATATCTACACCGCCATCTGTATGAACATGGAAATATCTTCACCGCCATCTGTATGAACATGGATATCTCTACACAGCCATCTGGATGAACATGGAAATATCTACACCGCTATTTCCATGAACATGGAAATACCTACACCGCAATCTGTATGAACATGCAAATATCCACACCGCCATCTGTATGAACATGGAAATATCAGCACCGCCATCTGTATGAACATATAAATAACAACACCACCATCTGTATTAAGATGGAGATATCTACACCGCTATCTGTATAAACCTGGAAATATCTACACCGCTGTCTGTATAAACATGGAAATATCTACACCGCTATCTGTATAAACATGGAAATATCTGCACCGCTACCTGTATAAACATGGAAATATCAGCACCGCTATCTGTATTAACATGGAAATATCTACACCGCTATCTGTACGAACATGGAAATATCTACACCGCCATCTGTATGAACATGGAAATAGCTGCACCGCTATCTGTATGAACATGGAAATATCTACACCACTATCTGTATGAACATGGAAATGTGTACACCGCTATCTGTATGAACATGGATATATCTACACAGCCATCTGGATGAACACGGAAATATCTACACCGCTATCTGTGGGAACATTGAAATATCTACACCGCTTTCTGTGTAAACATGCATACATCTTCACCGCTATCTGTATAAACATGGAAATATCTACACCACTATCTGTATGTACATGGAAATATCTACACCGCTATCTGTTTGAACTTGGAAATATCTAAACCGCTATCTGCATGAAAATGGAAATATCTACACAGATATCTGCATATACATGGAAATATCTACACAGCTATCTCTTTGCACATGGAAATATCTACACCGCCATCCGTATGAACATGGAAATATCTACACCGCTATCTGTACATACACGGAAATATCTACACCGCTATCTCTATGAACATGGAAATAACCACACCGCTATCTCTTTAAATATGGATATAACTCCACCATCATCCGTATGAACATGGAAAGATCTACATCGCTATCTCTATGAACATGGAAATATATAAACCGCTATCTGCATGAAAATGGAAATATCTACACAGCTATCTGCATATACATGGAAATATCTACACAGCTATCTCTTTACACATGGAAATAACTACACCGCTATCTGTATCAACATGGAAATATCTACACCACTATCTGTATGAACATGGAAATATCTACACCGCCATCTGTATGAACTTGGAAATATCTGCACGGCCATCTGTATGAACATATAAATATCTAAACCGCCATCTGTATTAAGATGGAGATATCTATACCGCTATCTGTATAAACATGGAAATATCTACACCGCTATCTGTATAAACATGGAAAAGTCTACACCGCTATCTGTATAAACTTGGAAATATCTACACCGCTACCTGTGTAAACGTGGAAATATCAGCACCGCTATCTGTATGAACATGGAAATATCAGCCCCTCTATCTGTATGAACATGGAAATATCTGCACCACTATCTGTATGAACATGGAAATATCTACACCGCTATCTGTATGAACATGGAAATATCTTCACCGCCATCTCTATGAACATGGATATATCTACACAGCCATCTGGATGAACATGGAAATATCTACACCGCTATCTGTATGAACATGGAAATAGCTACACCGCTATCTGTATGAAAATGGAAATATCTACACCACTATCTGTATGAACATGGAAATATCTACACCGCTATCTGTTTGAACATGGAAATATCTACACCGCTATCTGCATGAAAATGGAAATATCTACACAGCTATCTGCATATACATGAAAATATCTACAAAGCTATCTCTTTACACATGGAAATAACTACACCACTATCTCTATAAACATGGAAATATCTACACCGCCATCTGTATGAACATGGAAATATCTGCACCGCCATCTGTATGAACATATAAATATCTAAACCGCTATCTGTATGAACATGGAAATATCTACACCGCTATCTGTATGAACATGGATATATCTACACAGCCATCTGGATGAACATGGAAACACCTACACCGCTATCTGTATGAACATGGAAATATCTACTCCGCTATCTGTGTAAACATGCATACAGCTTCACCGCTATCTGTATAAACATGGAAATATCTACACCGCTATCTGTATGAACATGGAAATATCTACACCGCTATCTGTTTGTACATGGAAATATCTAAACAGCAATCTGCATGAAAATGGAAATATCTTCAGAGCTATCTGCATATACATGGAAATATCTACACAGCTATCTCTTCACACATGGAAATAACTACACCGCTATCTGTATGAACATGGAAATATCTGCACGGCCATCTGTATGAAGATATAAATATCTACACCGCCATCTGTATTAAGATGGAGATATCTACACCGCTATCTGTATAAACTTGGAAATATCTACACCGCTATCTCAATAAACATGGAAATATCTATACCGCTACCTGTATAAACATGGAAATATCAGCACCGCTATCTGTATGAACATGGAAATATCAGCCCCTCTATCTGTATGAACATGGAAATATCTACACCACTATCTGTATGAACAATGAAATATCCACACCGCTATCTGTATGAACATGGAATTATCTTCACCGCCATCTGTATGAACATGGATATATCTACACAGCCATCTGGATGAACATGGTAATATCTACACCGTTATCTGTATAAACATGGAAATATCTACACCGCTATCTGTATAAACATGGAAATATCTACACCGCTACCTGTATAAACATGGAAATATAAGCACCGCTATCTGTATAAACATGGAAATATCTACACCGCTATCTGTTTGAACATGGAAATAACTACACCGCTATCTGTATGAACATGGAAATAGCTACACCGCTATCTGTATGAACATGGAAATACCTACACCGCTATCTGTATGAACATGGAAATACCTTCACCGCCATCTGTATGAACATGGATATATCTACACAGACATCTGGATGAACAAGGAAATATCTACACCGCTATCTGTATAAACATGGAAATATCTACACCGCTATCTGTATCAACATGGAAATATCTACACCGCTATCTGTACAAACATGGAAATATCTACACCGCTATCTGTATGAACATGGAAATAGCTGCACCGCTATCTTTATGAACATGGAAATATCTACAGCACTATCTGCATGAAAATGGAAATATCTACACCCCTATCTGTATGAACATGGATATATCTACACAGCCATCTGGATGAACATGGAAATATCTACACCGTTATCTGTATGAACATGGAAATATTTACACCGCTATCTGTTTAAACATGCATACATGTTCACTGCTATCTGTATAAACATGGATATATCTACACCGCTATCTGTTTGAACATGGAAATATCTAAACCGCTATCTGCATGAAAATGGAAATATCTACACAGCTATCTGCATATACATGGAAATATCTACACAGCTATCTCTTTTCACATGGAAATAACTACACCGCTATCGGTATGAGCATGGAAATATCTACACCGCCATCTGTATGAACATGGAAATAGCTGCACGGCCTTCTGTATGAACATATAAATATCTACACCGCCATCTGTGTCAAGATGGAGATATCTACACCATTATCTGTATAAACATGGAAATATCTACACCGCTATCTGTATAAACATGGAAATGTCTACAACGCTATCTGTAAAAACTTGAAGATATCTTCACCGCAACCTGTATAAACACGGAAATATCAGCACCGCTATCTGTATGAACATGGAAATATCACCCCCTATATCTGTATGAACATGGAAATATCTAAACCACTATCTCTATGAACATGGAAATAACTACACCGCTATCTGTATGAACATGGAAATATCTTCACCGCCATCTGTATTAAGATGGAGATATCTACACAGCCATCTGGATGAACATGGAAATAACTACACCGCTATCTGTATGAACATGGAAATAGCTACACCGCTATCTGTATGAACATGGAAATATCTACACCACTATCTGTATGAACATGGAAATATCTACACCGCTATCTGTTTGATCATGGAAATATCTACACCGCTATCTGCATGGAAATGGAAATATCTACTCAGCTATCTACATATACATGGAAATATCTACAAAGCTATCTCTTTACACACGGAAATAACTACACCACTATCTCTATAAACATGGAAATATCTACACCGCCATCTGTATGAACATGGAAATATCTGCATCGCCATTTGTATGAACATATAAATATCTACACCGCCATCTGTATTAAGATGGAGGTATCTACACCGCTATCAGTAGAAACTTGAAAATAGCTATACCGCTACCTGTATAAACATGGAAATATCAGCACCGCTATCTGTATGAACATGGAAATATCAGCCACCCTATCTGTATGAACATGGAAATATCTACACCACTATCTGTATGAACATGGAAATATCTACACCGCCATCTGTATGAACATGGAAATATCTTCACCGCCATCTGTATGAACATGGATATCTCTACACAGCCATCTGGATGAACATGGAAATATCTACACCGCTATTTCCATGAACATGGAAATACCTACACCGCAATCTGTATGAACATGCAAATATCCACACCGCCATCTGTATGAACATGGAAATATCAGCACCGCCATCTGTATGAACATATAAATAACTACACCACCATCTGTATTAAGATGGAGATATCTACACCGCTATCTGTATAAACCTGGAAATATCTACACCGCTGTCTGTATAAACATGGAAATATCTACACCGCTATCTGTATAAACATGGAAATATCTGCACCGCTACCTGTATAAACATGGAAATATCAGCACCGCTATCTGTATTAACATGGAAATATCTACACCGCTATCTGTACGAACATGGAAATATCTACACCGCCATCTGTATGAACATGGAAATAGCTGCACCGCTATCTGTATGAACATGGAAATATCTACACCACTATCTGTATGAACATGGAAATGTGTACACCGCTATCTGTATGAACATGGATATATCTACACAGCCATCTGGATGAACACGGAAATATCTACACCGCTATCTGTGGGAACATTGAAATATCTACACCGCTTTCTGTGTAAACATGCATACATCTTCACCGCTATCTGTATAAACATGGAAATATCTACACCACTATCTGTATGTACATGGAAATATCTACACCGCTATCTGTTTGAACTTGGAAATATCTAAACCGCTATCTGCATGAAAATGGAAATATCTACACAGATATCTGCATATACATGGAAATATCTACACAGCTATCTCTTTGCACATGGAAATATCTACACCGCCATCCGTATGAACATGGAAATATCTACACCGCTATCTGTACATACACGGAAATATCTACACCGCTATCTCTATGAACATGGAAATAACCACACCGCTATCTCTTTAAATATGGATATAACTCCACCATCATCCGTATGAACATGGAAAGATCTACATCGCTATCTCTATGAACATGGAAATATATAAACCGCTATCTGCATGAAAATGGAAATATCTACACAGCTATCTGCATATACATGGAAATATCTACACAGCTATCTCTTTACACATGGAAATAACTACACCGCTATCTGTATCAACATGGAAATATCTACACCACTATCTGTATGAACATGGAAATATCTACACCGCCATCTGTATGAACTTGGAAATATCTGCACGGCCATCTGTATGAACATATAAATATCTAAACCGCCATCTGTATTAAGATGGAGATATCTATACCGCTATCTGTATAAACATGGAAATATCTACACCGCTATCTGTATAAACATGGAAAAGTCTACACCGCTATCTGTATAAACTTGGAAATATCTACACCGCTACCTGTGTAAACGTGGAAATATCAGCACCGCTATCTGTATGAACATGGAAATATCAGCCCCTCTATCTGTATGAACATGGAAATATCTGCACCACTATCTGTATGAACATGGAAATATCTACACCGCTATCTGTATGAACATGGAAATATCTTCACCGCCATCTCTATGAACATGGATATATCTACACAGCCATCTGGATGAACATGGAAATATCTACACCGCTATCTGTATGAACATGGAAATAGCTACACCGCTATCTGTATGAAAATGGAAATATCTACACCACTATCTGTATGAACATGGAAATATCTACACCGCTATCTGTTTGAACATGGAAATATCTACACCGCTATCTGCATGAAAATGGAAATATCTACACAGCTATCTGCATATACATGAAAATATCTACAAAGCTATCTCTTTACACATGGAAATAACTACACCACTATCTCTATAAACATGGAAATATCTACACCGCCATCTGTATGAACATGGAAATATCTGCACCGCCATCTGTATGAACATATAAATATCTAAACCGCTATCTGTATGAACATGGAAATATCTACACCGCTATCTGTATGAACATGGATATATCTACACAGCCATCTGGATGAACATGGAAACACCTACACCGCTATCTGTATGAACATGGAAATATCTACTCCGCTATCTGTGTAAACATGCATACAGCTTCACCGCTATCTGTATAAACATGGAAATATCTACACCGCTATCTGTATGAACATGGAAATATCTACACCGCTATCTGTTTGTACATGGAAATATCTAAACAGCAATCTGCATGAAAATGGAAATATCTTCAGAGCTATCTGCATATACATGGAAATATCTACACAGCTATCTCTTCACACATGGAAATAACTACACCGCTATCTGTATGAACATGGAAATATCTGCACGGCCATCTGTATGAAGATATAAATATCTACACCGCCATCTGTATTAAGATGGAGATATCTACACCGCTATCTGTATAAACTTGGAAATATCTACACCGCTATCTCAATAAACATGGAAATATCTATACCGCTACCTGTATAAACATGGAAATATCAGCACCGCTATCTGTATGAACATGGAAATATCAGCCCCTCTATCTGTATGAACATGGAAATATCTACACCACTATCTGTATGAACAATGAAATATCCACACCGCTATCTGTATGAACATGGAATTATCTTCACCGCCATCTGTATGAACATGGATATATCTACACAGCCATCTGGATGAACATGGTAATATCTACACCGTTATCTGTATAAACATGGAAATATCTACACCGCTATCTGTATAAACATGGAAATATCTACACCGCTACCTGTATAAACATGGAAATATAAGCACCGCTATCTGTATAAACATGGAAATATCTACACCGCTATCTGTTTGAACTTGGAAATAACTACACCGCTATCTGTATGAACATGGAAATAGCTACACCGCTATCTGTATGAACATGGAAATACCTACACCGCTATCTGTATGAACATGGAAATACCTTCACCGCCATCTGTATGAACATGGATATATCTACACAGACATCTGGATGAACAAGGAAATATCTACACCGCTATCTGTATAAACATGGAAATATCTACACCGCTATCTGTATCAACATGGAAATATCTACACCGCTATCTGTACAAACGTGGAAATATCTACACCGCTATCTGTATGAACATGGAAATAGCTACACCGCTATCTGTTTAAACATGCACACTTCTTCACCGCTATCTGTATAAACATGGAAATATCTACACCGCTATCTGTATGAACATGGAAATATCTACAACGCTATCTGTTTGAACATGGAAATATCTAAACCGATATCTGCATGTAAATGGAAATATCTAGACAGCTATTTGCATATACATGGAAATATCTACACCGCTATCTCTTTACACATGGAAATATCTACACCGCTATCGGTATGAACATGGAAATATCTACACCGCCATCTGTATGAACATGGAAATATCTGCACGGCCATCTGTATGAACATATAAATACCTACACCGTCATATGTATAAAGGTGCAGATATCTACACCGGTATCTGTATCAACATGGAAATATCTACACCGCTATCTCTATGAACATGGAAATATCTACACCGCTACCTGTAGAAACATGTAAATATCAGCACCGATATCTGTATGAACATGGAAATATCAGCCCCTCTATCTGTATGAACATGGAAATATCTACACCACTATCTGTATGAACATGGAAATATCTACACCGCTATCTGTATGAACATGGAATTATCTTCACCGCCATCTGTATGAACATGGATATGTCTACACAGCCATCTGGATGAACATGGAAATATCTGCACCGCTATCTGTATGAACATGGAAATAGCTACACCGCTATCTGTATGAACATGGAAATATCTACACCACTATCTGTATAAACATGGAAATATCTACACCGCTATCTGTATGAACATGGAAGTATCTTCACCGCCATCTGTATGAACATGGATATATCTACACAGCCGTCTGGATGAACATGGAAATATCTACACCGCTATCTGCATGAACATGGAAATATCTACACCGCTATCTGTGTAAACATGCAAACATCTTCACAGCTATCTGTATAAACGTGGAAATATCTACACCGCTATCTGTATGAACATGGAAATATCTACACCGCTATCTGTTTGAACATGGAAATATCTACACCGCTATCTGCGTGAAAATGGAAATATCTACACAGCTATCTGCATATACATGGAAATATCTACAAAGCTATCTCTTTACACATGGAAATAACTACACCACTATCTCTATAAACATGGAAATATCTACACCGCCATCTGTATGAACATAGAAATATCTGCACCGCCATCTGTATGAACATATAAATATCTACACCGCCATCTGTATTAAGATGGAGATATCTACACAGCTATCTGTATAAACGTGGAAATATCTACACCGCTATCTGTATAAACATGGAAATATCTACACCGCTATCTGTATAAACATGGAAATATCCACACCGCTACCTGTATAAACATGGAAATATAAGCACCGCTATCTGTATGAACATGGAAATATCTACACCGCTATCTGTACGAACATGGAAATATGTACACCGCTATCTGTATGAACATGGAAATAGCTGCACCGCTATCTGTATGAACATGGAAATATCTACAGCACTATCTGTATGAACATGGAAATATCTACACCGCTATCTGTATGAACATGGATATATCTACACAGCCATCTGTATGAACATGGAAATATCTACACCGCTATGCTGTATAAACATGGAAATATCTACACCGCTATCTGTGTAAACATGCATACATCTTCGCCGCTATCTGTATAAACATGGATATATCTACAAAGCTATCTGTATGAACATGGAAATATCTACACCGCTATCTGTTAGAACATGGAAATATCTAAACCGCTATCTGCATGGAAATGGAAATATCTACACAGCTATCTGCGTATACATGGAAATATCTACACAGCTATCTCTTTACACATGGAAATAACTACACCGCTATGTGTATGAACATGGAAATATCAGCCCCCCTATCTGTATGAACATGGAAATATCTACACCACTATCTGTATGAACATGGAAAAATCTACACCGCTATCTGTATGAACATGGAAATATCTTCACCGCCATCTGTATGAACATGGATATCTCTACACAGCCATCTGGATTAACATGGAAATATCTACACCGCTATCTCCATGAACATGGAAATAGCTATACCGCCATCTGTATGAACATGAAAATATCTACACCGCCATCTGTATGAACATGGAAATATCTGCACCGCCATCTGTATGAACATGGATATATCTACACAGCCATCTGGATGAACATGGAAATACCTGCACCGCTATTTTTATGAACAAGGAAATAGCTACACCGCTATCTGTATGAACATGGATACATCTACACAACCATCTGGATGAACATGGAAATATCTACACCACTATCTCTATGAACATGGAAATAGCTACACCGCTATCTGTGTAAACATTCATACATCTTCACCGGTATCTGTATAAACATGGATATATCTACACCGCTATCTGTATGAACATGGAAATATCTACACCGCTATCTGTTTGAACATGGAAATATCTAAACCGCTGTCTGCCTGAAAATGGAAATATCGACACAGCTATCTGCATAAACACGGAAATATCTAGACAGCTATCTCTTTACACTTGGAAATAACTACACCGCTATCGGTATGAACATGGAAATATCTACACCGCCATCTGTATGAACTTTGAAATATCTGCACGGCCATCTGTATGAACATATAAATATCTAAACCGCCATCTGTATTAAGATGGAGATATCTATACCGCTATCTGTATAAACATGGAAATATCTACACCGCTATCTGTATAAACATGGAAATGTCTACACCGCTATCTGTATAAACTTGGAAATATCTACACCGCTACCTGTATAAACATGGAAATATCAGCACCGCCATCTGTATGAACATGGAAATATCAGCCCCTCTATCTGTATGAACATGGAAATATCTGCACCACTATCTGTATAAACATGGAAATATCTACACCGCTATCTGTTTGAACATGGAAATAAATACACCGCTATCTGTATGAACATGGAAATAGCTACACCGCTATCTTAATGAACATGGAAATACCTCCACCGCTATCTGTATGAACATGGAAATATCTTCACCGCCATCTGTATGAACATGGATATATCTACACAGCCATCTGGATGAACAAGGAAATATCTACACCGCTATCTGTATAAACATGGAAATATCTACACCGCTATCTGTATCAACATGGAAATATCTACACCGCTATCTGTACAAACATAGAAATATCTACACCGCTATTTGTATGAACATGGAAATAGCTACACCGCTATCTGTTTAAACATGCATACTTCTTCACCGCTATCTGTATAAACATGGGAATATCTACACCGCTATCTGTATGAACATGGAAATATCTACACCGCTATCTGTTTGAACATGGAAATATCTAAACCGATATCTGCATGTAAATGGAAATATCTACACAGCTATCTGCATATACATGGAAATATCTACACCGCTATCTCTTTACACATGGAAATATCTACACCGCTATCTGTATGAACATGGAAATATCTACACCGCCATCTGTATGAACATGGAAATATCTGCACGGCCATCTGTATGAACATATAAATACCTACACCGCCATATGTATAAAGATGCAGATATCTACACCGCTATCTGTATAAACATGGAAATATCTACACCGCTATATCTATGAACATGGAAATATCTACACCGCTACCTGTAGAAACATGGAAATATCAGCACCGCTATCTGTATGAACATGGAAATATCAGCCCCTCTATCTGTATGAACATGGAAATATATACACCACTATCTGTATGAACATGGAAATATCTACACCGCTATCTGTATGAACATGGAATTATCTTCACCGCCATCTGTATGAACATGGATATGTCTACACAGCCATCTGGATGAACATGGAAATATCTGCACCGCTATCTGTATGAACATGGAAATAGCTACACCGCTATCTGTATGAACATGGAAATATCTACACCACTATCTGTATAAACATGGAAATATCTACACCGCTATCTGTATGAACATGGAAGTATCTTCACCGCCATCTGTATGAACATGGATATATCTACACAGCCATCTGGATGAACATGGAAATATCTACACCGCTATCTGCATGAACATGGAAATATCTACACCGCTATCTGTGTAAACATGCAAACATCTTCACAGCTATCTGTATAAACGTGGAAATATCTACACCGCTATCTGTATGAACATGGAAATATCTACACCGCTATCTGTTTGAACATGGAAATATCTACACCGCTATCTGCGTGAAAATGGAAATATCTACACAGCTATCTGCATATACATGGAAATATCTACAAAGCTATCTCTTTACACATGGAAATAACTACACCACTATCTCTATAAACATGGAAATATCTACACCGCCATCTGTATGAACATAGAAATATCTGCACCGCCATCTGTATGAACATATAAATATCTACACCGCCATCTGTATTAAGATGGAGATATCTACACCGCTATCTGTATAAACGTGGAAATATCTACACCGCTATCTGTATAAACATGGAAATATCTACACCGCTATCTGTATAAACATGGAAATATCCACACCGCTACCTGTATAAACATGGAAATATAAGCACCGCTATCTGTATGAACATGGAAATATCTACACCGCTATCTGTACGAACATGGAAATATCTACACCGCTATCTGTATGAACATGGATATATCTACACAGCCATCTGTATGAACATGGAAATATCTACACCGCTATCTGTATAAACATGGAAATATCTACACCGCTATCTGTGTAAACATGCATACATCTTCGCCGCTATCTGTATAAACATGGATATATCTACAAAGCTATCTGTATGAACATGGAAATATCTACACCGCCATCTGTATGAACATGGAAATATCTGCACGGCCATCTGTATGAACATATAAATACCTACACCGCCATATGTATAAAGATGCAGATATCTACACCGCTATCTGTATAAACATGGAAATATCTACACCGCTATCTCTATGAACATGGAAATATCTACACCGCTACCTGTAGAAACTTGGAAATATCAGCACCGATATCTGTATGAACATGGAAATATCAGCCCCTCTATCTGTATGAACATGGAAATATCTACACCACTATCTGTATGAACATGGAAATATCTACACCGCTATCTGTATGAACATGGAATTATCTTCACCGCCATCTGTATGAACATGGATATGTCTACACAGCCATCTGGATGAACATGGAAATATCTGCACCGCTATCTGTATGAACATGGAAATAGCTACACCGCTATCTGTATGAACATGGAAATATCTACACCACTATCTGTATAAACATGGAAATATCTACACCGCTATCTGTATGAACATGGAAGTATCTTCACCGCCATCTGTATGAACATGGATATATCTACACAGCCATCTGGATGAACATGGAAATATCTACACCGCTATCTGCATGAACATGGAAATATCTACACCGCTATCTGTGTAAACATGCAAACATCTTCACAGCTATCTGTATAAACGTGGAAATATCTACACCGCTATCTGTATGAACATGGAAATACCTACACCGCTATCTGTATGAACATGGAAATATCTTCACCGCCATCTGTATGAACATGGATATATCTACACAGCCATCTGGATGAACAAGGAAATATCTACACCGCTATCTGTATAAACATGGAAATATCTACACCGCTATCTGTATCAACCTGGAAATATCTACACCGCTATCTGTACAAACATGGAACTATCTACACCGCTATCTGTATGAACATGGAAATAGCTACACCGCTATCTGTTTAAACATGCATACTTCTTCACCGCTATCTGTATAAACATGGAAATATCTACACCGCTATCAGTATGAACATGGAAATATCTACACCGCTTTCTGTTTGAACATGGAAATATCTAAACCGATATCTGCATGAAAATGGAAATATCTACACAGCTATCTGCATATACATGGAAATATCTACACCGCTATCTCTTTACACATGGAAATATCTACACCGCTATCTGTATGAACATGGAAATATCTACACCGCCATCTGTATGAACATGGAAATATCTGCACGGCCATCTGTATGAACATATAAATACCTACACCGCCATATTTATAAAGATGCAGATATCTACACCGCTATCTGTATAAACATGGAAATATCTACACCGCTATCTCTATGAACATGGAAATATCTACACCGCTACCTGTAGAAACATGGAAATATCAGCACCGATATCTGTATGAACATGGAAATATCAGCCCCTCTATCTGTATGAACATGGAAATATCTACACCACTATCTGTATGAACATGGAAATATCTACACCGCTATCTGTATGAACATGGAATTATCTTCACCGCCATCTGTATGAACATGGATATGTCTACACAGCCATCTGGATGAACATGGAAATATCTGCACCGCTATCTGTATGAACATGGAAATAGCTACACCGCTATCTGTATGAACATGGAAATATCTACACCACTATCTGTATAAACATGGAAATATCTACACCGCTATCTGTATGAACATGGAAGTATCTTCACCGCCATCTGTATGAACATGGATATATCTACACAGCCATCTGGATGAACATGGAAATATCTACACCGCTATCTGCATGAACATGGAAATATCTACACCGCTATCTGTGTAAACATGCAAACATCTTCACAGCTATCTGTATAAACGTGGAAATATCTACACCGCTATCTGTATGAACATGGAAATATCTACACCGCTATCTGCTTGAACATGGAAATATCTACACCGCTATCTGCGTGAAAATGGAAATATCTACACAGCTATCTGCATATACATGGAAATATCTACAAAGCTATCTCTTTACACATGGAAATAACTACACCACTATCTCTATAAACATGGAAATATCTACACCGCCATCTGTATGAACATAGAAATATCGGCACCGCCATCTGTATGAACATATAAATATCTACACCGCCATCTGTATTAAGATGGAGATATCTACACCGCTCTCTGTATAAACGTGGAAATATCTACACCGCTATCTGTATAAACATGGAAATATCTACACCGCTATCTGTATAAACATGGAAATATCTACACCGCTATCTGTATGAACATGGAAATATGTACACCGCTATCTGTATGAACATGGAAATAGCTGCACCGCTATCTGTATGAACATGGAAATATCTACAGCACTATCTGTATGAACATGGAAATATCTACACCGCTATCTGTATGAACATGGATATATCTACACAGCCATCTGTATGAACATGGAGATATCTACACCGCTATCTGTATAAACATGGAAATATCTACACCGCTATCTGTGTAAACATGCATACATCTTCGCCGCTATCTGTATAAACATGGATATATCTACAAAGCTATCTGTATGAACATGGAAATATCTACACCGCTATCTGTTTGAACATGGAAATATCTAAACCGCTATCTGCATGGAAATGGAAATATCTACACAGCTATCTGCGTATACATGGAAATATCTACAAAGCTATCTCTTTACACATGGAAATAACTACACCGCTATGTGTATGAACATGGAAATATCAGCCCCCCTATCTGTATGAACATGGAAATATCTACACCACTATCTGTATGAACATGGAAATATCAACACCACTATCTGTATGAACATGGAAATATCTACACCGCTATCTGTATGAACATGGAATTATCTTCACCGCCATCTGTATGAACATGGATATGTCTACACAGCCATCTGGATGAACATGGAAATATCTGCACCGCTATCTGTATGAACATGGAAATAGCTACACCGCTATCTGTATGAACATGGAAATATCTACACCACTATCTGTATAAACATGGAAATATCTACACCGCTATCTGTATGAACATGGAAGTATCTTCACCGCCATCTGTATGAACATGGATATATCTACACAGCCATCTGGATGAACATGGAAATATCTACACCGCTATCTGTGTAAACATGCAAACATCTTCACAGCTATCTGTATAAACGTGGAAATATCTACACCGCTATCTGTATGAACATGGAAATATCTACACCGCTATCTGTTTGAACATGGAAATATCTACACCGCTATCTGCGTGAAAATGGAAATATCTACACAGCTATCTGCATATACATGGAAATATCTACAAAGCTATCTCTTTACACATGGAAATAACTACACCACTATCTCTATAAACATGGAAATATCTACACCGCCATCTGTATGAACATAGAAATATCTGCACCGCCATCTGTATGAACATATAAATATCTACACCGCCATCTGTATTAAGATGGAGATATCTACACCGCTATCTGTATAAATGTGGAAATATCTACACCGCTATCTGTATAAACATGGAAATATCTACACCGCTATCTGTATAAACATGGAAATATCCACACCGCTACCTGTATAAACATGGAAATATAAGCACCGCTATCTGTATGAACATGGAAATATCTACACCGCTATCTGTACGAACATGGAAATATGTACACCGCTATCTGTATGAACATGGAAATAGCTGCACCGCTATCTGTATGAACATGGAAATATCTACAGCACTATCTGTATGAACATGGAAATATCTACACCGCTATCTGTATGAACATGGATATATCTACACAGCCATCTGTATGAACATGGAAATATCTACACCGCTATCTGTATAAACATGGAAATATCTACACCGCTATCTGTGTAAACATGCATACATCTTCGCCGCTATCTGTATAAACATGGATATATCTACAAAGCTATCTGTATGAACTTGGAAATATCTACACCGCTATCTGTTTGAACATGGAAATATCTAAACCCCTATCTGCATGGAAATGGAAATATCTACACAGCTATCTGCGTATACATGGAAATATCTACACAGCTATCTCTTTACACATGGAAATAACTACACCGCTATGTGTATGAACATGGAATTATCAGCCACCCTATCTGTATGAACATGGAAATATCTACACCACTATCTGTATGAACATGGAAATCTCTACACCGCTATCTGTATGAACATGGAAATATCTTCACCGCCATCTGTATGAACATGGATATCTCTACACAGCCATCTGGATTAACATGGAAATATCTACACCGCTATCTCCATGAACATGGAAATAGCTATACCGCCATCTGTATGAACATGAAAATATCTACACCGCCATCTGTATGAACATGGAAATATCTGCACCGCCATCTGTATGAACATGGATATATCTACACAGCCATCTGGATGAACATGGAAATATCTGCACCGCTATTTGTATGAACAAGGAAATAGCTACACCGCTATCTGTATGAACATGGAAATATCTACACCACTATCTGTATAAACATGGAAATATCTACACCTCTATCTGTATGAACATGGAAGTATCTTCACCACCATCTGTATGAACATGGATATATCTACAAAGCCATCTGAATGAACATGGAAGTATCTACACCGCTATCTGCATGAACATGGAAATATCTACACCGCTATCTGTGTAAACATGCAAACATCTTCACCGCTATCTGTATAAACATGGAAATATCTACTCCGCTATCTGTATGAACATGGAAATATCTATACCGCTATCTGTTTGAACATGGAAATATCTACACCGCTATCTGCATGAAAATGGAAATATCTACACAGCTATCTGCATATACATGGAAATATCTACAAAGCTATCTCTTTACACATGGAAATAACTACACCACTATCTCTATAAACATGGAAATATCTACACCGCCATCTGTATGAACATAGAAATATCTACAAAGCCATCTGTATTAAGATGGAGATATCTACACGGCTATCTGTATAAACTTGGAAATATCTACAGCGCTATCTGTATGAACATGGAAATAGCTACACCACTATCTGTATGAACATGGAAATATCTACACCACTATCTGTATGAACATGGAAATATCTACACCACTATCTGTATGAAAATGGAAATAGCTACACCGCTATCTGTATGAACATGGAAATATCTACAGCACTATCTGTATGAACATGGATATATCTACACAGCCATCTGGATGAACATGGAAATATCTACACCGCTATCTGTATGAACATGGAAATATCTACACCGCTATCTGTGTAAACATGCATACATCTTCACCGCTATCTGTATAAACATGGAAATATCTACACTGCTATCTGTATGAACATGGAAATATCTACACCGCTATCTGTTTGAACATGGAAATATCTACACCACTATCTGTATGAACATGGAAATATCTTCACCGCCATCTGTATGAACATGGATATCTCTACACAGCCATCTGGATGAACATGGAAATATCTACACCGCTATCTCCATGAATATGGAAATAGCTACACCGCCATCTATATGACATGCAAATATCTACACCACCATCTGTATGAACATGGAAATATCTACACCGCTTTGTGTATAAACATGGAAATATCTACACCGCTATCTGTATAAACATGGAAATATCAGCACCGCTATCTGTACGGACATGGAAATATCTACACCGCTATCTGTACGAACATGGAAATATCTACACCGCTATCTGTATGAACATGGAAATAGCAACACCACTATCTGTATGAACATGGAAATATCTACACCACTATCTGTATGAACATGGAAATATCTACACCACTATCTGTATGAAAATGGAAATAGCTACACCGCTATCTGTATGAACATGGAAATATCTACAGCACTATCTGTATGAACATGGATATATCTACACAGCCATCTGGATGAACATGGAAATATCTACACCGCTATCTGTATGAACATGGAAATATCTCCACCGCTATCTGTGTAAACATGCATACATCTTCACCGCTATCTGTATAAACATGGAAATATCTACACTGCTATCTGTATGAACATGGAAATATCTACACCGCTATCTGTTTGAACATGGAAATATCTAAACCGCTATCTGCATGAAAATGGAAATATCTACACTGCTATCTGCATATACATGGAAATATCTACACAGCTATCTCCTTGCACATGGAAATAACTACACCGCTATCTGTATGAACATGGAAATAACTACACCGCTGTCTGTATGAACATGGAAATATCTGCACCGCTATCTGTATGAACATGGAAATATCTTCACCGCCATCTGTATGAACATGGATATATCTAAACAGCCATATGGATGAACATGGAAATATCTACACCGCCATCTGTATGAACAGGGAAATATCTGCACGGCCATCTGTATGAAAATATAAATATCTAAACTGCCATCTGTATTAAGATGGAGATATCTACACCGCTATCTGTTTGAACATGGAAATATCTACACCGCTATCTGTATAAACATGGAAATGTCTACACCGCTATCTGTGTAAACTTGGAAATATCTACACCGCTACCTGTATAAACATGGAAATATCAGCACCGCTATCTGTATGAACATGGAAATATCAGCACCTCTATCTGTATGAACATGGAAATATCTACACCACTATCTGTATGAACATGGAAATATCTACACCGCTATCTGTATGAACATGGAAATATCTTCACCGCCATCTCTATGAACATGGATATATCTACACAGCCATCTGGATGAACATGGAAATATCTACACCGCTATATGTATGAACATGGAAATAGCTACACCGCTATCTCTATGAACATGGATATATCTACACAGCCATCTGGATGAACATGGAAATATCTACACCGCTATCTGTATGAACATGGAAATATCTACACCGCTCTCTGTGTAAACATGCATACATCTTCACCGCTATCTGTATAAACATGGAAATATCTACACCGCTATCTGTATGAACATGGAGATATCTACACCGCTATCTGTTTGAACATGGAAATATCTAAACCGCTATCTGCATGAAAATGGAAATTCCTACACTGCTATCTGCATATACATGGAAATATCTACACAGCTATCTCTTTGCACATGGTAATAACTACACCGCTATCTGTATGAACTTGGAAATATCTACACCGCCATCTGTATGAACATGGAAATATCTGCACGGCCATCTGTATGAACATATAAATATCTACACGGCCATCTGTATTAAGATGGAGATATCTACACCGCTATCTGTATAAACATGGAAATATCTACACCGCTATCTGTATAAACATGGAAATATCTACACCGCTACCTGTATAAACATGGAAATATCAGCACCGCTATCTGTATGAACATGGAAATATCTACACCGCTATCTGTTTGAACATGGAAATAACTACAACGCTATCTGTATGAACATGGAAATAGCTACACCGCTATCTGTATGAACATGGAAATATCTTCAGCACTATCTGTATGAACATGGAAATATCTACACCGCTATCTGTATGAACATGGATACATCTACAAAGCCATCTGGATGAGCATGAAAATATCTACACCGCTATCTGTGTGAACATGGAAATATCTACACCGCTATCTGTGTAAACATGCATACATCTTCACCGCTATCTGTATAAACATGGAAATATCTACACTGCTATCTGTATGAACATGGAAATATCTAAACCGCTATCTGTTTGAACATGGAAATATCTAAACCGCAATCTGCATGGAAATGGAAATATCTTCACAGCTATCTGCATATACATGGAAATATCTACACAGCTATCTCTTTACACATGGAAATAACTGCACCGCTATCTGTATGAACATGGAAATATCTACACCGCCATCTGTATGAACATGGAAATATCTACACCACTATCTGTATGAACATGGAAATATCTACACCGCTTTCTGTATGAACATGGAAATATCTACACCGCTATCTGTATGAACATGGAAATATCTTCACCGCCATCAGTATGAACACTGATATATCTACACAGCCATATGGATGAACTTGGAAATATCTACACCGCTATCTGCATGAACATGGAGATAGCTACACCGCTATCTGTATGAACATGGAAATAGCTGCTCCGCCATCTGTATGAACATGGAAATATCTGCACCGCCATCTGTATGAACATATAAATATCTACACCGCCATCCGTATTAAAATGGAGATATCTACACCGCTATCTGTATAAACCTGGAAGTATCTACACCGCTATCTGTATAAACATGGAAATCTCCACACCGCTATCTGTATAAACATGGAAATATCCGCACCGCTGCCTGTATAAACATGGAAATATCAGCACCGCTATCTGTATGAACATGGAAATATCTACACCGCTATCTGTACGAACATGGAAATATCTACACAGCTATCAGTATGAACATGGAAATAGATACACTGCTATCTGTATGAACATGGAAATATCTACACCACTATCTGTATGAACATGGAAATATCTACACCGCTATCTGTATGAACATGAACATATCTACACAGCCATCTGGATGAACATGGAAATATCTACACCGCTATCTGTATGAACATGGAAATATCTACACCGCTATCTGTGTAAACATGCATACATCTTCACCGCTATCTGTATAAACATGGAAATATCTACACCGCTATCTGTATGAACATGGAAATATCTACACCGCTATCTGTTTGAACATGGAAAT
Organism: Gorilla gorilla gorilla; assembly: GCF_029281585.2. Lineage (NCBI taxonomy): Eukaryota > Metazoa > Chordata > Mammalia > Primates > Hominidae > Gorilla > Gorilla gorilla. The sequence goes on from NC_073224.2 coordinate 3,561,506, forward strand.
ATCTAAACCGCTATCTGCATGAAAATGGAAATATCTACACAGCTATCTGCATATACATGGAAATATCTACACAGCTATCTCTTTGCACATGGAAATATCTACACCGTTATCTGTATGAACATGGAAATATCTACACCGCTATCTGTATGAACATGGAAATATCTGCACGGCCATCTGTATGAACATATAAATATCTACAACACCATCTGTATTAAGATGGAGATATCTACACCGCTATCTGTATAAACATGGATATATCTACACCGCTATCTGTATGAACATGGAAATATCTACACCGCTATCTGTGTAAACATGGAAATATCTTCACCGCTATCTGTATGCACATGGAAATATCTACACCGCTATCTGTTTGAACATGGAAATATCTAAACCGCAATCTGCATGAAAATGGAAATATCTTCACAGCTATCTGCGTATACATGGAAATATCTACACAGCTATCTCTTTACTCATGGAAATAACTATACCGCTATCTGTATGAACATGGAAATATCTACACCGCCATCTGTATGAACATGGAAATATCTACACCACTATCTGTATGAGCTTGGAAATATCTGCACCGCTATCTGTATGAACATGGAAATATCTACACCGCTATCTGTATGAACATGGAAATATCTTCACCGCCATCTGTATGAACATGGATATATCCACACAGCCATATGGATGAACATGGAAATATCTACACCGCTATCTGCATGAACATGGAAATAGCTACACCGCTATCTGTATGAACATGGAAATATCTACACCACTATCTGTATGAACATGGAAATATCTACACCGCTATCTGTATGAACATGGAAATATCTTTACCGCCATCTGTATGAACATGGAAATATCTACACCACTATCTGTATGAACATGGAAATATCTACACCGCTATCTGTATGAACATGGAAATATCTTCACCGCCATCTGTATGAACATGGATATCTCTACACAGCCATCTGGATTAACATGGAAATATCTACACCGCTATCTCCATGAACATGGAAATAGCTATACCACCATCTGTATGAACATGCAAATATGTACACCGCCATCTGTATGAACATGGAAATATCTGCACCGCCATCTGTATGAACATGTAAATAACTACACCGCCATCTGTATTAAGATGGAGATATCTACACCGCTATCTGTATAAACCTTGAAATATCTACACCGCTATCTGTATAAACATGGAAATATCTGCACCGCTACCTGTATAAACATGGAGATATCAGCACCGCTATCTGTATGAACATGGAAATATCTACTCCGCTATCTGTACGAACATGGAAATATCTACACCGCTATCTGTATGAACATGGAAATAGCTACACCGCTATCTGTATGAACATGGAAATATCTACACCACTATCTGTATGAACATGGAAATATCTACACCGCTATCTCTATGAACAAGGATATATCTACACAGCCATCTGGATGAACATGGAAATATCTACACCGCTATCTGTATGAACATGGAAATATCTACACCGCTATCTGTGTAAACATGCATACATCTTCACCGCTATCTGTATAAACATGGAAATATCTACACCGCTATCTGTATGAACATGGAAATATCTACACCGCTATCTGTTTGAACATGGAAATATCTAAACCGTTATCTGCATGAAAATGGAAATATCTACACTGCTATCTGCATATACATGGAAATATCTACACAGCTATCTCTTTACACATGGAAATAACTACACCGCTATCTGTATGAACATGGAAATATCTACACCGCCATCTGTATGAACATGGAAATATCTGCACGGCCATCTGTATGAACATATAAATATCTACACCGCCATCTGTATTAAGATGGAGAAATCTACACCGCTATCTGTATAAACATGGAAATATCTACACCGCTATCTGTATAAACATGGAAATATCTACACCGCTATCTGTATAAACATGGAAATATCTACACCGCTACCTGTATAAACATGGAAATATCAGCACCGCTATCTGCATATACATGGAAATATCTACACAGCTCTCTCTTTACACATGGAAATAACTACACCGCTATCTGTATGAACATGGAAATATCTACACCGCCATCTGTATTAAGATGGAGAAATCTACACCGCTATCTGTATAAACATGGAAATATCTACACCGCTACCTGTATAAACATGGAAATATCAGCACCGCTATCTGTATGAACATGGAAATATCTACACCGCTACCTGTATAAACATGGAAATATCATCACCGCTATCTGTATGAACATGGAAATATCAGCCCCTCTATCTGTATGATCATGGAAATATCTACACCACTATCTGTATGAACATGGAAATATCTACACCGCTATCTGTATGAGCATGGAAATATCTTCACTGCCATCTGTATGAACATGGATATATCTACACAGCCATCTGGATGAACTTGGAAATATCTACACCGCTATCTGTATGAACATGGAAATAGCTACACCGCTATCTGTATGAACATGGAAATATCTACACCACTATCTGTATGAACATGGAAATATCTACACCGCTATCTGTATAAACATGGAAATATCTGCACTGCTATCGGTATAAACATCCGTATTTGCTCTTAATTTATACCCAACGATGGGATGTTTCATATGATAAAAAGACCAAATACAGAATTAGTCTATATTTGGTCTGGCAATTGATCTCTGCAATAATCAAACCTCAAAGACAATTAAACCTGAAATCTTAGCTACTTATTAAATAGCTTGGTTTTTAGGTTGCACGTTTCTGTGTATGCTGGCTTCATAGAAAATGCAAGTAGCAATGGCCATTTTTTAATAGTCATTAGCCTTGAAGCTCTCCTAGTTTTGAATCACATAGAAATAGAAATCAAATCTCACTAGATTTTTTTTTTTGAAACAGGGTCTGGCTTGGTTGCCCAGGCTGAAGAGCAGGGCATGATCTTGGCTCACACCTCTGCCTCTCGGACTCAAGCCATCCTCCCACCTCAGCCTTGGAGTAGCTGGGACCACAGGCATGTGCCACCATATCCAGCTAATATTTTTATTTTTGTACCAATGGGGTTTGTCATCTTTCCCAGGCAGGCCTCAAACTCCAAGACTCAAGCAATCCACCTGCCTTGAATTCCCAAAGTACTGGGTTTACAGGCGACAGCCACTACGCCCAGCAACTAAACTTCTAAAAATCAATTTAACATAAAATTATCTAAGCGTGCAAGGAAAGATAAGAAGCCTAAGGAACCAGTGAGTTGAAGAATAAATGCAGTTTAAATCATACATGTAAACAACATGATGTGCTGTGGTAGGAATCATCTAACATGCTTTAAAGCATGAGTAAAAGGTCTTTACTTAGAAAACTGGATCTTAGCTTAGGATATCTTTAGATAAGAGTATGAAAAGTCATATCATATTGATAAGTAAAGTGCTTCCTTTGACTAATTTTAAGGATAGGACATTTATTTTCATATAATTCATAGGAATCTTAGACTTAAAAATAAAATTTCCCTTCTCAAATCCTTACTTTCATACATTTTTTGCATTTCTTTCACTTTTGTGTTAATGGCCTATGTCTCAACATATTCTATTAAGCCTTCTGGAAACACATACTTTGTTTCCAGCCTCTTCAGAGAACCATCACTCCAATTCCTAGGCTTCTGAAGAAGCAGACCCAAGCTTATAGTTATTACATATTTCCAAATCTAGGTGACCAACAAAAATTGATACTTTTCCCATCATACCTTTAAGTTAATAATCAGGTGTATGCTGAGAGGTAAAGACCCAAGAGTGTTGGTTGTCTAATTGTGCAGCTGTATAAACAAATCTTAATGCTTGAAAATATTCAAAGGTTATTCTCACGTTGATTGTTGGTAACTATATGTAACAACATGAAAAGAAAAAAAAATCAAAGAATTACGTCTGAGGATAATACACAATCTCTAAGGGTAAGAAGAGCAACAAAAATTCTGCTTCAATTACCACTGAAATAATATATTTATCCTGTAAAATCTATGGTGGCTGGTTGTAAAAATTAGGCATTAGCAAACTGATAAAGACTTTTTAATGAAAACATTATGAAACATAGTTTTTAAAAAGTTAAATACACCCACACCAGTTTTTCACATTCTTTGGGCTGCTTTAATGCTGCCATTAAATAGTTGATTTAGTTGTGACATAGATCCTATGTTCCATGGAGTCTACCATTCATAAAGATGCAATGTAAGGTAACAAAAATATAAATTATGTGTGTGGGGGGGAGAAGTCAAGAGTATTTTTATGTGACAGAAGTTAAGTTGTTATCAGTGTAAAATAGTCTGTTACAAATACAGGACTCTGTATGTTAGTTTCACTAACCAGAAAGAAAGAAATTACAGCAGATACACACACACACACCAAAAAAGGGAAAAGAAACAAAGCTTAGCACCACAGAAAACCACCAAACTAGAGGGATAAACAATAAGAAAGGAAGAAGTGAACAAGTAATCTACAAAACAACTAATGAAATGGTAGAAGGAAGTCCTAATTTATCAATAATAAACTTGAATAGAAGTGGATTAAACTCTACTTAAAAGATATAAAGTGGATGAATGGATTCAGATAGCAAAACCCACCTATATGCTGCCTACATGATACTTACCTCACTATTAAAGACAAATAGACTGAAAGTGAAGAGATGGAAAAATATATTTTATGCAAACAAATGAAAAGCAAGCAGGAGTAGCCACAGTCATGTCATATTTTAAAAGGCTTTAAATAAAAAAACTATATAAAAAAAGAATGTCACTGTATAATGAAATGATAAAAGGCCCAATTCAATACGAGGACATAACATATATATTACTTAGGTGTAACTATATATGTACCCAACACCAGAACAACCAGATATATAAAGCAAATATTAGATTTAAAGGTAGAGATAGACTGCAATACAATATTAGTAGGAAATTTCAACACTCCACTTTAAAAATGGACAGATTCTATGAAGAGAAAATCAACCAAAAAATGACAGACTCAAACTATACCATAGACCAAATGGACCTAGCAGGTAAAGAAGATCTCACCTGATATGGTTTGGCTGTATATCCCCACCCAAATCTCATCTTGATTATAGCTCCCATAATTCATACATGTTGTGGGAGGGAACCAGTGGGAGATAATTGAATCATGGGGGCGGTTCCCCCATACTGTTCTTGTGGTAGTGAATACGTCTAACAAGATCTGATGGTTTTACAAAGGGGAACCCTTTCACTTGGTTCTCAATTCTATTTTGTTTGCTACCATGTAAGATGTGTCTTTCGCCTTCCATCATGATTGGGAGACCTCCCCAGCCACGTGGAACTATGAGTCCACTAAACCTCTTTTTCTCTGTAAATTACCCAGTCTCGGGTATGTCTTTATCAGCAGTATGAAAACAGACTAATACATCATCCAACAGCTGCAGAATACAAATTATTCTCAACTGTACACCAAACATTCTCTAGGACCAATCATACATTATGACACATAATAAGTCTTAACAAACTTAAGAAGACAGATATCATATGAAGTATCTTTTCTGATTACAGGGATATAAAGTCAGAAATCAACAACAGGAAAGCCCTTGGAAATTTTATAAAAACATGGAAATTAAATAGCACGCACCCAAGAAATCAATAGGTCTCATTAAGACATTAATAGGAAAATTTCAAAAGTCACTGAGACAAGTAAGAATGAAAATCCAACATACCCAAACCTATGGAACGTAGCAAAAGCAGTTCTAAGAGGGAAATTTATAGCAATAAAAGCCTACACCAAAAAAGAAGAAAGATTTTCAAATCACAAAGCAAAATTATACACTTCAAGTAACTAGAACATCAAAAACAAACTAAACCCAAAATTGGTAGAAGGAAGGAAATAATAAAGCTCACAGCAGATATAAATGAAACAGACACTAAAAAATATTTCAAAAGATAAATAAGACAAAGTGTAAAGGTAAAACTGACAAACCTTTAGCTAAATTAAGACAAAAGGAGAGAAAATTCAAATAAATAGATGAAAAAGGAGACATTACAACTGATACACCACAGAAATAGAAGGGATTGTAAGACATTACTCATAACTATATGCCAACAAATTTGATAATGTAGAATAAAATGAATAAATTTCTGCACACATACAACTACCCAGATTAAATTGTGAGGAAATATAACATCTGAACACATCAATAATGAGTTTGGAAATTGAATCAATAATAAAACATCTTCCATCAAAACAACAACAACAACAACCAACACCCAGGACCTGATGTCTTCACTCCTGAATTCTACCAAACAGTTAAAGAATAACTACCAATTCTCCACAAACTTTTCCACAAAAGTAATGAGGAAGGAATACTTCCATACTCATCTTATGAGGCTCGCAACATCCTGATTCTAAAACCAGACAAAGACACGCACAAAATGAAAATAACAGGCCAATATTCCTGAAGAACATAGATACAAAAATTCTCAACAAGATACAAGTGAACTGACTTCGACAGCACACTAAAAAGAGTATTCACTATAATCAAGTGGGGTTCATCCCAGGGATGAAAGGATGGCTTAACATGCACAAATCAGTAAATATGATACACCACCACAATAGAAAGAAGAACAAAAACCATGTGATCATTTCAACAGATGCAAAAAGAACACTTGACAAAAGTCAACATTTGTTTATGATAAAAACTGTCAAGAAAGTAGGTATAGGAGTGTACCTCAACGCAGTAAAGGCCATATGTGACAAACCCACAGCTAACATCTTATTTATGGTGAATAGTTAAATGCTTTTCCTCTATGATATGGAGGAAGACAAGGATGTCAACGTCTACCACTTCTATTTAGCATAGTACTGGAGGTCAGAGCCAGAGCAATTAGACAAAAGAAATAAATAAGAGGGATCCAAACTGGAAAGAAGGAAGTCAGATTGTTTCTGTTTGTAGAAAATGTGATCTCACATACATATGTATACATCTATATATATGATCATATAGATATATATGATCTCTCTCTCTTTAGGGTTCTTTCTATATATACTTATATAGAGTGAGAACCCTAAAGACTTGACCAAAAACTACTAGAAATCATAAATAAATTCAGTAAAGTTGTAGTATACAAAATCAACACAGAAAATTCAGTGTTGTTTCTATACACTAATAGTGAACTATCTGAAAAAGTCATCAAGAAAGGAATTCCATTTACAATAGCTACCAAGAAATCTGCAGATAAATTTAATCAAGGTCGTGAAAGATCTCTACAATGAAAACTATAACACACTGATGGAAAAATTTACGATCCACAAAAAATGGACACTATATACTCATGGAATGGAAGAACTGATACTATTGAAATGACCATACTAACAAAATGTCCTACAGATTCAATGCAATCCCTATCAAAATACCAATGAAATTCTTCACAGAAATAGAAAAAAATACCCTAAAATTTGTATGAAACCAGAAAAGACCCCAAATAACCAAAGCAATCCTGTGCAAAAATAACAAAGCTGGAGGCACCACACTACCTGACTTCAAAATATACTACAAAGCCATAGTAAGCAAAACAGCATGGCACTGCCATAAAGCAAACACATAGACCAATGGAAGAGAATATACAGCTCAGAAATAAATTCTCATACCTAAAGTCAACTGATTTTCAAAAAAGGAGTCAAGAGCACACACAGGGGTAAAGACAGTCTCTTCATTAAATGGTACTGAGAAGATTGGATATCTACATGTGGGATAATGAAATTAGACCCCTATCTTTTACCTTATACAAAAATCAACTCAAATGCGATTAAAGACCTAAAGGTAAGATTGAAAACTATGAAAAACTACTAGAAGATAACATGTGGGAAATTCTCTATAACTTTGGGTTGTACAAGGATTTTTTAAATGAGACGTCAAAAGCACAGGCAACAAAAGCAAAAAGAGATAAATGGGGTTTCATCAAACTAAAATGCTTTTGCACAGCAAAGGAAACTTAACAGAGTGAAAAAACAACTTACAGAATGGGATACAATATTTGCAAACTATACATCTGCTAAGGAGTTAATGCCCAGATTATATAACAAACTTAAACAACTCAACAGCAAAAACATAAATAACTTATTTAAAAATGGGCAAAACTGGGAGGCTGAGGCAGGCGGATTGCCTGAGGTCAGGAGTTTGAGACCAGCCTGACCAATATGGTGAAATCATTTCTCTACTAAAAATACAAAAATTTAGCCAAACATGATGGCGTGTGCCTGTAACCCCAGCTACTCAGCAGGCTGAGGCAGGGGAATTGCTTGAACCAGGGAGATGGAGGTTGCCGTGAGCCCCGATTGCACCACTGCACTCCAGCTTGGGCAACAGAGCAAGACTCCTTCGCAAAAAAAAAAAAAAAGGACAAAATAAACTAAAAGAAATGCCACAAGAGAAAATATAGAAAGGGTCAAGACGAATATATAATAAAATCATGTTCAACATCACTAACCATCAGGGAAATGCAAATCAAAACCGCAATGAGATACCAGTTCACCCATTAGAATGGCTATTAGCAAAAAGGTAAAAGATAACAAGAGTTGGCAAGGAAGTGGAGAAAACGGAACACTTACGCACTGTTGATGGGGTTGTAAACTAGTACAACCATTAAGCAAAACTTTATGGAAGTTCGCTAAAAAATAAAAAATAAAAAATAAAAACAATCATTCGATCACATAACCCAGCAATCCCACTACTGGGTATATATCCATAGGAAATGAAATCATTGTGTTTGAAAAATATCTGCACTCTTATGTTTACTGTAGCACTATTTCTAATAATCAGATATGGAATCAACCTATGTGTATAAAAACAAACAAGTGAATTATATATATATAATATATATTATGTATATTATATATAATACATATTATGGATATTATATATAATATATTATGTATAATATATTAATATTAATATATTATTAATATTAATATATTATATATTAATATTAATAATAAATAATAATTATTAATTAATAATTATTAATATTTAATATTAATATTAATATATTATAAATATATAATATATATTATATGTATAATATACATTATATATTATGTATATTTTATATATAATACATATTATGTATATTATATACATAATATATATTATGTATATTATAATATATATAATGTATAATGTATATAATATACGTTATGTATATTATATATAATATACATTATGTATGTTATGTATATTATATATTACATATAATATATATATTATTATATATAATTATGTATAATTATAATTATAATTATATATAATTTTATGTGTAATTATAATTATGCATAAAATTAATTATAATTATATATAATTTTATGTGTAATTATAATTATACATAAAATTATATATGTATATATATATATATATATGGACACACACACAATGAAATACTATTCAGCCATAAAAAAAGAATGAAATTCTGCCAGTTGCAACAACATGGATGACCCTGTAGGATACAATGTTAAGTGAAATAAGCCAGACACAGAAAGCAAATACCGCATGATCTCACTCATATGTGGAATCTTAAAAAAAAAAATGTTAATAGAGAAGTAGAGTAGAATAGTGGTTACCAAACAGTGAGGAAGAAGTGGGGAGGGCAAAATGGAGATAGATTGGTTAACAGTTATGAAATCACAATTATATAGGAAGAATAAGTTGTAGTGTTCTTTGCAAAGCAGGGTGACTATAGTTAAAAGTAAAGTATTGTATATTACAAAGTATCTAGAAGAAAGGATTTTGAAATTTCTTATTAAAAAGAAATGATGAATGCATGAGGTAATTAATACACTAACTATCCTTATTGGATCATTAGACAACATACATATTCATTGAAACATCAAATTGTATCCTATAAATCTATATAATTACAATGTGAAATTTTTTTAAAAATAAATTAATGAATTAAATAACAATTTTAAAATGTTCTCAATCACCAATGCAAAGTTTAGGAGCTTTGTTCTTGACTCAGCCTTAAGACTGAAAACTAATGTGTTAGAAATATTTGTAGATCCTCTCAATTTTGAAAGAATCCTAGCTAAACTACTGAAATATAAAATATATTCTATGTAATATGCTCTTAGGTATATTCTTAGGTGAACTCTGCTTTTAGATGAAGCTTATAAAAATGAAAAACGTATCTGAAATAAAATTTTAAAGTATTTGGAAAATTACAGCTTAATCTCTTAAAGACAAATTTTCTATACAGTAACCTTTTTATGTGCTTTTGAAATGGGGTATACAATTATTTTCCCTGATGTGAGACAAAATATAGAAAGTTGGCATTTTATCTAAGAAGTTAACTTAGGAAGAAAGAGTGAGAGGCAGAGGAATGAGGGAAGAAAGGAAGGCTGATGATGGGATACCTTATCAAGTTGCCTAATGCTGTATTGGAACCTAATAGGCCTTCTAAGGAGTTTTATTACATAATGCAAGACTCCTCAATCTGGGAGGAGGAAAGGGCTTTATTTTTGAGTGGTCACAGGTTGCCCCATGGGCATAAACTCTACCAAGCTGCTAGGTTACACCTACATGAGCATCCCACCTGCTTAAGTAAGAGCAGCCACAAACTGTGGGCCATTCCAGGTAAGTGTCATATCACACCTGCACCAACTAGTCAAAGCCTGGGTCAAAGCCTGTGCAGAACTGATCGCTACAGCAGAGGCTAAAATAAGAAATGGGGCTAAGAGAGTGAAAAGCAGTGCCCATATGTATCCAAAAACAGGTTGAAGATATCTTTAGGAAGGAACAGATAATTTTTTTTATTCATACAATAACAGATGCATATGAACTCCTCGACTAGTCACCCATTCCTGTCAGCCCTTGGGCTTCATAACTAAATCATTCTTCCTTTGTAATCCAGTCCCACATTTTCAGCTATCTCTATATGTTTATTATCTTAAATATTTCTTTGCTCTATACTCTTCCCCTAGTCTTCAACCAATTTCTTTCTTTATTGTCCCAACCCACAGACTGTTATTTCCACTTCGATGTCCCATAGAAGCTTCAAGGGTTTGAAATACCTAAAAAAACAACTCATCTTTCTCCCTAAAACTCCCTCTCCTTCTCCCACTTCAAAATTTCAACTAATGGCTCCCCCTGTTATTCCCACCAGAATCCTGAATGATCCCTGTTTCTCCTCATTCACTCCATACATGTAAATCTCATTAACGTTACTTTCTAGATATTTCATGAATCCTTTCCATTCATTCTGTACTAGAAAGTGTTCCCAGTTTAGACCCTGGTGGTTGGTGGCCTCTTACCTAGGCGCGCGCTCTCTCTCTCTCTCTCTGTGGGTGTGGGTGTGGGTGTGTGTGTCCTGAGAATTTATTTACTTCTGGTTTTTGTTTGTTTTTTAGTATCCAGAATCTACAGGGAACTTAAATCAATTAGAAAAAAAAATAACCCAATTAAAAAATGGGCAAAGGACATGAACAAACACTTCTCAAAAGAACACATACAAATGGCCAACAAATACACGAAAAAAAAATGCTTAGAATCACTAATCATCAGAAAAATGCAAATCAAAACACAATGAGATACCATTTCATACCGGTTGGAATGGCTATTATTAAAAAGTCAAAATACAACAGATGCCAGCAGGGCTGTAGACAAGAGGAAGTGTCTGTATATTTTTAGCTATAGCCCTACTTCAAACGTGTCCCCATTACAGCCAAAAGAGCGGCCTATCTAAAGGACTGTTCTGATCAGCTCACTTACCTGACTGAAACCTTCAGTGACTCCCATGGCCTGCAGGTCAATGCACTAATTCATGACTATAACATCTGAGATATCCTTGATCTGGCTACTGGTCTAGCCCTCTCTGACTCACGCTTTATAAACCATGCATTCTGGAACTTTTTAGTTGTTTCCCACATCAGCATGCTACTTCCCATCCATGTAGATTTGCAGAGACCTCCTCATCTTTTTAATTCCCAGTTCCCACTCTCAACATGGGCCATCTCCTACCCACACTTCAAAACCTAAGCAAAACAACACCTTCCGTGACACCTCCATGCTGAGTCAGATGCCATCCCCTTTGTATTGTAGTTCTTTGCTTGTGTGCCTTTGTCTCACTTTGTTCTCTTTAAAATAAACTCCATGAGGACAATGATCACCTGCTATTTGTGTTAATATCTGCACCTAGTGGCATAGTGTCTGGAGTATAGTAGGATCTATTTTCAAGGAAAAAAAGATTATATCTATACCAATAGACATGAATTAGCGCTTTTTTTTAAAGATAAGCTCCCTTTGAACTAAGTCAATGTTTACAAGAAGAGTTATACTAAAAAGTTCACTTTTGCTGCTTACGTTTCATTTATTTCAGGCAATTAATTCATTGTTATTGGTAAATCGATACTTTTTATTGATACTGAAAAGAGAGAAATAAACTAATGACTATCTCTGTTAGAGTAGATTTGTTCATATCTATCAGTAAAATGTTAATTATCTGAAAGTCAATAATAAAACATAAACTGTGATCTTAAATGTTTTTTAGGGGCTCAAAAATAATTAGAATTCATGTCAGCATATAAAAAAAGATCAGAGTATTTTTAAGATATGATAAAATTTTATTTTAGTTTCTTAATAGGGATTTTTGTGACCTTATAGAGTTCAACTAATTATAATTTTAAAAATAGGATTTATAGAGTTTTAGAATTAGAAACAATTTATAGATTATTTTATTTTTCTTTTGAGGAATCAGGTCATCAGAAGATCAAGGAACACCTATAATGTCACTAGATCCTAATTTAATTTAAATTTTAGAATCCAGGTATTCTAACTCCTGTCTTGATACTATTTCTACTTTATTATGTTGCTTCCCAGGGCTTTAAAAAATAAAAGCTGGGAAATTACATTTGCTTTGCATATACAGCACCAATTATCAAATTCAGCATAAAAGCATAACATGTATACATCAAAAAGAAAACATAAAAACTTCAAATTAAAAGCATCTCAAAACAATTGAATATAATAGGGAAACCTTATACAAATGCAACACTCACCCATTAATAAAAAGAAACCAATTGGAGAAAAAAGAAATTCAATATAAACATGTTGGAATATAACCTAATTCATTTTAATCCAATGCTTCAAATTGAAAAAAATTAGCACTAGTGTTATTTTCCTTTATCATTACAATCTTGCTTTTCATTACATTATGCTATGTTTTGTATTAAACATAAAATCAATTTTTCACCTTAACACATGCTAGAAATACAGAGTCACCATATTGGAAATCAGTAGAAAGTGTCTTTGTTTCTACTTTTTTTTCTTTGAAAAAGCTTTCGGAAAAAAAATCATTTACAATGTTTAATTTTAATAACTTAAAGAATGTAATTGATTTTTGTTTGTTTTTGACATGGAGTTTCACTCTTGTCACTCAGGCTGGAGTACAATGGCATGATCTCGGCTCACTGTAACCTCCACCTCCCAGGTTCAAATGATTCTCCTGTCTCAGCCTCCCGAGTAGCTGGGATGACAGGCACTCGCCACCACACCCGGCTAATTTTTGTATTTTTAGTAGAGATGGGGTTTCATCATGTTGGCCAGGCTGGTCTCAAACTCCTGACCTCAGGCGATCCGCCAACCTCGGCCTCCCAAAGAGCTGGGACTACAGGCGTGAGCCACCGTGCCAAGCCAATTGAATAGTTTTTAACTCAGAGGATAAATGCTTGAGGGGATGGAAAGCCCATTCCTCATGACGTGATTATTTCACACTGCATGCCTGTATCAAAACATCTCATGTACCCCACAAATATATAAACCTCCTATGTACCCACAAAAATTTTATAAAATAATGAAAATATTTTAAAACTAAAAAAATTGTTTTTTAATTAAGCAACTTTATTTAAATAAAATCATTCTTCCTCATCCTCAGTCCTGGGATCTACCAGAAAGAATTAGCAACATCTTAAAGATGACAAAGTGTTAAAGATAAGCTGCTATTAAGTAAAAGTGTGAAGTGTGGAGGGGACAAGCTGGATGCCTGAACCATTTTGTTCTATCTTTAGGACAGTGAAAGAGCAAGAAGCAGGGTTGGGTGGGGGACATATATTCTGTTGAGCATTGTCACCACTATATTCACTGAAATTCATCTGCATGCTTGTATGTATACTTTTGATTCGCCTGATACACTGAAAATTATATGAAATTGTTCTCTATTCTTTAGATAATTATAATCTAAGTGCTAATATGAAGCTTAGAATTTATATGAAATATGTATGCCCACAACAAGACATTTCAGCTATTTCCTAGATAATAATCTCACTTCACCCTGCACAAAACAGGCACATGATCATGTCACTCTGACCTGGTGTGAGTCCAAGGAGGCTTTTGTTTTTAAAATAATTTAGGTTAGTAGTTAAAATATGAACTTTGGGCCAGGAGTGGGAGCTCATGCCTATAATCCCAGCACTTCGGGAGGCTGAGGCGGGCGGATGACTTGAAGTCAGGAGTAGGAGACTGGACTGGCCAACATGCTGAAACCCCATCTCTACTAAAAAAAAAAAAAATAGAAAACTTAGCTGGGTGTGGTGGCGGGCACCTATAATCCCAGCTACTTGGGAGACTGAGGCAGGAGAATTGCTTGAGCCTGGGAAGTGGAGGTTGCAGTGAGCAGAGATCTTACCACTACACTCCAAAACAAACAACAAACAAAAAAATTCTAGAGTCACACTGAAAATCTTAACAACCTGCTTCTACTACCCATTTTTTTAATTTTTATTTTGACCTGATTTTAGATTGATAGCAAAATGCACAAATAACACAAAGTGCCCCCTATGTCCCTCACCCTACTTCCCCTAATGCTAACATTTTCAGAGCCATCCTTATTTTCTCTATAAAAGAGCAGAGTTCTCCTTTTAGAGATTTGGAAAGATTATTAAAAGATAAGTTACAAAATACAGTACCTGACACGTATAAAATATTAAATAAATACTAGCCATGCTTAATTATTTTGTTTTAAGTCTATATGAGTCAAGTTTTAGTAGAAATATGGGCTAGAAAAAAAAAAACAGAAAGCGGGACTCTGTGATCCGACTTGGGCTTATAGAACAGACTGCACTAGTTTGTTCTCATGCTGCTAATAAAGTCATACCCAAGACCGGGTAATTTAGAAAGGAAAGAGGTTTAAGGAACTCACAATTCCACATGGCTGGGGAGGCCTCAAAGTCACGGCAGAAGGCAAAAAAGAAGCAAAGGCACATCTTAAATGGTAGCAGAGAAGAAAGCTTGTGTAGGGAAGCTCCCATTTTAAAAGCATCAGATCTCGTGAGACTTATTCGCTACCAGGAGAACAGTAGGGGGAACCCGCCCCTATGATTCAATGATCTCCACCTGACTCCATCCTTGACATGCGGGGATAATTACAATCAAGGTGAGATTCGGATGGAGACACAGCCGAATCATATCAATGACTAATGAGAGTTATGTCCAGAACCTAATGAAAACCTGTCTGAGGCCACATTCCCTGTAAAGCAGATTTGAGATAGAGATTTGTGTAGAGAACATTTAACTGGGTAAAATCCTAGGAACCAACAACTGTGGCGAAAAAGCTGAATTGGATAAAGGGAGTTGAGATGTGAGGCAGTCACAACAAATACCTCAGCTAATCTCAAGGGGGAGCTGAGAAGCTGGGGCGACCCTTCAGAGTTGCCCTAAATTGAGGCAGGAGTATGGAGTTTTAATACCTTTCACTGGCCATTCTTCAGATAAGAGTTGTCCCCAAGGATGGACATCAGCTTGACAAGTTATTAATTAGATCTCCTGAGAATAAATTCTAGAGAGAATCAGCTGAGAGGCATGATTTGCCAACACTCCCAATAGCTGGGCAAACTTCAGTTTTGAGGGAGGATTTGGGTCACACACAAAAGTCTCCACAACCAATTATTCATGGGAAATTCTATGTAGGCAGAGCTATTTCATGGCCAGTTAATCAAAACTACATAATCTATTTGGTTAAGCAAAAGAAATTAAAAAGATAAAATAAAATCTATGTATTAACACTCAAAAGTTTTTTAATGCATTTGCCTTGCATTTCGTATGTTTTGCCTTGCCTTTTATATGTTTTGCCTTGCATTTGTTTATTTGCTTTTAAGAACCTTTAGAGAACAATAATTACTAATATAATATGGAGTAGCACAGCATAGACGAGGGAAGCTAACTCTCTCCCTTTTCCCAGAACGTGGAACAGCTAAAGATCCTAAGCATTGTCAGCTTTGGTATCTGACATAGTTTGGATGTTTGTCCCCTTCAAATCTCACGTTAAAATGTGATCCCCAATGTTGGAGATAGATGCCTCCTGAATGGCTTGGTGCTGTCCTCTTGGTAATGAATGAGTTCTTACCCTGTGAGTTCATGCGATATCTGGTTGTTTAAAAGAGACTGACACCTCTTCCCTGTCTCTCTTGCTTCCGCTCTCACCATGTGATATGCTGGTTTCCCTTCACCTTCCACCATGATTGGAAGGTTCCTGAGGCCCTCCCTGGAAGCAGATGCCAGTACTATGCTTCATGTACAGCCTTCACAACAAGGAGCCAAATAAACCGCATTTCTTTATAAATTACCCAGCCTCAGGTATTTCTTTATAACAATGCAAATGGGCTAACAGAGTATCATTCATGGACAGTGAGTGTATTAGTCAATTTTCATGCTGCTGATAAAGACATACCCAAGACTGGGTAATTTATAAAGAAAAAGAGGTTTAATGAATTCACAGTTCCACATGGCTGAGGAGGCCTCACAGTTATGGCAGAAGGCGAAAGGCGCATCTTACATGGCAGCAGGCAAACAGCAAATGAGAACCAAGTGAAAGGCGAAAGGGGTTTCCCCTTATAAAACCATCAGATCTCATGAGACTTATTCACTACCACTAGAACAGTGTGGGGAAAACTGCCCCCATGATCCACTTACCTCTCACTGGGTCCCTCCCACAACATGTGAATTATGGGAGCTACAGTGCAAGATGAGATTTCAGTGGGGACACAGCCAAACCATATCAGACAGTAATAACTTTCAATTAAATATAGCTAGACTTTCTGTCAGTGGGTCACAGCAGTCTAGAGAACACATTGAAAAACTCTGGGAACAGCAGATATAGAGGTCAGATCTAGAGATTTTTAACAAAGTTTAGTGCTACAATGCATTGGTGACCACAGACAAAAGGTGTCTGTTGTTGTTATAGTTTGTTTTCTGTCTTGTTTTTCATCATGGGAGGACAAAAAGAAAAAATGGGGGCAATGGTGAAGGAGAAATGAAAAAGACCTGCTTTTCTATGGGTGGAAGCGACTAAACGAGAGAATAAATTTGGATCACACAACAAATGCAAATCAAGTTAGAAGCATGAAAGGCATGATTAAGGCCATGGTTCTAATAGAGATCAGCCAGCGGAACCAGGATCATGCCACACCGAGAGAGGCTGCAGAGCCATTGCCTTCTCTCCTGTCAAAGCTAAATTAATGAAATGGAACTCACAGAAGCACTATGTAATCAAATATTGGTGGGACACAAGCAAATTCTTAAAAAGTTTCATTGATCAGTGATAATATCTTTTGGTGTAAATATCTCCTCAAAACATTTCAGGAAAAAAAAATAAAGCTATAATTTTACTTTAGAAATATTTAACTTTGTTATACTAGTTTACTTATTTTTTACCTAATACTTCTGATATATTGTTATGTAGGTTAAAGATGCTCGATTCATGCCACTGTGGAAACCACACATAATTTAGGCAATAATGCAAATTCTTTTCAAATTCTTTTATCAGTGTATTCACTTTATTTTTATTTCAAACACAATACAAAATTACAGGATGCTATCAAAGTGATGCTACAAAACCCCACTAAAATTTTTTCAATTCTTCAAATCACAAACTTACACACACACACACACACACACCACATGCATTCCCCGTACAGACCTTTTTTTGGGGGGCCTGAGTAAATAATTGCATTTTATTTTCAATTTTTCATTTTGAAATAATTAAAGACTTACCAAAAATGTTGCAAAACTACGTGCCTTTTTGAAGTAAAGTCTTGAAAAAGTTGTTTGGTATATCCTTTATAGTAATAAAAGAAAACACGTGTATATTCTGTTGATTAAAGGCATGCTGAGATCGTCAGACATGTGATTTCATCAGAGACTCCAATATAGAGCGCAGCTGTAACGACATCCTAAGAGTGTTCTAACTGAAATGTGTTGGAAGAAGGTTCTAATTTTTTCAACCCTTCTCAAGTTGGCACTCAGCAGATTTCCACTCTATAAAAGTAACTCCTGCTCTGCAACTAATGTTCACAGATAAGCTCCAAACATATTTACAGCTCCATTTAAGTATAATGTACACACAGTAAAATTCACCCTTTTCAATGTGCAATTTAATGGGTTATGGCAGATGAATATCATCATTTGACCACAATCATGATCAAGATACAGAAAATCTGCATCATCACAAAACGTTTTCTTTTGCTGTTTTGCATTTGATCTTTTCTCCATTCCTGAACACAGGCAACCACTAATCTGCTTCTGTTTCTACAGTTTGCATTTTCTAGAGTATCCTATTAGTGGAATGATACATTGGTGTCTTTCATGTCTAGCTTCTTTCACTGAGCATAATGCTTTTGATATTCATTTATATTGCTGTTGTATCAGTTTGCTCCTTTTTATTGTTGAGTGGTACTCCATCTACAACTGGTTTATCCATTTACAAGTTGATGGACACATCTGCTATGAACTTCAAGGATGAGGCTTGGTACGGATATGTTTTTATTTATTTTGAGTCGCAGTGGAATTATTTGGCTATATGATCAGTACTAAGTTTAACATTAAAAGAAACTGCCAAACTGCTTTCCAAAATGTCTGTACCATTTTGAAGTCCCACTAGCCAGGTGTGAATAGCAATTCTTCACATCATGTGGTATGGTCAGTTCTGCTCGTGTCAGCCACTCCAGTGGGTGTACAGTGGTACCTCAATGTGGTTTTAACTTGAATTTCCCTGATGATGGGTAATGTTAAGTATCTTTTCATTTGTGTATTGGACATCATCTCTTTTTAAATTAAAATATCTGTACAAATATTTGGCCCATTTAGGTCAAAATATTACGTTAAATGAGTTATTTGTGTTTTGTTATTTAGTTTTTTAGTTATGTGTACATTCTAGATGAAAGTTCTTTATCAGACATATTTAAAATTATTCTGTCCCAATCTTTGGTTTGCCTTTTCATTTTTTGATGTTATGTTTTAAGTTGCAAAAGTCTTAATTTCATGAAGTCCAACTTACTATTTTTTTCCATTTTCATCCATCCTTTTCTTATCTAAAAAATTTTTAGCTATAGTAAGATTATTAAAAATTTTTCCTATTCAGTAAGCTTTATACATTTTATATTTACATTATGTATAAAATACATGTTGAGTTAATTTGAGGATATGGTGTGAGGTAATTCTGAAGTTCATATTCTCCATTTAATATCCAATTTTAATAGTACCATCTTTATAAAGACATTGATTTCCTTATTGAAATATTTTGGCAACTTTGGCCATGTAAGGCAGGATATATTTCTAAATTATTTATTCTGTTTCACTGATATATATGTCTTCTTCATGCCAGTAAGTTTACTGTACTGTTTAGTGTAGCTTTACAATATGTCTTGAAATTTGGAAAGTTTTCCAACTTTATTCTTCTTTCTAAAACATGCTCTGGCTATTCTAGGACTTCTGCATTTAAAAAAAAAAATTAGAATCAGCTTTGTAATTTCTCCAAAAAGGCCTATAGGTTTGACTGGGATTGTGCCAAATCTGGAGATCAGTTTCAGAAGAATTATCATCTAATAAGTATGACATGTATATTTACCAATGAACTTGATACATATTTCTACCTATTCAATCTCTCGTATTAGTGATTTAGAAATTTTGGATCAGCATACCTTTTATTAAATTTATTCTGAATTATTTTATTATTTTTGAGGCTATTATAAGTTAAATTGCTTACATAATTTTATTTTCTAATTGGTGTTGATTGTGTATAGAAACACAATTGATTTTATTTATTGATCTTTCATCCTACAACTTTGTTAAATTCACTTCATACCTCTAGCACACTTCTGCAGATGCCTAAGGATTTTCTATGTATATGTTTACATCACGTGAGAATAGTATTTTTCTTTCTTCCCAACTTGGGTGTCACTTATTTCTTATTTTCTTTTCTTTTCTCTTTATTTCTTTCTTCTTTCTGTCCATTCCTCCTTCCTTCCCTTCTTTCTTTCTCCCTGTTTTAGAATCAGTTTTGTAATTTATCCAAAAGGACCTATAAGGTTTCATGGGAATTCCACTGAATCTAGAGATCAATTTCAGGAGAATTATCATCTCATAAGTATTAAATATTTATCAATGAACTTGGTATATATTTCCACTTATTTAATATTGAATGCAATACTTTAAAGAACTAGGGAGAGAGGACATCATTGCATTTTTCATAATCTTATGTAGAAAGTATTAAGGCTTTCACCATTTTAAGTAAGATGTTTGCTATAGATTTTTTGTAAACACATAATCAGTTTGAAAATGTACTTTTCTATCCTCAGTTTGCTGGGAGTTTTTAATTTAAAAAATGTGTTACATTTTGTAAATTCCTTTTTTGCATCTATTGAGAGTGTCACGTGATTTTTCTTTTTTCTGTCAGCATGGTAGATTTTCAGTTGTTGAAACCAACTTGAGATAAACCCCACTTGGTTAAAACACATTATCATTTTTAAATATTCCTAGACTCAATTTGCTAATATTGTATTAAGAATGTTGCATCTAAGTTCATAATGGTTATCAGTCTGTCATTTTTGAGTTGTGATATCTGTATTTGTTTCTGATATCGAGAGAATCCACGTAAAACATCTACTTCTGTCATCAGTAATAATCTGACCAGGGATAACACCAACAGTTAGAGAGGAACCTGTCATTACCTGTGGCAGCAGAGATATCAGAGATTCCAAAAAGAAAAGCAAGGTTAAAATTTCAAATATAATCACATGAAATATCAGAAAGCCAGGGGATAGAAATATAGGAGAGCAAAATCTTAGAGGTCAAAACAAGTAGTTAAGTACTGCACATGATAATAAAAAGTAAAATCTTTTCCTAAGGCAGAGCCTGGCTGCTGCCTAGCTTCTTTGACAATTCTTGGTAGGCTTTCATGGCTTTATAAGGGCTTATACTTTAGGTAAAGTTATAGTCAGGGAAACGGTGGGTGTAGGTTGGCTCTGTAGAAATGAAGCATTACAGGAGCACTGCAGTGAGAAAGAAACTGATACTGATGATACTTCGGTCACACTAATAATACATGCTAATGATAATCATAGCAATCATGGTAATGACAGAAAATATATATATAATATTAACATGCTTCTATTTGCACATATACATATGTGAATAGAAACATTGATTTAAAGACATGAAAGTATAGAAATAGCCTACACCTGATAAAGATATGCTCATACACAATAACAAACCTCAGTATAAACAGAGATTTTGATGTATCACAGAATTCTGCAATAGATCACAATTTTGACACTATGGGAAGTGTCATTTTCAGAACTTTTCTTTATCTCCATTATCTCCATTCTCTATTTCCAACATTCCTGGAGACTGAACTCAAGGATCAGTAAATATTCTCAACCTTAAACATAGCAGACTTCATTCATCCCATATATGCTTGTTATTTTTCCCCATTGACAGAAGGCATTGTACCATGAAATATACAACATATCTCTGACACACCTGACGAAAACAAACAATGGGGAAAGATTGACTATTTAATAAATGGTGATGGGAAAACTGGCTAGCCAAATGAAGAAAGCTGAAAGTGGACCCCTTCCTTACACCTTATAAAATAATTAACTCAAGATGGATTAAAGACTTAAACATAAGATCTAAAACCATAAAAACTCTAGAAGACAACCTAGCCAATACCATTCAGAACATAGGCATAGGCAAGACTTCACGACTAAAACACCAAAAGCAGTGGCAACAAAAGCCAAAATTGAGAAATGGGATCTAATTAAACTAAAGATAGCTTCTGCACAGCAAAAGACACTATCATCGGAGTGAACACACAACCTACAGAGTGGGAGAAAATTTTTGCAATCTATCCATCTAACAAAGGGCTAATATCCAGAATCTACAAGGAACTTAAACAAATTTACAAGAAAAAAACAACCCCATCAAAAAGTGGGAAAAGGATATGAACAGACACTTCTCAAAAGAAGACATTTATGCAGCCAATAAACACATGAGAAAAAGCTCATCATAGGCTGGGCGTGGTGGCTCACGCCTGTAATCCCATCACTTTGGGAGGCCAAGGCGAGTGGATCACAAGGTCAGGAGTTTGAGACTTGCCTGCCCACTATGGTGAAACTCTGTCTCTACCAAAAACACACAAAAAAACTTTAGCCAGGCGTGGTGGTATATATCTGTAATCCCAGCTACTCAAGAGGCTAAGGCAGGAGAATTGCTTGAACCCATTAGGTGGAGGTTGCAGTGAGCCGAAATTGTGCCACTGCACTCCACCCTGGGTGACAGAGTGAGGCTGTCTCGAAGAAAAAAAAAAAAAGCTCATCACCCCTGGTCCAATGAGATACCATCTCGCGCCAGTTAGAATGGCAATCATTAAAAAGTCAGGAAACAACAGGTGCTAGAGAGGATGTGGAGAAATAGGAATGCTTTTACACTGTTGGTGGGAGTGTAAATTAGTTCAACCATTGTGGAAGACAGTGTAGCAATTCCTCAAGGATCCAGAACTAGAAATATCATTTGACCTAACAGTCTCATTACTAGGTACACATCCAAAGGATTATAAATCATTCTACTATAAAGACACATTCACACATACGTTTATTGCAGCACTATTCACAAGAGCAAAGACTAGGAACCAACCCAAATGCCCATCAATGATAGACTGGATAAAGAATATGTGGCACATATACACCATGGAATACCATGCAGCTATAAAAAAGGATGGATTAATGTCTTTTGCAGAGACATGGATGAAGCTGGAAACCATCATTCTCAGCAAACTATCACAAGAACAGAAAACCAAACACCACATGTTCTCACTCATAAGTGGGAGTTGAACAATGAGAACACATAGACACAGGGAGGGGAACATCACACACTGGGGCCTGTCAGTGGGTAGGAAGGAAAGAGGAGGGATAGCATTAGGAGAAATACTTAATGTAGATGACGAGTTGATGGGTGCAGCAAACCACGACAGCACATGTATACCTATTTCACAAAACTGCAAGTTCTGCAAATGTATCCCAGAACTTAAAGTGTATGTATGTGTGTATATATATATACACACAAATGTAAATGTAAATGTAAATAAATTGAAAATGGTAAAAATAGAAATATGTTTCCTACACAAATAGCGACATAATAAAGCAAGATAGAATGTATGTTTGAGTTAAAAAAAATTGCTTAGAAGACAACTTGAATTCCATTCCAAGGAACTAGTTTTCAAAAGTTTACAACCAGATTTCAGTTTGGCAAAAGGCAACAATGCTGTTTTGAAAATAATTTCTGAAAAGAGCTTCCCCAGCAGTTCCAAATGGCAGTCCTGATACAAGGAAGTAGGGGCAATTTTGTTACCACCAGGAACACTGAATTTATTTTCAGACCTTGAAATTCTGGGAGGCCCTTGAATAATAATCAACTACAATATTTTACTTTACATAGAAATATTGTTTTAATGTTAATATAAAAGCTTGTATATGAACTAAAATTGTCAATCTGCCACTTTTAAGAAAGAAGAATCCATTATGTCCCTAATCTATAGTGAGTTGATATGTTCCATAAGCAGTTCTGGAAGGAGGCTACACTTAGAGCATAAATTGGTATAGATCGCTTTGCTCTCACAGATAGCGACACAATATTTTCTGCTGAATGGGAAAAAGTTTGAAGGCATAAATCAAGATAAAGCAATCATCTGACAAAGAATTACAAAGAGGCCCCATACCTTTTTCTTAGTGAACTCCGTGTGACACATTGATTTTCCATTGAAGATAAAAGCCAAAATCATGTGTCATCAATAGAAAGCAAGCAAAACTATTTGGTTCAATATGTTATGGTACTTAACGAAAAAAAACTTGCAGAGAAAAGACAAATCTAAAATGTTGCACATGATTCAAACAAGTCTGGATCAGAAGAGACATTTCAGAGGTCACTGCTAGAGAGTCGAGGATACATTAGAGAGAAATAAACTCCTGCTTTTTTGTTTATCTACTTACATACACAGATACTGTCTGATGAAGATGATTGATATCAGGTATGGTATTTGATGGTATAGTCATTTACAAAATAATTCATCCCTTATGATCTAATGCAATTTTCTTCATATTACACGTGTATATTTAAATACTTCCTTGTGAAGTGGAGGCTAGCCAGGCTGCTGTTAGCATATCCAGTACATTTCTGCAAATTCCAAAATGGCAAATCCCACAGTTGAAATTTCAACCTCTCTAGCGTCCCTCGGCTGGAGTGCATAATCACGGCAAAAGTCTGCAACATCAGAGGTGGCCGCCACAGACACAGAGTCTATGTTTCTCACTCCATTCTACCAAATCTAGTCAGCAGTCTGGGTGAGGGGGCTTGGCAGTATCTATGAGCAGAAAGCATTCAAATGGCTGGTATATGTGCTTCTGGGGAAACTAAGGGGAAAAAAGAGAGAGGGAGGGAGGGAGGGAACAAGAAAGAAGAAGGAAACTCAAGGAGAGAGGAAGGGAAGGAGGCTGGCAAGAAGGGATGGAGGGAGCAAGGGAGGGAGGAATAAAGGAAGGAAGTTACACCAAGTTTCAAAACTGGCCACGGACTGAGAAGGATTAAGAGACAAACGGAATTGAAAGCATTTATGTTCATACTCGGTATTTTTCTTACCCATTCTTGCAAATTAGTAATTTAAAAATTTTCATTTCCACAAATCCACGTGTTTTCTTGTTCCTCTCTCTCCGCTCTTTTTCCTTCTTTCCTTCCTGCCTTTCTTCTTTCTTTTCAACATAGGTTATATAAATGTGTGAGAGCTATCACTAGTCTACATTAATCATCAGGATTTCCCTGTATATTTCCAATTAAGATGACCCATAATAATATTCTACTGTAATTTTGGAGGGTCCAAAATACTAGATGGCATTTAGTGTTTTGGAAATCATGACAAGTCTAACAGGACTTTAAAAAACCTATCAAGACATCTGATGTGTTTTCTTGCCCATACACTCTTTAATGAGGTCTGCTTGACCCTTTCTTCTTCCCTTCTCTAGTCATGGGTTCTTCACACTGAAAACTAAGCTTTGCATCAGTGTTTGACGAACAGGTGACATAATAAACTGCAGTTACATTTTAAATTCAGCTCAAGATGGTAGATGAGAAATCTAAGATTGTGAAGTGAGATTTAGCATGCTGTTCAGTATGCAACAAATCTGAGTGTTGCTCACACAGGATTCATACCAACAGGCTCCTTCCAAAACCTTTCAATGCAAATTCTAGCAAATGCACACTTGGAAGAAAAATGTTCCATGAAGTTGTATATGTAAATTTATACTTTCAGCATTTATGTATATAATTTCAGGGGAAGTGGGATCAACTTAACATTATTAAACATAGTCCAATGATACTTACAACATAACTTCAGAAACATTTTATTACTAGAAGTATTTTAAAAAGGATGTACCATTTAGGATTTAAGACACACCCCACAAATGAAAAAACAAATGAGATTATAAACAACATTTTTTAAGAAAATTATGCCATCTCTTTCACTACAAAATCCTCCTGGGGGAAAAATATCTTTTCCTTCATTATTAAAGGATGTTATCAGAGCACAGTGGAATTCTTTCAGATTTAGTCAGAAGGTTCTCTGGAGTTGAGAGATCTATTGGAGAATATTTTCTTTGAAAGTCCATGTCCTTTCCCCAGGCCTACATCATATATAAATAAACATTTCAGAAAAGGGGCCATGTTAGGAAAAAGTGGGTTGAAGATTGTAAGACCTGGTTCCTGGGTGCCAAATAATTCACAAGTTGGAATAAGCTGGGTTTCTGTAACACTTCTCTATGACTGCCATTGATACTGAACTATGCCAAGGCACTAAGTCCTACCAAGGAAAAGCAGGAGGAAAACAGGTGTAAGAAAACGTTTCCTGTCAGTGTGTCCAGAGATAGCATGAGTCAACAGTGGCTCCTCATGAAGCCATCGATTCATAACACTGGAGTATCTAGAATGCATCTGGGTCGAATTATTAAAAAGAAAGTTCTTCTCAAGCTAGTTGTAATGGTAGCTACTTTAAAAAATTAATGTTCTGCGATTCTGATAAAAACCTATGTGGTGAACCAACAATAAAGGCGGCTGGAGATATTGGTATGAAATAGTTATTTTTCCTTATATACCTGGACGTTCATATAAGAAATTATACTTTTGGAAGGTCTGTCATATTCTCAGTGTATAAGAGTTGAATCATTTTTAGAAGTTATTGTCAGAATTTTGCTTTAATAGTGCAATAAAGTGTGCATTCTCTCTCTCTCATTTTCATTCAACAGCCTCTACAAATTGAGCCTGGCTCAAAGGTCTTTCCCTCTTGGAATATGACTCCTCCCCTGTCCCTCTACATAGGCTGTTCTATAACAAATTATTTTGCTGTCTTGATTTTTCAGAGACCTCATGCTAGTAGTAGAGAGCCAGGAGAAAGTGAGATGTCCTATATAAAAGGCCTGCTAGAAAAAGAAATCAGCACTGAGTTCTAAGGATACTGAACAACTTTTTAAAAAACAAGCAAGCCATATTAAACACATTAGTTACAACCAAATTAGATAAAACCATGAAAATTATCCAAGAAGAAAAAGTACATCACCTGTCTAGGTTTAAAATTGCTTAAGGCTGCCATCCAAGGACCATCTATGATAACAAATACAGTAGTCTGTATTGACACAAAGTTTTAGTGATAGACGTAATTACATTCTTCTGCTGGTGGTGTTCTAGAATAAATGGAATATCTGCTGATCAAATCTGAATGCATCCCATAATATTAGCATGTAGGATCCCAGATCTGCAGGCACTATCTCTTTCTCAGATCTACACTTTGAATATTATGTTAGTTAAAATGAGAAGTATGTTAGAAAATGTCTTTTACAAAAGAAATATTGGCTGAGTATGGTGGCTCATGCCTGTAATCCCAACACTCTGGGAGGCCAAGGTGAGAAGATCTCTTGAGCTCAAGAATTTGAGACCAGCTTGGGCAACATATCTATAAAAAATTTTAAAACTTAGCCGGTGTGGTGGTGCACACCTATAGGCACAGCTACTTCAGAGGCTGAATCAAGAGGATCACTTGAGCTTGGGAGTTTGAGGTTGCAGTGAACTATGAACATGGCACTGAACTCCAGTCTGGGCAACAGAGTGAGAACTTGTCTTCAAAAAAATAAAAAAGAAGAAAAAAATAGGAAATATTGTGTTCACATCTGCTATGGTACTCTTTCTTATATAAACTATTTCTTTGCAGTATTCTAGAGGATTTAAGACAAATTTACCACTGAATAATTTCATATGGTATATTATTGCATTAGTATAGTATGTTATTATATAATTAGTATAAGTGACCAGTGCTGCAACAACCACATTCCAAAAAGTATTGTGATCCTCCAAAATTACAATGTCTAAATGACATTATTCTCCTTCATGAGACCATTATACCTTAATTTTTCAGCACCATGAAAATCTACAAATGCCCTCTAAAATATATTTAGAAAACGTGGGGAAAAAATAGATACAGTTTCAGAAGATACATATATTTTGAAAATTAGCCTTTTTGGAATAAATTATTCTTTATGACATATAAATAAACACATTTTTCAGACTGGCGGGGTAACATTTGCATCAGTCAAAATAATTAGATTACTAAAACCTGTAATCTTATTAGAAAAATGGTTTATTCAGAGAATCATTGGAATTATTAGCCTTCAAGCTGCTATAGATTGAATCTGATCAAAATAATTAAGATAATATTATTTCATTTTTCAGTATAATATCTCCTTAGTATTTTTGTTTCTTATTTAATATGTGATTATATTTACTTCTGTGAATAATATGGATGAAGATCGTTACAGTGTCAAGATCACTGGGTTCAGAGCACAGAAACCTCAAGTCTATTCTTTTTTCTTAAATACCTGTAAGACTTTAAAGAAGACAGAGTTTCTGGACTCTAATTTCTCTATCTGTAGAATAAATGGGTTAGACCAAATAACTCCTTTCTGCTTATAAATTTTCTAATTATATGACTGAGCTTACACCTGGAAAACAGTCTATCTCCTGTATAAATTAATGATAGAAATGAAAACCACCACGTTTCATGAAATTAACCACATAAATATCAACATCAACTGCTCAGAAGGACTTAAGTGCAAGTATCACAGGAATTCTGAAGCACAGAGAACTAAATATAAGAAATGTAACACTCTTCGTATTTTCAAAGAAGATTTTAATAATATATGTAAACACAGTAGCCTGTTCATAAGAAAAAAGAAAAGGGACGTCTTAGCATATTCAGGGTTCAACCAAAACTACTACTGGAATGTAAATCAAAGTAATATTCACCTAACTGTCATAATTGGCATGAATAATTTTAAGTAAAACACTTTTATTTGATATTAAATGTGAACAATAAGCCAAAACAGAGAAAATTAATCAATTGATCATTTATTGAAACTGAAATAAAAATATATAATTATTGAAGTCTCTTATATACATAAACCAATCATTGCTTAAATGAGCTGACATACTAGCTCCATAGTTTTATGTCACTAAGGAACTCTTTTGAACACAATAAAGAAACCAGAATTGAGCACAAAGAATGATGAACTGGGAAGTTCATGGCTTTCTATCTACTAATTAGGAGTACAATCATTCAGTCAAACAGCCACTCAACAAACATTTAGCATACAGCTTCTGGATACCAGGTACTGGTGTAGGTGCTAGAGCAACAAGGAAATAGTCCCTGCATTCAGTGAGCTCACAGGCAAGTAAACAAGTAAGTATAAAGACTGCATGACTGATTGGGAGCGGTGGTTCATGCCTGTAATCCCAGCACTTTGGGAGGCCAACGTGGGCAGATCACGAGGTCAAGAGATCGAGACCATCCTGGCCAACATAGTGAAACCCCGTCTCTACTAAAAATACAAAAATTAGCTGGGCACGGTGGTGCACGCCTGTAGTTACTTGGGAGGCTGAGGCAAGAGAATCAGTTGAACCTGGAAGGTAAAGGTTGCAGTGAGCTGAGATCACACCACTGCACTCCAGCCTGGTGACAGAGTGAGACTCTGTCTCAAAAAAAAAAAAAAAAAAAAAGACTCCATGATAAATGTGTATCTACAAAGGGCACAAAGGAATGAGTAGCTAATCCCCAAAGCCATATGGAGCAGTCAGTATAAGCTTCAGGAAAAGAAACTGAAGTAAAAAGCTAACCTGAATCTGAAAAAAATGAGTAGGTATTTTCCAAGCACGTTTCAGGGGAAAAGTTGCAGGATGCAGAAGTCCTCCCAAGTACAAAAAGAGAATGAACTCTGGACAACTGGCAATTTATGGCACACAGGAATCAGTAAATGTAGGGATGAGAGGCACACAGAAACATGGGCAAAAACAGGAATTTTGACTTTATTCCATAAATCATGGAAAGCCACCAATGGGTTTTAAGTAATAAAATACTAAGACCAGGTTTGCATTTTAGAAAGATCAATTTGATTTCAGTGAGGAGGTCCAAAAATGAGAGCAGCAAGGCCAGATAGAAGTCCTGCTGCAACTAGCTATGGTTAGAGATGCAGACCAAAACTAAGGTGAAATCATTTAGAAGAAAGAACGTGGATATAAGAGCCATTGGTTTGGCCTCTCCACATCATTTTTTTAATTTTATTTTCATTTATTTATTTATTTATTTTTTGAGACAGAGTCTCGCTCTGTCACCCAGGCTGGAGTGCAGTGGCGTGATCTTGGCTCACTGCAAGTTCTGCCTCCCGGGTTCACACTATTCTCCTGCCTCAGCCTCCCGAGTAGCTGGGACTACAGGCACGTGCCACCACGCCCAGCTAATTTTTTTCTATTTTTTAGTAGAGATGGGGTTTCACCATGTTAGCCAGGATGGTCTCGATCTCCTGACCTCGTGATCCACCCACCTCGGCCTCCCAATGTGCTGGGATTACAGGCTTGAGCCACCATGCCCAGCTGGCCTCTCCACATCTTTACTGTTATACTGATAACATGGGGATGAAAATAAATATTATTTGTATTTAAACTATTATTGTTATGTGAAAATTAAACAAATAACATACTATGATAACATCGGAGGTTCAAGAAATATTAAGTCTTGAAAATAGGAAAGATGAAAGGAAGGAAACAGGGAGTGGGGAGGAAAGTAGGAGAAAGGAGAGAATATAGGAATGAGAGAGGAGGAAAATAATAAGAAAGAAGTAGAAAGCTAGGTACGGTGGCTCATGACTGTAATCCCAGCGCTTTGGGAGGCCGAATCAGGCAGATCACAAGGTCAGGAGTTCAAGACCAGCCTGGCCAATATGGTAAAACCTTGTCTCCACTAAAAATACAAAAATTAGCTGGGTGTGGTGGCAGGCACCTATAGTCCCAGCTACTCGGGAGGCTGAGGCAGGAGAATCACTTGACCCTGGGAGGCAGAGGTTGCAGTGAGCTGAGATCACACCACTGCACTCCAGCCTGGGTGACAGAGAAAGATGCTGTCTCAAAAAAAAAAAAAAAAGAAAAAAAAAAAAAAGAAAGAAGTAGAAAAAGATATAGTATTTCTTAATCAGCAGAAGCTACTCTTATTTTTCAATACTCTACCTTTCTAATGTATCACTGACAAGGAAAGGTCTTGAATAATTGACTGAAGTCAGAATAGGTAAGGCACTCTACCTGTGGATACATGAGAGGCCTTAAAAAGTTCATGGAAAATGTATATTATGAAAAAAACTATGCAAAGGTTTCAATTTTGGCAGCAAAATAAACTCATACTAATTTATTATAGCATGTTTG
Source organism: Gorilla gorilla gorilla (assembly GCF_029281585.2). Lineage (NCBI taxonomy): Eukaryota > Metazoa > Chordata > Mammalia > Primates > Hominidae > Gorilla > Gorilla gorilla. The sequence continues at coordinate 3,592,603 of NC_073224.2, forward strand.
AACAGGATCTAGTTTGAGACAGTAAGAAGGAGTAGACATTTGTTTGAAAAGAGCCCCTAGCAGAGCAATGTAAATTCTGCTAAAATTGAAGCAAGAACAAACATTAGATTATGATGAAGCTTGAGTGAAAGAATGGTGAAATCACTGATGCTTTACAAGAAGCTTGAGGGGACAATGCACCAAAGAAATCAGTAGTTCACAAGCGGACAGCTTTTTTAAAGAAGAAACGAGATGATGTGGAAGATGAAGTCCACAGGGACAGATCATCCATATCAATTTGCAAGGAAAAAAATTAATCTTGTTTGTGCCCTAATTGAAGAGGACTGATAATCAACAGCACAAACAATAGCCAACATCGTAGACATCTTAATTGGTTCAGCTTACACAGTTCTGACTAAAAAATTAAAGTTGAACCAACTTTCCACTGCATGGGTGCCAAAAGTGTTGTGCTCAGATCAGCTGCAGACAAGAGGAGAGCTCTCAATGGAAATTTTAAAGAACTAGGGTCAAGATCCTGAAGGATTTCTTTGAAGAATTGTAACAGAAGATAAAACATGGCTTTCCCAGTATGATCCTGAGGGCAAAACACAATCAAAGCAATGGCTACCAAAGGTGGAAGTGGTCCAGTCAAAGCTAAAGGGGATCACTCAAGAGCAAAGGTCACGGCAACAGTTTTTTGGGGACATTCCAGGCATTTTGCTTGTTGACTTTGTGGAAGGTCAAAGAACAATAATATCTGCATATCATGAGAGTGTTTTGAATAAGTTAGCCAAAGTTTTAGGCCAAAATACCTGGGAAAGCTTTAGCAGACAGTCCTCTAACACCACAATGTTTCTGCTCATTCCTGTCATCAAGCAAAGGCAATTTTGTGAGAGTCTCAATGGGAAATTGTCAGGCATCCACCTTACAGCTCTGATTTGGCTCCTTCTGACTTCTTTTTGTTTCCCAATCTCAACAAATGTGGAAAGGGCACCCATTTTTCTTAAGTTAATAATGTATAAGAGACTGCATTGACATTGTTAAGTTCCCAGGACCATCAGTTCTTTAGGGATGAAAACCGAAGATCACATTTTCAATGTTTATCTTTTAACTTCATTTTTCCACAAACTTTTTGAAGTTTCACCATACAAATGTCTCCATACAAATGAGCACTTGCAAAATAAGCAGAGAGTCTCATTCAATGGACAGAAAGTTCTGTGCCATCTAAAAATTATCTTAAGCAAGTTCAATGTGTAGCAACAGACTGTATTGATAAATATCAGTTAGGTTGACTTCTGCAATGACCATGATGGAGTAACAAGAACTAGACTTTCTCTCCCTCCTGAAACAACCAAAAAAATGGCCAAAATGTATGCCACAAAAGTTTGCAAGACCCTGTAAAGTCAGTCTCAAACAAGGTGAGCCTATCAACTGCCCTAATTTATGCCTGGAGAAAGTTTTCCAGCCCACTACTCCAGGAGAAAAGCCCAAGAGGAGCCCATCGTTCTCCCTGAGCTGAGGGGACAGAGCTGAGAGTCCACAGAAACCATGTTGACATGAGCTCTCAGGACAAGGTTTCCGAGAAGAAGGGGCTGCACAGAAAGAGAACTCCAGAGCTCTGCAAAGGGTCCCCCTAAAGTACATAGCTAAGTAATTGTTAGGACAGGCCTAGAGAAAAGTACCTACGGTTGGGGAAACAACACCCAGATAAGATGAAAAGTAACAGTACACATGCTCACCAAGGTCCAGTAATAGTGCTTATTTTATCAGCCAAACCAGGAACACCTCAAGATTCCCAGGGATACCCAGAAGGATCTTGCCTCACTAGTTGGGAGTGATTAGCTCTAAAATGAGAACTGGTCTGATCCCACCTAATGAATTTTTAAAGCAAGACCAAAAAGAGTCAAACTCTTTCCAACTAAACTTAAATACATACCAATACAAAGATCAAGAATATTTATATATACTTCCAGCACTCAATAAGATAAAAGTCACCATATCTGACATCCAGACACAGTTTAGCAGAGACACAACAGTAACAACAAAAGACAGAAGAACGTGGCTCATAATAAGGAGAAAAATCACTGAGTCAGAACTGATCCAGAGTAAATCAAGGTGCCAGAGTTATCAGTTAAGAACATTCAAATGCTTATTGAAACAGTATTCTATATGTTCTAAAATAGAGACATGCAAGATACACTAAAGGAGGCTGGGCGCAGTGGCTCACGCCTGTAATCTCAGCATTTTGTGAGGCCGAGGCAGGTGGATCACGAAGTCAGGAGTTCAGGACCAGCCTGACCAATATGGTGAAATCCCATCTCTACTAAAAATACAAAAATTAGCGGGGCATAGTAGCATGCGGCTGTAGTCCCAGCTACATGGTAGGCTGATAGCACGTTAGTCATTAAAGAAGAAAAGATAGACACCTCTCAAAATAAAATATAGAGAGAAAATAAACTTTTAAAAAACATGAACAGAGCAATAGTAGACAGTAAATTTCAAGTAACTGAATTTACGTGTAATCTCAGTTCCCAAAGGAGAGGAGAGGGAAGATGTGAAAACATTTGGGACTTTGAGTCAGGCAAAGCTTTCTTTGATATGACCCCACAGCATGATTTATATAATAATATATTGATAAGAAGAACTCATCCAATTTAAAAAAAAGAATCTGCTCTTCAAAAGAATCTATTAAGAGACTGAAAAGACAAGCTGCAGGCTGGGAGAAAATATTTGCAATTCATATATCTGATGAAAGGCTTGCATCAAAAATATATTTTAAAAGCTCAAAATTTAATAATGAAAAACAAACAACCCCATTTAAAACTTGGGTGAAAGACTGGAACAGACATTTCAAAGTAGACATTTGTTTGGTAAATAAGCACATATGCTCAACATAATTAATGCTTAGGGCAATGCAAATTAAAACCAAAATGAGATGCCACTATCTATTTTTAAATAGCTAAGATTAGCATGACTGATAATAGCCAAGCACTGGCTTGGATGTGGAGAAGCTGAAACTCTCATACACTGCTGATGGGAATACAAAAAAGTGTAACCTTTGAAAAACAGTTTAAGAGTCCCTTAAAAAGTTAAACATACTTCTGCCGTAAGACTCAGCCATTGCACTCCTGGGTATTTACCCAAGAGAGATAAAAGTAGGTGTTCATATAATGATATCAACACAAATGTTCATAGCACATGTATTCATAATAGCCCAAACTAGAAACAGTCTAAATATCAATCAATACATTAATGAATTAACTTGCTTTATCCGAATTAATTATGGATACATACTATAACATGAATGAATCTCAAAATAACTATACTAAGTGAAACAAGGCAGACTCTAGAGGTAAAACATGCAGAGAAAAAAACATAAAATGTCAGACAAAAAAGTGCATAGTGTAAAATTTTATTTATATACATTTTTTGACTGTATAAATTACTGTCCAGTGACAGAAAGCAGTTTGGTGGTTTTTAAGGGCCAGGAATGAGGGGCCAGAGAAATGTATTATAAAGAGGCATCAGGAAACTGGAGGTGAAGTATATTTCCATCACCTCGATTGTGTGCTGATGGTTTCTAAACTTTCAATATTTTTAGTTTATTATATGTTATACAAAATAAAGCTTGTAATAAAAATCAAAAGATTGAGCCATCCTTATTTTCTCTATAAAAGAGCAGAATTCTCCTTTTAGAGATTTGGAAAGATTATTAAAAGATAAGTTACAAAATACAGTACCTGACACGTGTAAAATATTAAATAATTACTAGCCATGCTTAATTATTTTGTTTTAAGTCTATATGAGTCAAGTTTTAGTAGAAATATGGGCTAGAAAAAAAAAACAGAAAGCGGGACTCTGTGATCCGACTTGGGCTTATAGAACAGACTGCACTAGTTTGTTGTCATGCTGCTAATAAAGTCATACCCAAGACCGGGTAATTTAGAAAGGAAAGAGGTTTAATGAACTCACAATTCCACATGGCTGGGGAGGCCTCACAGTCACGGCAGAAGGCAAAAAAGAAGCAAAGGCACATCTTAAATGGTAGCAGAGAAGAAAGCTTGTGTAGGGAAACTCCCATTTTAAAAGCATCAGATCTCGTGAGACTTATTCGCTACCAGGAGAACAGTAGGGGGAACCCGCCCCTATGATTCAATGATCTCCACCTGACTCCATCCTTGACATGCGGGGATAATTACAATCAAGGTGAGATTCGGGTGGAGACACAGCCGAATCATATCAATGACTAATGAGAGTTACGTCCAGAACCTAATGAAAACCTGTCTGAGGCCACATTCCCTGTAAAGCAGATTTGAGATAGAGACTTGTGTAGAGAACATTTAACTGGGTAAAATCCTAGGAGCCAACAACTGTGGCGAAAAAGCTGAATTGGACAAAGGGAGTTGAGATGTGAGGCAGTCACAACAAATACCTCAGCTAATCTCAAGGGGGAGCTGAGAAGCTGGGGTGACCCTTCAGAGTTGCCCTAAATTGAGGCAGGAGTATGGAGTTTTAATACCTTTCACTGGCCATTCTTCAGATAAGAGTTGTCCCCAAGGATGGACATCAGCTTGACAAGTTATTAATTAGATCTCCTGAGAATAAATTCTAGAGAGAATCAGCTGAGAGGCATGATTTGCCAACACTCCCAATAGCTGGGCAAACTTCAGTTTTGAGGGAGGATTTGGGTTACACATAAAAGTCTCCACAACCAATTATTCATGGGAAATTCTATGTAGGCAGAGCTATTTCATGGCCAGTTAATCAAAACTACATAATCTATTTGGTTAAGCAAAAGAAATTAAAAAGATAAAATAAAATCTATATATTAACACTCAAAAGTTTTTAATGCATTTGCCTTGCATTTCGTATGTTTTGCCTTGCATTTCGTATATTTTGCCTTGCATTTGTTTATTTGCTTTCAAAAACCTTTAGAGAACAATAATTACTAATATAATATGGAGTAGCACAGCATAGATGAGGGAAGCTAACTCTCTCCCTTTTCCCAGAACCTGGAACAGCTAAAGATCCTAAGCATTGTCAGCTTTGGTATCTAACATAGTTTGGATGTTTGTCCCCTTCAAATCTCACGTTAAAATGTGATCCCCAATGTTGGAGATAGATGCCTCCTGAATTGCTTGGTGCTGTCCTCTTGGTAATGAATGAGTTCTTACCCTGTGAGTTAATGCGATATCTGGTTGTTTAAAAGAGACTGACACCTCTTCCCTGTCTCTCTTGCTTCCGCTCTCACCATGTGATATGCTGGTTTACCTTCACCTTCCACCATGATTGGAAGGTTCCTGAGGTCCTCCCTGGAAGCAGGTGCCAGTACTATGCTTCATGTACAGCCTTCACAACAAGGAGCCAAATAAACCTCATTTCTTTATAAATAACCCAGCCTCAGGTATTTCTTTATAACAATGCAAATGGGCTAACAGAGTATCATTCATGGACAGTGAGTGTATTAGTCAATTTTCATGCTGCTGATAAAGACATACCCAAGACTGGGTAATTTATAAAGAAAAAGAGGTTTAATGAATTCACATATCTGTACCGCTACCTGTATAAATATGGAAATATCTTCACCGCTACCTGTACAAACATGGAAATATCTACACCGCCATCTCTTTAAACATGGAAATATCTACACTGCTATGTGTATAAACAAGGAAATATCTACAGCGCCATCTCTATAAACATGGAAATATCTACACCGCTATCTGTATGAACATGAAAATATCTACAGCGCCATCTGTATAAATATGGAAGTATCTACACCGCCATCTGTATAAACATGGAAATATCTACACCGCCATCTGTATAAACATGGAAATATCTACACCGCCATCTGCAAAACATGGAAATATATACACCGCCACATATATAAACATGGAAATATCCAAGACGCCATCTCTATAAACTTGGAAATATCTACACCGCGATCTCTATAAACATGGAAATATCTACACCGCTATGTGTATCAACATGGAAATATCTATACCGCTATCTCTATAAACATGGAAATATCTACACCGCTATCTGTATAAACATGGAAATATTTACAACGCTATCTGTATGAACATGGAAATATCTACAACGCTATCTGTATAAGCATGGAAATACCTACACCGCTATCTGTATAAACATGGAAATACCTACACCGCCATCTGTATAAACACGGAAATATCTACACCGCCATCTCTATAAACATTGAAATATCTACAACGCCATCTGTATGAATATGGAAATAACTACACCGCCACCTGTATAAACATGGAAATATCTACACCACCATCTGTTTAAACATGGAAATATCTATACCGCTATATGTATAAACATGGAAATATCTAAAACGCTATCTCTATAAACATGGAAATATCTACACCGCTATCTGTATAAACATGGAAATACCTACACCGCCATCTGTATAAACATGGAAATATCTACACCGCCATCTCTATAAACATGGAAATATCTCCACCGCCATCTCTATAAACATGGAAATAATTACACCGCTATCTCTATAAACATGGATATATCTACACCGCTATCTGAATAAACATGGCAATATCTACACTGCTGTCTGTGAAACAGGGAATTATCGACACCGCTATATCTATAAACATGGAAATATCTACACGACTATCTCCATTAACATGGAAATATCTACACCAATATCTCTGTAAACATAGAAATATCTATACCGCTATGTGTATAAACATGGAAATATCCAAGACGCCATCTCTATAAACTTGGAAATATCTACACCGCGATCTCTATAAACATGGAAATATCTACACCGCTATGTGTATCAACATGGAAATATCTATACCGCTATCTCTATAAACATGGAAATATCTACACCGCTATCTGTATAAACATGGAAATATTTACAACGCTATCTGTATGAACATGGAAATATCTACAACGCTATCTGTATAAGCATGGAAATACCTACACCGCTATCTGTATAAACATGGAAATACCTACACCGCCATCTGTATAAACACGGAAATATCTACACCGCCATCTCTATAAACATTGAAATATCTACAACGCCATCTGTATGAATATGGAAATAACTACACCGCCACCTGTATAAACATGGAAATATCTACACCACCATCTGTTTAAACATGGAAATATCTATACCGCTATATGTATAAACATGGAAATATCTAAAACGCTATCTCTATAAACATGGAAATATCTACACCGCTATCTGTATAAACATGGAAATACCTACACCGCCATCTGTATAAACATGGAAATATCTACACCGCCATCTCTATAAACATGGAAATATCTCCACCGCCATCTCTATAAACATGGAAATAATTACACCGCTATCTCTATAAACATGGATATATCTACACCGCTATCTGAATAAACATGGCAATATCTACACTGCTGTCTGTGAAACAGGGAATTATCGACACCGCTATATCTATAAACATGGAAATATCTACACGACTATCTCCATTAACATGGAAATATCTACACCAATATCTCTGTAAACATAGAAATATCTATACCGCTATGTGTATAAACATGGAAATATCTACACCGCTATGGGTATAAACATGGAAATATCTACACCGCCATCTGCATAAACATGGAAATATCTACACCGTCATCTCTATAAACATTGAAAGATCTACACCGGCATCTGTATGCACATGGAAATATCTACACCGCCATGTGTATAAATATGGAAATATCTACAAAGCTATCTGTATGAACATGGAAATATCGACACCACCATCTGTATAAACAAGTAAATAACTATAATGCCATCTCCATAAACATGGAAATATCTACACCGCTATCTGTATAAACATGGAAATATCTACACCGCTATCTGTATAAACATGGAAATATCTACACCACTATCTGTATAATCATGGAAATATCTTCAGCGCTATCTGTATAAAAATGGAAATATCTACACAGCTATCTGTCAATACAAGGAAATATCTACACCGCCATCCCTATAAACATGTAAATATCTACATTGCCATCTGAATAAACATGGGAATATCTACACCGCTATCTGTATGTACATGGAAATATCTACACCGCTATCTGTATAAACATGGAAATATCTACACTGCTATCTGTAAAACAGGGAAATATGTACACCGCTATCTGTATAAACATGGAAATATCTACAACGCTCTCTCTATAAACATGGAAATACCTACACCGATATCTCCATAAACATGGAAATATCGACACTGCTATGTGTAAAAACATGGAAATATCTACACCGCCATGTCTATAAACATGTAAATATCTACACCGTCATCTGTATAAACATGAAAATATCTACACCCAGTCTGTATCAAAATGGAAATATCCACACCGCCATCTGTATGATCATGGAAATATCTACACCGTTATATGTATAAACACAGAAATATCTACACCGCTATCGGTATAAACATGGAAATGTCTGCACTGCTATCTGTATAAACATGGAAATATCTACTCTGCTATCTGTAAAACAGGGAAACATCTACACCGCTAACTCTATAAACATGGAAATAACTACAATGCTCTCTGTATAAACATGGAAATATCTACACCGCTGTCTGTAATAAACATGGTAATATCTTCACCGCTATCTGTATAAACATGTAAATATCTACACCGCTATCTATATAAACATGGAAATATCTACACCGCTATCTGTGTAATCATGGAAATATCTACACCGCTATCTATATAAACATGGAAATATCTACACCGATATCTCCATAAACATGGAAATATCTACACCGCTATCTGTATGAACATGGAAATATCTACACTGCCATCTGTATAAACTTGGAAATATCTACACCGCCATCTCTATAAACATGGAAATATCTACACCGCCCTCGGAATGAACATGGAAATATCAACAACGTCATCTGTATGAACATGGAAATAACTACACAGACATCTGTTTGAACATGGAAATATCTACACCGACATCTGTATGAACATGGAAATATCTACACCGCCATCTGTATGAACATGCAAATATCTTCACCGCCATCTGTATGAAGACGGAAATATCTACATGGCCTTCTGTATGAACATGGAAATATCTACACCGCTATCTGTATGAACATGGAAATACCTACAAACCTATCTCTATAAACATCGAAATATTTAAACCGCTATCTGTATAAAAAAGGAAATATCTACACCGCCATCTCTATAAACATGGAAATATCTACACTGCCATCTGTATAAACATGGAAATATCTACACCGCTATCTGTATAAACATGGAAATATCTACACTGCTTTCTGTGAAACAGGGAAATTTCTACACTGCTATCTCTATAAACATGGAAATAACTACACCACAATCTCTATAATCATGGAAATATCTACACCACTATCTCTATAAACATGGAAATATCTACACCACTATCTCTATAAACATGGAAATATCTACACCGCTATCTCTATAAACATGGAAATATCTACACCGCTATGTGTATCAACATGGAAATATCTATACCGCTATCTCTATAAACATGGAAATATCTACACCGCTATCTGTATAAACATGGAAACATTTACAACGCTATCTGTATGAACATGGAAATATCTACACCGCTATCTGTAGAAGCATGGAAATACCTACACCGCTATCTGTATAAACGTGGAAATACCTACACCGCCATCTGTATAAACATGGAAATATCTACACTGCTTTCTGTGAAACAGGGAAATTTCTACACTGCTATCTCTATAAACATGGAAATAACTAAACCACAATCTCTATAATCATGGAAATATCTACACCACTATCTCTATAAACATGGAAATATCTACACCACTATCTCTATAAACATGGAAATATCTACACCGCTATCTGTATAAACATGGAAATATCAACACTGCTATCTGAATAAACATGGAAATATCTACAGCGATAAGTGTATAAACATGGAAATATCTACACCGCCATCTCTATAAACATGGAAATATCTACACCGCCGTCGGTGAGAACATGGAAATATCTGTACGCCATCTCTATAAACTTGGAAATATCTACACCGCCATCTGTATCAGCTTGCAAATATCTACACCGCCAGCTGAATGATGATGGAAATATGTACACGGCTATCTGTATAAACACAGAAATATCTGCACTGCTATCTGTATAAACATGGAAATATCTACACCGATATCTGTATAAACATGGAAATAAATACCCTGCTATCTCTACAAACATGGAAATATCTATAACGCTATCTGTATAAACATGGAAATAACTACACCGCCATCTGTATAAACATGGAAATATCTACACCGTCATCTGTATAAACATAGAAATATCTACACCGCCATCTGTATCAAAATGGAATTATCTACACCGCCATCTTTATGATCATGGAAATATCTACAATGTTATCTGTATGAACACAGAAGTATCTACAGATCTATCTGCATAAATATGGAAATATCTACACTGTTATCTGTTTAAACATGGAAATAACTAGACTGCTATCTCTATAAACATGGAAATATCTACACCACCATCGGTAAAAACTTGGAAATGACTACACTGCTCTCTGAATAAACATGTAAATATCTACACCGCCATCTGTAAGAACATGGAATTATCTACACCGCCATCTGTATCAACATGGAAATATATACACCGCCTTCTGTATCAACATGGAAATATCTTCACCGCCATCTGTATGAACCTGGAAATATCTCTACTGCCATCTGTATGAAAATGGAAAAATCTACACCGCTATCTGTATGAACATGGAAATATCTACACTGCTATCTGTATGATCATGGAAATATCTACACCGCTTTCCATTTGAACATGGAAATATCTACCCCGCTATCTGTATAAACATGGAAAAATCTTCACCACTATCTGTATAAACATGGAAATGTCTACACGGCCATCTCTATAAACATGGATATATCTACAATTCTATCTGTGTAAACATGGAAATGTCTACGCCGCTATCTGGGTAAACATGGAAATACCTACTCCGCTATCTGAATAAACACAGAAATATCTACACTGCTATCTGTATAAACATGGAAATATCTACACCGTTATCTGTATAAACTTCGAAATAACTACACTGCTATCTCTATAAACATGGAAATATCTGCACCGCTATCTGTATAAACATGGAAATATCTACATTGCTATCTGTAAAACGGGGAAATATCTACACCGCTATCTCTATAAACATCTAAATATCTACAGTGCTCTCTGTATAAACATGGAAATATCTACACCGCTATCTGCAAAAACATGGAAATATCTACGCCGCTATCTCTATAAACATGGAAATATGTACACCGCTATATCTATAAACATGGAATTATCTACACTGCCATCTGTATAAACATGTAAATATCAACACCGCTATCTGTATAAACATGGAAATATCTACACTGCTATCTGTATAAACATGGAAATTCCTTCACCGCTATCTTTATAAACACGGAAATATCTACACCGCCATCTCTTTAAACATGGAAATATCTACACCGCAATCGGTATAAATGTGGAAATATCTACACCACTATCTCTATAAACATGGAAATATCTACACCACCATCTGTATGAACACGGAAATATCTTCACCGCTATCTGTATAAACATGCAAATATCTACACCACTAACTCTATAAACATGGAAATATCTACACCACTAAATCTATAAACATGGAAATACCTACATTGCCATCTGTATAAACATGGAAATAGCTACAGCGCCATCAGTATGAACATGGAAATATCTACACCACCATCGGTATGAACATGGAAATATCTACACAGCCATCTGTATGAACACTGAAATATCTTCACGCCATCTGTATGAACATGGAAATATCTACACCGCCATCTGTATGAACATGGAAATATCTACACCGCTATCTGTATGAACATGAAATATCTACACCGCTATCTGTATGAACACGGAAATATCTACACCATTCTCTGTATAAACATGGAAATATCTACACTTATCTGTGAAACAGGAAAATATCTACAACGCTATCTCTAAAAACATGGAAATATCTACACCACTATCTCTATAATCATGGTAATATCTACACTGCCATCTCTATAAAGATTGAAATACATAGACTGCCATCTTATGAACTTGGAAATATCTACATCGCCATTTGTATAAAGATGGAAATATCTACACCGCTATCTGTATGAACATGGAAATATCTACACAGCCATCTGTATAGAGATGGAATTATTAACACCGCTATCTGTATGGACATGGGAATATCTACCCCACTATCTGTATAAACAAGGAAATATCTACTCCGCTATCCGAATAAACATGGAAATATCTACACCGCTATCTGAATAAACATGGAAATATCTACAGTGCTATCTGTACAAACATGGAAATAGCTACACCGCTATCTGTATAAACATGGAAATATCTACACCGCTATCTGAATAAACATGGAAATATCTACAGTGCTATCTGTACAAACATGGAAATAGCTACACCGCTATCTGTATAAACTTGGAAATATCTACACCGCTGTCTCAATAAACATGGAAAAATCTTCACCGCTATCTGTATAAACTTGGAAATATCTACACAGCTATCTGTATAAACATGGAAATATCTAAAACGCTACCTCTATGACTTGGAAATATCTAAACAGCTCTCTGTATAAACAAGGAAATATCTACAACGCCATCTCTATAAACATGGAAATGTTTACACCGCCATCTGCATAAATATGGAAATATCTACACCGCTATCTGTAAGAACATGGTAATATGTACATCCCTATCTGTATAAACATGGAAATATCTACATCGCTATCTCTATAACATGGAAATGTCTACACCGCTATCTGTATAAAGAAGGAAATATCCACACTGCCATCTGTATAAACATGGAAATATCTACACCGCTATGTGTATGAATATGAAAATATCTACAGCGCCATCGGTATAAAATTGCAAGTATCAAAACCGCTATCTCTATAAAGATTGAAATATCTACACTGCCATCTGTATGAACATGGAAATATGTACACCGCCATCTGTATGAACATGGAAATATCTACACCACAATCTCTATAAACATGGAAATATCTACACTGCTATCTGTTTAAACAAGGAAATATCTACAACGCCATGTCTATAAATATGGAAATATCTACACTGCCACCTCTATAAACAGGGAAATATCTAAACCATCATCCGTATGAGCATGGAAATATCTACACCGCGATATCTCTAAAGATGCAAATATCTACAACGCCGTCTGTATAAACATGTGAATACCTACACCGCTATCTGTAAAAACATGGAAATATCTACACTGCTTTCTGAATGAACATGGAAATACCTTCACCTCTATCTGTATAAAGATGGAAATTTCTACACTGCCATCTGCATAAACATGGAAATATCTACACCGCTATCTTTATATACAAGGAAATATCTACACCGCTATCCGTATAAATATGGAAATTACTTCATCGCTATCTCTATCAACATCGAAATATCTACACCGCTATCTCTGTAAACATGGAAATATCAACACAGCTATCTGTATGAACATGGAAATATCTACACCGCTATCTGTGTAAACATGCATACATCTTCACCGCTATCTGCATGAAAATGGAAATATCTACACAGCTATCTGCATATACATGGAAATATCAACAAAGCTATCTCTTTACACATGGAAATATCTACACTGCTATCTCTATAAACATGGAAATATCTACACCGCCATCTGCATGAACATGGAAATATCTGCACTGCCATCTGTATGAACATATAAACATCTACACCGCCATCTGTATTAAGATGGAGATATCTACACCGGTTTCTGTATAAACATGGAAATATCTACACCGCTATCTGTATAAACATGGAAATATCTACACCGGTTTCTGTATAAACATGGAAATATCTACACCACTACCAGTATAAACATGGAAATATCAGCACCGCTATCTGTATGAACATGGAAATAGCTACACAGCCATCTGGATGAACATGGAAATATCTACACCGCTATCTGTATGAACATGGAAATAGCTACACCGCTATCTGTATGAACATGGAAATATCTACACCACTATCTGTATGAACATGGAAATATCTACACTGCTATCTGTATGAACATGGAAATATCTTCACCGCCATCTGTATGAACATGGATATATCTACACAGCCATCTGGATGAACATGAAAATATCTACACTGCTATCTGTATGAACATGGATATAGCTACACCGCTACCTGCATGAACATGGAAATACCTACACCGCTATCTGTATGAACATGGAAATATCTACACCGCTATCTGTATGAACATGGAAATATCTTCACCGCCATCTGTATGAACATGGATGCATCTACACTGCCATCTGGATGAACATGGAAATATCTACACCGCTTTCTGAATGAACATGGAAATATCTACACCGCTATCTGTGTAAACATGCATACATCTTCACCGCTATCTGTATAAACATGGAAATATCTACACCGCTATGTGTAAGAACATGGAAATATCTACACCGCTATCTGTTTGAACATGGAAATATCTACACCAATATCTGCATGAAAATGGAAATATCTACACAGCTATCTGCATATACCTGGAAATATCTACACAGCTATCTCTTTACACATGGAAATAACTGCACTGCTATCTCTATAAACATGGAAATATCTACACCGCCATCTGTTTGAACATGGAAATATCTGCACCGCCATCTGTATGAACATATAAATATCTACACCGCCATCTGTATTAAGATGGAGATATCTACACCACTATCTGTATAAACATGGAACTATCTACACCGATATCTGTATAAAAATGGAAATATCTACACCGGTATCTGTATAAACATGGAAATATCTACACCGCTACCTGTAAAAACATGGAAATATCAGCACCGCTATCTGTATGAACATGGAAATATCTACACCGCTATCAGTATGAACATGGAAATATCTACACCGCTATCTGTATGAACATGGAAATATCTACACCGCTATCTGTTTGAACAGGGAAATATATACACCACTGTCTGCATGAAAATGGAAATTGCTACACAGCTATCTGCATACACATGGAAATATCTACACAGGTATCTCTTTACACATGGAAATAACTTCACCGCTATCTGAATGAACATGGAAATATCCACACCGCCATCTGTATGAACATGGAAATATCTGCACCGCCATCTGTATGAACATATAAATATCTACACCGCCATCTGTATTAAGATGGAGATATCTACACCGCTATCTGTATAAACATGGAAATATCAACACCGCTCTCTGTATAAACATGGAAATATCTACACCGCTATCTGTATAAACATGGAAATATCTACACCGCTACCTGTATGAACATGGAAATATAACCACCGCTATCTGTATGAACATGGAAATATCTACACCGCTATCTGCATGAACATGGAAATATCTACACCGCTATCTGTATGAACATGGAAATATCTACACCGCTATCTGTATGAACATGGAAATATCTACACCGCTGTCTGCATGAAAATGGAAATATCTACACAGCTTTCTCCATATACATGGAAATATCTACACAGCTATCTCTTTACACATGGAAATAACTACACTGCTATCTCTATAAACATGGAAATATCTACACCGCCATCTGTATGAACATGGAAATATCTGCATCGTCATCTGTATGAACATATATATATTTACACCGCCATCTGTATTAAGAAGGAGATAACTACACCGCTATCTGTATAAACATGGAAATATCTACACCGCTATCTGTATAAACATGGAAATATCTAAACCGCTAACTGTATAAATATGGAAATATCTACACCGCTACCTGTATAAACATGGAAATATCAGCACCGATATCGGTATGAACATGGAAATATCTACACCGCTATCTGTATGAACATGGAAATATCTACACCGATATCTGTATGAACATGAAAATATCTTCACCGCCATCTGTATGAACATGGATATATCTAAACAGCCATCTGTATGAACATGGAAATATCTACACCGCCTTCTGTATGAACATGGAAATATCTACACCGCTATCTGTATGAACATGGAAATATCTTCACCGCCATCTGCTTTAACATGGATATGTCTACACAGCCATCTGGATGAACATGGAAATATCTACACCGCTATCTGTATGAACATGGAAATAGCTACACCGCTATCTGTGTAAACATGCATACATCTTCACCGCTATCTGTATAAACATGGAAATATCTACACCGCCATCTTGATGAACATGAAAATATCTACACGGCTATCTTTATAAACATGGAAATATCTACCCTGCTATCTGTATGAACATGGAAATATCTACACCGCTATCTGTTTGAACATGGAAATATCTACACCGCTATCTGCATGAAAATGGAAATAGCTACACAGCTATCTGCATATACATGGAAATATCTACACAGCTATCTCTTTACACATGGAAATAACTACACCGCTATCACTATAAACATGGTAATATCTACACCGCCATCTGTATGAACATGGAAATATCTGCACCGCCATCTGTATGAACATATAAATATCTACACCGCCATCTGTATTAAGATGGAGATATCTACACCGCAATCTGTATAAACATGGAAATATCTACACCGCTATGTGTAGAAACACGGAAATATCTACACTGCTATCTGTATAAACATGGAAATATCAACACCGCTACCTGTATAAACATGGAAATATCAGCACCGCAATCTGTAGGAACATGGAAATATCTACACCGCAATCTGTATTAACATGGAAATATCTACTCCACTATTTGTATGAACACGGAAATAGCTACACAGCCATCTGGATGAACATTTAAATATCTACACCGCTATCTGTATGAACATGGATATATCTACACAGCCATGTGGATGAACATGGAAATACCTACACCGCTATCTGTATGAACATGGAAATATATACACCGCTATCTGTGTAGACATGCATTCATCTTCACCGCTATCTGTATAAACATGGATATATCTACACCGCTATCTGTATGAACATGGAAATATCTACACAGCTATCTGTTTGAACATGGAAATATCTAAACCGCTATCTGCCTGAAAATGGAAATATCTACACAGCTATCTGCATATACATGGAAATAACTACACCGCTATCTGTATGAACATGGAAATATCTGCACGGCCATCTGTATGAACATATAAATATCTACACCGCCATCTGTATTAAGGTGGAGATATCTACACTGCTATCTGTATAAACATGGAAATATCAACACCGCTATCTGTACAAACATGGAAATGTCTACACTGCTATCTGTATAAACTTTGAAATATCTACACCGCTACCTGTATAAACATGGAAATATCAGCACCGCTATCTGTATGAACATGGAAATATCTACACCGCTATCTGTATGAACATGGAAATATCTTCACCGCCATCTGTATGAACATGGATATGTCTACACAGCCATCTGGATGAACATGGAAATAGCTACACCGCTATCTGTATGAGCATGGAAATATCTACACCACTATCTGTATGAACATGGAAAAATCTACACAGCTATCTGTATCAACATGGAAATATCTACACCGCTATCTGTATGAACATGGAAAAATCTACACCGCTATCTGTTTGAACATGGAAATATCTACACCGCTATCTGCATGAAAATGGAAATAGCTACACTGCTATCTGCATATACAAGGAAATATCTACACAGCTATCTCTTTACACATGGAAATAACTACACCGCTCTCTGTATGAACATAGAAATATCTACACCGCCATCTGTATGAACATGGAAATATCTGCACCGCCATCTGTATGAACATATAAATATCTACACCGTCATCAGTATAAAGATTTAGATATCTACACCGCTATCTGTATAAACATGGAAATATCTACACCGCTACCTGTATAAACATGGAAATATCAGCACCGCTATCTGTATGAACATGGAAATATCTACACCGCTATCTGTATGAACATGGAAATATCTACACCGCTATCTGTATGAACATGGAAATATCTACACCGCTATCTGTGTGAACATGGTAATATCTACACCGCTATCTGTTTGAACATGGAAATATCTACACCGCTGTCTGCATGAAAATGGAAATATCTATACAGCTATCTGCATATATATGGAAATATCTACACAGCTATCACTTTACACATGGAAATAGCTACAACGCTATCTCTATAAACATGGAAATATGTACACCGCCATCTGTATGAACATGGAAATATCTGCACCGCCAACAGTATGAACATATAAATATGTACACCGCCATCTGTATTAAGAAGGAGATATCTACACCGCTATCTGTATAAACATGGAAATATCTCCACCGCTATCTGTATAAACATGGAAATATCAACACCGCTATCTGTATAAACATGAAAATATCTACACCGCTACCTGTATAAACATGGAAATATCAGCACCGCTATCAGTATGAACATGGAAATATCTACACCGCTATCTGTATGAACATGGAAATATCTACAATGCTATCTGTATGAACATTGAAATATCTTCACCGCCATCTGTATGAACATGGATATGCCAACACAGCCATCTGGATGAACATGGAAATATCTACACCGCGATCTGTATGAACATGGAAATATCTACAGCGCTATCTGTGTAAAAATGCATACATTTCACCGCTATCTGTATAAACATGAAAATATCTACACCGCTATCTGTATGAACATGGAAATATCTCCACCGCTATCTGTTTGAACATGGAAATATCTACACCGCTATCTGTATGAACATGGAAATATCTACACCGCTATCTGTATGAACATGGAAATAGCTACACCGCTATCTGTATGAGCATGGAAATATCTACACTACTATCTGTATGAACATGGAAATATCTACACATCTATCTGTATGAACATGGATATATCTACACAGCCATCTGGATGAACATGGAAATATCTACACTACTATCTGTATGAACATGGAAATATCTACACCGCTATCTGTGTAAACATGCATACATCTTCACTGCTATCTGCACGAACATGGAAATACCTACACCGCTATCTGTATTAACGTGGAAATATCTACACCGCTATCTGTATGAACATGGATATATCTTCACCGCTATCTGTTTGAACATGGAAATATCTACACCGCTATCTGCATGAAAATGGAAATATCTACACTGCTATCTGCATATACATGGAAATATCTACACAGCTATCTCTTTACACATGGAAATAACTACACCGCTATCTGTATGAACATGGAAATATCTACACCGCCATCTGTATGAACATGGAAATATCTTCACCGCCATCTGTATGAACATATAAATATTTACACCGACATCTGTATTAAGAAGGAGATATCTACACCGCCGTCTGTATAAACATGGAAATATATACACCGCTATCTGTATAAACATGGAAATATCTACACCGCTATGTGTATAAACATGGAAATATCTACACCGCTACCTGTATAAACATGGAAATATCGGCAGCGCTATCAGTATGAACATGGAAATATCTACACCGCTATCTGTATGAACATGGAAATATCTACACCGCTATCTGTATGAGCATGGAAATATCTTCGCCATCTTTATGAACATGGATATATCTACACAGCCATCTATATAAACATGGAAATATGTATACCGCTATCTGTATGAACATGGAAATATCTTCACCGCAATCTGTATGAACATGGATATGTCTACACAGCCATCTGGATGAACATGGAAATAGCTACACCGCTATCTGTATGAGCATGGAAATATCTTCACCACTATCTGTATGAACATGGAAATATCTACACAGCTATCTGTCTGAATATGGAAATATCTACACCGCAATCTGTATGAACATGGAAATATCTACACCGCTATCTGTTTGAACATGGAAATATCTACACCGCTATCTGCATGAAAATGGAAATATCTACACTGCTATCTGCATATACATGGAAATATCTACACAGCTATCTCTTTACACATGGAAATAACTACACCGCTATCTGCATGAACATGGGAATATCTGCACCGCCATCTGTATGAACGTATAAATATCTATACCGCCATCTGTATTAAGATGGAGATATCTACACCGCTATCTGTATAAACATGGAAATATATACACCGCTATCTGTATAAACATGGAAATATCTACACCGCTATCTGTATAAACATGGAAATATCTACACCGCTATCTGTATAAACAAGGAAATATCTACACCGCTACCTGTATAAACATGGAAATATCAGCACCACTATCGGTATGAACATTGAAATATCTACACGGCGATCTGTATGAACATGGAAATATCTTCACCGCTATCTCTATGACCATGGAAATATCTACACCGCTATTTGTATGAACATGGAAATATCTACACCGCTATCAGTTTGAACATGGAAATATCTACACCGCTCTCAGCATGAAAATGTAAATATCTACACAGCTATCTGCATATACATGGAAATATCTACACAGCTATCTCTTTACACATGGAAATAACTACACCGCTATCACTATAAACATGGAAATATCTACAGCGCCATCTGTATGAACATGGAAATATCTGCACCGCCATCTGTATGAACATATAAATATCTACACCGCCATCTGTATTAAGAAGGAGATATCTACACCGTTATCTGTATAAACATGGAAATATCTACACCGCTATCTGTATAAACATGGAAATATCTACGCCGCTATCTGTATAAACATGGAAATATCTACACCGCTACCTGTATAAACATGGAAATATCGGCACCGCTATCGGTATGAACATGGAAATATCTACACCGCTATCTGTATGAACATGGAAATATCTACCCGGCTATCTGTATGAACATGGAAATATCTTCACCGTCATCTGTATGAACATGGATATATCTACACAGCCATCTGTATAAACATGGAAACATCTAAACCGCTATCTGTATGAACATGGAAATATCTACACCGCTATCTGTATGAACATGGAAATATCTTCACCGCCATCTGTATGAACATGGATATGTCTACACAGCCATCTGGATGAAGATGGAAATATCTACACCGCGATCTGTATGAACATGGAAATATCTACACCGCTATCTGTGTAAACATGCATACATCTTCACCACTATCTGTATAAACATGGAAATATCTACACCGCTATCTGTATGAACATGGAATTATCTACACCGCTACCTGTATAAACATTTAAATATCAGCACCGCTATCTGTATGAACATGGAAATATCTACTCCGCTATCTCTATGAACAAGGAAATTTCTACACCGCTATCGGTAAGAACATGGAAATAGATACACCGCTATCTGTATGAACATGGAAATATCTACACCTCTACCTGTATGAACATGGAAATATCTACACCGCTTTCTGTGTAAACATGCATACATCTTCACCGCTATCTGTATAAACATGGAAATATCTACACCGCTATCTGTATGAACATGGAAATAGCTACACCGCTACCTGTATGAACATGGAAATATCTACACCGCTATCTGTATGAACATGGATATATCTACACAGCCATCTGGATGAACATGGAAATATCTACACCGCTATATGTATGAACCTGGAAATATCTACACCGCTATCTGTGTAAACATGCATACTTCTTCACCGCTATCTGTATAAACATGGAAATACCTACACCGCTATCTGTATGAACATGGAAATAGCTACAGCGCTATCTGTAAGAACATGGAAATATCTACACCGCTATCTGTATGAACATGTATATATCTACACAGCCATCTGGATGAACATGGAAATATCTACACCGCTATCTGTGTAAACATGCATACATCTTCACTGCTATCTGTACGAACATGGAAATATCTACACCGCTATCTGTATGAACGTGGAAATATCTACACCACTATCTGTATGAACATGGATATATCTACACCGCTATCTGTTTGAACATGGAATTATCTACACCGCTATCTGCATGAAAATGGAAATATCTACACTGCTATCTGCATATACATGGAAATATCTACACCGCTATCTGTATAAACATGGAAATATCTACACCGCCATCTGTATGAACATGGAAATATCTTCACCGCCATCTGTATGAACATATAAATATCTACACCGCCATGTGTATTAAGAAGGAGATATCTACACCGCCATCTGTATAAACATGGAAATATATACACCGCTATCTGTATAAACATGGAAATATCTACACCGCTATCTGTATAAACATGGAAATATCTACACCGCTACCTGTATAAACATGGAAATATCAGCACCGCTATCAGTATGAACATGGAAATATCTACACCGCTATCTGTATGAACATGGAAATATCTACACCGCTATCTGTATGAGCATGGAAATATCTTCGCCATCTGTATGAACATGGAAATATCTACACAGCCATATATATAAACATGGAAATATCTATACCGCTATCTGTATGAACATGGAAATATCTTCACCGCAATCTGTATGAACATGGATATGTCTACACAGCCATCTGGATGAACATATAAATATCTACACCGCCATCTGTGTTAAGATGGAGATATCTACACTGCTATCTGCATGAACATGGATATAGCTACACCGCTATCTATATGAACATGGAAATAGCTACACCGCCATCTGTATGAACATATAAATATCTACACCGCCATCTGTATTAAGATGGAGATATCTACACCGCTATCTCTGTAAACTTGGAAATATCTACACCGCTATCATATAAAAATGGAAATATCTACACCGCTATCTGTATAAACATGGAAATATCCACACCACTACCTGTATAAACATGGAAATATCAGCACCGCTATCTGTATGAACATGGAAATATCTACACAGCCATCTGGATGAACATGGAAATATCTACACCGCTATATGTATGAACCTGGAAATATCTACACCGCTATCTGTGTAAACATGCATACTTCTTCACCGCTATCTGTATAAACATGGAAATACCTACACCGCTATCTGTATGAACATGGAAATAGCTACAGCGCTATCTGTAAGAACATGGAAATATCTACACCGCTATCTGTATGAACATGTATATATCTACACAGCCATCTGGATGAACATGGAAATATCTACACCGATATCTGTGTAAACATGCATACATCTTCACTGCTATCTGTACGAACATGGAAATATCTACACCGCTATCTGTATGAACGTGGAAATATCAGCACCGCTATCTGTATGAACATGGAAATATCTACACCGCTATCTGTACGAACATGGACATATCTACACCGCTATCTGTATGAACATGGAAATATCTACACCGCTACCTGTTTGAACATGGAAATATCTAAACCGATATCTGCATGAAAATGGAAATATCTACACAGCTATCTGCATGTAGATGGTAATATCTACTCCGCTATCTCTTTACACATGGAAATATCTACACCGCTATCTGTATGAACATGGAAATATCTACACCGCCATCTGTATGAACATGGAAATATCTGCACGGCCATCTGTATGAACATATAAATACCTACACCGCCATCTGTATTAAGATGGAAATATCTACACCGCTATCTGTATAAACATGGAAATATCTAAACCGCTATCTTTATAAACATGGAAATATCTACACCGCTACCTGTATAAACATGGAAATATCAGCACCGCTATCTGTATGAACATGGAAATATCAGCCCCTCTATCTGTATGAACATTGAAATATCTACACCACTATCTGTATGAACATGGAAATATCTACACTGCTATCTGTATGAGCATGGAAATATGTTCACCGCCATCTGTATGAACATGGATATATCTACACAGCCATCTGGATGAACATGGAAATACCTACACCGCTATCTGTATGAACATGGAAATATCTTCACTGCCATCTGTATGAACATGGATAAATCTACACAGCCATATGGATAAACATGGAAATATCTACACCGCTATCTGCATGAACATGGAAATTGCTACACCACTATCTATATGAACATGGAAATAGCTACACCGCCATCTGTATGAACATGGAAATATCTGCACCGCCATCTGTATGAACATATAAATATCTACACCGCCATCTGTATTAAGATGGAGATATCTACACCGCTACCTGTATAAACTTGGAAATATCTACACCGCTATCGTATAAAAATGGAAATATCTACACCGCTATCTGTATAAACATGGAAATATCCACACCGCTACCTGTATAAACATGGAAATATCAGCACTGCTATCTGTATGAACATGGAAATATCTACACCGCTATCTGTACGAACATGGACATATCTACACCGCTATCTGTATGAACATGGAAATAGCTACACCGCTATCTGTATGAACATGGAAATATCTACACCGCCATCTGTGTAAACATGCATACATCTTCACCGCTATCTGTATAAACATGGAAATAACTACACCGCTATCTGTATGAACATGGAAATATCTACACCGCTATCTGTTTGAACATGGAAATATCTAAACTGCTATCTGCATGAAAATGGAAATATCTGCACCGCCATCTGTATGAACATATAAATATCTACACCGCCAACTGTATTAAGATGGAGATATCTACACCGCTATCTGTATAAACTTGGAAATATCTACACCGCTATCTGTATAAACATGGAAATATCTACACCGCTATCTGTATAAACATGGAAATATCTGCACCGCTACCTATATAAACATGGAAATATCAGCACCGCTATCTGTATGAACGTGGAAATATCTATACCGCTATCTGTACGAACATGGAAATACCTACACCGCTATCTGTATGAACATGGAAATAGCTACACCGCTATCTGTGTGAACATGGAAATATCTACACCGCTATCTCTATGAACATGGATATATCTAAACAGCCATCTGGATAAACATGGAATATATACACCGTTATCTGTGTAAACATGCATACTTCTTCACCGCTATCTGTATAAACATGGAAATATCTACACCGCTATCTGTATGAACATGGAAATATCTACACCGCTATCTGTTTGAACATGGAAATATCTAAGCGGCTATCTGCATGAAAATGGAAATATCTACACTGCTATCTGCATATACATGGAAATATCTACACAGCTATCTCTTTGCGCATGGAAATAACTACACCGCTATCTGTATGAACATGGAAATATCTTCACCGCCATCTGTATGAACATGGATATATCTACACAGCCATCTGGATGAACATGGAAATATCTACACCGCTATCTGTATGAACATGGAAATAGCTACACCGCTATCTGTATGAACATGGAAATATCTACACCGCTATCTGTTTGAACATGGAAATATCTACACCGCTATCTGCATGAAAATGGAAATATCTTCAGAGCTATCTGCAAATACATGGAAATATCTACAAAGCTATCTCTTTACACATGGAAATAACTACACCAATATCTCTATAAACATGGAAATATCTACACCGCCATCTGTATGAACATATAAATAACTACACCCCCATCTGTATGAAGATGGAGATATCTACACCGCTATCTGTATAAACTTGGAAATATCTACACCGCTATCTGTATAAACATGGAAATATCTACAACGCTATCTGTATAAACATGGAAATATCTACACCGCTACCTGTATAAACATGGAAATATAAGCACCGCTATCTGTATGAACATGGAAATATCTACACCGCTATCTCTATGAACTTGGAAATATCTACACCGCTATCTGTATGAACATGAAAATAGATGCACCGCTATCTGTATGAACATGGAAATATCTACACCACTATCTGTATGAACATGGAAATACCTTCACCGCTAACTGTATGAACATGAAATTATCTTCACCGCCATCTGAATGAACATGGATATGTCTACACAGCCATCTGGATGAACATGGAAATATCTACACCGCCATCTGTATGAACATGGAAATATCTACACCGCTATCTGTATGAACATGGAAATATCTACACCACTATCTGTATGAACATGGAAATATCTACACCGCTATCTGTATGAACATGGAAATATCTTCACCGCCATCTGTGTGAACATGGATATATCTACACAGCCATCTGGATGAACATGGAAATATCTACACCGCTATCTGTATAAACATGGAAATATCTACACCGCCATCTGTATTAAGATGGAGATATCTACACCGCTATGTGTATAAACATGGAAATACCTACACCGCTATCTGTATAAACATGGAAATGTCTACACCGCTATCTGTATAAACTTGGAAATACCTACACCGCTACCTGTATAAACATGGAAATATCAGCACCGCAATCTGTATGAACATGGAAATATCAGCCCATCTATCTTTATGAACATGGAAATATCTACACCACTATCTGTATGAACATGGAAATATCTACACCGCTATCTGTATGAACATGGAAATATCTTCACCGCCATCTGTATGAACATGGATATATCTACACAGCCATCTGGATGAACATGGAAATATCTACACAGCCATCTGGATGAACATGGAAATAGCTACACCGCTATCTGTATGAACATGGAAATAGCTACACCGCTATCTGTTTGAACATGGAAATATCTACACCGCTATCTGCATGAAAATGGAAATATCTACAGATATATCTGCATATACATGGAAATATCTACAAAGCTATCTCTTTACACATGGAAATAACTACACCACTATCTCTATAAACATGGAAATATCTACACCGCCATCTCTATGAACATGGAAATATCTGCACCGCCATCTGTATGAACATATAAATATCTACACCGCCATCTGTATTAAGATGGAGATATCTACACCACTATCTGTATAAACTTGGAAATATCTACATGGCTATCTGTATAAACATGGAAATATCTACACCGCTACCTGTATAAACATGGAAATATAAGCACCGCTATCTGTATGAACATGGAAATATCTACACCGCTATCTGTATAAAGATGGATATATCTACACAGCCATATGGATGAACATGGAAATATCTACACCGCTGTCTGCATGAACATGGAAATAGCTACACCGCTATCTGTATGAACATGGAAATAGCTACACCGCCATCTGTATGAACTTGGAAATATCTGCACCGCCATCTGTATGAACATATAAATATCTACCCCGCCATCTGTATTAAGATGGAGATATCTACACCGCTATCTGTATAAACTTGGAAATATCTACACCGCTATCTGTGTAAACATGCATACATCTTCACCGCTATCTGTATAAACATGGATATATCTACACCACTATCTGTATAAACATGGAAATATCTACACCGCTATCTGTTTGAACATGGAAATATCTATACCGCTATCTGCCTGAAAATGGAAAATCTGCACCGCCATCTGAATGAACATATAAATATCTACACCGCCAACTGTATTAAGATGGCGATATCTACACCGCTATCTGTATAAACTTGGAAATATCTACACCGCTATCTGTATAAACATGGAAATATCTACACCGCTATCTGTATAAACATGGAAATATCTGCACCGCTACCTGTATAAACATGGAAATATCTGCACCGCTATCTGTATGAACGTGGAAATATCTACACGGCTATCTGTACGAACATGGAAATACCTACACCGCTATCTGTATGAACATGGAAATAGCTACACCGCTATCTGTATGAACATGGAAATATCTACACCACTATCTGTATGAACATGGAAATATCTACACCGCTATCTCTATGAACATGGATATATCTACACAGCCATCTGGATGAACACGGAAATATCTACACCGTTATCGGTGTAAACATGCATACTTCTTCACCGCTATCTGTATAAACATGGAAATATCTACACCGCTATCTGTATGAACATGGAAATATCTACACCGCTATCTGTTTGAACATGGAAATATCTAAACGGCTATCTGCATGAAAATGGAAATATCTACACTGCTATCTGCATATACATGGAAATATCTACACAGCTATCTCTTTGCACATGGAAATAACCTCACCGCTATCTGTATGAACATGGAAATATCTTCACCGCCATCTGTATGAACATGGATATATCTACACAGCCATGTGGATGAACATGGAAATATCTACACCGCTATCTGTATAAACATGGAAATATCTACACCGCTATCTGTATGAACTTGGAAATATCTACACCGCTACCTGTATAAACATGGCAATATAAGCACCGCTATCTGTATGAACATGGAAATATCTACACCGCTATCTGTACGAACATGGAAATATCTACACCGCTATCTGAATGAACATGGAAATAGCTGCACGGCTATCTGTATGAACATGGAAATATCTACACCACTATCTGTATGAACATGGAAATATCTGCACGGCCATCTGAATGAACATATAAATATCTACACCACCATCTGTATTAAGACGGAGATATCTACACCGCTATCTGTATAAACCTGGAAATATCTACACCGCTATCTGTATAAACATGGAAATGTCTACACCGCTATCTGTATAAACTTGGAAATACCTACACCGCTACCTGTATAAACATGGAAATATCAGCACCGCTATCTGTATGAACATGGAAATATCAGCCCATCTATCTGTATGAACATGGAAATATCTACACCACTATCTGTATGAACATGGAAATATCTACACCGCTATCTGTATGAACATGGAAATATCTTCACCGCCATATGTATGAACATGGGAATATCTACACAGCCATCTGGATGAACATGGAAATATCTACACCGCTATCTGTATGAACATGGAAATAGCTACACCGCTATCTGTATGAACATGGAAATATCTACACCACTATCTGTATGAAGATGGAAATATCTACAAAGCTATCTGTTTGAACATGGAAATATCTACACCGCTATCTGCATGAAAATGGAAATATCTACAGATATATCTGCATATACATGGAAATATCCACAAAGCTATCTCTTTACACATGGAAATAACTACACCACTATCTCTATAAACATGGAAATATCTACACCGCTATCTCTATGAACATGGAAATATCTGCACCGCCATCTGTATGAACATATAAATATCTACACCGCCATCTGTATTAAGATGGAGATATCTACACCGCTATCTGTATAAACTTGGAAATATCTACACCGCTATCTGTATAAACATGGAAATATCTACACCGCTACCTGTATAAACATGGAAATATAAGCACCGCTATCTGTATGAACATGGAAATATCTACACCGCTATCTGTACGAACTTGGAAATATCTACACCGCTATCTGTATGAACATGGATATATCTACACAGCCATCTGTATGAACATGGATATATCTTCACCGCTATCTGTATGAACATGGAAATATCTACACCGCTATCTGTGTAAACATGCATACATCTTCACCGCTATCTGTATAAACATGGATATATCTACACAGCCATATGGATGAACATGGAAATATCTACACCGCTATCTGCATGAACATGGAAATAGCTACACCGCTATCTGTATGAACATGGAAATAGCTACACCACCATCTGTATGAACTTGGAAATATCTGCACCGCCATCTTTATGAACATATAAATATCTACACCGCCATCTGTATTAAGATGGAGATATCTACACCGCTATCTGTATAAACTTGGAAATATCTACACAGCTATCTGTATAAAAATGGAATTATCTACACCGCTATCTGTATAAACATGGAAATATCCACACCGCTACCTGTATAAACATGGAAATATCAGCACAGCTATCTGTATGAACATGGAAATATCTACACCGCTATCTGTATGAACATGGAAATATCTACACCGCTATCTGCATGAACATGGAAATAGCTACACCGCTATCTGTATGAACATGGAAATATCTACACCACTATCTGTATGAACATGGAAATAGCTACACAGCTATCTGTGTAAACATGAATACTTCTTCACCGCTATCTGTATAAACATGGAAATATCTACACCGCTATCTGTATGAACATGGAAATATCTACACGGCTATCTGTATGAACATGGAAATATCTACACCACTATCTGTTTGAACATGGAAATATCTACACCGCTATCTGTATGAAAATGGAAATACCTACACTGCTATCTGCATATACATTTAAAAATCTACACAGCTATCTCTTTACACATGGAAATAACTACACCGCTATCTGTATGAACATGGAAATATCTACACCGCCATCTGTATGAACATGGAAATATCTGCACGGCCATCTGTATGACCATATAAATATCTACACCGCCATCTGTATTAAAATGGAGATATCTACACCGCTACCTGTATAAACATGGAAATATCTACACCGCTATCTGTATGAACATGGAAATATCTACACCGCTACCTGTATAAACATGGAAATATCAGCACCGCTATCTGTATGAACATGGAAATATCAGCCCCTCTATCTCTATGAACATGGAAATATCTACACCGCTATGTGTATGAACATGGAAATATCTACACTGCTATCTGTATGAGCATGGAAATATCTTCACCGCCATCTGTATGAACATGGATATATCTACACAGCCATCTGGATGAACATGGAAATATCTACACCGCTATCTGTATAAACATGGAAATATCTACACCGCTATCTGTATGAACATGGAAATATCTACAGCACTACCTGTATGAACATGGAAATATCTACAATGCTATCTGTATGAACATGGATATATCTACACAGCCATCTGGATGAACATGGAAATATCTACACCGCTATCTGTATAAACATGGAAATATCTACACCGGTATCTGTGTAGATATGCATACATCTTCACCGCTATCTGTATAAACATGGATATATCTACACCGCTATCTGTATGAACATGGGAATATCTACAACGCTATCTGTTTGAACATGGAAATATCTAAACCGCTATCTGCATGATAATGGAAATATCTACACAGCTATCTGCATATACATGGAAATAACTACACCGCTATCTGTATGAACATGGAAATATCTGCACGGCCATCTGTATGAACATATAAACATCTACACCGCCATCTGTATTAAGGTGGAGATATCTACACCGCTATCTGTATAAAAATGGAAATATCAACAACGCTATCTGTATAAACATGGAAATGTCTACACCGCTATGTGTATAAACTTGGAAATATCTACACCGCGACCTGTATAAACAAGGAAATATCAGCACCGCTATCTGTATGAACATGGAAACATCAGCCCATCTATCTGTATGAAAATGGAAATATCTACACCACTATCTGTATGAACATGGAAATATCTTCACCGCCTTCTGTATGAACATGGAAATATCTACACCACTATCTGTATGAACATGGAAATATCTACACCGCTATCTGTATGAACATGGAAATATCTTCACTGCCATCTGTATGAACGTGGATATATCTACACAACCATCTGGATGAACATGGAAATATCTACACCGCTATCTGTATGAACATGGAAATATCTACACCGCTATCTGTGTAAACATGCATACATCTTCACCGCTATCTGTATAAACATGGAAATATCTACACCGCTATCTGTATAAACATGGAAATATCCACACCGCTACCTGTATAAACATGGAAATATAAGCACCGCTATCTGTATGAACATGGAAATATCTACACCGCTATCTGTACGAACATGGAAATATCAACAGCACTATGTGTATGAACATGGAAATATCTACACCGCTATCTGTATGAACATGGATATATCTACACAGCCATCAGGATGAACATGGAAATATCTTCACCGCCATCTGTATGAACATGGATATATCTACACAACCATCTGGATGAACATGGAAATATCTACACCGCTATCTGTATGAACATGGAAATATCTACTCCACTATCTGTATGAACATGGAAATATCTGGACGGCCATCTGTATGAACATATAAACATCTACACCGCTATCTGTATTAAGGTGGAGATATCTACACCGCTATCTGTACAAACATGGAAATATCAACAACGCTATCTGTATAAACATGGAAATGTCTACACCGCTATGTGTATAAACTTGGAAATATCTACACCGCTACCTGTATAAACAAGGAAATATCAGCACCGCTATCTGTATGAACATGAAAACATCAGCCCATCTATCTGTATGAAAATGGAAATATCTACACCACTATCTGTATGAACATGGAAATATCTACACCGCTATCTGTATGAACATGGAAATATCTACACCGCTATCTGTTTGAACATGGAAATATCTAAACCGATATCTGCATGAAAATGGAAATATCTACACAGCTATCTGAATATACATGGTAATATCTACACCGCTATCTCTTTACACATGGAAATATCTACACCGCTATCTGTATAAACATGGAAATAACTACACCACTATCTGTATGAACATGGAAATATCTGCACCGCTATCTGTATGAACATGGAAATATCTACAGCACTATCTGTATGAACATGGAAATATCTACACCGCTATCTCTATGAACATGGATATATCTACACAGCCATCAGGATGAACATGGAAATATCTACACCGCTATCTGTATGAACATGGAAATAGCTACACCGCCATCTGTATGAACTTGGAAATATCTGCACCGCCATCTGTATGAACATATAAATATCTACACCGCCATCTGTATTAAGATGGAGATATCTACACCGCTATCTGTATAAACTTGGAAATATCTACACCGCTATCTGTGTAAACATGCATACATCTTCACCGCTATCTGTATAAACATGGATATATCTACACCACTATCTGTATAAACATGGAAATATCTACACCGCTATCTGTTTGAACATGGAAATATCTATACCGCTATCTGCCTGAAAATGGAAAATCTGCACCGCCATCTGAATGAACATATAAATATCTACACCGCCAACTGTATTAAGATGGCGATATCTACACCGCTATCTGTATAAACTTGGAAATATCTACACCGCTATCTGTATAAACATGGAAATATCTACACCGCTATCTGTATAAACATGGAAATATCTGCACCGCTACCTGTATAAACATGGAAATATCTGCACCGCTATCTGTATGAACGTGGAAATATCTACACGGCTATCTGTACGAACATGGAAATACCTACACCGCTATCTGTATGAACATGGAAATAGCTACACCGCTATCTGTATGAACATGGAAATATCTACACCACTATCTGTATGAACATGGAAATATCTACACCGCTATCTCTATGAACATGGATATATCTACACAGCCATCTGGATGAACACGGAAATATCTACACCGTTATCGGTGTAAACATGCATACTTCTTCACCGCTATCTGTATAAACATGGAAATATCTACACCGCTATCTGTATGAACATGGAAATATCTACACCGCTATCTGTTTGAACATGGAAATATCTAAACGGCTATCTGCATGAAAATGGAAATATCTACACTGCTATCTGCATATACATGGAAATATCTACACAGCTATCTCTTTGCACATGGAAATAACCTCACCGCTATCTGTATGAACATGGAAATATCTTCACCGCCATCTGTATGAACATGGATATATCTACACAGCCATGTGGATGAACATGGAAATATCTACACCGCTATCTGTATAAACATGGAAATATCTACACCGCTATCTGTATGAACTTGGAAATATCTACACCGCTACCTGTATAAACATGGCAATATAAGCACCGCTATCTGTATGAACATGGAAATATCTACACCGCTATCTGTACGAACATGGAAATATCTACACCGCTATCTGAATGAACATGGAAATAGCTGCACGGCTATCTGTATGAACATGGAAATATCTACACCACTATCTGTATGAACATGGAAATATCTGCACGGCCATCTGAATGAACATATAAATATCTACACCACCATCTGTGTTAAGACGGAGATATCTACACCGCTATCTGTATAAACCTGGAAATATCTACACCGCTATCTGTATAAACATGGAAATGTCTACACCGCTATCTGTATAAACTTGGAAATACCTACACCGCTACCTGTATAAACATGGAAATATCAGCACCGCTATCTGTATGAACATGGAAATATCAGCCCATCTATCTGTATGAACATGGAAATATCTACACCACTATCTGTATGAACATGGAAATATCTACACCGCTATCTGTATGAACATGGAAATATCTTCACCGCCATATGTATGAACATGGGAATATCTACACAGCCATCTGGATGAACATGGAAATATCTACACCGCTATCTGTATGAACATGGAAATAGCTACACCGCTATCTGTATGAACATGGAAATATCTACACCACTATCTGTATGAAGATGGAAATATCTACAAAGCTATCTGTTTGAACATGGAAATATCTACACCGCTATCTGCATGAAAATGGAAATATCTACAGATATATCTGCATATACATGGAAATATCCACAAAGCTATCTCTTTACACATGGAAATAACTACACCACTATCTCTATAAACATGGAAATATCTACACCGCTATCTCTATGAACATGGAAATATCTGCACCGCCATCTGTATGAACATATAAATATCTACACCGCCATCTGTATTAAGATGGAGATATCTACACCGCTATCTGTATAAACTTGGAAATATCTACACCGCTATCTGTATAAACATGGAAATATCTACACCGCTACCTGTATAAACATGGAAATATAAGCACCGCTATCTGTATGAACATGGAAATATCTACACCGCTATCTGTACGAACTTGGAAATATCTACACCGCTATCTGTATGAACATGGATATATCTACACAGCCATCTGTATGAACATGGATATATCTTCACCGCTATCTGTATGAACATGGAAATATCTACACCGCTATCTGTGTAAACATGCATACATCTTCACCGCTATCTGTATAAACATGGATATATCTACACAGCCATATGGATGAACATGGAAATATCTACACCGCTATCTGCATGAACATGGAAATAGCTACACCGCTATCTGTATGAACATGGAAATAGCTACACCGCCATCTGTATGAACTTGGAAATATCTGCACCGCCATCTTTATGAACATATAAATATCTACACCGCCATCTGTATTAAGATGGAGATATCTACACCGCTATCTGTATAAACTTGGAAATATCTACACAGCTATCTGTATAAAAATGGAATTATCTACACCGCTATCTGTATAAACATGGAAATATCCACACCGCTACCTGTATAAACATGGAAATATCAGCACAGCTATCTGTATGAACATGGAAATATCTACACCGCTATCTGTATGAACATGGAAATATCTACACCGCTATCTGCATGAACATGGAAATAGCTACACCGCTATCTGTATGAACATGGAAATATCTACACCACTATCTGTATGAACATGGAAATAGCTACACAGCTATCTGTGTAAACATGAATACTTCTTCACCGCTATCTGTATAAACATGGAAATATCTACACCGCTATCTGTATGAACATGGAAATATCTACACGGCTATCTGTATGAACATGGAAATATCTACACCACTATCTGTTTGAACATGGAAATATCTACACCGCTATCTGTATGAAAATGGAAATACCTACACTGCTATCTGCATATACATTTAAAAATCTACACAGCTATCTCTTTACACATGGAAATAACTACACCGCTATCTGTATGAACATGGAAATATCTACACCGCCATCTGTATGAACATGGAAATATCTGCACGGCCATCTGTATGACCATATAAATATCTACACCGCCATCTGTATTAAAATGGAGATATCTACACCGCTACCTGTATAAACATGGAAATATCTACACCGCTATCTGTATGAACATGGAAATATCTACACCGCTACCTGTATAAACATGGAAATATCAGCACCGCTATCTGTATGAACATGGAAATATCAGCCCCTCTATCTCTATGAACATGGAAATATCTACACCGCTATGTGTATGAACATGGAAATATCTACACTGCTATCTGTATGAGCATGGAAATATCTTCACCGCCATCTGTATGAACATGGATATATCTACACAGCCATCTGGATGAACATGGAAATATCTACACCGCTATCTGTATAAACATGGAAATATCTACACCGCTATCTGTATGAACATGGAAATATCTACAGCACTACCTGTATGAACATGGAAATATCTACAATGCTATCTGTATGAACATGGATATATCTACACAGCCATCTGGATGAACATGGAAATATCTACACCGCTATCTGTATAAACATGGAAATATCTACACCGGTATCTGTGTAGATATGCATACATCTTCACCGCTATCTGTATAAACATGGATATATCTACACCGCTATCTGTATGAACATGGGAATATCTACAACGCTATCTGTTTGAACATGGAAATATCTAAACCGCTATCTGCATGATAATGGAAATATCTACACAGCTATCTGCATATACATGGAAATAACTACACCGCTATCTGTATGAACATGGAAATATCTGCACGGCCATCTGTATGAACATATAAACATCTACACCGCCATCTGTATTAAGGTGGAGATATCTACACCGCTATCTGTATAAAAATGGAAATATCAACAACGCTATCTGTATAAACATGGAAATGTCTACACCGCTATGTGTATAAACTTGGAAATATCTACACCGCTACCTGTATAAACAAGGAAATATCAGCACCGCTATCTGTATGAACATGGAAACATCAGCCCATCTATCTGTATGAAAATGGAAATATCTACACCACTATCTGTATGAACATGGAAATATCTTCACCGCCTTCTGTATGAACATGGAAATATCTACACCACTATCTGTATGAACATGGAAATATCTACACCGCTATCTGTATGAACATGGAAATATCTTCACTGCCATCTGTATGAACGTGGATATATCTACACAACCATCTGGATGAACATGGAAATATCTACACCGCTATCTGTATGAACATGGAAATATCTACACCGCTATCTGTGTAAACATGCATACATCTTCACCGCTATCTGTATAAACATGGAAATATCTACACCGCTATCTGTATAAACATGGAAATATCCACACCGCTACCTGTATAAACATGGAAATATAGGCACCGCTATCTGTATGAACATGGAAATATCTACACCGCTATCTGTACGAACATGGAAATATCAACAGCACTATGTGTATGAACATGGAAATATCTACACCGCTATCTGTATGAACATGGATATATCTACACAGCCATCAGGATGAACATGGAAATATCTTCACCGCCATCTGTATGAACATGGATATATCTACACAACCATCTGGATGAACATGGAAATATCTACACCGCTATCTGTATGAACATGGAAATATCTACTCCACTATCTGTATGAACATGGAAATATCTGGACGGCCATCTGTATGAACATATAAACATCTACACCGCTATCTGTATTAAGGTGGAGATATCTACACCGCTATCTGTACAAACATGGAAATATCAACAACGCTATCTGTATAAACATGGAAATGTCTACACCGCTATGTGTATAAACTTGGAAATATCTACACCGCTACCTGTATAAACAAGGAAATATCAGCACCGCTATCTGTATGAACATGAAAACATCAGCCCATCTATCTGTATGAAAATGGAAATATCTACACCACTATCTGTATGAACATGGAAATATCTACACCGCTATCTGTATGAACATGGAAATATCTACACCGCTATCTGTTTGAACATGGAAATATCTAAACCGATATCTGCATGAAAATGGAAATATCTACACAGCTATCTGAATATACATGGTAATATCTACACCGCTATCTCTTTACACATGGAAATATCTACACCGCTATCTGTATAAACATGGAAATAACTACACCACTATCTGTATGAACATGGAAATATCTGCACCGCTATCTGTATGAACATGGAAATATCTACAGCACTATCTGTATGAACATGGAAATATCTACACCGCTATCTCTATGAACATGGATATATCTACACAGC
This sequence comes from Gorilla gorilla gorilla, assembly GCF_029281585.2. Lineage (NCBI taxonomy): Eukaryota > Metazoa > Chordata > Mammalia > Primates > Hominidae > Gorilla > Gorilla gorilla. Next base: position 3,630,558 of record NC_073224.2, read on the forward strand.
CATCAGGATGAACATGGAAATATCTACACCGCTATCTGTATGAACATGGAAATATCTACACCGCTATCTGTGTATACAGGCATACATCTTCACCGCTATCTGTATAAACATGGATATATCTACACCACTATCTGTATGAACATGGAAATATCTACACCGCTATCTGTTTGAACATGGAAATATCTAAACCGCTATCTGCCTGAAAATGGAAATATCTGGACCGCCATCTGTATGAACATATAAATGTCTACACGGCCAACTGTATTAAGATGGAGATATCTACACCGCTATCTGTATAAACTTGGAAATATCTACACCGCTATCTGTATAAACATGGAAACATCTACACAGCTATCTGTATAAACAAGGAAATATCTGCACCGCTACCTGTATAAACATGGAAATATCAGCACCGATATCTGTATGAACGTGGAAATATCTACACCGCTATCTGTACGAACATGGAAATATCTACACCGCTATCTGTATGAACATGGAAATAGCTACAGCGCTATCTGTATGAAGATGGAAATATCTACACCACTATCTGTATGAACATGGAAATATCTACACCGCTATCTCTATGAACATGGATATATCTACACAGCCATCTGGAAGAACATGGAAATATCTACACCGCTATCTGTATGAACATGGAAATATCTACACCGTTATCTGTGTAAACATGCATACATCTTCACCACTATCTGTATGAACATGGAAATATCTACACCGCTATCTGTACGAACATGGAAATATCTTCACCGCCATCTTTATGAACATGGATATATCTACACAACCATCTGGATGAACATGGAAATATCTACACCGCTATCAGTATGAACATGGAAATATCTACACCGCTATCTGTGTAAACATGCATACATCTTCGCCACTATCTGTATAAACATGGAAATAACAACACCGCTATCTGTATGAACATGGAAATATCTACACCGCTATCTGTTTGAACAAGGAAATATCTAAACCGCTATCCGCATGAAAATGGAAATATCTGCACCGCCATCTGCATGTACATATAAATATCTACACCGCCATCTGTATTAAGATGGAGATATCTACACCGCTATCTGTATAAACTTGGAAATATCTACACCACTATCTGTATAAACATGGAAATATCTACACCGCTATCTGTATGAACTTGGAAATATCTTCACCGCCATATGTATGAACATGGGAATATCTACACAGCCATCTGGATGAACATGGAAATATCTACACCGCTATCTGTATGAACATGGAAATAGCTACACCGCTATCTGTATGAACATGGAAATATCTACACCACTATCTGTATGAAGATGGAAATATCTACAAAGCTATCTGTTTGAACATGGAAATATCTACACCGCTATCTGCATGAAAATGGAATTATCTACAGATATATCTGCATATACATGGAAATATCCACAAAGCTATCTCTTTACACATGGAAATAACTACACCACTATCTCTATAAACATGGAAATATCTACACCGCTATCTCTATGAACATGGAAATATCTGCACCGCCATCTGTATGAACATATAAATATCTACACCGCCATCTGTATTAAGATGGAGATATCTACACCGCTATCTGTATAAACTTGGAAATATCTACACCGCTATCTGTATAAACATGGAAATATCTACACCGCTACCTGTATAAACATGGAAATATAAGCACCGCTATCTGTATGAACATGGAAATATATACACCGCTATCTGTACGAACTTGGAAATATCTACACCGCTATCTGTATGAACATGGATATATCTACACAGCCATCTGTATGAACATGGATATATCTTCACCGCTATCTGTATGAACATGGAAATATCTACACCGCTATCTGTGTAAACATGCATACATCTTCACCGCTATCTGTATAAACATGGATATATCTACACAGCCATATGGATGAACATGGAAATATCTACACCGCTATCTGCATGAACATGGAAATAGCTACACCGCTATCTGTATGAACATGGAAATAGCTACACCGCCATCTGTATGAACTTGGAAATATCTGCACCGCCATCTTTATGAACATATAAATATCTACACCGCCATCTGTATTAAGATGGAGATATCTACACCGCTATCTGTATAAACTTGGAAATATCTACACAGCTATCTGTATAAAAATGGAATTATCTACACCGCTATCTGTATAAACATGGAAATATCCACACCGCTACCTGTATAAACATGGAAATATCAGAACAGCTATCTGTATGAACATGGAAATATCTACACCGCTATCTGTATGAACATGGAAATATCTACACCGCTATCTGCATGAACATGGAAATAGCTACACCGCTATCTGTATGAACATGGAAATATCTACACCACTATCTGTATGAACATGGAAATATCTACACGGCTATCTGTATGAACATGGAAATATCTACACCACTATCTGTTTGAACATGGGAATATCTACACCGCTATCTGTATGAAAATGGAAATACCTACACTGCTATCTGCATATACATTTAAAAATCTACACAGCTATCTCTTTACACATGGAAATAACTACACCGCTATCTGTATGAACATGGAAATATCTACACCGCCATCTGTATGAACATGGAAATATCTGCACGGCCATCTGTATGACCATATAAATATCTACACCGCCATCTGTATTAAAATGGAGATATCTACACCGCTATCTGTATAAACATGGATATATCTACACCACTATCTGTATGAACATGGAAATATCTACACCGCTATCTGTTTGAACATGGAAATATCTAAACCGCTATCTGCCTGAAAATGGAAATATCTGGACCGCCATCTGTATGAACATATAAATGTCTACACGGCCAACTGTATTAAGATGGAGATATCTACACCGCTATCTGTATAAACTTGGAAATATCTACACCGCTATCTGTATAAACATGGAAATATCTACACAGCTATCTGTATAAACAAGGAAATATCTGCACCGCTACCTGTATAAACATGGAAATATCAGCACCGATATCTGTATGAACGTGGAAATATCTACACCGCTATCTGTACGAACATGGAAATATCTACACCGCTATCTGTATGAACATGGAAATAGCTACAGCGCTATCTGTATGAAGATGGAAATATCTACACCACTATCTGTATGAACATGGAAATATCTACACCGCTATCTCTATGAACATGGAAATATCTACACCGCTATCTGTATGAACATGGAAATATCTTCACCGCCATCTTTATGAACATGGATATATCTACACAACCATCTGGATGAACATGGAAATATCTACACCGCTATCAGTATGAACATGGAAATATCTACACCGCTATCTGTGTAAACATGCATACATCTTCACCACTATCTGTATAAACATGGAAATAACTACACCGCTATCTGTATGAACATGGAAATATCTACACCGCTATCTGTTTGAACATGGAAATATCTAAACCGCTATCCGCATGAAAATGGAAATATCTGCACCGCCATCTGCATGTACATATAAATATCTACACCGCCATCTGTATTAAGATGGAGATATCTACACCGCTATCTGTATAAACTTGGAAATATCTACACCACTATCTGTATAAACATGGAAATATCTACACCGCTATCTGTATAAACATGGAAATATCCACACCGCTACCTGTATAAACATGGAAATGTAAGCACCGCTATCTGTATGAACATGGAAATATCTACACCGCTATCTGTACGAACATGGAAATATCTACACCGCTATCTGTATGAACATGGAATTATCTTCACCACCATCTGTATGAACATGGATATGTCTACACAGCCATCTGGATGAACATGGAAATATCTACACCGCTATCTGTTTGAATATGGAAATATCTAAACCGCTATCTGCATGAAAATGGAAATATCTACACAGCTATCTGCATATACATGGAAATATCTACACAGCTATCTCTTTACACATGGAAATAACTACACCGCTATCTGTATGAACATGGAAATATCTACACCGGCATCTGTATGAACATGGAAATATCTGCACGGCCATTTGAATGAACATATAAATATCTACTCTGCCATCTGTATTAAGATGGTGATAACTACACCGCTATCTGTATAAACATAGAAATATCTACACCGCTATCTGCATGAACATGGAAATAGCTTCACCGCTATCTATATGAACATGGAAATAGCTGCACCGCCATCTGTATGAACATGGAAATATCTGCACCGCCATCTGTATGAACATATAAATATCTACACCGCCATCTGTATTAAGATGGAGATATCTACACCGCTATCTGTATAAACTTGGAAATATCTACACTGCTATCGTATAAAAATGGAAATATCTACACCGCTATCTGTATAAACATGGAAATATCCACACCGCTACATGTATAAACATGGAAATATCAGCACCGCTATCTGTATGAACATAGAAATATCTACACCGCTATCTGTACGAACATGGACATATCTACACCGCTATCTGTATGAACATGGAAATAGCTACACCGCTATCTGTATGAACATGGACATATCTACACCGCTATCTGTATGAACATGGAAATAGTAACACCGCTATCTGTATGAACATGGAAATATCTACACCGCTATCTGTATGAACATGGAAATATCTACACCGCTATCTGTTTGAACATGGAAATATCTAAACCGCTATCTGCATGAAAATGGAAATATCTGCACCGCCATCTGTATGAACATATAAATATCTACACCGCCATCTGTATTAAGATGGAGATATCTACACCGCTATCTGTATAAACTTGGAAATATCTACACCGCTCTCTATATAAACATGGATATATCTAAACCACTATCTGTATGAACATGGAAATATCTACACCGCTATCTGTATGAACATTTAAATATCTACACTGCTATCTGTACGAACATGGATATATCTACACCGCTATCCGTATGAACATGGAAATAGCTACACCGCTATCTGTATGAACATGGAAATATCTACACCACTATCTGTATGAACATGGAAATATCTACACCGCTATCTCTATGAACATGGATATATCTACACAGCCATCTGGATGAACACGGAAATATCTACACCGTTATCTGTGTAAACATGCATACATCTTCACCGCTATCTGTTTAAACATGGAAATATCTACACCGCTATCTGTATGAACATGGAAATATCTACACCGCTATCTGTTTGAACATGGAAATATCTAAACGGCTATGTGCATGAAAATGGAAATATCTACACTGCTCTCTGCATATACATGGAAATATCTACACAGCTATCTCTTTGCGCATGGAAATAACTACACCGCTATCTGTATGAACATGGAAATATCTTCACCGCCATCTGTATGAACATGGATATATCTACACAGCCATGTGGATGAACATGGAAATATCTACACCGCTATCTGTATAAACATGGAAATATCTACACCGCTATCTGTATTAACATGGAAATATCTACACCGCTACCTGTATAAACATGGAAATATAAGCACCGCTATCTGTATGAACATGGAAATATCTACACCGCTATCTGTACGAACATGGAAATATCTACACTGCTATCTGTATGAACATGGAAATAGCTGCACGGCTATCTGTATGAACATGGAAATATCTACACCACTATCTGTATGAACATGGAAATATCTGCACGGCCATCTGTATGAACATATAAATATCTACACCGCCATCTGTATTAAGACGAAGATATCTACACCACTATCTGTAAACCTGGAAATAACTACACCACTATCTGTATAAACATGGAAATGTCTACAACGCTATCTGTATAAACATGGAAATATCCACACCGCTACATGTATAAACATGGAAATATCAGCACCGCTATCTGTATGAACATGGAAATATCTACACCGCTATCTGTACGAACATGGACATATCTACACCGCTATCTGTATGAACATGGAAATAGCTACACCGCTATCTGTATGAACATGGACATATCTACACCGCTATCTGTATGAACATGGAAATAGTAACACCGCTATCTGTATGAACATGGAAATATCTACACCGCTATCTGTATGAACATGGAAATATCTAAACCGCTATCTGTTTGAACATGGAAATATCTAAACCGCTATCTGCATGAAAATGGAAATATCTGCACCGCCATCTGTATGAACATATAAATATCTACACCGCCATCTGTATTAAGATGGAGATATCTACACCGCTATCTGTATAAACTTGGAAATATCTACACCGCTCTCTATATAAACATGGATATATCTACACCACTATCTGTATGAACATGGAAATATCTACACCGCTATCTGTATGAACATTTAAATATCTACACTGCTATCTGTACGAACATGGATATATCTACACCGCTATCCGTATGAACATGGAAATAGCTACACCGCTATCTGTATGAACATGGAAATATCTACACCACTATCTGTATGAACATGGAAATATCTACACCGCTATCTCTATGAACATGGATATATCTACACAGCCATCTGGATGAACACGGAAATATCTACACCGTTATCTGTGTAAACATGCATACATCTTCACCGCTATCTGTTTAAACATGGAAATATCTACACCGCTATCTGTATGAACATGGAAATATCTACACCGCTATCTGTTTGAACATGGAAATATCTAAACGGCTATGTGCATGAAAATGGAAATATCTACACTGCTCTCTGCATATGCATGGAAATATCTTCACAGCTATCTCTTTGCGCATGGAAATAACTACACCGCTATCTGTATGAACATGGAAATATCTTCATCGCCATCTGTATGAACATGGATATATCTACACAGCCATGTGGATGAACATGGAAATATCTACACCGCTATCTGTATAAACATGGAAATATCTACACCGCTATCTGTATGAACATGTAAATATCTACACCGCTACCTGTATAAACATGGAAATATAAGCACTGCTATCTGTATGAACATGGAAATATCTACACCGCTATCTGTACGAACATGGAAATATCTACACTGCTATCTGTATGAACATGGAAATATCTGCACGGCCATCTGTATGAACATATAAATATCTACACCGCCATCTGTATTAAGACGGAGATATCTACACCACTATCTGTAAACCTGGAAATATCTACACCACTATCTGTATAAACATGGAAATGTCTACACCGCTATCTGTATAAACTTGGAAATACCTACACCGCTACCTGTATAAACATGGAAATATCAGCACCGCTATCTGTATGAACATGGAAATATCAGCCCATCTATCTGTATGAACATGGAAATATCTACACCACTATCTGTATGAACATGGAAATATCTACACCGCTATCTGTATGAACATGGAAATATCTTCACCGCCATCTGTATGTACATGGACATATCTACACAGCCATCTGGATGAACATGGAAATATCTACGCCGCTATCTGTATGAACATGGAAATAGCTACACCGCTATCTGTATGAACATGGAAATATCTACACCACTATCTGTATGAACATGGAAATATCTACACCGCTATCTGTTTGAACATGGAAATATCTACACCGCTATCTGTATGAACATGGAAATATCAACACCACTATCTGTATGAACATGGAAATATCTACACCGCTATCTGTTTGAACATGGAAATATCTACACCGCTATCTGCATGAAAATGGAAATATGTACAGAGCTATCTGCATATACATGGAAATATCTACAAAGCCATCTCTTTACACATGGAAATAACTACACCACTATCTCTATAAACATGGAAATATCTACACCGCCATCTCTATGAACATGGAAATATCTGCACCGCCATCTGTATGAACATATAAATAACTACACCGCCATCTGTATTAAGATGGAGATATCTAAACCGCTATCTGTATAAACTTGGAAATATCTACACCGCTATCTGTATAAACATGGAAATATCTACACCGCTATCTGTATAAACATGGAAATATCTACACCGCTACCTGTATAAACATGGAAACATAAGCACCGCTATCTGTATGAACATGGAAATATCTACACCGCTATCTGTACGAACTTGGAAATATCTACACCGCCATCTGTATGAACATGGAAATAGCTGCACCGCTATCTGTATGAACATGGAAATATCTTCACCACTATCTGTAGGAACATGGAAATATCTTCACCGCTAACTGTATGAACATGGAATTATGTTCACCGCCATCTGTATGAACATGGATATGTCTAAACAGCCATCTGGATGAACATGGAAATATCTACACCGCTATCTGTATGAACATGGAAATATCTACACCGCTATCTGTATAAACATGGAAATATCTACACCGCTATCTCTATAAACATGGAAATGTCTACACCGCTATCTGTATAAACTTGGAAATACCTACACCGCTACCTGTATAAACATGGAAATATCAGCACCTCTATCTGTATGAACATGGAAATATCTACACCACTATCTGTATGAACATGGAAATATCTACACCGCTATCTGTTTGAACATGGAAATATCTTCACCGCTATCTGCATGAAAATGGAAATATCTACAGATATATCTGCATATACATGGAAATATCTACAAAGCTATCTCTTTACACATGGAAATAACTACACCACTATCTCTATAAACATGGAAATATCTACACCGCCATCTCTAAGAACATGGAAATATCTGCACCGCCATCTGTATGAACATATAAATATCTACACCGCCATCTGTATTAAGATGGAGATATCTACACCGCTATCTGTATAATCTTGGAAATATCTACACCGCTATCTGTATAAACATGGAAATATCTACAGCGCTACCTGTATAAACATGGAAATATAAGCTCCGCTATCTGTATGAACATGGAAATATCTAAACCGCTATCTGTACGAACTTGGAAATATCTACACCGCTATCTGTATGAACATGGAAATAGCTGCACCGCTATCTGTATGAACATGGAAATATCTACATCACTATCTGTATGAACATGGAAATATCTTCTCCGCTATCTGTATGAACATGGATATATCTAAACAGCCATCTGTATGAACATGGATATATCTACACCGCTATCTGTATGAACATGGAAATATCTACACCGCTATCTGTGTAAACATGCATACATCTTCACCGCTATCTGTATAAACATGGATATATCTACACAGCCATATGGATGAACATGGAAATATCTCCACCGCTATCTGTATGAACATGGAAATAACTGCACGGCTATCTGTATGAACATTGAAATATCTACACCACTATCTGTATGAACATGGAAATATCTGCACGGCCATCTGTATGAACATATAAATATCTACACCGCCATCTGTATTAAGATGGAGATATCTATATCGCTATCTGTATAAACCTGGAAATATCTACACCGCTATCTGTATAAACATGGAAATGTCTACACCGCTATCTGTATAAACTTGGAAATGCCTACACCGCTACCTGTATAAACATGGAAATATCAGCACCGCTATCTGTATGAACATGGAAATATCAGCCCATCCATCTGTATGAGCATGGAAATATCTACACCACTATCTGTATGAACATGGAAATATCTACACCGCTATCTGTATGAACATGGAAATATCTTCACCGCCATCTGTATGAACATGGATATATCTACACAGCCATCTGGATGAACATGGAAATATCTACACCGCTATCTGTATGAACATGGAAATAGCTACACCGCTATCTGTATGAACATGGAAATATCTACACCACTATCTGTATGAACATGGAAATATCTACACCGCTATCTGTTTGAACATGGAAATATCTACACCGCTATCTGCATGAAAATGGAAATATCTTCAGAGCTATCTGCAAATACATGGAAATATCTACAAAGCTATCTCTTTACACATGGAAATAACTACACCACTATCTCTATAAACATGGAAATATCTACACCGCCATCTGTATGAACATATAAATAACTACACCCCCATCTGTATGAAGATGGAGATATCTACACCGCTATCTGTATAAACTTGGAAATATCTACACCGCTATCTGTATAAACATGGAAATATCTACACCGCTACCTGTATAAACATGGAAATATAAGCACCGCTATCTGTATGAACATGGAAATATCTACACCGCTATCTCTACGAACTTGGAAATATCTACACCGCTATCTGTATGAACATGAAAATAGATGCACCGCTATCTGTATGAACATGGAAATATCTACACCACTATCTGTATGAACATGGAAATACCTTCACCGCTAACTGTATGAACATGGAATTATCTTCACCGCCATCTGAATGAACATGGATATGTCTACACAGCCATCTGGATGAACATGGAAATATCTACACCGCCATCTGTATGAACATGGAAATATCTACACCGCTATCTGTATGAACATGGAAATATCTACACCGCTATCTGTATGAACATGGAAATATCTACACCGCTATCTGTATGAACATGGAAATATCTTCACCGCCATCTGTGTGAACATGGATATATCTACACAGCCATCTGGATGAACATGGAAATATCTACACCGCTATCTGTATAAACATGGAAATATCTACACCGCCATCTGTATTAAGATGGAGATATCTACACCGCTATCTGTATAAACATGGAAATACCTACACCGCTATCTGTATAAACATGGAAATGTCTACACCGCTATCTGTATAAACTTGGAAATACCTACACCGCTACCTGTATAAACATGGAAATATCAGCACCGCAATCTGTATGAACATGGAAATATCAGCCCATCTATCTTTATGAACATGGAAATATCTAAACCACTATCTGTATGAACATGGAAATATCTACACCGCTATCTGTATGAACATGGAAATATCTTCACCGCCATCTGTATGAACATGGATATATCTACACAGCCATCTGGATGAACATGGAAATATCTACACAGCCATCTGGATGAACATGGAAATATCTACACCGCTATCTGTATGAACATGGAAATAGCTACACCGCTATCTGTTTGAACATGGAAATATCTACACCGCTATCTGCATGAAAATGGAAATATCTACAGATATATCTGCATATACATGGAAATATCTACAAAGCTATCTCTTTACACAGGGAAATAACTACACCACTATCTCTATAAACATGGAAATATCTACACCGCCATCTCTATGAACATGGAAATATCTGCACCGCCATCTGTATGAACATATAAATATCTACACCGCCATCTGTATTAAGATGGAGATATCTACACCGCTATCTGTATAAACTTGGAAATATCTACATGGCTATCTGTATAAACATGGAAATATCTACACCGCTACCTGTATAAACATGGAAATATAAGCACCGCTATCTGTATGAACATGGAAATATCTACACCGCTATCTGTACGAACTTGGAAATATCTACACCGCTATCTGTATGAACATGGAAATAGCTGCACCGCTATCTGTATGAACATGGAAATATCTACATCACTATCTGTATGAACATGGAAATATCTTCTCCGCTATCCGTATGAACATGGATATATCTACACAGCCATCTGTATGAACATGGATATATCTACACCGCTATCTGTATGAACATGGAAATATCTACACCGCTGTCTGCATGAACATGGAAATAGCTACACCGCCATCTGTATGAACTTGGAAATATCTGCACCGCCATCTGTATGAACATATAAATATCTACACCTCCATCTGTATTAAGATGGAGATATCTACACCGCTATCTGTATAAACTTGGAAATATCTACACCGCTATCTGTGTAAACATGCATACATCTTCACCGCTATCTGTATAAACATGGATATATCTACACCACTATCTGTATAAACATGGAAATATCTACACCGCTATCTGTTTGAACATGGAAATATCTATACCGCTATCTGCCTGAAAATGGAAAATCTGCACCGCCATCTGAATGAACATATAAATATCTACACCGCCAACTGTATTAAGATGGCGATATCTACACCGCTATCTGTATAAACTTGGAAATATCTACACCGCTATCTGTATAAACATGGAAATATCTACACCGCTATCTGTATAAACATGGAAATATCTGCACCGCTACCTGTATAAACATGGAAATATCTGCACCGCTATCTGTATGAACGTGGAAATATCTACACGGCTATCTGTACGAACATGGAAATACCTACACCGCTATCTGTATGAACATGGAAATAGCTACACCGCTATCTGTATGAACATGGAAATATCTACACCACTATCTGTGTGAACATGGAAATATCTACACCGCTATCTCTATGAACGTGGATATATCTACACAGCCATCTGGATGAACACGGAAATATCTACACCGTTATCGGTGTAAACATGCATACTTCTTCACCGCTATCTGTATAAACATGGAAATATCTACACCGCTATCTGTATGAACATGGAAATATCTACACCGCTATCTGTTTGAACATGGAAATATCTAAACGGCTATCTGCATGAAAATGGAAATATCTACACTGCTATCTGCATACACATGGAAATATCTACACAGCTATCTCTTTGCACATGGAAATAACTACACCGCTATCTGTATGAACATGGAAATATCTTCACCGCCATCTGTATGAACATGGATATATCTACACAGCCATGTGGATGAACATGGAAATATCTACACCGCTATCTGTATAAACATGGAAATATCTACACCGCTATCTGTATGAACTTGGAAATATCTACACCGCTACCTGTATAAACATGGAAATATAAGCACCGCTATCTGTATGAACATGGAAATATCTACACCGCTATCTGTACGAACATGGAAATATCTACACCGCTATCTGTATGAACATGGAAATAGCTGCACGGCTATCTGTATGAACATGGAAATATCTACACCACTATCTGTATGAACATGGAAATATCTGCACGGCCATCTGAATGAACATATAAATATCTACACCACCATCTGTATTAAGATGGAGATATCTACACCGCTATCTGTATAAACCTGGAAATATCTACACCGCTATCTGTATAAACATGGAAATGTCTACACCGCTATCTGTATAAACTTGGAAATACCTACACCGCTACCTGTATAAACATGGAAATATCAGCACCGCTATCTGTATGAACATGGAAATATCAGCCCATCTATCTGTATGAACATGGAAATATCTACACCACTATCTGTATGAACATGGAAATATCTACACCGCTATCTGTATGAACATGGAAATATCTTCACCGCCATATGTATGAACATGGGAATATCTACACAGCCATCTGGATGAACATGGAAATATCTACACCGCTATCTGTATGAACATGGAAATAGCTACACCGCTATCTGTATGAACATGGAAATATCTACAGATATATCTGCATATACATGGAAATATGCACAAAGCTATCTCTTTACACATGGAAATAACTACACCACTATCTCTATAAACATGGAAATATCTACACCGCCATCTCTATGAACATGGAAATATCTGCACCGCCATCTGTATGAACATATAAATATCTACACCGCCATCTGTATTAAGATGGAGATATCTACACCACTATCTGTATAAACTTGGAAATATCTACACCGCTATCTGTATAAACATGGAAATATCTACACCGCTACCTGTATAAACATGGAAATATAAGCACCGCTATCTGTATGAACATGGAAATATCTACACCGCTATCTGTACGAACTTGGAAATATCTACACCGCTATCTGTATGAACATGGATATATCTACACAGCCATCTGTATGAACATGGATATATCTTCACCGCTATCTGTATGAACATGGAAATATCTACACCGCTATCTGTGTAAACATGCATACATCTTCACCGCTATCTGTATAAACATGGATATATCTACACAGCCATATGGATGAACATGGAAATATCTACACCGCTATCTGCATGAACATGGAAATAGCTACACCGCTATCTGTATGAACATGGAAATAGCTACACCGCCATCTGTATGAACTTGGAAATATCTGCACCGCCATCTTTATGAACATATAAATATCTACACCGCCATCTGTATTAAGATGGAGATATCTACACCGCTATCTGTATAAACTTGGAAATATCTACACAGCTATCTGTATAAAAATGGAATTATCTACACCGCTATCTGTATAAACATGGAAATATCCACACCGCTACCTGTATAAACATGGAAATATCAGCACAGCTATCTGTATGAACATGGAAATATCTACACCGCTATCTGTACGAACATGGAAATATCTACACCGCTATCTGCATGAACATGGAAATAGCTACACCGCTATCTGTATGAACATGGAAATATCTACACCACTATCTGTATGAACATGGAAATAGCTACACAGCTATCTGTGTAAACATGAATACTTCTTCACCGCTATCTGTATAAACATGGAAATATCTACACCGCTATCTGTATGAACATGGAAATATCTACACGGCTATCTGTATGAACATGGAAATATCTACACCACAATCTGTTTGAACATGGAAATATCTACACCGCTATCTGTATGAAAATGGAAATACCTACACTGCTATCTGCATATACATTTAAAAATCTACACAGCTATCTCTTTACACATGGAAATAACTACACCGCTATCTGTATGAACATGGAAATATCTACACCGCCATCTGTATGAACATGGAAATATCTGCACGGCCATCTGTATGACCATATAAATATCTACACCGCCATCTGTATTAAAATGGAGATATCTACACCGCTACCTGTATAAACATGGAAATATCTACACCGCTATCTGTATGAACATGGAAATATCTACACCGCTACCTGTATAAACATGGAAATATAAGCACCGCTATCTGTATGAACATGGAAATATCAGCCCCTCTATCTCTATGAACATGGAAATATCTACACCGCTATCTGTATGAACATGGAAATATTTACACTGCTATGTGTATGAGCATGGAAATATCTTCACCGCCATCTGTATGAACATGGATATATCTACACAGCCATCTGGATGAACATGGAAATATCTACACCGCTATCTGTATAAACATGGAAATATCTACACCGCTATCTGTATGAACATGGAAATATCTACAGCACTATCTGTATGAACATGGAAATATCTACAATGCTATCTGTATGAACATGGATATATCTACACAGCCATCTGGATGAACATGGAAATATCTACACCGCTATCTGTATAAACATGGAAATATCTACACCGGTATCTGAGTAGACATGCATACATCTTCACCGCTATCTGTATAAACATGGATATATCTACACCGCTATCTGTATGAACATGGGAATATCTACATCGCTATCTGTTTGAACATGGAAATATCTAAACCGCTATCTGCATGATAATGGAAATATCTACACAGCTATCTGCATATACATGGAAATAACTACACCGCTATCTGTATGAACATGGAAATATCTGCACGGCCATCTGTATGAACATATAAACATCTACACCGCCATCTGTATTAAGGTGGAGATATCTACACCGCTATCTGTATAAAAATGGAAATATCAACAACGCTATCTGTATAAACATGGAAATGTCTACACCGCTATGTGTATAAACTTGGAAATATCTACACCGCTACCTGTATAAACAAGGAAATATCAGCACCGCTATCTGTATGAACATGGAAACATCAGCCCATCTATCTGTATGAAAATGGAAATATCTACACCACTATCTGTATGAACATGGAAATATCTTCACCGCCTTCTGTATGAACATGGAAATATCTACACCACTATCTGTATGAACATGGAAATATCTACACCGCTATCTGTATGAACATGGAAATATCTTCACTGCCATCTGTATGAACGTGGATATATCTACACAACCATCTGGATGAACATGGAAATATCTACACCGCTATCTGTATGAACATGGAAATATCTACACCGCTATCTGTGTAAACATGCATACATCTTCACCGCTATCTGTATAAACATGGAAATATCTACACCGCTATCTGTATAAACATGGAAATATCCACACCGCTACCTGTATAAACATGGAAATATAAGCACCGCTATCTGTATGAACATGGAAATATCTACACCGCTATCTGTACGAACATGGAAATATCAACAGCACTATGTGTATGAACATGGAAATATCTACACCGCTATCTGTATGAACATGGATATATCTACACAGCCATCAGGATGAACATGGAAATATCTTCACCGCCATCTGTATGAACATGGATATATCTACACAACCATCTGGATGAACATGGAAATATCTACACCGCTATCTGTATGAACATGGAAATATCTACTCCACTATCTGTATGAACATGGAAATATCTGGACGGCCATCTGTATGAACATATAAACATCTACACCGCTATCTGTATTAAGGTGGAGATATCTACACCGCTATCTGTACAAACATGGAAATATCAACAACGCTATCTGTATAAACATGGAAATGTCTACACCGCTATGTGTATAAACTTGGAAATATCTACACCGCTACCTGTATAAACAAGGAAATATCAGCACCGCTATCTGTATGAACATGAAAACATCAGCCCATCTATCTGTATGAAAATGGAAATATCTACACCACTATCTGTATGAACATGGAAATATCTACACCGCTATCTGTATTAACATGGAAATATCTACACCGCTATCTGTTTGAACATGGAAATATCTAAACCGATATCTGCATGAAAATGGAAATATCTACACAGCTATCTGAATATACATGGTAATATCTACACCGCTATCTCTTTACACATGGAAATATCTACACCGCTATCTGTATAAACATGGAAATAACTACACCACTATCTGTATGAACATGGAAATATCTGCACCGCTATCTGTATGAACATGGAAATATCTACAGCACTATCTGTATGAACATGGAAATATCTACACCGCTATCTGTATGAACATGGATATATCTACACAGCCATCAGGATGAACATGGAAATATCTACACCGCTATCTGTATGAACATGGAAATATCTACACCACTATCTGTGTATACAGGCATACATCTTCACCGCTATCTGTATAAACATGGATATATCTACACCACTATCTGTATGAACATGGAAATATCTACACCGCTATCTGTTTGAACATGGAAATATCTAAACCGCTATCTGCCTGAAAATGGAAATATCTGGACCGCCATCTGTATGAACATATAAATGTCTACACGGCCAACTGTATTAAGATGGAGATATCTACACCGCTATCTGTATAAACTTGGAAATATCTACACCGCTATCTGTATAAACATGGAAATATCTACACAGCTATCTGTATAAACAAGGAAATATCTGCACCGCTACCTGTATAAACATGGAAATATCAGCACCGATATCTGTATGAACGTGGAAATATCTACACCGCTATCTGTACGAACATGGAAATATCTACACCGCTATCTGTATGAACATGGAAATAGCTACAGCGCTATCTGTATGAAGATGGAAATATCTACACCACTATCTGTATGAACATGGAAATATCTACACCGCTATCTCTATGAACATGGATATATCTACACAGCCATCTGGATGAACTTGGAAATATCTACACCGCTATCTGTATGAACATGGAAATATCTACACCGTTATCTGTGTAAACATGCTTTCATCTTCACCGCTATCTGTATAAACATGGAAATATCTACATTGCTACCTGTATAAACATGGAAATATAAGCACCGCTATCTGTATGAACATGGAAATATCTACACCGCTATCTGTTGGAACATGGAAATATCTACACCGCTACCTGTATGAACATGGAAATAGCTACTCAGCTATCTGTATGAACATGGAAATATCTACAGCACTATCTGTATGAACATGGAAATATCTACACCGCTATCTGTATGAACATGGATATACCTACACAGCCATCTGGATGAAAATGGAAATATCTACACCGCTATCTGTATGAACATGGAAATATCTATACTGCTATCTGTGTAAACATGCATACATCTTCACCGCTATCTGTATAAACATGGAAATATCTACACCGCTATCTGTATGAACATGGAAATATCTACACCGCTATCTGTTTGAACATGGAAATATCTAAACCACAATCTGCATGAAAATGGAAAAAACTTCTCAGCTATCTGCATATACATGGAAATATCTACACAGCTATCTCTTTACACATGGAAATAACTACACCGCTCTCTGTATGAACACGGAAATATCTACACCGCCATCTGTATGAACATGGAAATATCTACACCATTATCTGTATGAACATGGAAATATCTACACCGCTATCTGTAAGAACATGGAAATATGTACACCGCTATCTGAATGAACATGGAAATATCTTCACCGCCATCTGTATGAACATGGATATATCTCCTCAGCCATATGGATGAACATGGAAATACCTACACCTCTTTCTGCATGAACATGGAAATAGCTACACCGCTATCTGTATGAACATGGAAATATCTACACCACTATCTGTATGAACATGGAAATATCTACACCGCTACCTGTATAAACATGGAAATATCTTCACCGCCATCTGTATGAACATGGAAATATCTACTCAGCCATATGGATGAACATGTAAATGTCTACACCGCTATCTGCATGAACATGGATATAGCTACACCGCTATCTGTATGAACATGGAAATAGCTACACCGCCATCTGTATGAACATGGAAATATCTACACCGCTATCTGTATAAACATGGAAATATCTACACCGCTATCTGTATAAACATGGACATATCTACACCGCTATCTGTATGAACATGGAAATATCTACACCGCTATCTGTATAAACATAGAAATATCCACACCGCTAT
Source organism: Gorilla gorilla gorilla (assembly GCF_029281585.2). Taxonomy (NCBI): domain Eukaryota; kingdom Metazoa; phylum Chordata; class Mammalia; order Primates; family Hominidae; genus Gorilla; species Gorilla gorilla. The sequence continues at coordinate 3,649,371 of NC_073224.2, forward strand.
CTGTATGAACATGGAAATATCCACACCGCTGCCTGTAGAAACATGGAAATAGCACCGCTATCTGTACGAACATGGAAAAATCTACACCGCTATCTGTATGAACATGGAAATAGATACACCGCTATCTGTATGAACATGGAAATATCTACACCGCTATCTGTATGAACATGGATATATCTACACAGCCATCTGGATGAACATGGAAATATCTACACTGCTATCTGTATGAACATGGAAATATCTACACCGCTATCTGTTTGAACATGGAAATATCTACACCGCTATCTGTATGAACATGGAAATATCTACACCGCTATCTGTATGAACATGGATAAATCTACACAGCCATATGGATGAACATGGAAATATCTACACCGCTATCTGCATGAACATGGAAATAGCTACACCGCTATCTATATGAACATGGAAATAGCTACACCGCCATCTGTATGAACATGGAAATATCTGCACCGCCATCTGTATGATCATATAAATATCTACACCGCCATCTGTATTAGATGGAGATATCTACACCGCTATCTGTATAAACTAGGAAATATCTACACCGCAATCGTATAAAAATGGAAATATCTACTCCGCGATCTGTATAAACATGGAAATATCCACACCGCTACCTGTATAAACATGGAAATATCAGCACCGCTATCTGTATGAACATGGAAATATCTACACCGCTATCTGTACGAACATGGACATATCTACACCGCTATCTGAATGAACATGGAAATAGCTACACCGCTATCTGTATGAACATGGAAATATCTACACCACTATCTGTATGAACATGGAAATAGCTACACCGCTATCTGTCTAAACATGCATACTTCTTCACCGCTATCTGTATAAACATGGAAATATCTACACCGCTATCTGTATGAACATGGAAATATCTACACCGCTATCTGTTTGAACATGGAAATATCTAAACCGATATCTGCATGAAAATGGAAATATCTACACAGCTATCTGCATATATATGGTAATATCTACACCGCTATCTCTTTACAGATGGAAATATCTACACCGCTATCTGTATGAACATGGAAATATCTACACCGCCATCTGTATGAACATGGAAATATCTGCACGGCCATCTGTATGAACATATAAATAACTACACCGCCATCTGTATTAAGATGGAGATATCTACACCGCTATCTGTATAAACATGGAAATATCTACACCGCTATCTGTATAAACATGGAAATATTTACACCGCTACCTGTATAAATATGGAAATATCAGCACCGCTATCTGTATGAACATGGAAATATCAGCCCCTCTATCTGTATGAACATGGAAATATCTACACCACTATCTGTATGAACATGGAAATATCTACACCGCTATCTGTACTAACATGGAAATATCTTCACTGCCATCTGTATGAACATGGATATATCTACACACCCATCTGGATGAACATGGAAATATCTACACCGCTATCTGTATGAACATGGAAATATCTACACCGCTATCTGCGTAAACATGCAAACATCTTCACCGCTATCTGTATAAACATGGAAATATCTACACCGCAATCTGTATGAACATGGAAATATCTTAACCGCTATCTGCCTGAAAATGGAAATATCTGCACCGCCATCTGTATGAACATATAAATATCTACACCGCCATCTGTATTAAGATGGAGATATCTACACCGCTATCGGTATAAACTTGGAAATATCTACACCGCTATCTGTATAAACATGGAAATATCTACACCGCTATCTGTATAAACATGGAAATATCCACACCGCTACCTGTATAAACATGGAAATATAAGCACCGCTATCTGTATGAATATGGAAATATCTACACCGCTATCTGTACGAACATGGATATATCTACACCGCTATCTGTATGAACATGGAAATAGCTGCACCGCTATCTGTATGAACATGGAAATATCTACAGCACTATCTGAATGAACATGGAAATATCTACACCGCTATCTGTATGAACATGTATATATCTACACAGCCATCAGGATGAACATGGCAATATCTTCACCGCCATCTGTATGAACATGGATATATCTACACAACCATCTGGATGAACATGGAAATATCTACACCGCTATCTGTATGAACATGGAAATATCTACACCGCTATCTGTGTAAACATGCATACATCTTCACCGCTATCTGTATAAACATGGATATATCTACACCACTATCTGTATAAACATGGAAATATCTACACCGCTATCTGTTTGAACATGGAAATATCTAAACCGCTATCTGCCTGAAAATGGAAATATCTGCACCGCCATCTGTATGAACATATAAATATCTACACCGCCAACTGTATTAAGATGGAGATATCTACACCGCTATTTGTATAAACTTGGAAATATCTACACCGCTCTCTGTATAAACATGGAAATATCTACACCGCTATCTGTATAAACATGGAAATATCTGCACCGCTACCTGTATAAACATGGAAATATCAGCACCGCTATCTGTATGAACGTGGAAATATCTACACGGCTATCTGTACGAACATGGAAATACCTACACCGCTATCTGTAGGAACATGGAAATAGCTACACCGCTATCTGTATGAACATGGAAATATATACACCACTATCTGTATGAACATGGAAATATCTACACCGCTATCTCTATGAACATGGATATATCTACACAGCCATCTGGATGAACACGGAAATATCTACACCGTTATCTGTGTAAACATGCATACATCTTCACCGCTATCTGCATAAACATGGAAATATCAACACCGCTATCTGTATGAACATGGAAATATCTACAAAGCTATCTGTTTGAACATGGAAATATCTAAACGGCTATCTGCATGAAAATGGAAATATCTACACTGCTATCTGCATATACATGGAAATATCTACACAGCTATCTCTTTGCGCATGGGAATAACTACACCGCTATCTGTATGAACATGGAAATATCTACACCGCTATCTGTATGAACATGGAAATATCTTCACCGCCATATGTATGAATATGGATATATCTACACAGCCATGTGGATGAACATGGAAATATCTACACCACTATCTGTATAAACATGGAAATATCTACACCGCTATCTGTATGAACATGGAAATATCTACAGCGCTACCTGTATAAACATGGAAATATAAGCACCGCTATCTGTATGAACATGGAAATATCTACACCGCTATCTGTACGAACATGGAAATATCTACACCGCTATCTGTATGAACATGGAAATAGCTGCACGGCTGTCTGTATGAACATGGAAATATCTACACCACTATCTGTATGAACATGGGAATATCTGCACGGCCATCTGAATGAACATATAAATATCTACACCGCCATCTGTATTAAGATGGAGATATCTACACCGCTATCTGTATAAACCTGGAAATATCTACACCGCAATCTGTATAAACATGGAAATGTCTACACCGCTATCTGTATAAACTTGGAAATACCTACACCGCTACCTGTATAAACATGGAAATATCAGCACCGCTATCTGTATGAACATGGAAATATCAGCCCATCTATCTGTATGAACATGGAAATATCTACACCACTATCTGTATGAACATGGAAATATCTACACCGCTATCTGTATGAACATGGAAATATCTTCACCGCCATATATATGAATATGGATATATCTACACAGCCATCTGAATGAACATGGAAATATCTACACCGCTATCTGTATGAACATGGAAATAGCTTCACCGCTATCTGTATGAACATGGAAATATCTACATCACTATCTGTTTGAACATGGAAATATCTACACCGCTATCTGTTTGAACATGGAAATATCTACACCGCTCTCTGCATGAAAATGGAAATATCTACAGAGCTATCTGCATATACATGGAAATATCTACAAAGCTATCTCTTTACACATGGAAATGTCTACACCACTTTCTCTATAAACATGGAAATATCTACACCACCATCTCTATGAACATGGAAATATCTGCACCGCCATCTGTATGAACATATAAATAACTACACCGCCGTCTGTATTAAGATGGAGATATCTACACAGCTATCTGTATAAACTTGGAAATATCTACACCGCTATCTGTATAAACATGGAAATATCTACACCGCTATCTGTATAAACATGGAAATATCTACACCGCTACCTGTATAAACATGGAAATATAAGCACCGCTATCTGTATGAACATGGAAATATCTACACCGCTATCTGTATGAACATGGATATAGCTGCACCGCTATCTGTATGAACATGGAAATACCTACACCACTATCTGTATGAACATGGAAATATCTTCACCGCTAACTGTATGAACATGGAATTATCTTCACCGCCATCTGTATGAACATGGATATGTCTACACAGCCATCTGGATGAACATGGAAATATCTACACCGCTATCTGTATGAACATGGAAATATCTTCACCGCCATCAGTATGAACATGGATAAATCTACACAGCCATATGGAAGAACATGGAAATATCTACACCGCTATCTGCATGAACATGGAAATAGCTACACCGCTATCTATATGAACATGGAAATAGCTACACCGCCATCTGTATGAACATGGAAATATCTACACCGAAATCTGTATGAACATATAAATATCTACACCGCCTTCTGTATTAAGATGGAGATATCTACACCGCTATCTGTATAAACTTGGAAATATCTACACCGCTATCGTATAAAAATGGAAATATCTACACCGCTATCTGTATAAACATGGAAATATCCACACCGCTACCTGTATAAACATGGAAATATCAGCACCGCTATCTGTATGAACATGGAAATATCTACACCGCTATATGTAAGAACATGGAAATATCTACACCGCTATCTGCATGAACATGGAAATAGCTACACCGCTATCTGTATGTACATGGAAATATCTACACCACTATCTGTATGAACATGGAAATAGCTACACAGCTATCTGTGTAAACATGAATACTTCTTCACCGCTATCTGTATAAACATGGAAATATCTACACCGCTATCTGTATGAACATGGAAATATCTACACCGCTATCTGTATGAACATGGAAATATCTACACCACTATCTGTTTGAACATGGAAATATCTACACCGCTATCTGTATGAAAATGGAAATACCTACACTGCTATCTGCATATACATTTAAAAATCTACACTGCTATCTCTTTACACATGGAAATAACTACACCACTATCTGTATGAACATGGAAATATCTACACCGCCATCTGTATGAACATGGAAATATCTGCACGGCCATCTGTATGACCATATAAATATCTACACCGCCATCTGTATTAAAATGGAGATATCTACACCGCTACCTGTATAAACATGGAAATATCTACACCTCTATCTGTATGAACATGGAAATATCTACACCGCTACCAGTATAAACATGGAAATATCAGCACCGCTATCTGTATGAACATGGAAATATCAGCCCCTCTATCTATATGAACATGGAAATATCTACACCACTATCTGTATGAACATGGAAATATCTACACTGCTATCTGTATGAGCATGGAAATATCTTCACCGCCATCTGTATGAACATGGATATATCTACACAGCCATCTGGATGAACAAGGAAATATCTACACCGCTATCTGTATAAACATGGAAATATCTACAACGCTATCTGTATGAACATGGAAATATCTACAGCACTATCTGTATGAACATGGAAATATCTACACTGCTATCTGTATGAACATGGATATATCTACACAGCCATCTGGATGAACATGGAAATATCTACACCGCTACCTGTATAAACATGGAAATATCTACACCACTATCTGTGTAGACATGCATACATCTTCACCGCCATCTGTATAAACATGGATATATCTACACCGCTATCTGTATGAACATGGGAATATCTACATCGCTATCTGTTTGAACATGGAAATATCTAAACGGCTATCTGCATGATAATGGAAATATCTACATAGCTATCTGCATATACATGGAAATAACTACACCGCTATCTGTATGAACATGGAAATATCTGCACGGCCATCTGTATGAACATATAAACATCTACACCGCCATCTGTATTAAGGTGGAGATATCTACACCGATATCTGTATAAACATGGAAATATCAACAACGCTATATGTATAAACATGGAAATGTCTACACCGCTATGTGTATAAACTTGGAAATATCTACACCACTACCTGTATAAACAAGGAAATATCAGCACCGCTATCTGTATGAACATGGAAACATCAGCCCATCTATCTGTATGAAAATGGAAATATCTAAACCACTATCTGTATGAACATGGAAATATCTTCACCGCCTTCTGTATGAACATGGATATATCTACACAGCCATTTGGAAGAACATGGAAATATCTACACCGCTATCTGTATGAACATGGAAATAGCTACACCGCTATCTGTATGAACATGGAAATATCTACACCACTATCTGTATGAACATGGAAATAGCTACACCGCTATCTGTGTAAACATGCATACTCCTTCACCGCTATCTGTATAAACATGGAAATATCTACACCACTATCTGTATGAACATGGAAATATCTACACCGCTATCTTTTTGAACATGGAAATATCTACACCGCTATCTGCATGAAAATGGAAATATCTACACAGCTATCTGCATATACATGGAAATAACTACAAAGCTATCTCTTTACACGTGGAAATATCTACACCACTATCTGTATGAACATGGAAATATCTATACCGCTATCTGTATGAACATGGAATTATCTTCACCACCATCTGTGTGAACATGGATATGTCTACACAGCCATCTGGATGAACATGGAAATATCTACACTGCTATCTGTATGAACATGGAAATAGCTACACCACTATCTGTATGAACATGGAAATATCTACACCACTATCTGTATGAACATGGAAATATCTACATCGCTATCTGTATGAACATGGAAATATCTTCACTGCCATCTGTATGAACGTGGATATATCTACACAACCATCTGGATGAACATGGAAATATCTACACCGCTATCTGTATGAACATGGAAATATCTACACCGCTATCTGTGTAAACATGCATACATCTTCACCGCTATCTGTATAAACATGGAAATATCTACACCGCTATCTGTATAAACATGGAAATATCCACACCGCTACCTGTATAAACATGGAAATATAAGCACCGCTATCTGTATGAACATGGAAATATCTACACCGCTATCTGTACGAACATGGAAATATCAACAGCACTATGTGCATGAACATGGAAATATCTACACCGCTATCTGTATGAACATGGAAATATCTACACCGCTATCTGTATGAACATGGAAATAGCTACACCACTATCTGTATGAACATGGAAACATCTACACCACTATCTGTATGAACATGGAAATATCTACACCGCTATCTGTATGAACATGGAAATATCTTCACTGCCATCTGTATGAACGTGGATATATCTACACAACCATCTGGATGAACATGGAAATATCTACACCGCTATCTGTATGAACATGGAAATATCTACACTTCTATCTGTGTAAACATGCATACATCTTCACCGCTATCTGTATAAAGATGGAAATATCTACACCGCTATCTGTATAAACATGGAAATATCCACACCGCTACCTGTATAAACATGGAAATATAAGCACCGCTATCTGTATGAACATGGAAATATCTACACCGCTATCTGTACGAACATGGAAATATCAACAGCACTATGTGTATGAACATGGAAATATCTACACCGCTATCTGTATGAACATGGATATATCTACACAGACATCAGGATGAACATGGAAATATCTTCACCGCCATCTGTATGAACATGGATATATCTACACAACCATCTGGATGAACATGGAAATATCTACACCGCTATCTGTATGAACATGGAAATATCTACACCGCAATCTGTGTAAACATGCATACATCTTCACCGCTATCTGTATAATCATGGAAATAACTACACCACTATCTGTATGAACATGGAAATATCTGCACCGCTATCTGTATGAACATGGAAATATCTACAGCACTATCTGTATGAACATGGAAATATCTACACCGCTATCTGTATGAACATGGATATATCTACACAGCCATCAGGATGAACATGGAAATATCTACACCGCTATCTGTATGAACATGGAAATATCTACACCGCTATCTGTGTATACAGGCATACATCTTCACCGCTATCTGTATAAACATGGATATATCTACACCACTATCTGTATGAACATGGAAATATCTACACCGCTATCTGTTTGAACATGGAAATATCTAAACCGCTATCTGCCTAAAAATGGAAATATCTGCACCGCCATCTGTATGAACATATAAATGTCTACACCGCCAACTGTATTAAGATGGAGATATCTTCACCGCTATCCGTATAAACTTGGAAATATCTACACCGCTATCTGTATAAACATGGAAATATCTACACAGCTATCTGTATAAACAAGGAAATTACTGCACCGCTACCTGTATAAACATGGAAATATCAGCACCGATATCTGTATGAACGTGGAAATATCTACACCGCTATCTGTACGAACATGGAAATATCTACACCGCTATCTGTATGAACATGGAAATAGCTACAGCGCTATCTGTATAAACATAGAAATATCTACACCGCTATCTGTATGAACATGGAAATATCTACACCGCTACCTGTATAAACATGGAAATATAAGCACCGCTATCTGTATGAACATGGAAATATCTACACCGCTATCTGTACGAACATGGAAATATCTACACCGCTATCTGTATGAACATGGAAATAGCTGCACGGCTATCTGTATGAACATGGAAATATCTACACCACTATCTGTATGAACATGGAAATATCTGCACGGCCATCTGTAAGAACATATAAATATCGACACCGCCATCTGTATTAAGACGGAGATATCTACACCGCTATCTGTAAACCTGGAAATATCTACACCGCTACCTGTATAAACATGGAAATATCAGCACCGCTATCTGTATGAACATGGAAATATCAGCCCATCTATCTGTATGAACATGGAAATATCTACACCACTATCTGTATGAACATGGAAATATCTACACCGCTATCTGTATGAACATGGAAATACCTTCACCACCATCTGTATGTACATGGACATATCTACACAGCCATCTGGATGAACATGGAAATATCTACACCGCTATCTGTATGAACATGGAAATAGCTACACCACTATCTGTATGAACATGGAAATATCTACACCGCTGTCTGTTTGAACATGGAAATATCTACACCGCTATCTGCATGAAAATGGAAATATCTACAGAGCTATCTGCATATACATGGAAATATCTACAAAGCCATCTCTTTACACATGGAAATAACTACACCACTATCTCTATAAACATGGAAATATCTACACCGCCATCTCTATGAACATGGAAATATCTGCACCGCCATCTGTATGAACATATAAATAACTACATCGCCATCTGTATTAAGATGGAGATATCTACACCGCTATCTGTATAAACTTGGAAATATCTACACCGCTATCTGTATAAACATGGAAATATCTACACCGCTATCTGTATAAACATGGAAATATCTTCACCGCTACCTGTATAAACATGGAAACATAAGCACCGCTATCTGTATGAACATGGAAATATCTACACTGCTATCTGTACGAACTTGGAAATATCTACACCGCTATCTGTATGAACATGGAAATAGCTGCACCGCTATCTGTATGAACATGGAAATATCTACACCACTATCTGTAGGAACATGGAAATATCTTCACCGCTAACTGTATGAAAATGGAATTATCTTCACCGCCATCTGTATGAACATGGATATGTCTACACAGCCATCTGGATGAACATGGAAATATCTACACCGCTATCTGTATAAACTTGGAAATATCTACACCGCTATCTGTATAAACATGGAAATATCTACACAGCTATCTGTATAAACAAGGAAATATCTGCACCGCTACCTGTATAAAAATGGAAATATCAGCACCGATATCTGTATGAACGTGGAAATATCTACACCGCTATCTGTACGAACATGGAAATATCTACACCGCTATCTGTATGAACATGGAAATAGCTACAGCGCTATCTGTATGAAGATGGAAATATCTACACCACTATCTGTATGAACATGGAAATATCTACACCGCTATCTCTATGAACATGGATATATCTACACAGCCATCTGGATGAACATGGAAATATCTACACCGCTATCTGTATGAACATGGAAATATCAACACCGTTATCTGTGTAAACATGCATACATCTTCACCACTATCTGTATGAACATGGAAATATCTACACCGCTCTCTGTAAGAACATTGAAATATCTTCACCGCCATCTGTATGAACATGGATATATCTACACAACCATCTGGATGAACATGGAAATATCTACACCGCTATCTGTATGAACATGGAAATATCTACACCGCTATCTGTTTAAATATGCATACATCTTCACCACTATCTGTATAAACATGGAAATAACTACACCGCTATCTGTATGAACATGGAAATATCTACACCGCTATCTGTTTGAACATGGAAATATCTACACCGCTATCCGCATGAAAATGGAAATATCTGCACCGCCATCTGTATGTACATATAAATATCTACACCGCCATCTGTATTAAGATGGAGATATCTACACCGCTATCTGTATAAACTTGGAAATATCTACACCAGTATCTGTATAAACATGGAAATATCTACACCGCTATCTGTATAAACATGGAAATATCCACACCGCTAACTGTATAAACATGGAAATATAAGCACCGCTATCTGTACGAACATGGAAATATCTACACCGCTATCTGTATGAACATGGAATTATCTTCACCACCATCTGTATGAACATGGATATGTCTACACAGCCATCTGGCTGAACATGGAAATATCTACACCGCTATCTGTTTGAATATGGAAATATCTAAACAGCTATCTGCATGAAAATGGAAATATCTACACAGCTATCTGCATATACATGGAAATATCTACACAGCTATCTCTTTACACATGGAAATAACTACACCGCTATCTGTATGAACATGGAAATATCTACACCGGCATCTGTATGAACATGGAAATATCTGCACGGCCATTTGAATGAACATATAAATATCTACACCGCCATCTGTATTAAGATGGTGATATCTACACCGCTATCTGTATAAACATGTAAATATCTACACCGCTATCTGCATGAACATGGAAATAGCTGCACCGCTATCTATATGAACATGGAAATAGCTACACCGCCATCTGTATGAACATGGAAATATCTGCACCGCCATCTGTATGAACATATAAATATCTACACCGCCATCTGTATTAAGATGGAGATATCTACACCGCTATCTGTAAAAACTTGGAAATATCTACACCACTATCGTATAAAAATGGAAATATCTACACCGCTATCTGTGTAAACATGGAAATATCCACACCGCTACCTGTATAAACATGGAAATATCAGCACCGCTATCTGTACGAACATGGACATATCTACACCGCTATCTGTATTAACATGGAAATAGCTACACTGCTATCTGTATGAACATGGACATATCTACACCGCTATCTGTATGAACATGGAAATAGTTACACCGCTATCTGTATGAACATGGAAATATCTACACCGCTATCTGTATGAACATGGAAATATCTACACCGCTATCTGTTTGAACATGGAAATATCTAAACCGCTATCTGCATGAAAATGGAAATATCTACACCGCCATCTGTATGAACATATAAATATCTACACCGCCATCTGTATTAAGATGGAGATATCTACACCGCTATCTGTATAAACTTGGAAATATCTACACCGCTCTCTGTATAAACATGGATATATCTACACCACTATCTGTATGAACATGGAAATATCTACACCGCTATCTGTATGAACATTTAAATATCTACACCGCTATCTGTACGAACATGGATATATCTACACCGCTATCCGTATGAACGTGGAAATAGCTACACCGCTATGTGTATGAACATGGAAATATCTACACCACTATCTGTATGAACATGGAAATATCTACACCGCTATCTCTATGAACATGGATATATCTACACAGCCATCTGGATGAACACGGAAATATCTACACCGTTATCTGTGTAAACATGCATACATCTTCACCGCTATCTGTATAAACATGGAAATATCTACACCGCTATCTGTATGAACATGGAAATATCTACACCGCTATCTGTTTGAACATGGAAATATCTAAACGGCTATCTGCATGAAAATGGAAATATCTACACTGCTATCTGCATATACATGGAAATATCTACACAGCTATCTCTTTGCGCATGGAAATAACAACACCGCTATCTGTATGAACATGGAAATATCTTCACCGCCATCTGTATGAACATGGATATATCTACACAGCCATGTGGATGAACATGGAAATATCTACACCGCTATCTGTATAAACATGGAAATATCTACACCGCTATCTGTATGAACATGGAAATATCTACACCGCTACCTGTATAAACATGGAAATATAAGCACCGCTATCTGTATGAACATGGAAATATCTACACCGCTATCTGTACGAACATGGAAATATCTACACCGCTATCTGTATGAACATGGAAATAGCTGCACGGCTATCTGTATGAACATGGAAATATCTACACCACTATCTGTATGAACATGGAAATATCTGCAAGGCCATCTGTAAGAACATATAAATATCGACACCGCCATCTGTATTAAGACGGAGATATCTACACCGCTATCTGTAAACCTGGAAATATCTACACCACTATCTGTATAAACATGGAAATGTCTACACCGCTATCTGTATAAACTTGGAAATACCTACACCGCTACCTGTATAAACATGGAAATATCAGCACCGCTATCTGTATGAACATGGAAATATCAGCCCATCTATCTGTATGAACATGGAAATATCTACACCACTATCTGTATGAACATGGAAATATCTACACCGCTATCTGTATGAACATGGAAATACCTTCACCGCCATCTGTATGTACATGGACATATCTACACAGCCATCTGGATGAACATGGAAATATCTACACCGCTATCTGTATGAACATGGAAATAGCTACACCACTATCTGTATGAACATGGAAATATCTACACCGCTATCTGTTTGAACATGGAAATATCTACACCGCTATCTGCATGAAAATGGAATTATCTACAGAGCTATCTGCATATACATGGAAATATCTACAAAGCCATCTCTTTACACAAGGAAATAACTAAACCACTATCTCTATAAACATGGAAATATCTACACCGCCATCTCTATGAACATGGAAATATCTGCACCGCCATCTGTATGAACATATAAATAACTACACCGCCATCTGTATTAAGATGGAGATATCTACACCGCTATCTGTATAAACTTGGAAATATCTACACCGCTATCTGTATAAACATGGAAATATCTACACCGCTATCTGTATAAACATGGAAATATCTACACCGCTACCTGTATAAACATGGAAACATAAGCTCCGCTATCTATATGAACATGGAAATATCTACACCGCTATCTGTACGAACTTGGAAATATCTACACCGCTATCTGTATGAACATGGAAATAGCTGCACCGCTATCTGTATGAACATGGAAATATCTACACCACTATCTGTAGCAACATGGAAATATCTTCACCGCTAACTGTATGAACATGGAATTATCTTCACCGCCATCTGTATGAACATGGATATGTCTACACAGCCATCTGTATAAACATGGAAATGTCTACACCGCTATCTGTATAAACTTGGAAATACCTAAACCGCTACCTGTATAAACATGGAAATATCAGCACCGCTATCTGAATGAACATGGATATATCTACACAGCCATCTGGATGTACAAGGAAATATCTACACCGCTATCTGTATAAACATGGAAATGTCTACACCGCTATCTGTATGAACATGGAAATATCTACAGCACTATCTGTATGAACATGGAAATATCTACACCGCTATCTGAATGAACATGGATATATCTACACAGCCATCTGGATGTACATGGAAATATCTACACCGCTATCTGTATGAACTTGGAAATATCTACACCGCTATCTGTGTAAACATGCATACATCTTCACCGCTATCTGTATAAACATGGGAATAACTACACCACTATCTGTATGAACATGTAAATAACTACACCGCTATCTGTTTGAACATGGAAATATCTAAACCGCTATCTGCATGAAAACGGAAATATCTCCACAGCTATCTGCATGTACATGGTAATATCTACACAGCTATCCCTTTACACATGGAAATAACTACACCGCTATCTGTATGAACATGGAAATATCTACACCGGCATCTGTATGAACATGGAAATATCTGCACGGCCATCTGTATGAACATATAAATATCTACACAGCCATCTGTATAAAGATGGAGATATCTACACCGCTATCTGTATAAACATGGAAATATCTACACCGCTATCTGTATAAACATGGAAATATCTACACCGCTGTCTTTATAAACATGGAAATATCTACTCCGCTACCTGTATACACATGGAAATATCAGCACCGCTATCAGTATGAACATGGAAATATCAGCCCCTCTATCTGAATGAATATGGAAATATCTACACCACTATTTGTGTAAACATGGAAATATCTACACTGCTATCTGTTTGAGCATGGAAATATCTTCACCGCCATCTGTATGAACATGGATATACCTACACAGCCATCTGGATGAACAGGGAATTATCTACACCGCCATCTGTATGAACATGGAAATATCTTCACCGCCATCTGTATGAACATGGATATATCTACACAGCCATATGGATGAACATGGAAATATCTACACCGCTATCTGCATGAACATGGAAATAGCTACACCGCTATCTGTATGAACATGGAAATAGCTACACCGCAATCTGTAAGAACATGGAAATATCTGCACCGCCATCTGTATGAACATATAAATATCTACACCGCCATCTGTATTAAGATGGAGATATCTACACCGCTATCTGTATAAACTTGGAAATATCCACATCGCTATCTGTATAAAAATGGAAATATCTACACCGCTATCTGTATGAACATGGAAATAGCTACACAGCTATCTGTGTAAACATGCATACTTCTTCACCGCTATCTGTATAAACATGGAAATATCTACACTGCTATCTGTATGAACATGGAAATATCTACACCGCTATCTGTATGCACATGGAAATATCTACACCGCTATCTGTTTGAACATGGAAATATCTACATCGCTATCTTCATGAAAATGGAAATATCTACACTGCTATCTGCTTATACATTTAAATATCTACACAGCTATCTCTTTACACATGGAAATAACTACACCGCTATCTGTATGAACATGGAAATATCTACACCGCCATCTGTATGAACATGGAAATATCTGCACGGCCATCTGTATGAACATATAAATATCTACAACGCCATCAGTATTAAGATGGAGATATCTACACCGCTACCTGTATAAACATGGAAATATCTACACCGCTTTCTGTATGAACATGGAAACATCTACACCGCTACCTGTATAAACATGGAAATATCAGCACCGCTATCTGTATGAACATGGAAATATCAGCCTCTCTATCTGTATGAACATGTAATTATCTACACCACTATCAGTATGAACATGGAAATATCTACACCGGTATCTGTATGAACATGGAATTATCTTCACCGCCATCTGTATGAACATGGATATGTCTACACCACTATCTGTATGAACATGGAAATATCTACACCGCTATCTGTATGAACATGGAAATATCTTCACCGCTATCTGTGTAAACATGCATACATCTTCACCGCTATCTGTATAAACATGGAAATAACTACACCGCTATCTGTATGAACATGGAAATATCTACACCGCTATCTGTATGAACATGGAAATATCTACACCGCTATCTGTATGAACATGGAAATATCTTCACCGCTATCTGTGTAAACATGCATACATCTTCACCGCTATCTGTATAAACATGGAAATAACTACACCGCTATCTGTATGAACATGGAAATATCTACACCGCTATCTGTTTGAACATGGAAATATCGAAACCGCTATCTGCATGAAAATGGAAATATCTACACAGCTATCTGCATATACATGGAAATATCTACACAGCTATCTCTTTACACATGGAAATAACTACACCGCTATCTGTATGAACATGGAAATATCTACACCGGCATCTGTATGAACATGGAAATATCTGGACGGCCATTTGTATGAACATATAAATATCTACACCGCCATCTGTATAAACATGGAAATATCTACACCGCTATCTGTATAAACATGGAAACATCTACACCGCTATCTTTACAAACATGGAAATATCTAAACCGCTACCTGTATAAACATGGAAATATCAGCACCGCTATCTGTATGAACATGGAAATATCAGCCCATCTATCTGTATGAACATGGAAATATCTACACCACTATCTGTATAAACATGGAAACATCTACACCGCTATCTTTACAAACATGGAAATATCTAAACCGCTACCTGTATAAACATGGAAATATCAGCACCGCTATCTGTATGAACATGGAAATATCAGCCCATCTATCTGTATGAACATGGAAATATCTACACCACTATCTGTATGAACATGGAAATATCTACACTGCTATCTGTATGAGCATGGAAATATCTTCACCGCCATCTGTATGAACATGGATATATCTACACAGCCATCTGGATGAACATGGAAATACCTACACCGCTATCTGTATGAACATGGAAATATCTGCACCGCCATCTGTATGAACATATAAATATCTACACGGTCAGCTGTATTAAAATGGAGATATCTACACCGCTATCTGTATAAACTTGGAAATATCTACACCGCTATCTGTATAAAAATGGAAATATCTACACCGCTATCTGTATAAACATGGAAATATCCACACCGCTACCTGTATAAACATGGAAATATCAGCAACGCTAACTGTATGTACATGGAAATATCTACACCGCTATCTGTACGAATATGGAAATATCTACACCGCTCTCTGTATGAAGATGGAAATAGCTACACCGCTATCTGTATGAACATGGAAATAGCTACACCGCTATCTGTGTAAACATGCATACTTCTTCACCGCTATCTGTATAAACATGGAAATATCTACACCGCTATCTGTAGGAACATGGAAATATCTACAAAGCTATCTGTTTGAACATGGAAATATCTACACCGCTATCTGTATGAACATGGAAATATCTACACCGCCATCTGAATGAACATGGAAATATCTGCACGGCCATCTGTATGAACATATAAATACCTACAACGCCATCTGTATTAAGATGGAGATATCTACACCGCTATCTGTATAAACATGGAAATATCTACACCGCTATCTGTATAAACATGGAAATATCTACACCGCTACCTGTATAAACATGGAAATATCAGTACCGCTATCTGTATGAACATGGAAATATCAGCCCCTCTATCAGTATGAACATGGAAATATCTACACCACTATCTGTATGAACATGGAAATATCTACACCGCTATCTGTATGAACATGGAATTATCTTCACCACCATCTGTATGAACATGGATATGTCTACACAGCCATCTGGATGAACATGGAAATATCTACACCGCTATCTGTTTGAATATGGAAATATCTAAACCGCTATCTGCATGAAAATGGAAATATCTACACAGCTATCTGCATATACATGGAAATATCTACACAGCTATCTCTTTACACATGGAAATAACTACACCGATATCTGTATGAACATGGAAATATCTACACCGGCATCTGTATGAACATGGAAATATCTGCACGGCCATTTGTATGAACATATAAATATCTACACCGCCATCTGTATTAAGATGGAGATATCTACACCGCTATCTGTATAAACATGGAAATATCTACACCGCTATCTGTATAAACATGGAAATATCTACACCGCTATCTTTCTAAACGTGGAAATATCTACACCGCTACCTGTATAAACATGGAAATATCAGCACCGCTATCTGTATGAACATGGAAATATCAGCCCCTCTATCTGTATGAACATGGAAATATCTGCACCACTATCTGTATGAACATGGAAATATCTACACTGCTATCTGTATTAGCATGGAATTATCTTCACCGCCATCTGTATGAACATGGATATATCTACACAGCCATCTGGATGAACATGGAAATATCTACACCGCCATCTGTATGAACATGGAAATATCTTCACCGCCATCTGTATGAACATGGATAAATCTACAAAGCCATATGGATGAACATGGAAATATCTACACCGCTATCTGTATGAACATGGAAATATCTACACCGCTATCTGTTTGAACATGGAAATATCTAAACCGCTATCTGCCTGAAAATGGAAATATCTGCACCGCCATCTGTATGAACATATAAATGTCTACACCTCCAGCTGTATTAAGATGGAGATATCTACACCGCTATCTGTATAAACTTGGAAATATCTACACCGCTATCTGTATCAACATGGAAATATCTACACCGCTATCTGTATAAACATGGAAATATCTGCACCGCTACCTGTATAAACATGGAAATATCAGCACCGCTATATGTATGAACGTGGAAATACCTACACCGCTATCTGTACGAACATGGAAATATCTACACCGCTATCTGTATGAACATGGAAATAGCTACAGCGCTATCTGTATGAAGATGGAAATATCTACACCACTATCTGTATGAACATGGAAATATCTACACCGCTATCTGTATGAACATGGATATATCTACACAGCCATCTGGATGAACATGGAAATATCTACACCGCTATCTGTATGAACATGGAAATACCTACACCGTTATCTGTGTAAACATGCATACATCTTCACCGCTATCTGTATAAACATGGAAATATCTACATTGCTACCTGTATAAACATGGAAATATAAGCACCGCTATCTGTATGAACATGGAAATATCTACACCGCTATCTGTTGGAACATGGAAATATCTACACCGCTACCTGTATGAACATGGAAATAGCTACACAGCTATCTGTATGAACATGGAAATATATACAGCACTATCTGTATGAACATGGAAATATCTACAACGCTATCAGTATGAACATGGATATATCTACACAGCCATCTGGATGAACATGGAAATATCTACACCGCTATCTGTATGAACATGGAAATATCTATACTGCTATCTGTGTAAACATGCATACATCTTCACCGCTATCTGTATAAACATGGAAATATCTACACCGCTATCTGTATGAACATGGAAATATCTACACCGCTATCTGTTTGAACATGGAAATATCTAAACCGCAATCTGCATGAAAATGGAAAAAACTTCACAGCTATCTGCATATACATGGAAATATCTACACAGCTATCTCTTTACACATGGAAATAACTACACCGCTCTCTGTATGAACATGGAAATATCTACACCGCCATCTGTATGAACATGGAAATATCTACACCGCTATCTGAATGAACATGGAAATATCTTCACCGCCATCTGTATGAACATGGATATATCTACTCAGCCATATGGATGAACATGGAAATACCTACACCTCTTTCTGCATGAACCTGGAAATAGCTACACCGCTATCTGTATGAACATGGAAATACCTACACCACTATCTGTATGAACATGGAAATATCTACACCGCTATCTGTATGAACATGGAAATATCTTCACCGCCATCTGTATGAACATGGAAATGTCTACTCAGCC
Organism: Gorilla gorilla gorilla; assembly: GCF_029281585.2. Lineage (NCBI taxonomy): Eukaryota > Metazoa > Chordata > Mammalia > Primates > Hominidae > Gorilla > Gorilla gorilla. The sequence goes on from NC_073224.2 coordinate 3,669,230, forward strand.
ATATGGATGAACATGGAAATATCTACACCGCTATCTGCATGAACATGGATATAGCTACACCGCTATCTGTATGAACATGGAAATAGCTACACCGCCATCTGTATGAACATGGAAATATCTGCACCGCCATCTGTATGAACATATAAATATCTACACCGCCATCTGTATTAAGATGGAGATATCTACACCGCTATCTGTATAAACCTGGAAATATCTACACCGCTATCTGTATAAACATGGAAATATCCACACCGCTGCCTGTATAAACATGGAAATATCTGCACCGCTATCTGTACGAACATGGAAAAATCTACACCGCTATCTGTATGAACATGGAAATAGATACACCGATATCTGTATGAACATGGAAATATCTACACCGCTATCTGTATGAACATGGATATATCTACACAGCCATCTGGATGAACATGGAAATATCTACACTGCTATCTGTATGAACATGGAAATATCTACACTGCTATCTGTTTGAACAAGGAAATATCTACACCGCTATCTGCATGAAATTGGAAATATCTACACAGCTATCTGCATATACATGGAAATATCTACAAAGCTATCTCTTTACACATGGAAATAACTACACCACTATCACTATAAACATGGAAATATCTACACCACCATCTGTATGAACATGGAAATATCTGCACTGGCATCTGTACGAACATATAAATATCTACACCGCCATCTGTATAAAGATGGAGAGATCTTCACCGCTATCTGTGTAAACTTGGAAATATCTACACCGCTATCTGTATAAACATGGAAATATCTACACCGCTATCTGTATAAACATGGAAATATCTACACCGCTACCTCTATAAACATGGAAATATAAGCACCGCTATCTGCATGAAAATGGAAATATCTACACAGCTATCTACATGTACTTGGAAATATCTACACAGCTATCTCTTTACACATGCAAATATCTACACCGCTATCTGTATGAACATGGAAATATCTACACCGCCATCTGTATGAACATGGAAATATCTGCACGGACATCTGTATGAACATATAAATATCTACACCGCCATCTGTATTAAGATGGAGATATCTACACCGCTATCTGTATAAACATGGAAATATCTACACCGCTATCTGTGTAAACATGGAAATATCTACACTGCTACATGTATAAACATGGAAATATACGCACCGCTATCTGTATGAACATGGAAATATCTACACCGCTATCTGTATGAACATGGAAATAGCTACACCACTATCTGTATGAACATGGAAATATCTACACCACTATCTGTATGAACATGGATATATCTACACCGCTATCTGTATGAACATGGAAATATCCTCACCGCCATCTGTATGAACATGGATATATCTATACAACCATCTGGATGAACATGGAAATATCTACACCGCTATCTGTATAAACATCGAAATATCTACACCGCTATCTGTATAAACATGGAAATATTTACACCGCTACCTGTATAAACATGGAAATATAAGCACCGCTATCTGTATGAACATGGAAATATCAGCACCGCTATCTGTATGAACATGGAAATATCAGCCCCTCTATCTGTATGAACATGGAAATATCTACACCGCTATCTGTATGAACATGGAATTATCTTCACCGCCATCTGTATGAACATGGATATGTCTACACAGCCATCTGGATGAACATGGAAATATCTACACCGCTATCTGTATGAACATGGAAATAGCTACACCGCTCTCTGTATGAACATGGAAATATCTTCACCGCTATCTGTATGAACATGGAAATATCTTCACCGCTATCTGTGTAAAAATGCATACATCTTCACCGCTATCTGTATAAAGATGGAAATAACTACACCGCTATCTGTACGAACATGAAAATATCTACACCGCTATCTGTTTGAACATGGAAATATCTAAACCGCTATCTGCATGAAAATGGAAATATCTACACAGCTATCTGCATATACATGGAAATATCTACACCGCTATCTCTTTACACATGGAAATGTCTACACCGCTATCTGTATGAACATGGAAATATCTACACAGCTATCTGCATATACATGGTAATATCTACACCGCTATCTCTTTACACATGGAAATAACTACGCCGCTATCTGTATGAACATGGAAATATCTACACCGGCATCTGTAAGAACATGGAAATATCTGGACGGCCATTTGTATGAACATATAAATATCTACACCGCCATCTGTATAAACATGGAAATATCTACACCGCTATCTGTATAAACATGGAAATATCTACACCGCTATCCTTATAAACATAGAAATATCTACACCGCTACCTGTATAAACATGGAAATATCAGCACCGCTATCTGTATGAACATGGAAATATCAGCCCCTCTATCTGTATGAACATGGGAATATCTACACCACTATCTCTATGAACATGGAAATATCTACACTGCTATCTGTATGAGCATGGAAATATCTTCACCGCCATCTGTATGAACATGGATATATCTACACAGCCATCTGGATGAACATGGAAATACCTACACCGCTATCTGTATGAACATGGAAATATCTGCACCGCCATCTGTAGAAACATATAAATATCTACACCGCCAACTGTATTAAAATGGAGATATCTACACCGCTATCTGTATAAACTTGGAAATATCTACACCGCTATCTGTATAAAAATGGAAATATCTACACCGCTATCTGTATAAACATGGAAATATCCACACCGCTACCTGTAAAAACATGGAAATATCAGCACCGCTATCTGTATGTACATGGAAATATCTACACCGCTATCTGTACGAACATGGAAATATCTACACCGCTCTCTGTATGAACATGGAAATAGCTACACCACTATCTGTATGAACATGGAAATAGCTACACCGCTATCTGTGTAAACATGCATACTTCTTCACCGCTATCTGTATAAACATGGAAGTATCTACACCGCTATCTGTATGAACATGGAAATATCTACAAAACTATCTGTTTGAACATGGAAATATCTAAACCGATATCTGCATGAAAATGGAAATATCTACACAGCTATCTGCATATACATGGTAATATCTACACCGCTATATCTTTACACATGGAAATATATACACCGCTATCTGTATGAACATGGAAATATCTACACCGCCATCTGTATGAACATGGAAATATCTGCACGGCCATCTGTATGAACATATAAATACCTACAACGCCATCTGTATTAAGATGGAGATATCTACACCGCTATCTGTATAAACATGGAAATATCTACACCGCTATCTGTATAAACATGGAAATATCTACACCGCTACCTGTATAAACATGGAAATATCAGCACCGCTACCTGTATGAACATGGAAATATCAGCCCCTCTATCTGTATGAACATGGAAATATGTACACCACTATCTGTATGAACATGGAAATATCTACACCGCTATCTGTATGAACAAGGAATTATCTTCACCACCATCTGTATGAAGATGGATATGTCTACACAGCCATCTGGATGAACATGGAAATATGTACACCGCTATCTGTATAAACATGGAAATATCTACACCGCGATCTGTATAAACATGGAAATATCTACACCGCTACCTGTATAAACATGGAAATATCAGCACCGCTATCAGTATGAACATGAAAATATCTACACCGCTATCTGTATGAACATGGAAATATCTACACCGCTATCTGTACGAACATGGAAATATCTTCGCCATCTGTATGAACATGGATATATCTACACAGCCATCTATATAAACATAGAAATATCTACACCGCTATCTGTATGAACATGGAAATATCTTCTCCGCAATCTGTATGAACATGGATATGTCTACACAGCCATCTGGAAGAACATGGAAATAGCTACACCGCTATCTGTATGAGCATGGAAATATCTACACCACTATCTGTATGAACATGGAAATATCTACAAAGCTATCTGTATGAACATGGAAATATCTACACCGAAATCTGTATGAACATGGAAATATCTACACCGCTATCTGTTTGAACATGGAAATATCTACACCGCTATCTGCATGAAAATGGAAATATCTACACCGCTATCTGCATGAAAATGGAAATATCTACACTGCTATCTGCATAAAAATGGAAATATCTACACAGCTGTCTCTTTACACATGGAAATAACTACACCCCTATCTGCATGAACATGGGAATATCTGCACAGCCATCTGTATGAACATATAAATATCTACACCGCCATTTGTATTAAGATGGAGATATCTACACCGCTATCTGTATAAACATGGAAATATCTACACCGCTATCTGTATAAACATGGAAATATCTACACCGCTATCTGTATAAACATGGAAATATATACACCGCTATCTGTATAAACAGGGAAATATCTACACCGCTACCTGTATAAATATGGAAATATCAGCACCACTATCGGTATTAACATTGAAATATCTATACCGCGATCTGTATGAACATGGAAATATCTACACTGCTATCTGTATGACCATGGAAATATCTCCACCGCTATCTGTATGAACATGGAAATATCTACACCGCTATCAGTTTGAACATGGAAATATCTACACCGCTCTCAGCATGAAAATGTAAATATCTACACAGCTATCTGCATATACATGGAAATATCTACAAAGCTATCTCTTTACAAATGGAAATAACTACACCGCTATCACTATAAACATGGAAATATCTACAGCGCCATCTGTATGAACATGGAAATATCTGCACCGCCATCTGTATGAACATATAAATATCTACACCGCCATCTGTATTAAGAAGGAGATATCTACACCGTTATCTGTACAAACATGGAAATATCTACACCGCTATCTGTATAAACATGGAATTATCTACACCGCTACCTGTATAAACATGGAAACATCGGCACCGCTATCGGTATGAACATGGAAATATCTACACCGCTATCTGTATGAACATGGAAATATCTACCCCGCTATCTGTATGAACATGGAAATATTTTCACCGTCATCTGCATGAACATGGATATATCTACACACCCATCTGTATGAACATGGAAACATCTACACCGCTATCTGTATGAACATGGAAATATCTTAACCGCCATCTGTATGAACATGGATATGTCTACACAGCCATCTGGATGAAGATGGAAATATCTACACCGCGATCTGTATGAACATGGAAATATCTACACCGCTATCTGTGTAAACATGCATACATCTTCACCGCTATCTGTATAAACATGGAAATATCTGCACCGCTATCTGTATGAACATGGAAATATCTACACCGCTACCTGTATAAACATTTAAATATCAGCACCGCTATCTCTATGAACATGGAAATATCTACACCGCTATCTCTATGAACATGGAAATTTCTACACCGCTATCGGTAAGAACATGGAAATAGATACACCACTATCTGTATGAACATGGAAATATCTACACCTCTACCTGTATGAACATGGAAATATCTACACCGCTTTCTGTGTAAACATGCATACATCTTCACCGCTATCTGTATAAACATGGAAATATCTACACCGCTATCGGTATGAACATGGAAATAGCTACACCGCTATCTCTATGAACATGGAAATATCAACACCGCTATCTGTGTGAACTTGGATATATCTACACAGCCGTCTGGATGAACATGGAAATATCAACACTGCTATCTGTGTAAACATGCATACATCTTCACCGCTATCTGTATAAACATGGAAATATCTGCACCGCTATCTGTATGAACATGGAAATATCTACAACGCTATCTGTATGAACATATAAATATCTACACCGCTATCTGTTTGAACCTGGAAATATCTACACCGCTATCTGAATGAAAATGGAAATATCTACACTGCTATCTGCATATACATGGAAATATCTACACAGCTATCTCTTTACACATGGAAATAACAACAGCGCTATCTGTATGAACATGGAAATATCTACACCGTCATCTGTATGAACATGGAAATATCTGCACCGCCATCTGTAGGAACATATAAATATCTACGCCGCCATCTGTATTAAGATGGAGATATCTACACCGCTATCTGTATAAACATGGAAATATCAACACCGCTATCTGTATAAACATGGAAATATCTACACTGCTATCTGTATGAACATGGAAATATCTACACCGCTATCTGTATGAACATGGACATATCTACACCGCTATCTGTATGAACATGGAAATATCTACACCGCTGTCTGTATGAACATGGATATATCTACACAGCCCTCTGGATGAACATGGAAATATCCACACCGCTATCTGTGTAAACATGCATACATCTTCACCGCTATCTGTATAAACATGTAAATATCTACACCGCTATCTTTATGAACATGGAAATATCTACAGCGCTATCTGTTTGAAGATGGAAATATATACACCGCTATCTGCATGAAAATGGAAATATCTACACAGCTATCTGCATATACATGGAAATATCTACACAGCTATCTCTTTACACATGGAAATAACTACACCGCTATCTGTATGAACATGGAAATATCTACACCGCCATCTGTATGAACATGGAAATATCGGCAAGGCCATTTGTATGAACATATAAATATCTACACCGCCATCTGTATTAAGATGGAGATATCTACACCGCTATCTGTATAAACATGGAAATATCTACACCGCTATCTGTAAGAACATGGAAATATCTTCACCGCCATCTGTATGAACATTGATATATCTACACAACCATCTGGATGAACATGGAAATATCTACACCGCCATCTGTATTAAGATGGAGATATCTACACAGCTATCTGTATAAACTTGGAAATATCTACACCGCTATCTGTATAAACATGGAAATATCTACACCGCTATCTGTATAAACATGGAAATATCCACACCGCTACCTGTATAAACATGGAAATATAAGCACCGCTATCTGTATGAACATGGAAATATCTACACCGCTATCTGTTTGAACATGGAAATATCTAAACCGCTATCCGCATGAAAATGGAAATATCTGCACCGCCATCTGCATGTACATATAAATATCTACACCGCCATCTGTATTAAGATGGAGATATCTACACCGCTATCTGTATAAACTTGGAAATATCTACACCGCTATCTGTATAAACATGGAAATATCTACACCGCAATCTGTATAAACATGGAAATATCCACACCGCTACCTGTATAAACATGGAAATATAAGCACGGCTATCTGTATGAACATGGAAATATCTACACCGCTATCTGCACGAACATGGAAATATCTACACCGCTATCTGTATGAACATGGAATTATCTTCACCACCATCTGTATGAACATGGATATGTCTACACAGCCATCTGGATGAACATGGAAATATCTACACTGCTATCTGTTTGAATATGGAAATATCTAAACCGCTATCTGCATGAAAATGGAAATATCCACACAGCTATCTGCATATACATGGAAATATCTACACAGCTATCTCTTTACACATGGAAATAACTACACCGCTATCTGTATGAACATGGAAATATCTACACCGGCATCTGTATGAACATGGAAATATCTGCACGGCCATTTGTATGAACATATAAATATCTACACCGCCATCTGTATTAAGATGGAGATATCTACACCGCTATCTGTATAAACATGGAAATATCTACACCGCTATCTGTATAAACATGGAAATATCTACACCGCTATCTTTATAAACATGGAAATATCTACACCGCTACCTGTATAAACATGTAAATATCAGCACCGCTATCTGTATGAACATGGAAATATCAGCCCCTCTATCTGTATGAACATGGAAATATTTACACCACTATCTGTATGAACATGGAAATATCTACACCGCTATCTGTATGAGCATGGAAATATATTCACCGCCATCTGTATGAACATGGATATATCTACACAGCCATCTGGATGAACATGGAAATATCTACACCGCTATCTGTATGAACATGGAAATATCTTCACCGCCATCTGTATGAACAAGGATAAATCTACAGAGCCATATGGATGAACATGGAAATATCTACACCGCTATCGGCATGAACATGGAAATAGCTACACCGCTATCTATATGAACATGGAAATAGCTACACCGCCATCTGTATGAACATGGAAATATCTGCACCGCCATCTGTATGAACATATAAATATCTACACCGCCATCTGTATTAGATGGAGATATCTACACCGCTATCTGTATAAACTTGGAAATATCTGCACCGCAATCGTATAAAAATGGAAATATCTACTCCGCTATCTGTATAAACATGGAAATATCCACACCGCTACCTGTATAAACATGGAAATATCAGCACCGCTATCTGTATGAACATGGAAATATCTACACCGCTATCTGTACGTACATGGACATATCTACACCGCTATCTGTATGAACATGGAAATAACTTCACTGCCATCTGTATGAACGTGGATATATCTACACAACTATCTGGATGAAGATGGAAATATCTACACCGCTATCTGTATGAACATGGAAATATCTACACCGCTATGTGTAAACATGCATACATCTTCACCGCTATCTGTATAAACATGGAAATATCTACACCGCTATCTGTATAAACATGGAAATATCCACACCGCTACCTGTATAAACATGGAAATATAGGCACCGCTATCTGTATGTACATGGAAATATCTACACCGCTATCTGTACGAACATGGAAATATCTACAGCACTATCTGTATGAACATGGAAATATCTACACCGCTATCTGTATGAACATGGATATATCTACACAGCCATCAGGATGAACATGGAAATATCTACACCGCTATCTGTATGAACATGGAAATATCTACACCGCTATCTGTGTAAACAGGAATACATCTTCACCGCTATCTGTATAAACATGAATATATCTACACCACTATCTGTATGAGCATGGAAATATCTACACCGCTATCTGTTTGAACATGGAAATATCTAAACCGCTATCTGTATGAACATGGAAATATCTGCACGGCCATCTGTATGAACATATAAATATCTACACTGCCATCTGTGTTAAGATGGAGATATCTACACCGCTATCTGTATAAACATGGAAATATCTACACCGCTATCTGTATAAACATGGAAATATCTACACCGCTACCTGTATAAACATGGAAATATCAGCACCACTATCTGTATGAACATGGAAATATCTACACCACTATCTGTTTGAACATGGAAATATCTACACCGCTATCTGTTTGAACATGGAAATATCTACACCGCTAACTGCATGAAAATGGAAATATCTACAGAGCTATCTGCATATACATGGAAATATCTACAAAGCTATCTCTTTACACATGGAAATATCTACACCACTATCTCTATAAACATGGAAATATCTACACCGCCATCTCTATGAACATGGAAATATCTGCACCGCCATCTGTATGAACTTATAAATAACTACACCGCCATCTGTATTAAGATGGAGATATCTACACCGCTATCTGTATAAACTTGGACATATCTACACCGCTATCTGTATAAACATGGAAATATCTACACCGCTATCTGTATAAACATGGAAATATCTACACCGCTACCTGTATAAACATGGAAATATAAGCACCGCTATCTGTATGAACATGGAAATATCTACACCGCTATATGTACGAACTTGGAAATATCTACACCGCTATCTGTATGAACATGGATATAGCTGCACCGCTATCTCTATGAACATGGAAATACCTACACCACTATCTGTATGAACATGGAAATATCTTCACCGCTAACTCTATGAACATGGAATTATCTTCACCGCCATCTGTATGAACATGGATATGTCTACACAGCCATCTGGATGAACATGGAAATATCTACACCGCTATCTGTATGAACATGGAAATATCTTCACCGCCATCTGTATGAACATGGATAAATCTACACAGCCATATGGAAGAACATGGAAATATCTACACCGCTATCTGCATGAACATGGAATTAGCTACACCGCTATCTATATGAACATGGAAATAGCTACACCGCCATCTGTATGAACATGGAAATATCTACACCGAAATCTGTATGAACATATAAATATCTACACCGCCATCTGTATTAAGATGGAGATATCTACACCGCTATCTGTATAAACTTGGAAATATCTACACCGCTATCATATAAAAATGGAAATATCTACACCGCTATCTGTATAAACATGGAAATATCCACACCGCTACCTGTATAAACATGGAAATATCAGCACCGCTACCTGTATGAACATGGAAATATCTACACCGCTATCTGTACGAACATGGAAATATCTACACCGCTATCTGCATGAACATGGAAATAGCTACACCGCTATCTGTATGAACATGGAAATATCTACACCACTATCTGTATGAACATGGAAATAGCTACACAGCTATCTGTGTAAACATGAATACTTCTTCACCGCTATCTGTATAAACATGGAAATATCTTCACCGCTATCTGTATGAACATGGAAATATCTACACCGCTATCTGTATGAACATGGAAATATCTACACCACTATCTGTTTGAACATGGAAATATCTACACCGCTATCTGTATGAAAATGGAAATACCTACACTGCTATCTGCATATACATTTAAAAATCTACACAGCTATCTCTTTACACATGGAAATAACTACACCGCTATCTGTATGAACATGGAAATATCTACACCGCCATCTGTATGAACATGGAAATATCTGCACGGCCATCTGTATGACCATATAAATATCTACACCGCCATCTGTATTAAAATGGAGATATCTACACCGCTACCTGTATAAACATGGAAATATCTACACCGCTATCTGTATGAACATGGAAATATCTACACCGCTACCAGTATAAACATGGAAATACCAGCACCGCTATCTGTATGAACATGGAAATATCAGCCCCTCTATCTGTATGAACATGGAAATATCTACACCACTATCTCTATGAACATGGAAATATCTACACTGCTATCTGTATGAGCATGGAAATATCTTCACCGCCATCTGTATGAACATGGATATATCTACACAGCCATCTGGATGAACATGGAAATATCTACACCGCTATCTGTATAAACATGGAAATATCTACACCGCTATCTGTATGAACATGGAAATATCTACAGCACTATCTGTTTGAACATGGAAATATCTACACTGCTATCTGTATGAACATGGATATATCTACACAGCCATCTGGATGAACATGGAAATATCTACACCGCTATCTGTATAAACGTGGAAATATCTACCCCGCTATCTGTGTAGACATGCATACATCTTCACCGCTATCTGTATAAACATGGATATATATACACCGCTATCTGTATGAACATGGGAATATCTACATCGCTATCTGTTTGAACACGGAAATATCTAAACCGCTATATGCATGATAATGGAAATATCTACACAGCTATCTGCATATACATGGAAATAACTACACCGCTATCTGTATGAACATGGAAATATCTGCACGGCCATCTGTATGAACATATAAACATCTACACCGCCATCTGTATTAAGGTGGAGATATCTACACCGCTATCTGTATAAACATGGAAATATCAACAACGCTATCTGTATAAACATGGAAATGTCTAAACCGCTATGTGTATAAACTTGGAAATATCTACACCGCTACCTGTATAAACAAGGAAATATCAGCACCGCTATCTGTATGAACATGGAAACATCAGCCCATCTATCTGTATGAAAATGGAAATATCTACACCACTATCTGTATGAACATGGAAATATCTTCACCGCCTTCTGTATGAACATGGATATATCTACACAGCCATTTGGAAGAACATGGAAATATCTACACCGCTATCTGTATGAACATGGAAATAGCTACACCGCTATCTGTATGAACATGGAAATATCTACACCACTATCTGTATGAACATGGAAATAGCTACACTGCTATCTGTGTAAACATGCATACTCCTTCACCGCTATCTGTATAAACATGGAAATATCTACACCACTATCTGTATGAACATGGAAATATCTACACCGCTATCTGTTTGAACATGGAAATATCTACACCGCTATCTGCATGAAAATGGAAATATCTACACAGCTATCTGCATATACATGGAAATATCTACAAAGCTATCTCTTTACACATGGAAATATCTACACCACTATCTGTATGAACATGGAAATATCTATACCGCTATCTGTATGAACATGGAATTATCTTCACCACCATCTGTGTGAACATGGATATGTCTAAACAGCCATCAGGATGAACATGGAAATATGTACACCGCTATCTGTATGAACATGGAAATAGCTACACCACTATCTGTATGAACATGGAAATATCTACACCACTATCTGTATGAACATGGAAATATCTACACCGCTATCTGTATGAACATGGAAATATCTTCACTGCCATCTGTATGAACGTGGATATATCTACACAACCATCTGGATGAACATGGAAATATCTACACCGCTATCTGTATGAACATGGAAATATCTACACCGCTATCTGTGTAAACATGCATACATCTTCACCGCTATCTGTATAAACATGGAAATATCTACACCGCTATCTGTATAAACATGGAAATATCCACACCGCTACCTGTATAAACATGGAAATATAAGCACCGCTATCTGGATGAACATGGAAATATCTACACCGCTATCTGTATGAACATGGAAATATCTGCACGGCCATCTGTATGAACATATAAACATCTACACCGCCATCTGTATTAAGGTGGAGATATCTACACCGCTATCTGTATAAACATGGAAATATCAACAACGCTATCTGTATAAACATGGAAATGTCTACACTGCTATGTGTATAAACTTGGAAATATCTACACCGCTACCTGTATAAACAAGGAAATATCAGCACCGCTATCTGTATGAACATGGAAACATCAGCCCATCTATCTGTATGAAAATGGAAATATCTACACCACTATCTGTATGAACATGGAAATATGTGCACGGCCATCTGTATGAACATATAAACATCTACACCGCCATCTGTATTAAGGTGGAGATATCTACACCGCTATCTGTATAAACATGGAAATATCAACAACGCTATCTGTATAAACATGGAAATGTCTACACCGCTATGTGTATAATCTTGGAAATATCTACACCGCTACCTGTATAAACAAGGAAATATCAGCACCGCTATCTGCATGAACATGGAAACATCAGCCCATCTATCTGTATGAAAATGGAAATATCTACACCACTATCTGTATGAACATGGAAATATCTACACCACTATCTGTGTATACAGGCATACATCTTCACCGCTATCTGTATGAACATGGATATATCTACACAGCCATCAGGATGAACATGGAAATATCTACACCGCTATCTGTATGAACATGGAAATATCTACACCGCTATCTGTGTAAACAGGAATACATCTTCACCGCTATCTGTATAAACATGAATATATCTACACCACTATCTGTATGAGCATGGAAATATCTACACCGCTATCTGTTTGAACATGGAAATATCTAAACCGCTATCTGTATGAACATGGAAATATCTGCACGGCCATCTGTATGAACATATAAATATCTACACTGCCATCTGTGTTAAGATGGAGATATCTACACCGCTATCTGTATAAACATGGAAATATCTACACCGCTATCTGTATAAACATGGAAATATCTACACCGCTACCTGTATAAACATGGAAATATCAGCACCACTATCTGTATGAACATGGAAATATCTACACCACTATCTGTTTGAACATGGAAATATCTACACCGCTATCTGTTTGAACATGGAAATATCTACACCGCTAACTGCATGAAAATGGAAATATCTACAGAGCTATCTGCATATACATGGAAATATCTACAAAGCTATCTCTTTACACATGGAAATATCTACACCACTATCTCTATAAACATGGAAATATCTACACCGCCATCTCTATGAACATGGAAATATCTGCACCGCCATCTGTATGAACTTATAAATAACTACACCGCCATCTGTATTAAGATGGAGATATCTACACCGCTATCTGTATAAACTTGGACATATCTACACCGCTATCTGTATAAACATGGAAATATCTACACCGCTATCTGTATAAACATGGAAATATCTACACCGCTACCTGTATAAACATGGAAATATAAGCACCGCTATCTGTATGAACATGGAAATATCTACACCGCTATATGTACGAACTTGGAAATATCTACACCGCTATCTGTATGAACATGGATATAGCTGCACCGCTATCTCTATGAACATGGAAATACCTACACCACTATCTGTATGAACATGGAAATATCTTCACCGCTAACTCTATGAACATGGAATTATCTTCACCGCCATCTGTATGAACATGGATATGTCTACACAGCCATCTGGATGAACATGGAAATATCTACACCGCTATCTGTATGAACATGGAAATATCTTCACCGCCATCTGTATGAACATGGATAAATCTACACAGCCATATGGAAGAACATGGAAATATCTACACCGCTATCTGCATGAACATGGAATTAGCTACACCGCTATCTATATGAACATGGAAATAGCTACACCGCCATCTGTATGAACATGGAAATATCTACACCGAAATCTGTATGAACATATAAATATCTACACCGCCATCTGTATTAAGATGGAGATATCTACACCGCTATCTGTATAAACTTGGAAATATCTACACCGCTATCATATAAAAATGGAAATATCTACACCGCTATCTGTATAAACATGGAAATATCCACACCGCTACCTGTATAAACATGGAAATATCAGCACCGCTACCTGTATGAACATGGAAATATCTACACCGCTATCTGTACGAACATGGAAATATCTACACCGCTATCTGCATGAACATGGAAATAGCTACACCGCTATCTGTATGAACATGGAAATATCTACACCACTATCTGTATGAACATGGAAATAGCTACACAGCTATCTGTGTAAACATGAATACTTCTTCACCGCTATCTGTATAAACATGGAAATATCTACACCGCTATCTGTATGAACATGGAAATATCTACACCGCTATCTGTATGAACATGGAAATATCTACACCACTATCTGTTTGAACATGGAAATATCTACACCGCTATCTGTATGAAAATGGAAATACCTACACTGCTATCTGCATATACATTTAAAAATCTACACAGCTATCTCTTTACACATGGAAATAACTACACCGCTATCTGTATGAACATGGAAATATCTACACCGCCATCTGTATGAACATGGAAATATCTGCACGGCCATCTGTATGACCATATAAATATCTACACCGCCATCTGTATTAAAATGGAGATATCTACACCGCTACCTGTATAAACATGGAAATATCTACACCGCTATCTGTATGAACATGGAAATATCTACACCGCTACCAGTATAAACATGGAAATACCAGCACCGCTATCTGTATGAACATGGAAATATCAGCCCCTCTATCTGTATGAACATGGAAATATCTACACCACTATCTCTATGAACATGGAAATATCTACACTGCTATCTGTATGAGCATGGAAATATCTTCACCGCCATCTGTATGAACATGGATATATCTACACAGCCATCTGGATGAACATGGAAATATCTACACCGCTATCTGTATAAACATGGAAATATCTACACCGCTATCTGTATGAACATGGAAATATCTACAGCACTATCTGTTTGAACATGGAAATATCTACACTGCTATCTGTATGAACATGGATATATCTACACAGCCATCTGGATGAACATGGAAATATCTACACCGCTATCTGTATAAACGTGGAAATATCTACCCCGCTATCTGTGTAGACATGCATACATCTTCACCGCTATCTGTATAAACATGGATATATATACACCGCTATCTGTATGAACATGGGAATATCTACATCGCTATCTGTTTGAACACGGAAATATCTAAACCGCTATATGCATGATAATGGAAATATCTACACAGCTATCTGCATATACATGGAAATAACTACACCGCTATCTGTATGAACATGGAAATATCTGCACGGCCATCTGTATGAACATATAAACATCTACACCGCCATCTGTATTAAGGTGGAGATATCTACACCGCTATCTGTATAAACATGGAAATATCAACAACGCTATCTGTATAAACATGGAAATGTCTAAACCGCTATGTGTATAAACTTGGAAATATCTACACCGCTACCTGTATAAACAAGGAAATATCAGCACCGCTATCTGTATGAACATGGAAACATCAGCCCATCTATCTGTATGAAAATGGAAATATCTACACCACTATCTGTATGAACATGGAAATATCTTCACCGCCTTCTGTATGAACATGGATATATCTACACAGCCATTTGGAAGAACATGGAAATATCTACACCGCTATCTGTATGAACATGGAAATAGCTACACCGCTATCTGTATGAACATGGAAATATCTACACCACTATCTGTATGAACATGGAAATAGCTACACTGCTATCTGTGTAAACATGCATACTCCTTCACCGCTATCTGTATAAACATGGAAATATCTACACCACTATCTGTATGAACATGGAAATATCTACACCGCTATCTGTTTGAACATGGAAATATCTACACCGCTATCTGCATGAAAATGGAAATATCTACACAGCTATCTGCATATACATGGAAATATCTACAAAGCTATCTCTTTACACATGGAAATATCTACACCACTATCTGTATGAACATGGAAATATCTATACCGCTATCTGTATGAACATGGAATTATCTTCACCACCATCTGTGTGAACATGGATATGTCTAAACAGCCATCAGGATGAACATGGAAATATGTACACCGCTATCTGTATGAACATGGAAATAGCTACACCACTATCTGTATGAACATGGAAATATCTACACCACTATCTGTATGAACATGGAAATATCTACACCGCTATCTGTATGAACATGGAAATATCTTCACTGCCATCTGTATGAACGTGGATATATCTACACAACCATCTGGATGAACATGGAAATATCTACACCGCTATCTGTATGAACATGGAAATATCTACACCGCTATCTGTGTAAACATGCATACATCTTCACCGCTATCTGTATAAACATGGAAATATCTACACCGCTATCTGTATAAACATGGAAATATCCACACCGCTACCTGTATAAACATGGAAATATAAGCACCGCTATCTGGATGAACATGGAAATATCTACACCGCTATCTGTATGAACATGGAAATATCTGCACGGCCATCTGTATGAACATATAAACATCTACACCGCCATCTGTATTAAGGTGGAGATATCTACACCGCTATCTGTATAAACATGGAAATATCAACAACGCTATCTGTATAAACATGGAAATGTCTACACTGCTATGTGTATAAACTTGGAAATATCTACACCGCTACCTGTATAAACAAGGAAATATCAGCACCGCTATCTGTATGAACATGGAAACATCAGCCCATCTATCTGTATGAAAATGGAAATATCTACACCACTATCTGTATGAACATGGAAATATGTGCACGGCCATCTGTATGAACATATAAACATCTACACCGCCATCTGTATTAAGGTGGAGATATCTACACCGCTATCTGTATAAACATGGAAATATCAACAACGCTATCTGTATAAACATGGAAATGTCTACACCGCTATGTGTATAATCTTGGAAATATCTACACCGCTACCTGTATAAACAAGGAAATATCAGCACCGCTATCTGCATGAACATGGAAACATCAGCCCATCTATCTGTATGAAAATGGAAATATCTACACCACTATCTGTATGAACATGGAAATATCTACACCGCTATCTGTATGAACATGGAAATATCTTCACCGCCTTCTGTATGAACATGGATATATCTACACAGCCATTTGGAAGAACATGGAAATATCTACAACGCTATCTGTATGAACATGGAAATAGCTACACCGCTATCTGTATGAACATGGAAATATCTACACCGCTCTCTGTATGAAAATGGAAATACCTACACTGCTATCTGCATATACATTTAAAAATCTACACAGCTATCTCTTTACACATGGAAATAACTACACCGCTATCTGTATGAATATGGAAATATCTACACCGCCATCTGTATGAACATGGAAATATCTGCACGGCCATCTGTATGACCATATAAATATCTACACCGCCATCTGTATTAAAATGGAGATATCTACACCGCTACCTGTATAAACATGGAAATATCTACACCGCTATCTGTATGAACATGGAAATATCTACACCGCTACCAGTATAAACATGGAAATACCAGCACCGCTATCTGTATGAACATGGAAATATCAGCCCCTCTATCTGTATGAACATGGAAATATCTACACCACTATCTCTATGAACATGGAAATATCTACACTGCTATCTGTATGAGCATGGAAATATCTTCACCGCCATCTGTATGAACATGGATATATCTACACAGCCATCTGGATGAACATGGAAATATCTACACCGCTATCTGTATAAACATGGAAATATCTACACCGCTATCTGTATGAACATGGAAATATCTACAGCACTATCTGTATGAACATGGAAATATCTACACTGCTATCTGTATGAACATGGATATATCTACACAGCCATCTGGATGAACATGGAAATATCTACACCGCTATCTGTATAAACGTGGAAATATCTACCCCGCTATCTGTGTAGACATGCATACATCTTCACCGCTATCTGTATAAACATGGATATATATACACCGCTATCTGTATGAACATGGGAATATCTACATCGCTATCTGTTTGAACACGGAAATATCTAAACCGCTATATGCATGATAATGGAAATATCTACACAGCTATCTGCATATACATGGAAATAACTACACCGCTATCTGTATGAACATGGAAATATCTGCACGGCCATCTGTATGAACATATAAACATCTACACCGCCATCTGTATTAAGGTGGAGATATCTACACCGCTATCTGTATAAACATGGAAATATCAACAACGCTATCTGTATAAACATGGAAATGTCTAAACCGCTATGTGTATAAACTTGGAAATATCTACACCGCTACCTGTATAAACAAGGAAATATCAGCACCGCTATCTGTATGAACATGGAAACATCAGCCCATCTATCTGTATGAAAATGGAAATATCTACACCACTATCTGTATGAACATGGAAATATCTTCACCGCCTTCTGTATGAACATGGATATATCTACACAGCCATTTGGAAGAACATGGAAATATCTACACCGCTATCTGTATGAACATGGAAATAGCTACACCGCTATCTGTATGAACATGGAAATATCTACACCACTATCTGTATGAACATGGAAATAGCTACACTGCTATCTGTGTAAACATGCATACTCCTTCACCGCTATCTGTATAAACATGGAAATATCTACACCACTATCTGTATGAACATGGAAATATCTACACCGCTATCTGTTTGAACATGGAAATATCTACACCGCTATCTGCATGAAAATGGAAATATCTACACAGCTATCTGCATATACATGGAAATATCTACAAAGCTATCTCTTTACACATGGAAATATCTACACCACTATCTGTATGAACATGGAAATATCTATACCGCTATCTGTATGAACATGGAATTATCTTCACCACCATCTGTGTGAACATGGATATGTCTAAACAGCCATCAGGATGAACATGGAAATATCTACACCGCTATCTGTATGAACATGGAAATAGCTACACCACTATCTGTATGAACATGGAAATATCTACACCACTATCTGTATGAACATGGAAATATCTACACCGCTATCTGTATGAACATGGAAATATCTTCACTGCCATCTGTATGAACGTGGATATATCTACACAACCATCTGGATGAACATGGAAATATCTACACCGCTATCTGTATGAACATGGAAATATCTACACCGCTATCTGTGTAAACATGCATACATCTTCACCGCTATCTGTATAAACATGGAAATATCTACACCGCTATCTGTATAAACATGGAAATATCCACACCGCTACCTGTATAAACATGGAAATATAAGCACCGCTATCTGGATGAACATGGAAATATCTACACCGCTATCTGTATGAACATGGAAATATCTGCACGGCCATCTGTATGAACATATAAACATCTACACCGCCATCTGTATTAAGGTGGAGATATCTACACCGCTATCTGTATAAACATGGAAATATCAACAACGCTATCTGTATAAACATGGAAATGTCTACACTGCTATGTGTATAAACTTGGAAATATCTACACCGCTACCTGTATAAACAAGGAAATATCAGCACCGCTATCTGTATGAACATGGAAACATCAGCCCATCTATCTGTATGAAAATGGAAATATCTACACCACTATCTGTATGAACATGGAAATATGTGCACGGCCATCTGTATGAACATATAAACATCTACACCGCCATCTGTATTAAGGTGGAGATATCTACACCGCTATCTGTATAAACATGGAAATATCAACAACGCTATCTGTATAAACATGGAAATGTCTACACCGCTATGTGTATAAACTTGGAAATATCTACACCGCTACCTGTATAAACAAGGAAATATCAGCACCGCTATCTGCATGAACATGGAAACATCAGCCCATCTATCTGTATGAAAATGGAAATATCTACACCACTATCTGTATGAACATGGAAATATCTACACCGCTATCTGTATGAACATGGAAATATCTTCACCGCCTTCTGTATGAACATGGATATATCTACACAGCCATTTGGAAGAACATGGAAATATCTACAATGCTATCTGTATGAACATGGAAATAGCTACACCGCTATCTGTATGAACATGGAAATATCTACACCACTATCTGTATGAACATGGAAATAGCTACACCGCTATCTGTGTAAACATGCATACTCCTTCACCGCTATCTGTATAAACATGGAAATATCTACACCACTATCTGTATGAACATGGAAATATCTACACCGCTATCTGTTTGAACATGGAAATATCTACACCGCTATCTGCATGAAAATGGAAATATCTACACAGCTATCTGCATATACACGGAAATATCTACAAAGCTATCTCTTTACACATGGAAATATCTACACCAATATCTGTATGAACATGGAAATATCTATACCGCTATCTGTATGAACATGGAATTATCTTCACCACCATCTGTGTGAACATGGATATGTCTACACAGCCATCTGGATGAACATGGAAATATCTACACCGCTATCTGTATGAACATGGAAATAGCTACACCACTATCTGTATGAACATGGAAATATCTACACCATTATCTGTATGAACATGGAAATATCTACACCGCTATCTGTATGAACATGGAAATATCTTCACTGCCATCTGTATGAACGTGGATATATCTACACAACCATCTGGATGAACATGGAAATATCTACACCGCTATCTGTATGAACATGGAAATATCTACACCGCTATCTGTGTAAACATGCATACATCTTCACCGCTATCTGTATAAACATGGAAATATCTACACCGCTATCTGTATAAACATGGAAATATCCACACCGCTACCTGTATAAACATGGAAATATAAGCACCGCTATCTGTATGAACATGGAAATATCTACACCGCTATCTGTACGAACATGGAAATATCAACAGCACTATGTGTATGAACATGGAAATATCTACACAACTATCTGTATGAACATGGATATATCTACACAGCCATCAGGATGAACATGGAAATATCTTCACCGCCATCTGTATGAACATGGATATATCTACACAGCCATCAGGATGAACATGGAAATATCTACACCGCTATCTGTATGAACATGGAAATATCTACACCGCTATCTGTGTATACAGGCATACATCTTCACCGCTATCTGTATAAACATGGATATATCTACACCACTATCTGTATGAACATGGAAATATCTACACCGCTATCTGTGTATACAGGCATACATCTTCACCGCTATCTGTATAAACATGGATATATCTACACCACTATCTGTATGAACATGGAAATATCTACACCGCTATCTGTTTGAACATGGAAATATCTAAACCGCTATCTGCCTGAAAATGGAAATATCTGCACCGCCATCTGTATGAACATATAAATGTCTACACCGCCAACTGTATTAAGATGGAGATATCTACACCGCTATCTGTATAAACTTGGAAATATCTACACCGCTATCTGTATAAACATGGAAATATCTACACAGCTATCTGTATAAACAAGGAAATATCTGCACCGCTACCTGTATAAACATGGAAATATCAGCACCGATACCTGAATGAACGTGGAAATATCTACACCGCTATCTGTACGAACATGGAAATATCTACACCGCAATCTGTATGAACATGGAAATAGCTACAGCGCTATCTGTATGAAGATGGAAATATCTACACCACTATCTGAATGAACATGGAAATATCTACACCGCTATCTCTATGAACATGGATATACCTACACAGCCATCTGGATGAACATGGAAATATCTACACCGCTATCTGTATGAACATGGAAATATCTACACCGTTATCTGTGTAAACATGCATACATCTTCACCACTATCTGTATGAACATGGAAATATCTACACCGCTATCTGTAAGAACATGGAAATATCTTCACCGCCATCTGTATTAACATGGATATATCTACACAACCATCTGGATGAACATGGAAATATCTACACCGCTATCTGTATGAACATGGAAATATCTACACCGCTATCTGTGTAAACATGCATACATCTTCACCACTATCTGTATAAACATGGAAATAACTACACCGCTATCTGTATGAACATGGAAATATCTAAACCGCTATCTGTTTGAACATGGAAATATCTAAACCGCTATCCGCATGAAAATGGATATATCTGCACCGCCATCTGCATGTACATATAAATATCTACACCGCCATCTGTATTAAGATGGAGATATCTACACCACTATCTGTATGAACATGGAAATATCTACACCGCTATCTGTTTGAACATGGAAATATCTACACCGCTATCTGCATGAAAATGGAAATATCTACACAGCTATCTGCATATACACGGAAATATCTACAAAGCTATCTCTTTACACATGGAAATATCTACACCACTATCTGTATGAACATGGAAATATCTATACCGCTATCTGTATGAACATGGAATTATCTTCACCACCATCTGTGTGAACATGGATATGTCTACACAGCCATCTGGATGAACATGGAAATATCTACACCGCTATCTGTATGAACATGGAAATAGCTACACCACTATCTGTATGAACATGGAAATATCTACACCATTATCTGTATGAACATGGAAATATCTACACCGCTATCTGTATGAACATGGAAATATCTTCACTGCCATCTGTATGAACGTGGATATATCTACACAACCATCTGGATGAACATGGAAATATCTACACCGCTATCTGTATGAACATGGAAATATCTACACCGCTATCTGTGTAAACATGCATACATCTTCACCGCTATCTGTATAAACATGGAAATATCTACACCGCTATCTGTATAAACATGGAAATATCCACACCGCTACCTGTATAAACATGGAAATATAAGCACCGCTATCTGTATGAACATGGAAATATCTACACCGCTATCTGTACGAACATGGAAATATCAACAGCACTATGTGTATGAACATGGAAATATCTACACAACTATCTGTATGAACATGGATATATCTACACAGCCATCAGGATGAACATGGAAATATCTTCACCGCCATCTGTATGAACATGGATATATCTACACAGCCATCAGGATGAACATGGAAATATCTACACCGCTATCTGTATGAACATGGAAATATCTACACCGCTATCTGTGTATACAGGCATACATCTTCACCGCTATCTGTATAAACATGGATATATCTACACCACTATCTGTATGAACATGGAAATATCTACACCGCTATCTGTGTATACAGGCATACATCTTCACCGCTATCTGTATAAACATGGATATATCTACACCACTATCTGTATGAACATGGAAATATCTACACCGCTATCTGTTTGAACATGGAAATATCTAAACCGCTATCTGCCTGAAAATGGAAATATCTGCACCGCCATCTGTATGAACATATAAATGTCTACACCGCCAACTGTATTAAGATGGAGATATCTACACCGCTATCTGTATAAACTTGGAAATATCTACACCGCTATCTGTATAAACATGGAAATATCTACACAGCTATCTGTATAAACAAGGAAATATCTGCACCGCTACCTGTATAAACATGGAAATATCAGCACCGATACCTGAATGAACGTGGAAATATCTACACCGCTATCTGTACGAACATGGAAATATCTACACCGCAATCTGTATGAACATGGAAATAGCTACAGCGCTATCTGTATGAAGATGGAAATATCTACACCACTATCTGAATGAACATGGAAATATCTACACAGCTACCTGTATAAACATGGAAATATCTACACCGCTATCTGTATGAACATGGAAATATCTACACCGCTATCTGTGTAAACATGGAAATATCTACACCGCTATCTGTATTAACATGGAAATATCTACACCGCTATCTGTTTGAACATGGAAATATCTAAACCGCTATCCGCATGAAAATGGATATATCTGCACCGCCATCTGCATGTACATATAAATATCTACACCGCCATCTGTATTAAGATGGAGATATCTACACCACTATCTGTATAAACTTGGAAATATCTACACCACTATCTGTATAAACATGGAAATATCTACACCGCTATCTGTATAAACATGGAAATATCCACACCGCTACCTGTATAAACATGGAAATATAAGCACCGCTATCTGTACGAACATGGAAATATCTACACCGCTATCTGTATGAACATGGAATTATCTTCACCACCATCTGTATGAACATGGATATGTCTACACAGCCATCTGGATGAACATGGAAATATCTACACCGCTATCTGTTTGAATATGGAAATATCTAAACCGCTATCTGCATGAAAATGGAAATATCTACACAGCTATCTGCATATCCATGGAAATATCTACACAGCTATCTCTTTACACATGGAAATTACTACACTGCTATCTGTATGAACATGGAAATATCTCCACCGGCATCTGTATGGACATGGAAATATCTGCACGGCCATTTGAATGAACATATAAATATCTACACCGCCATCTGTATTAAGATGGTGATATCTACACCGCTATCTGTATAAACATGGAAATATCTACACCGCTATCTGCATGAACATGGAAATAGCTTCACCGCTATCTATATGAACATGGAATTAGCTACACCGCCATCTGTATGAACATGGAAATATCTGCACCGCCATCTGTATGAACATATAAATATCTACACAGCCATCTGTATTAAGATGGAGATATCTACACCGCTATCTGTATAAACTTGGAAATATCTACACCGCTATCGTATAAAAATGGAAATATCTACACCGCTATCTGTATAAACATGGAAATATCCACACCGCTACCTGTATAAACATGGAAATATCAGCACCGCTATCTGTATGAACATGGAAATACCTACACCGCTTTCTGTACGAACATGGACATATCTACACCGCTATCTGTATGAACATGGAAATAGCTACACCGCTATCTGTATGAACATGGACATATCTACACCACTATCTGTATGAACATGGAAATATCTAAACCGCTATCTGCATGAAAATGGAAATATCTGCACCGCTATCTGTATGAACATGGAAATATCTACACCGCTATCTGTATGAACATGGAAATATCTACACCGCTATCTGTGTAAACATGCATACATCTTCACCGCTATCTGTATAAACATGGAAATATCTACACCGCTATCTGTATAAAAATGGAAATATCCACACCGCTACCTGTATAAACATGGAAATATAAGCACCGCTATCTGTATGAACATGGAAATATCTACACCGCTATCTGTATGAACATGGATATATCTACACAGCCATCAGGATGAACATGGAAATATCTTCACCGCCATCTGTATGAACATGGATATATCTACACAGCCATCAGGATGAACATGGAAATATCTACACCGCTATCTGTATGAACATGGAAATATCTACACCGCTATCAGTGTAAACATGCAAACATCACCGCTACCTGTATAAACATGGAAATATCAGCACCGCTATCTGTATGAACATGGAAATATCTACACCGCTATCTGTACGAACATGGACATATCTACACCGCTATCTGTATGAACATGGAAATAGCTACACCGCTATCTGTATGAACATGGACATATCTACACCACTATCTGTATGAACATGGAAATATCTAAACCGCTATCTGCATGAAAATGGAAATATCTGCACCGCTATCTGTCTGAACATGGAAATATCTACACCGCTATCTGTTTGAACATGGAAATATCTAAACCGCTATCTCCATGAAAATGGAAATATCTGCACCGCCATCTGTATGAACATATAAATATCTACACCGCCATCTGTATTAAGATGGAGATATCTACACCGCTATCTGTATAAACTTGGAAATATCTACACCGCTCTCTGTAGAAACATGGATATATCTACACCACTATCTGTATGAACATGGAAATATCTACACCGCTATCTGTATGAACATTTAAATATCTACACCGCTATCTGTACGAACATGGATATATCTACACCGCTATCCGTATGAACATGGAAATAGCTACACCGCTATCTGTATGAATATGGAAATATCTACACCACTATCTGTATGAACATGGAAATATCTACACCGCTATCTCTATGAACATGGATATATCTACACAGCAATCTGGATGAACACGGAAATATCTACACCTTTATCTGTGTAAACATACATACATCTTCACCGCTATCTGTATAAACATGGAAATATCTACACCGCTATCTGTATGAACATGGAAATATCTACACCGCTATCTGTTTGAACATGGAAATATCTAAACGGCTATCTGCATGAAAATCGAAATATCTACACTGCTATCAGCATATACATGGAAATATCTACACAGCTGTCTCTTTGCGCATGGAAATAACTACACCGCTATCTGTATGATCATGGAAATATCTTCACCGCCATCTGTATGAACATGGATATATCTACACAGCCATGTGGATGAACATGGAAATATCTACACCGCTATCTGTATAAACATGGAAATATCTACACCGCTATCTGTATAAACAAGGAAATATCTACACCGCTACCTGTATAAACATGGAAATATCAGCACCGCTATCTGTATGAACATGGAAATATCTACACCGCTATCTGTACGAACATGGAAATATCTACACCGCTATCTGTATGAACATGGAAATAGATGCACGGCTATCTGTATGAACATGGAAATATCTACACCACTATCTGTATGTACATGGACATATCTACGCAGCCATCTGGATGAACATGGAAATATCTACACCGCTATCTGTATGAACATGGAAATATCTACACCGCTACCTGTATAAACTTGGAAATATCAGCACCGCTATCTGTATGAACATGGAAATATCAGCCCATCTATCTGTATGAACATGGAAATATCTATACCACTATCTGTATGAACATGGAAATATCTACACCGCTATCTGTACCAACATGGAAATATCTTCACCGCCATCTGTATTAACATGGATATATCTACACACCCATCTGGATGAACATGGAAATACCTACACCGCTATCTGTATGAACATGGAAATATCTACACCGCTATCTGTGTAAACATGCAAACATCTTCACCGCTATCTGTATAAACATGGAAATATCTACACCGCTATCTGTATGAACATGGAAATATCTACACCGCTATCTGTTTGAACATGGAAATATCTACACCGCTATCTGCATGAAAATGGAAATATCTACACAGCTATCTGCATATACATGGAAATATCTACAAAGCTATCTCTTTACACATGGAAATATCTACACCACTATCTGTATGAACATGGAAATATCTATACCGCTATCTGTATGAACATGGAATTACCTTCACCACCATCTGTGTGAACATGGATATGTCTACACAGCCAACTTGATGAACATGGAAACATCTACACCGCTATCTGTATGAACATGGAAATAGCTACACCACTATCTGTATGAACATGGAAATATCTACACCACTATCTGTATGAACATGGAAACATCTACACCGCTATCTGTATGAACATGGAAATATCTTCACTGCCATCTGTATGAACGTGGATATATCTACACAACCATCTGGATGAAGATGGAAATATCTACACCGCTATCTGTATGAACATGGAAATATCTACACCGCTATGTGTAAACATGCATACATCTTCACCGCTATCTGTATAAACATGGAAATATCTACACCGCTATCTGTATAAACATGGAAATATCCACACCGCTACCTGTATAAACATGGAAATATAGGCACCGCTATCTGTATGTACATGGAAATATCTACACCGCTATCTGTACGAACATGGAAATATCTACAGCACTATCTGTATGAACATGGAAATATCTACACCGCTATCTGTATGAACATGGATATATCTACACAGCCATCAGGATGAACATGGAAATATCTACACCGCTATCTGTATGAACATGGAAATATCTACACCGCTATCTGTGTAAACAGGAATACATCTTCACCGCTATCTGTATAAACATGAATATATCTACACCACTATCTGTATGAGCATGGAAATATCTACACCGCTATCTGTTTGAACATGGAAATATCTAAACCGCTATCTGTATGAACATGGAAATATCTGCACGGCCATCTGTATGAACATATAAATATCTACACTGCCATCTGTGTTAAGATGGAGATATCTACACCGCTATCTGTATAAACATGGAAATATCTACACCGCTATCTGTATAAACATGGAAATATCTACACCGCTACCTGTATAAACATGGAAATATCAGCACCGCTATCTGTATGAACATGGAAATATCTACACCACTATCTGTTTGAACATGGAAATATCTACACCGCTATCTGTTTGAACATGGAAATATCTACACCGCTAACTGCATGAAAATGGAAATATCTACAGAGCTATCTGCATATACATGGAAATATCTACAAAGCTATCTCTTTACACATGGAAATATCTACACCACTATCTCTATAAACATGGAAATATCTACACCGCCATCTCTATGAACATGGAAATATCTGCCCCGCCATCTGTATGATCATGGAAATAGCTACACCGCTATCTATATGAACATGGAATTAGCTACACCGCCATCTGTATGAACATGGAAATATCTGCACCGCCATCTGTATGAACATATAAATATCTACACAGCCTTCTGTATTAAGATGGAGATATCTACACCGCTATCTGTATAAACTTGGAAATATCTACACCGCTATCGTATAAAAATGGAAATATCTACACCGCTATCTGTATAAACATGGAAATATCCACACCGCTACCTGTATAAACATGGAAATATCAGCACCGCTATCTGTTTGAACATGGAAATACCTACACCGCTTCCTGTACGAACATGGACATATCTACACCGCTATCTGTATGAACATGGAAATAGCTACACCGCTATCTGTATGAACATGGACATATCTACACCGCCATCTGTATGAACATGGAAATATCTGCACCGGCATCTGTATGAACATATAAATATCTACACCGCCATCTGTATTAAGATGGAGATATCTACACCGCTATCTGTATAAACTTGGAAATATCTACACCGCTATCTCTATAAACATGGAAATATCTACACCGCTATCTGTATAAACATGGAAATATCTACACCGCTACCTGTATAAACATGGAAATATAAGCACCGCTGTCTGCATGAAAATGGAAATATCTACACAGCTATCTGCATATACTTGGAAATATCTACACAGCTATCTCTTTACACATGGAAATATCTACACCACTATCTGTATGAACATGGAAATATCTACACCGCCATCTGTATGAACATGGAAATATCTGCACGGCCATCTGTATGAACATATAAATATCTACACCGCCATCTGTATTAAGATGGAGATATCTACACCGCTATCTGTATAAACATGGAAATATCTACACCGCTATCTGTGTAAACATAGAAATATCTACACTGCTACCTGTATAAACATGGAAATATACGCACCGCTATCAGTATGAACATGGAAATATCAGCCCCTCTATCTGTATGAAGATGGTAATATCTACACCACTATCTGTGTGAACATGGATATGTCTACACAGCCAACTGGATGAACATGGAAATATCTACACCACTATCTGTATGAACATGGAAATAGCTACACCACTATCTGTATGAACATGGAAATAACTACACCACTATCTGTATGAACATGGAAATATCTAGACCGCTATATGTATGAACATGGAAATATCTTCACCGCCATCTGTATGAACATGGATATATCTACACAACCATCTGGATGAACATGGAAATATCTACACCGCTATCTGTATAAACATGGAAATATCTACTCCGCTATCTGTATAAACATGGAAATATTTACACCGCTACCTGTATAAACATGGAAATATCAGCACCGCTATCTGTATGAACATGGAAATATCTACACAGCTATCTGTACGAACATGGAAATATCTACACCGCTATCTGTATGAACATGGAAATAGCTACACCGCTATCTGTATGAACATGGAAATATCTACAGCATTATCTGTATGAACATGGAAATATCTACACCGCTATCTGAATGAACATGGATATATCTACACAGCCATCTGGATGTACATGGAAATATCTACACCGCTATCTGTATGAACATGGAAATATCTACACCGCTATCTGTGAAAACATGCATACATCTTCACCGCTATCTGTATAAACATGGAAATAACTACACCACTATCTGTATGAATATGGAAATAACTACACCGCTATCTGTTTGAACAAGGAAATATCTAAACCGCTTTCTGCATGAAAATGGAAATATCTCCACAGCTATCTGCATGTACATGGTAATATCTACACAGCTATCCCTTTACACATGGAAATAACTACACCGCTATCTGTATGAACATGGAAATATCTACACCGGCATCTGTATGAACATGGAAATATCTGCACGGCCATCTGTATGAACATATAAATATCTACACCGCCATCTGTATAAAGATGGAGATATCTACACCGCTATCTGTATAAACATGGAAATATCTAAACCGCTATCTGTATAAACATGGAAATATATACACCGCTGTCTTTATAAACATTGAAATATCTACTCCGCTACCTGTATAAACATGGAAATATCAGCACCGCTATCAGTATGAACATGGAAATATCAGCCCCTCTATCTGAATGAATATGGAAATACCTACACCACTATTTGTGTAAACATGGAAATATCTACACTGCTATCTGTTTGAGCATGGAAATATCTTCACCGCCATCTGTATGAACATGGATATTCCTACACAGCCATCTGGATGAACATGGAATTATCTACACCGCCATCTGTATGAACATGGAAATATCTTCACCGCCATCTGTATGAACATGGATATATCTACACAGCCATATGGATGAACATGGAAATATCTACACCGCTATCTGCATGAACATGGAAATAGCTACACCGCTATCTGTATGAACATGGAAATAGCTACACCGCCATCAGTATGAACATGGAAATATCTGCACCGCCATCTGTATGAACATATAAATATCTACACCGCCATCAGTATTAAGATGGAGATATCTACACCGCTATCTGTATAAACTTGGAAATATCTACACCGCTATCTGTATGAACATGGAAACATCTACACCGCTACCTGTATAAACATGGAAATATCAGCACCGCTATCTGTATGAACATGGAAATATCAGCCCCTCTATCTGTATGAACATGGAATTATCTACACCACTATCTGTATGAACATGGAAATATCTACACCGCTATCTGTATGAACATGGAATTATCTTCACCGCCATCTGTATGAACATGGATATGTCTACACAGCCATCTGGATGAACATGGAAATATCTACACCGCTATCTGTATGAACATGGAAATAGCTACACCGCTATCTGTATGAACATGGAAATATCTACACCGCTATCTGTATGAACATGGAAATATCTTCACCGCTATCTGTGTAAACATGCATACATCTTCACCGCTATCTGTATAAACATGAAATAACTACACCGCTATCTGTATGAACATGGAAATATCTACACCGCTATCTGTTTGAACATGGAAATATCGAAACCGCTATCTGCATGAAAATGGAAATATCTACACAGCTATCCGCATATACATGGAAATATCTACACAGCTATCCCTTTACACATGGAAATAACTACACCGCTATCTGTATGAACATGGAAATATCTACACCGGCATCTGTATGAACATGGAAATATCTGGACGGCCATTTGTATGAACATATAAATATCTACACCGCCATCTGTATAAACTTGGAAATATCTACACCGCTATCTGTATAAACATGGAAATATCTACACCGCTATCTTTACAAACATGGAAATATCTACACCGCTACCTGTATAAACATGGAAATATCAGCACCGCTATCTGTATGAACATGGAAATATCAGCCCCTCTATCTGTATGAACATGGAAATATCTACACCACTATCTGTATGAACATGGAAATATCTACACTGCTATCTGTATGAGCATGGAAATATATTCACCGCCATCTGTATGAACATGGATATATCTACACAGCCATCTGGATGAACATGGAAATACCTACACCGCTATCTGTATGAACATGGAAATATCTTCACCGCCATCTGTATGAACATATAAATATCTACACGGCCAGCTGTATTAAAATGGAGATATCTACACCGCTATCTGTATAAACTTGGAAATATCTACACCGCTATCTGTATAAAAATGGAAATATCTACACCACTATCTGTATAAACATGGAAATATCCACACCGCTACCTGTATAAACATGGAAATATCAGCACCGCTATCTGTACGAACATGGAAATAACTACACCACTCTCTGTATGAACATGGAAATAGCTACACCGCTATCTGTATGAACATGGAAATAGCTACACCGCTATCTGTGTAAACATGCATACTTCTTCACCGCTATCTGTATAAACATGGAAATATCTACACCGCTATCTGTATGAACATGGAAATATCTACAAAGCTATCTGTTCGAACATGGAAATATCTAAACCGATATCTGCGTGAAAATGGAAATATCTACACAGCTATCTGCATATACATGGTAATATCTACACCGCTATCTCTTTACACATGGAAATATCTACACCGCTATCTGTATGAACATGGAAATATCTACACCGCCATCTGAATGAACATGGAAATATCTGCACGGCCATCTGTATGAACATATAAATACCTTCAACGCCATCTGTATTAAGATGGAGATATCTACACCGCTCTCTGTATAAACATGGAAATATCTACACCGCTATCTGTATAAACATGGAAATATCTACACCGCTACCTGTATAAACATGGAAATATCAGTACCGCTATCTCTATGAACATGGAAATATCAGCCCCTCTATCAGTATGAACATGGAAATATCTACACCACTATCTGTATGAACATGGAAATATCTACACCGCTATCTGTATGAACATGGAATTATCTTCACCACCATCTGTATGAACATGGATATGTCTACACAGCCATCTGGATGAACATGGAAATATCTACACCGCTATCTGTTTGAATATGGAAATATCTAAACCGCTATCTGCATGAAAATGGAAATATCTACACAGCTATCTGCATATACATGGAAATATCTACACAGCTATCTCTTTACACATGGAAATAACTACACCGATATCTGTATGAACATGGAAATATCTACACCGGCATCTGTATGAACATGGAAATATCTGCACGGCCATTTGTATGAACATATAAATATCTACACCGCCATCTGTATTAAGATGGAGATATCTACACCGCTATCTGTATAAACATGGAAATATCTACACCGCTATCTGTATAAACATGGAAATATCTACACCGCTATCTTTCTAAACATGGAAATATCTACACCGCTACCTGTATAAACATGGAAATATCAGCACCGCTATCTGTATGAACATGGAAATATCAGCCCCTCTATCTGTATGAACATGGAAATATCTTCACCACTATCTGTATGAACATGGAAATATCTACACTGCTATCTGTATGAGCATGGAAATATCTTCACCGCCATCTGTATGAACATGGATATATCTACACAGCCATCTGGATGAACATGGAAATACCTACACCGCTATCTGTATGAACATGGAAATATCTGCACCGCCATCTGTATGAACATATAAATATCTACACGGCCAGCTGTATTAAAATGGAGATGTCTACACCGCTATCTGTATAAACTAGGAAATATCTACACCGCTATCTGTATAAAAATGGAAATATCTACACCGCTATCTGTATAAACATGGAAATATCCACACCGCTACCTGTATGAACATGGAAATATCAGCCCCTCTATCTGTATGAACATGGAAATATCTTCACCACTATCTGTATGAACATGGAAATATCTACACTGCTATCTGTATGAGCATGGAAATATCTTCACCGCCATCTGTATGAACATGGATATATCTACACAGCCATCTGGATGAACATGGAAATACCTACACCGCTATCTGTATGAACATGGAAATATCTGCACCGCCATCTGTATGAACATATAAATATCTACACGGCCAGCTGTATTAAAATGGAGATGTCTACACCGCTATCTGTATAAACTTGGAAATATCTACACCGCTATCTGTATAAAAATGGAAATATCTACACCGCTATCTGTATAAACATGGAAATATCCACACCGCTACCTGTATAAACATGGAAATATCTACTCCGCTACCTGAATAAACATGGAAATATCAGCACCGCTATCAGTATGAACATGGAAATATCAGCCCCTCTATCTGAATGAATATGGAAATATCTACACCACTATTTGTGTAAACATGGAAATATCTACACTGCTATCTGATTGAGCATGGAAATATCTTCACCGCCATCTGTATGAACATGGATATACCTTCACAGCCATCTGGATGAACATGGAATTATCTACACCGACATCTGTATGAACATCGAAATATCTTCACCGCCATCTGTATGAACATGGATATATCTACACAGCCATATGGATGAACATGGAAATATCTACACCGCTATCTGGATGAACATGGAAATAGCTACACCGCTATCTGTATGAACATGAAAATAGCTACACCGCCATCTGTATGAACATGGAAATATCTGCACCGCCATCTGTATGAACATATAAATATCTACACCGCAATCAGTATTAAGATGGAGATATCTACACCGCTATCTGTATAAACTTGGAAATATCTACATCGCTATCTGTATAAAAATGGAAATATCTACACCGCTATCTGTATGAACATGGAAATAGCTACACAGCTATCTGTGTAAACATGCATACTTCTTCACCGCTATCTGTATAAACATGGAAATATCTACACCGCTATCTGTATGAACATGGAAATATCTACACCGCTATCTGTATGAACATGGAAATATCTACACCGCTATCTGTTTGAACATGGAAATATCTACATCGCTATCTGCATGAAAATGGAAATATCTACACTGCTATCTGAATATACATTTAAATATCTACACAGCTATCTCTTTACACATGGAAATAACTACACCGCTATCTGTATGAACATGGAAATATCTACACTGCCATCTGTATGAACATGGAAATATCTGCACGGCCATCTGTATGAACATATAAATATCTACAACGCCATCAGTATTAAGATGGATATATCTACACCGCTACCTGTATAAACATGGAAATATCTACACCGCTATCTGTATGAACATGGAAACATCTACACCGCTACCTGTATAAACATGGAAATATCAGCACCGCTATCTGTATGAACATGGAAATATCAGCCCCTCTATCTGTATGAACATGGAATTATCTACACCACTATCTGTATGAACATGGAAATATCTACACCGCTATCTGTATGAACATGGAATTATCTTCACCGCCATCTGTATGAACTTGGATATGTCTACACAGCCATCTGGATGAACATGGAAATATCTACACCGCTATCTGTATGAACATGGAAATAGCTACACCGCTATCTGTATGAACATGGAAATATCTACACCGCTATCTGTATGAACATGGAAATATCTTCACCGCTATCTGTGTAAACATGCATACATCTTCACCGCTATCTGTATAAACATGGAAATAACTACACCGCTATCTGTATCAACATGGAAATATCTACACCGCTATCTGTTTGAACATGGAAATATCTAAACGGCTATGTGCATGAAAATGGAAATATCTACACTGCTCTCTGCATATACATGGAAATATCTACACAGCTATCTCTTTGCGCATTGAAATAACTACACCGCTATCTGTATGAACATGGAAATATCTTCACCGCCATCTGTATGAACATATAAATAACTACACCGCCATCTGTATTAAGATGGAGATATCTACACCGCTATCTGTATAAACTTGGAAATATCTACACCGCTATCTGTATAAACATGGAAATATCTACACCGCTATCTGTATAAACATGGAAATATCTACACCGCTACCTGTATAAACATGGAAACATAAGCACCGCTATCTGTATGAACATGGAAATATCTACACCGCTATCTGTAGGAACTTGGAAATATCTACACCGCCATCTGTATGAACATGGAAATAGCTGCACCGCTATCTGTATGAACATGGAAATATCTTCACCACTATCTGTAGGAACATGGAAATATCTTCACCGCTAACTGTATGAACATGGAATTATGTTCACCGCCATCTGTATGAACATGGATATGTCTACACAGCCATCTGGATGAACATGGAAATATCTACACCGCTATCTGTATGAACATGGAAATATCTACACCGCTATCTCTATAAACATGGAAATGTCTACACCGCTATCTGTATAAACTTGGAAATACCTACACCGCTACCTGTATAAACATGGAAATATCAGCACCTCTATCTGTATGAACATGGAAATATCTACACCACTATCTGTATGAACATGGAAATATCTACACCGCTATCTGTTTGAACATGGAAATATCTTCACCGCTATCTGCATGAAAATGGAAATATCTACAGATATATCTGCATATACATGGAAATATCTACAAAGCTATCTCTTTACACATGGAAATAACTACACCACTATCTCTATAAACATGGAAATATCTACACCGCCATCTCTATGAACATGGAAATATCTGCACCGCCATCTGTATGAACATATAAATATCTACACCGCCATCTGTATTAAGATGGAGATATCTACACCGCTATCTGTATAATCTTGGAAATATCTACACCGCTATCTGTATAAACATGGAAATATCTACAGCGCTACCTGAATAAACATGGAATTATAAGCTCCGCTATCTGTATGAACATGGAAATATCTAAACCGCTATCTGTACGAACTTGGAAATATCTACACCGCTATCTGTATGAACATGGAAATAGCTGCACCGCTATCTGTATGAACATGGAAATATCTACATCACTATCTGTATGAACATGGAAATATCTTCTCTGCTATCTGTATTAACATGGATATATCTAAACAGCCATCTGTATGAACATGGATATATCTACACCGCTATCTGTATGAACATGGAAATATCTACACCGCTATCTGTGTAAACATGCATACATCTTCACCGCTATCTGTTAAAACATGGATATATCTACACAGCCATATGGATGAACATGGAAATATCTCCACCGCTATCTGCATGAACAAGGAAATAGCCACACCGCTATCTGTATGAACATGGAAATAGCTACACCGCCATCTGTATGAACTTGGAAATATCTGCACCGCCATCTGTATGAACATATAAATATCGACACCGCCATCTGTATTAAGATGGAGATATCTACAACGCTATCTGTATAAACATGGAAATATCTACACCGCTATCTGTATAAAAATGGAAATATCTACACCGCTATCTGTATAAACATGGAAATATCCACACCGCTACTTGTATAAACATGGAAATATCAGCAGAGCTATCTGTATGAACATGGAAATATCTACACCACTATCTGTACGAACATGGAAATATCTACACCGCTATCTGCATGAACATGGAAATAGCTACACCGCTATCTGTATGAACATGGAAATATCTACACCACTATCTGTATGAACATGGAAATATCTACACCGCTATCTGTATGAACATGGAAATATCTACACCGCTATCTGTTTGAACATGGAAATATCCAAACCGATATCTGCATGAAAATGGAAATATCTACACAGCTATCTGCATATATATGGTAATATCTACACCGCTATCTCTTTACACATGGAAATATCTACACCGCTATCTGTATGAACATGGAAATATCTACACCGCCATCTGTATGAACTTGGAAATATCTGCACGGCCATCTGTATGAACATATAAATACCTACACCGCCATCTGTATTAAGATGGAGATATCTACACCGCTATCTGTATAAACATGGAAATATCTACACCGCTATCTGTATAAACATGGAAATATCTACACCGCTACCTGTATAAACATGGAAATATCAGCACCGCTATCTGTATGAACATGGAAATATCAGCCCCTCTATCTGTATGAACATGGAAATATCTACACCACTATCTGTATGAACATGGAAATATCTACACCGCTATCTGTACTAACATGGAAATATCTTCACCGCCATCTGTATGAACATGGATATATCTACACACCCATCTGGATGAACATGGAAATATCTACACCGCTATCTGTATGAACATGGAAATATCTACACCGCTATCTGCGTAAACATGCAAACATCTTCACCGCTATCTGTATAAACATGGAAATATCTACACCTCTATCTGTATGAACATGGAAATATCTTAACCGCTATCTGCCTGAAAATGGAAATATCTAAACCGCTATCTGCCTGAAAATGGAAACATCTGGACCGCCATCTGTATTAAGATGGAGATATCTACACCGCTATCTGTATAAACTTGGAAATATCTACACCGCTATCTGTATAAACATGGAAATATCTACACCGCTATCTGTATAAACATGGAAATATCCACACCGCTACCTGTATAAACATGGAAATATAAGCACCGCTATCTGTATGAATATGGAAATATCTACACCGCTATCTGTACGAACATGGATATATCTACACCGCTATCTGTATGAACATGGAAATAGCTGCACCGCTATCTGTATGAACATGGAAATATCTACAGCACTATCTGTATGAACATGGAAATATCTATACCACTATCTGTATGAACATGGATATATCTACACAGCCATCAGGATGAACATGGAAATATCTTCACCGCCATCTGTATGAACATGGATATATCTACACAACCATCTGGATGAACATGGAAATATCTACACCGCTATCTGTATGAACATGGAAATATCTACACCGCTATCTGTGTAAACATGCATACATCTTCACCGCTATCTGTATAAACATGGATATATCTACACCACTATCTGTATAAACATGGAAATATCTACACCGCTATCTGTTTGAACATGGAAATATCTAAACCGCTATCTGCCTGAAAATGGAAATATCTGCACCGCCATCTGTATGAACATATAAATATCTACACCGCCAACTGTATTAAGATGGAGATATCTACACCGCTATCTGTATAAACTTGGAAATATCTACACCGCTCTCTGTATAAACATGGAAATATCTACACCGCTATCTGTATAAACATGGAAATATCTGCACCGCTACCTGTATAAACATGGAAATATCAGCACCGCTATCTGTATGAACGTGGAAATATCTACACGGCTATCTGTACGAACATGGAAATACCTACACCGCTATCTGTAGGAACATGGAAATAGCTACACCGCTATCTGTATGAACATGGAAATATCTACACCACTATCTGTATGAACATGGAAATATCTACACCGCTATCTCTATGAACATGGATATATCTACACAGCCATCTGGATGAACATGGAAATATCTACACCGTTATCTGTGTAAACATGCATACATCTTCACCGCTATCTGTATAAACATGGAAATATCAACACCGCTATCTGTATGAACATGGAAATATCTACACCGCAATCTGTTTGAACATGGAAATATCTAAACGGCTATCTGCATGAAAATGGAAATATCTACACTGCTATCTGCACATACATGGAAATATCTACACAGCTATCTCTTTGCGCATGGAAATAACTACACCGCTATCTGTATGAACATGGAAATATCTACACCGCTATCTGTATGAACATGGAAATATCTTCACCGCCATATGTATGAATATGGATATATCTACACAGCCATGTGGATGAACATGGAAATATCTACACCGCTATCTGTATAAACATGGAAATATCTACACTGCTATCTGTATGAACATGGAAATATCTACAGCGCTACCTGTATAAACATGGAAATATAAGCACCGCTATCTGTATGAACATGGAAATATCTACACCGCTATCTGTACGAACATGGAAATATCTACACCGCTATCTGTATGAACATGGAAATAGCTGCACGGCTGTCTGTATGAACATGGAAATATCTACACCACTATCTGTATGAACATGGAAATATCTGCACGGCCATCTGAATGAACATATAAATATCTACACCGCCATCTGTATTAAGATGGAGATATCTACACCGCTATCTGTATAAACCTGGAAATATCTACACCGCAATCTGTATAAACATGGAAATGTCTACACCGCTATCTGTATAAACTTGGAAATACCTACACCGCTACCTGTATAAACATGGAAATATCAGCACCGCTATCTGTATGAACATGGAAATATCAGCCCATCTATCTGTATGAACATGGAAATATCTACACCACTATCTGTATGAACATGGAAATATCTACACCGCTATCTGTATGAACATGGAAATATCTTCACCGCCATATATATGAATATGGATATATCTACACAGCCATCTGGATGAACATTGAAATATCTACACCGCTATCTGTATGAACATGGAAATAGCTACACCGCTATCTGTATGAACATGGAAATATCTACATCACGATCTGTTTGAACATGGAAATATCTACACCGCTATCTGTTTGAACATGGAAATATCTACACCGCTATCTGCATGAAAATGGAAATATCTACAGAGCTATCTGCATATACATGGAAATATCTACAAAGCTATCTCTTTACACATGGAAATATCTACACCACTATCTCTATAAACATGGAAATATCTACACCGCCATCTCTATGAACATGGAAATATCTGCACCGCCATCTGTATGAACATATAAATAACTACACCGCCATCTGTATTAAGATGGAGATATCTACACAGCTATCTGTATAAACTTGGAAATATCTACACCGCTATCTGTATAAACATGGAAATATCTACACCGCTATCTGTATAAACATGGAAATATCTACACCGCTACCTGTATAAACATGGAAATATAAGCACCGCTATCTCTATGAACATGGAAATATCTACACCGCTATCTGTATGAACATGGATATAGCTGCACCGCTATCTGTATGAACATGGAAATACCTACACCACTATCTGTATGAACATGGAAATATCTTCACCGCTAACTGTATGAACATGGAATTATCTTCACCGCCATCTGTATGAACATGGATATGTCTACACAGCCATCTGGATGAACATGGAAATATCTACACCGCTATCTGTATGAACATGGAAATATCTTCACCGCCATCAGTATGAACATGGATAAATCTACACAGCCATATGGAAGAACATGGAAATATCTACACCGCTATCTGCATGAACATGGAAATAGCTACACCGCTATCTATATGAACATGGAAATAGCTACACCGCCATCTGTATGAACATGGAAATATCTACACCGAAATCTGTATGAACATATAAATATCTACACCGCCTTCTGTATTAAGATGGAGATATCTACACCGCTATCTGTATAAACTTGGAAATATCTACACCGCTATCATATAAAAATGGAAATATCTACACCGCTATCTGTATAAACATGGAAATATCCACACCGCTACCTGTATAAACATGGAAATATCAGCACCGCTATCTGTATGAACATGGAAATATCTACACCGCTATCTGTACGAACATGGAAATATCTACACCGCTATCTGCATGAACATGGAAATAGCTACACCGCTATCTGTATGAACATGGAAATATCTACACCACTATCTGTATGAACATGGAAATAGCTACACAGCTATCTGTGTAAACATGAATACTTCTTCACCGCTATCTGTATAAACATGGAAATATCTACACCGCTATCTGTATGAACATGGAAATATCTACACCGCTATCTGTATGAACATGGAAATATCTACACCACTATCTGTTTGAACATGGAAATATCTACACCGCTATCTGTATGAAAATGGAAATACCTACACTGCTATCTGCATATACATTTAAAAATCTACACAGCTATCTCTTTACACATGGAAATAACTACACCGCTATCTGTATGAACATGGAAATATCTACACCGCCATCTGTATGAACATGGAAATATCTGCACGGCCATCTGTATGACCATATAAATATCTACACCGCCATCTGTATTAAAATGGAGATATCTACACCGCTACCTGTATAAACATGGAAATATCTACACCTCTATCTGTATGAACATGGAAATATCTACACCGCTACCAGTATAAACATGGAAATATCAGCACCGCTATCTGTATGAACATGGAAATATCAGCCCCTCTATCTATATGAACATGGAAATATCTACACCACTATCTGTATGAACATGGAAATATCTACACTGCTATCTGTATGAGCATGGAAATATCTTCACCGCCATCTGTATGAACATGGATATATCTACACAGCCATCTGGATGAACAAGGAAATATCTACACCGCTATCTGTATAAACATGGAAATATCTACAACGCTATCTGTATGAACATGGAAATATCTACAGCACTATCTGTATGAACATGGAAATATCTACACTGCTATTTGTATGAACATGGATATATCTACACAGCCATCTAGATGAACATGGAAATATCTACACCGCTATCTGTATAAACATGGAAATATCTACACCACTATCTGTGTAGACATGCATACATCTTCACCGCTATCTGTATAAACATGGATATATCTACACCGCTATCTGTATGAACATGGGAATATCTACATCACTATCTATTTGAACATGGAAATATCTAAACCGCTATCTGCATGATAATGGAAATATCTACACAGCTATCTGCATATACATGGAAATAACTACACCGCTATCTGTATGAACATGGAAATATCTGCACGGCCATCTGTATGAACATATAAACATCTACACCGCCATCTGTATTAAGGTGGAGATATCTACACCGCTATCTGTATAAACATGGAAATATCAACAACGCTATCTGTATAAACATGGAAATGTCTACACCGCTATGTGTATAAACTTGGAAATATCTACACCGCTACCTGTATAAACAAGGAAATATCAGCACCGCTATCTGTATGAACATGGAAACATCAGCCCATCTATCTGTATGAAAATGGAAATATCTAAACCACTATCTGTATGAACATGGAAATATCTTCACCGCCTTCTGTATGAACATGGATATATCTACACAGCCATTTGGAAGAACATGGAAATATCTACACCGCTATCTGTATGAACATGGAAATATCTACACCGCTATCTGTATGAACATGGAAATATCTACACCACTATCTGTATGAACATGGAAATAGCTACACCGCTATCTGTGTAAACATGCATACTCCTTCACCGCTATCTGTATAAACATGGAAATATCTACACCACTATCTGTATGAACATGGAAATATCTACACCGCTATCTTTTTGAACATGGAAATATCTACACCGCCATCTGCATGAAAATGGAAATATCTACACAGCTATCTGCATATACATGGAAATAACTACAAAGCTATCTCTTTACACGTGGAAATATCTACACCACTATCTGTATGAACATGGAAATATCTATACCGCTATCTGTATGAAGATGGAATTATCTTCACCACCATATGTGTGAACATGGATATGTCTACACAGCCATCTGGATGAACATGGAAATATCTACACTGCTATCTGTATGAACATGGAAATAGCTACACCACTATCTGTATGAACATGG
The DNA here is from genome assembly GCF_029281585.2 of Gorilla gorilla gorilla. Lineage (NCBI taxonomy): Eukaryota > Metazoa > Chordata > Mammalia > Primates > Hominidae > Gorilla > Gorilla gorilla. The sequence continues at coordinate 3,713,612 of NC_073224.2, forward strand.
AAATATCTACACCACTATCTGTACGAACATGGAAATATCTACATCGCTATCTGTATGAACATGGAAATATCTTCACTGCCATCTGTATGAACGTGGATATATCTACACAACCATCTGGATGAACATGGAAATATCTACACCGCTATCTGTATGAACATGGAAATATCTACACCGCTATCTGTGTAAACATGCATACATCTTCACCGCTATCTGTATAAACATGGAAATATCTACACCGCTATCTGTATAAACATGGAAATATCCACACCGCTACCTGTATAAACATGGAAATATAAGCACCGCTATCTGTATGAACATGGAAATATCTACACCGCTATCTGTACGAACATGGAAATATCAACAGCACTATGTGTATGAACATGGAAATATCTACACCGCTATCTGTATGAACATGGAAATATCTACACCGCTATCTGTATGAACATGGAAATAGCTACACCACTATCTGTATGAACATGGAAACATCTACACCACTATCTGTATGAACATGGAAATATCTACACCGCTATCTGTATGAACATGGAAATATCTTCACAGCCTTCTGTATGAACATGGATATATCTACACAGCCATTTGGAAGAACATGGAAATATCTACACCGCTATCTGTATGAACATGGAAATAGCTACACCGCTATCTGTATGAACATGGAAATATCTACACCACTATCTGTATGAACATGGAAATAGCTACACCGCTATCTGTGTAAACATGCATACTCCTTCACCGCTATCTGTATAAACATGGAAATATCTACACCACTATCTGTATGAACATGGAAATATCTACACCGCTATCTGTTTGAACATGGAAATATCTACACCGCTATCTGCATGAAAATGGAAATATCTACACAGCTATCTGCATATACATGGAAATATCTACAAAGCTATCTCTTTACACATGGAAATATCTACACCACTATCTGTATGAACATGGAAATATCTATACCGCTATCTGTATGAACATGGAATTATCTTCACCACCATCTGTGTGAACATGGATATGTCTACACAGCCATCTGGATGAACATGGAAATATCTACACCGCTATCTGTATGAACATGGAAATAGCTACACCACTATCTGTATGAACATGGAAATATCTACACCACTATCTGTATGAACATGGAAATATCTACACCGCTATCTGTATGAACATGGAAATATCTTCACTGCCATCTGTATGAACGTGGATATATCTACACAACCATCTGGATGAACATGGAAATATCTACACCGCTATCTGTATGAACATGGAAATATCTACACCGCTATCTGTGTAAACATGCATACATCTTCACCGCTATCTGTATAAACATGGAAATATCTACACCGCTATCTGTATAAACATGGAAATATCCACACCGCTACCTGTATAAACATGGAAATATAAGCACCGCTATCTGTATGAACATGGAAATATCTACACCGCTATCTGTACGAACATGGAAATATCAACAGCACTATGTGTAAGAACATGGAAATATCTACACCGCTATCTGTATGAACATGGATATATCTACACAGCCATCAGGATGAACATGGAAATATCTTCACCGCCATCTGTATGAACATGGATATATCTACACAACCATCTGGATGAACATGGAAATATCTACACCGCTATCTGTATGAACATGGAAATATCTACACCGCAATCTGTGTAAACATGCATACATCTTCACCGCTATCTGTATAATCATGGAAATAACTACACCACTATCTGTATGAACATGGAAATATCTGCACCGCTATCTGTATGAACATGGAAATATCTACAGCACTATCTGTATGAACATGGAAATATCTACACCGCTATCTGTATGAACATGGATATATCTACACAGCCATCAGGATGAACATGGAAATATCTACACCGCTATCTGTATGAACATGGAAATATCTACACCGCTATCTGTGTATACAGGCATACATCTTCACCGCTATCTGTATAAACATGGATATATCTACACCACTATCTGTATGAACATGGAAATATCTACACCGCTATCTGTTTGAACATGGAAATATCTAAACCGCTATCTGCCTAAAAATGGAAATATCTGCACCGCCATCTGTATGAACATATAAATGTCTACACCGCCAACTGTATTAAGATGGAGATATCTACACCGCTATCTGTATAAACTTGGAAATATCTACACCGCTATCTGTATAAACATGGAAATATCTACACAGCTATCTGTATAAACAAGGAAATTACTGCACCGCTACCTGTATAAACATGGAAATATCAGCACCGATATCTGTATGAACGTGGAAATATCTACACCGCTATCTGTACGAACATGGAAATATCTACACCGCTATCTGTATGAACATGGAAATAGCTACAGCGCTATCTGTATGAAGATGGAAATATCTACACCACTATCTGTATGAACATGGAAATATCTACACCGCTATCTCTATGAACATGGATATATCTACACAGCCATCTGGATGAACATGGAAATATCTACACAGCTATCTGTATGAACATGGAAATATCTACACCGTTATCTGTGTAAACATGCATACATCTTCACCACTATCAGTATGAACATGGAAATATCTACACCGCTATCTGTAAGAACATGGAAATATCTTCACCGCCATCTGTATGAACATGGATATATCTACACAACCATCTGGATGAACATGGAAATATCTACACCGCTATCTGTATGAAAATGGAAATATCTACACCGCTATCTGTGTAAACATGCATACATCTTCACCACTATCTGTATAAACATGGAAATAAATACACCGCTATCTGTATGAACATGGAAATATCTACACCGCTATCTGTTTGAACATGGAAATATCTAAACCGCTATCCGCATGAAAATGGAAATATCTGCACCGTCATCTGTATGTACATATAAATATCTACACCTCCATCTGTATTAAGATGGAGATATCTACACCGCTATCTGTATAAACTTGGAAATATCTACACCACTATCTGTATAAACATGGATATATCTACACCGCTATCTGTATAAACATGGAAATATCCACACCGCTACCTGTATAAACATGGAAATATAAGCACCGCTATCTGTACGAACATGGAAATATCTACACCGCTATCTGTATGAACATGGAATTATCTTCACCACCATCTGTATGAACATGGATATGTCTACACAGCCATCTGGATGAACATGGAAATATCTACACCGCTATCTGTTTGAATATGGAAATATCTAAACCGCTATCTGCATGAAAATGGAAATATCTACACAGCTATCTGCATATACATGGAAATATCTACACAGCTATCTCTTTACACATGGAAATAACTACACCGCTATCTGTATGAACATGGAAATATCTACACCGGCATCTGTATGAACATGGAAATATCTGCACGGCCATTTGAATGAACATATAAATATCTACACCGCCATCTGTATTAAGATGGTGATATCTACACCGCTATCTGTATAAACATGGAAATATCTACACCGCTATCTGCATGAACATGGAAATAGCTTCACCGCTATCTATATGAACATGGAAATAGCTACACCGCCATCTGTATGAACATGGAAATATCTGCACCGCCATCTGTATGAACATATAAATATCTACACCGCCATCTGTATTAAGATGGAGATATCTACACCGCTATCTGTATAAACTTGGAAATATCTACACCGCTATCGTATAAAAATGGAAATATCTACACCGCTATCTGTATAAACATGGAAATATCCACACCGCTACCTGTATAAACATGGAAATATCAGCACCGCTATCTGTATGAACATGGAAATATCTACACCGCTATCTGTACGAACATGGACATATCTACACCGCTATCTGTATGAACATGGAAATAGCTACACTGCTATCTGTATGAACATGGACATATCTACACTGCTATCTGTATGAACATGGAAATAGTTACACCGCTATCTGTATGAACATGGAAATATCTACACCGCTATCTGTATGAACATGGAAATATCTACACCGCTATCTGTTTGAACATGGAAATATCTAAACCGCTATCTGCATGAAAATGGAAATATCTGCACCGCCATCTGTATGAACATATAAATATCTACACCACCATCTGTATTAAGATGGATATATCTACACCGCTATCTGTATAAACTTGGAAATATCTACACCGCTCTCTGTATAAACATGGATATATCTACACCACTATCTGTATGAACATGGAAATATCTACACCGCTATCTGTATGAACATTTAAATATCTACACCGCTATCTGTACGAACATGGATATAACTACACCGCTATCCGTATGAACATGGAAATAGCTACACCGCTATCTGTATGAACATGGAAATATCTACACCACTATCTGTATGAACATGGAAATATCTACACCGCTATCTCTATGAACATGGATATATCTACACAGCCATCTGGATGAACACGGAAATATCTACACCGTTATCTGTGTAAACATGCATACATCTTCACCGCTATCTGTATAAACATGGAAATATCTACACCGCTATCTGTATGAACATGGAAATATCTACACCGCTATCTGTTTGAACATGGAAATATCTAAACGGCTATCTGCATGAAAATGGAAATATCTACACTGCTATCTGCATATACATGGAAATATCTACACAGCTATCTCTTTGCGCATGGAAATAACTACACCGCTATCTGTATGATCATGGAAATATCTTCACCGCCATCTGTATGAACATGGATATATCTACACAGCCATGTGGATGAACATGGAAATATCTACACCGCTATCTGTATAAACATGGAATTATCTACACCGCTATCTGTATGAACATGGAAATATCTACACCGCTACCTGTATAAACATGGAAATATAAGCACCGCTATCTGTATGAACATGGAAATATCTACACCGCTATCTGTACGAACATGGAAATATCTACACCGCTATCTGTATGAACATGGAAATAGCTGCACGGCTATCTGTATGAACATGGAAATATCTACACCACTATCTGTATGAACATGGAAATATCTGCACGGCCATCTGTAAGAACATATAAATATCGACACCGCCATCTGTATTAAGACGGAGATATCTACACCGCTATCTGTAAACCTGGAAATATCTACACCACTATCTGTATAAACATGGAAATGTCTACACCGCTATCTGTATAAACTTGGAAATACCTACACCGCTACCTGTATAAACATGGAAATATCAGCACCGCTATCTGTATGAACATGGAAATATCAGCCCATCTATCTGTATGAACATGGAAATATCTACACCACTATCTGTATGAACATGGAAATATCTACACCGCTATCTGTATGAACATGGAAATACCTTCACCGCCATCTGTATGTACATGGACATATCTACACAGCCATCTGGATGAACATGGAAATATCTACACCGCTATCTGTATGAACATGGAAATAGCTACACCACTATCTGTATGAACATGGAAATATCTACACCGCTATCTGTTTGAACATGGAAATATCTACACCGCTATCTGCATGAAAATGGAAATATCTACAGAGCTATCTGCATATACATGGAAATATCTACAAAGCCATCTCTTTACACATGGAAATAACTACACCACTATCTCTATAAACATGGAAATATCTACACCGCCATCTCTATGAACATGGAAATATCTGCACCGCCATCTGTATGAACATATAAATAACTACACCGCCATCTGTATTAAGATGGAGATATCTACACCGCTATCTGTATAAACTTGGAAATATCTACACCGCTATCTGTATAAACATGGAAATATCTACACCGATATCTGTATAAACATGGAAATATCTACACCGCTACCTGTATAAACATGGAAACATAAGCACCGCTATCTGTATGAACATGGAAATATCTACACCGCTATCTGTACGAACTTGGAAATATCTACACCGCTATCTGTATGAACATGGAAATATCTGCACCGCTATCTGTATGAACATGGAAATATCTACACAACTATCTGTAGGAACATGGAAATATCTTCACCGCTAACTGTATGAAAATGGAATTATCTTCACCGCCATCTGTATGAACATGGATATGTCTACACAGCCATCTGGATGAACATGGAAATATCTACACCGCTATCTGTATAAACTTGGAAATATCTACACCGCTATCTGTATAAACATGGAAATATCTACACAGCTATCTGTATAAACAAGGAAATATCTGCACCGCTACCTGTATAAACATGGAAATATCAGCACCGATATCTGTATGAACGTGGAAATATCTACACCGCTATCTGTACGAACATGGAAATATCTACACCGCTATCTGTATGAACATGGAAATAGCTACAGCGCTATCTGTATGAAGATGGAAATATCTACACCACTATCTGTATGAACATGGAAATATCTACACCGCTATCTCTATGAACATGTATATATCTACACAGCCATCTGGATGAACATGGAAATATCTACACCGCTATCTGTATGAACATGGAAATATCTACACCGTTATCTGTGTAAACATGCATACATCTTCACCACTATATGTATGAACATGGAAATATCTACACCGCTATCTGTAAGAACATGGAAATATCTTCACCGCCATCTGTATGAACATGGATATATCTACACAACCATCTGGATGAACATGGAAATATCTACACCGCTATCTGTATGAACATGGAAATATCTACACCGCTATCTGTGTAAACATGCATACATCTTCACCACTATCTGTATAAACATGGAAATAACTACACCGCTATCTGTATGAACATGGAAATATCTACACCGCTATCTGTTTGAACATGGAAATATCTAAACCGCTATCCGCATGAAAATGGAAATATCTGCACCGCCATCTGTATGTACATATAAATATCTACACCGCCATCTGTATTAAGATGGAGATATCTACACCGCTTTCTGTATAAACTTGGAAATATCTACACCACTATCTGTATAAACATGGAAATATCTACACCGCTATCTGTATAAACATGGAAATATCCACACCGCTACCTGTATAAACATGGAAATATAAGCACCGCTATCTGTACGAACATGGAAATATCTACACCGCTATCTGTATGAACATGGAATTATCTTCACCACCATCTGTATGAACATGGATATGACTACACAGCCATCTGGATGAACATGGAAATATCTACACCGCTATCTGTTTGAATATGGAAATATCTAAACAGCTATCTGCATGAAAATGGAAATATCTACACAGCTATCTGCATATACATGGAAATATCTACACAGCTATCTCTTTACACATGGAAATAACTACACCGCTATCTGTATGAACATGGAAATATCTACACCGGCATCTGTATGAACATGGAAATATCTGCACCGCCATCTGTGTGAACATATAAATATCTACACCGCCATCTGTATTAAGATGAAGATATCTACACCGCTATCTGTATAAACTTGGAAATATCTACACCGCTATCGTATAAAAATGGAAATATCTACATCGCTATCTGTATAAACATGGAAATATCCACACCGCTACCTGTATAAACATGGAAATATCAGCACCGCTATCTGTACGAACATGGACATATCTACACCGCTATCTGTATTAACATGGAAATAGCTACACTGCTATCTGTATGAACATGGACATATCTACACCGCTATCTGTATGAACATGGAAATAGTTACACCGCTATCTGTATGAACATGGAAATATCTACACCGCTATCTGTATGAACATGGAAATATCTACACCGCTATCTGTTTGAACATGGAAATATCTAAACCGCTATCTGCATGAAAATGGAAATATCTACACCACCATCTGTATGAACATATAAATATCTACACAGCCATCTGTATTAAGATGGAGATATCTACACCGCTATCTGTATAAACTTGGAAATATCTACACCGCTCTCTGTATAAACATGGATATATCTACACCACTATCTGTATGAACATGGAAATATCTACACCGCTATCTGTATGAACATTTAAATATCTACACCGCTATCTGTACGAACATGGATATATCTACACCGCTATCCGTATGAACATGGAAATAGCTACACCGCTATCTGTATGAACATGGAAATATCTACACCACTATCTGTATGAAAATGGAAATATCTACACTGCTATCTGCATATACATGGAAATATCTACACAGCTATCTCTTTGCCCATGGAAATAACAACACCGCTATCTGTACGAACATGGAAATATCTTCACCGCCATCTGTATGAACATGGATATATCTACACAGCCATGTGGATGAACATGGAAATATCTACACCGCTATCTGTATATACATGGAAATATCTACACCGCTATCTGTATGAACATTGAAATATCTACACCGCTACCTGTATAAACATGGAAATATAAGCACCGCTATCTGTATGAACATGGAAATATCTACACCGCTATCTGTACAAACATGGAAATATCTACACCGCTATCTGTATGAACATGGAAATAGCTGCACGGCTATCTGTATGAACATGGAAATATCTACACCACTATCTGTATGAACATGGAAATATCTGCACGGCCATCTGTAAGAACATATAAATATCGACACCGCCATCAGTATTAAGACGGAGATATCTACACCGCTATCTGCAAACCTGGAAATATCTACACCACTATCTGTATAAACATGGAAATGTCTACACCGCTATCTGTATAAACTTGGAAATACCTACACCGCTACCTGTATAAACATGGAAATATCAGCACCGCTATCTATATGAACATGGAAATATCAGCCCATCTATCTGTATGAACATGGAAATATCTACACCACTATCTGTATGAACATGGAAATATCTACACCGCTATCTGTATGAACATGGAAATACTTTCACCGCCATCTGTATGTACATGGACATATCTACACAGCCATCTGGATGAACATGGAAATATCTACACCGCTATCTGTATGAACATGGAAATAGCTACACCACTATCTGTATGAACATGGAAATATCTACACCGCTATCTGTTTGAACATGGAAATATCTACACCGCTATCTGCATGAAAATGGAATTATCTACAGAGCTATCTGCATATACATGGAAATATCTACAAAGCCATCTCTTTACACATGGAAATAACTACACCACTATCTCTATAAACATGGAAATATCTACACCGCCATCTCTATGAACATGGAAATATCTGCACCGCCATCGGTATGAACATATAAATAACTACACCGCCATCTGTATTAAGATGGAGATATCTACACCGCTATCTGTATAAACTTGGAAATATCTACACCGCTATCTGTATGAACATGGAAATATCTGCACGGCCATCTGTATGAACATATAAATATCTACACCGCCATCTGTATTAAGGTGGAGAAATCTACACCGCTATCTGTATAAACATGGAAATATCAACACCGCTATCTGTATAAACATGTAAATGTCTACACCGCTATCTGTATAAACTTGGAAATATCTACACCGCTACCTGTATAAACATGGAAATATCAGCACCGCTATCTGTATGAACATGGAAATATCAGCCCTTCTATCTGTATGAAAATGGAAATATCTACACCACTATCTGTATGAACATGGAAATATCTACACCGCTATCTGTATGAACATGGAAATATCTTCACCGCCTTCTGTATGAACATGGATATATCTACACAGCCATTTGGAAGAACATGGAAATATCTACACCGCTATCTGTATGAACATGGAAATATCTACGCCGCTATCTGTATGAACATGGAAATAGCTACACCGCTATATGTATGAACATGGAAATATCTACACCACTATCTGTATCAACATGGAAATATCTACACCGCTATCTCTTTGAACATGGAAATATCTACACCGCTATCTGCATGAAAATGGAAATATCTTCACAGCTATCTGCATATACATGGAAATATCTACAAAGCTATCTCTTTACACATGGAAATAACTACACCACTATCTCTATAAACGTGGAAATATCTACACCGCCATCTGTATGAACATGGAAATATCTGCACCGGCATCTGTATGAACATATAAATATCTACACCGCCATCTGTATTAAGATGGAGATATCTACACCGCTATCTGTATAAACTTGGAAATATCTGCACCGCTATCTGTATAAACATGGAAATATCTACACCGCTATCTGTATAAACATGGAAATATCTACACCGCTACCTGTATAAACATGGAAATATAAGCACCGCTATCTGCATGAAAATGGAAATATCTACACAGCTATCTGCATATACTTGGAAATATCTACACAGCTATCTCTTTACACATGCAAATATCTACACCGCTATCTGTATGAACATGGAAATATCTACACCGCCATCTGTATGAACATGGAAATATCTGCACGGCCATCTGTATGAACATATAAATATCTACACCGCCATCTGTATTAAGATGGAAATATCTACACCGCTATCTGTATAAACATGGAAATATCTACACCGCTATCTGTGTAAACATGGAAATATCTACACTGCTACCAGTATAAACATGGAAATATACGCACCGCTATCAGTATGAACATGAAAATATCAGCCCCTCTATCTGTATGAAGATGGTAATATCTAAACCACTATCTGTGTGAACATGGATATGTCTACACAGCCAACTGGATGAACATGGAAATATCTACACCGCTATCTGTATGAACATGGAAATAGCTACACCACTATCTGTATGAACATGGAAATATCTACACCACTATCTGTATGAACATGGAAATATCTAGACCGCTATCTGTATGAACATGGAAATATCTTCACCGCCATCTGTATGAACATGGATATATCTACACAACCATCTGGATGAACATGGAAATATCTACACCGCTATCTGTATAAACATGGAAATATCTACTCCGCTATCTGTATAAACATGGAAATATTTACACCGCTACCTGTATAAACATGGAAATATAAGCACCGCTATCTGTATGAACATGGAAATATCTACACCGCTATCTGTACGAACATGGAAATATCTACACTGCTATCTGTATGAACATGGAAATAGCTACACCGCTATCTGTATGAACATGGAAATATCTACAGCACTATCTGTATGAACATGGAAATATCTACACCGCTATCTGAATGAACATGGATATATCTACACAGCCATCTGGATGTACATGGAAATATCTACACCGCCATCTGTATGAACTTGGAAATATCTACACCGCTATCTGTGTAAACATGCATACATCTTCACCGCTATCTGTATAAACATGGGAATAACTACACCACTATCAGTATGAACATGTAAATAACTACACCGCTATCTGTTTGAACATGGAAATATCTAAACCGCTATCTGCATGAAAATGGAAATATCTCCACAGCTATCTGCATGTACATGGTAATATCTACACAGCTATCCCTTTACACATGGAAATAACTACACCGCTATCTGTATGAACATGGAAATATCTACACCGGCATCTGTATGAACATGGAAATATCTGCACGGCCATCTGTATGAACATATAAATATCTACACCGCCATCTGTATCAAGATGGAGATATCTACACCGCTATCTGTATAAACATGGAAATATCTACACCGCTATCTGTATAAACATGGAAATATCTACACCGCTGTCTTTATAAACATGGAAATATCTACTCCGCTACCTGTATACACATGGAAATATCAGCACCGCTATCAGTATGAACATGGAAATATCAGCCCCTCTATCTGAATGAATATGGAAATATCTACACCACTATTTGTGTAAACATGGAAATATCTACACTGCTATCTGTTTGAGCATGGAAATATCTTCACCGCCATCTGTATGAACATGGATATACCTACACAGCCATCTGGATGAACATGGAATTATCTACACCGCCATCTGTATGAACATGGAAATATCTTCACCGCCATCTGTATGAACATGGATATATCTACACAGCCATATGGATGAACATGGAAATATCTACACCGCTATCTGCATGAACATGGAAATAGCTACACCGCTATCTGTATGAACATGGAAATAGCTACACCGCAATCTGTAAGAACATGGAAATATCTGCACCGCCATCTGTATGAACATATAAATATCTACACCGCCATCTGTATTAAGATGGAGATATCTACACCGCTATCTGTATAAACTTGGAAATATCTACATCGCTATCTGTATAAAAATGGAAACATCTACACCGCTATCTGTATGAACATGGAAATAGCTACACAGCTATCTGTGTAAACATGCATACTTCTTCACCGCTATCTGTATAAACATGGAAATACCTACACCGCTATCTGTATGAACATGGAAATATCTACACCGCTATCTGTATGAACATGGAAATATCTACACCGCTATCTGTTTGAACATGGAAATATCTACATCGCTATCTTCATGAAAATGGAAATATCTACACTGCTATCTGCTTATACATTTAAATATCTACACAGCTATCTCTTTACACATGGAAATAACTACACCGCTATCTGTATGAACATGGAAATATCTACACCGCCATCTGTATGAACATGGAAATATCTGCACGGCCATCTGTATGAACATATAAATATCTACAACGCCATCAGTATTAAGATGGAGATATCTACACCGCTACCTGTATAAACATGGAAATATCTACACCGCTTTCTGTATGAACATGGAAACATCTACACCGCTACCTGTATAAACATGGAAATATCAGCACCGCTATCTGTATGAACATGGAAATATCAGCCCCTCTATCTGTATTAACATGGAATTATCTACACCACTATCTGTATGAACATGGAAATATCTACACCGCTATCTGTATGAACATGGAATTATCTTCACCGCCATCTGTATGAACATGGATATGTCTACACAGCCATCTGGATGAACATGGAAATATCTCCACCGCTATCTGTATGAACATGGAAATATCTACACCACTATCTGTATGAACATGGAAATATCTACACCGCTATCTGTATGAACATGGAAATATCTTCACCGCTATCTGTGTAAACATGCATACATCTTCACCGCTATCTGTATAAACATGGAAATAACTACACCGCTATCTGTATGAACATGGAAATATCTACACCGCTATCTGTTTGAACATGGAAATATCGAAACCGCTATCTGCATGAAAATGGAAATATCTACACAGCTATCTGCATATACATGGAAATATCTACACAGCTATCTCTTTACACATGGAAATAACTACACCGCTATCTGTATGAACATGGAAATATCTACACCGGCATCTGTATGAACATGGAAATATCTGGACGGCCATTTGTATGAACATATAAATATCTACAATGCCATCTGTATAAACATGGAAATATCTACACCGCTATCTGTATAAACATGGAAACATCTACACCGCTATCTTTACAAACATGGAAATATCTAAACCGCTACCTGTATAAACATGGAAATATCAGCACCGCTATCTGTATGAACATGGAAATATCAGCCCCTCTATCTGTATGAACATGGGAATATCTACACCACTATCTGTATGAACCTGGAAATATCTACACTGCTATCTGTATGAGCATGGAAATATCTTCACAGCCATCTGTATGAACAAGGATATATCTACACAGCCATCTGGATGAACATGGAAATACCTACACCGCTATCTGTATGAACATGGAAATATCTGCACCGCCATCTGTATGAACATATAAATATCTACACAGCCATCTGTATGAACAAGGATATATCTACACAGCCATCTATATAAACATAGAAATATCTACACCGCTATCTGTATGAACATGGAAATATCTTCTCCGCAATCTGTATGAACATGGATATGTCTACACAGCCATCTGGAAGAACATGGAAATAGCTACACCGCTATCTGTATGAGCATGGAAATATCTACACCACTGTCTGTATGAACATGGAAATATCTACAAAGCTATCTGTATGAACATGGAAATATCTACACCGCAATCTGTATGAACAAGGAAATATCTACACCGCTATCTGTTTGAACATGGAAATATCTACACCGCTATCTGCATGAAAATGGAAATATCTACACCGCTATCTGCATGAAAATGGAAATATCTATACTGCTATCTGCATAAAAATGGAAATATCTACACAGCTGTCTCTTTACACATGGAAATAACTACACCCCTATCTGCATGAACATGGGAATATCTGCACAGCCATCTGTATGAACATATAAATATCTACACCGCCATTTGTATTAAGATGGAGATATCTACACTGCTATCTGTATAAACATGGAAATATCTACACCGCTATCTGTATAAACATGGAAATATCTACACCGCTATCTGTATAAACATGGAAATATCTACACCGCTATCTGTATAAACAGGGAAGTATCTACACCACTACCTGTATAAACATGGAAATATCAGCACCACTATCGGTATGAACATTGAAATATCTATACCGCGATCTGTATGAACATGGAAATATCTACACTGCTATCTGTATGACCATGGAAATATCTCCACCGCTATCTGTATGAACATGGAAATATCTACACCGCTATCAGTTTGAACATGGAAATATCTACACCGCTCTCAGCATGAAAATGTAAATATCTACACAGCTATCTGCATATACATGGAAATATCTACACAGCTATCTCTTTACACATGGAAATAACTACACGGCTATCACTATAAACATGGAAATATCTACAGCGCCATCTGTATGAACATGGAAATATCTGCACCGCCATCTGTATGAACATATAAATATCTACACCGCCATCTGTATTAAGAAGGAGATATCTACACAGTTATCTGTATAAACATGGAAATATCTACACCGCTATCTGTATAAACATGGAAATATCTACACCGCTATCTGTATAAACATGGAATTATCTACACCGCTACCTGTATAAACATGGAAATAACGGCACCGCTATCGGTATGAACATGGAAATATCTACACCGCTATCTGTATGAACATGGAAATATTTTCACCGTCATCTGCATGAACATGGATATATCTACACAGCCATCTGTATGAACATGGAAACATCTACACCGCTACCTGTATGAACATGGAAATATCTACACCGCTATCTGTATGAACATGGAAATATCTTAACCGCCATCTGTATGAACATGGATATGTCTACACAGCCATCTGGATGAAGATGGAAATATCTACACCGCGATCTGTATGAACATGGAAATATCTACACCGCTATCTGTGTAAACATGCATACATCTTCACCGCTATCTGTATAAACATGGAAATATCTGCACCGCTATCTGTATGAACATGGAAATATCTACACCGCTACCTGTATAAACATTTAAATATCATCACCGCTATCTCTATGAACATGGAAATAGATACACCGCTATCTGTATGAACATGGAAATATCTACACCTCTACCTGTATGAACATGGAAATATCTACACCGCTTTCTGTGTAAACATGCATACATCTTCACCGCTATCTGTATAAACATGGAAATATCTACACCGCTATCGGTATGAACATGGAAGTAGCTACACCGCTATCTCTATGAACATGGAAATATCAACACCGCTATCTGTGTGAACTTGGATATATCTACACAGCCGTCTGGATGAACATGGAAATATCAACACTGCTATCTGTGTAAACATGCATACATCTTCACCGCTATCTGTATAAACATGGAAATATCTGCACCGCTATCTGTATGAACATGCAAATATCTACAACGCTATCTGTATGAACATGGAAATATCTACACCGCTATCTGTTTGAACCTGGAAATATCTACACCGCTATCTGAATGAAAATGGAAATATCTACACTGCTATCTGCATATACATGGAAATATCTACACAGCTATCTCTTTACACATGGAAATAACAACAGCGCTATCTGTATGAACATGGAAATATCTACACCGTCATCTGTATGAACATGGAAATATCTGCACCGCCATCTGTAGGAACATATAAATATCTACGCCGCCATCTGTATTAAGATGGAGATATCTACACCGCTATCTGTATAAACATGGAAATATCAACACCGCTATCTGTATAAACATGGAAATATCTACACTGCTATCTGTATGAACATGGAAATATCTACACCGCTATCTGTATGAACATGGACATATCTACACCGCTATCTGTATGAACATGGAAATATCTACACCGCTGTCTGTATGAACATGGATATATCTACACAGCCCTCTGGATGAACATGGAAATATCCACACCGCTATCTGTGTAAACATGCATACATCTTCACCGCTATCTGTATAAACATGTAAATATCTACACCGCTATCTTTATGAACATGGAAATATCTACAGCGCTATCTGTTTGAAGATGGAAATATATACACCGCTATCTGCATGAAAATGGAAATATCTACACAGCTATCTGCATATACATGGAAATATCTACACAGCTATCTCTTTACACATGGAAATAACTACACCGCTATCTGTATGAACATGGAAATATCTACACCGCCATCTGTATGAACATGGAAATATCGGCAAGGCCATTTGTATGAACATATAAATATCTACACCGCCATCTGTATTAAGATGGAGATATCTACACCGCTATCTGTATAATCATGGAAATATCTACACCGCTATCTGTATAAACATGGAAATATCTACACCGCTAACTTTATAAACATGGAAATATCTACACCACTACCTGTATAAACATGGAAATATCAGCACCACTATCTGTATGAACATGGAAATATCTACACTGCTATCTGTATGAGCATGGAAGTATGTTCACCGCTATCTGCATGAACATGGAAATAGCTACACCGCTATCTATATGAACATAGAAATAGCTACACTGCCATCTGTATGAACATGGAAATATCTGCACCGCCATCTGTATGGACATATAAATATCTACACCGCCATCTGTATTAAGATGGAGATATCTACACCGCTATCTGTATAAACTTGGAAATGTCTACACCGCTATCATATAAAAATGGAAATATCTACACCGCTATCTGTATAAACATGGAAATATCCACACCGCTATCTGTATAAACATGGAAATATCAGCACCGCTATCTGTATGAACATGGAAATATCTACACCGCTATCTGTACGAACATGGACATATCTACACCGCTATCTGTATGAACATGGAAATAGCTACACCGCTATCTGTATGAACATGGAAATATCTACACCACTATCTGTATGAACATGGAAATAGCTACACCGCTATCTGCATGAAAATGGAAATATCTACACAGCTATCTGCATATACATGGAAATATCTGCAAAGCTATCTCTTTACACATGGAAATATCTACACCACTATCTGTATGAACATGGAAATATCTATACCGCTATCTGTATGAACATGGAATTATCTTCACCACCATCTGTGTGAACATGGATATGTCTACACAGCCATCTGGATGAACATGGAAATATCTACACCGCTATCTGTATGAACATGGAAATAGCTACACCACTATCTGTATGAACATGGAAATATCTACACCACTATCTGTATGAACATGGAAATATCTACACCGCTATCTGTAAGAACATGGAAATATCTTCACCGCCATCTGTATGAACATGGATATATCTACACAACCATCTGGATGAACATGGAAATATCTACACTGCCATCTGTATTAAGATGGAGATATCTACACAGCTATCTGTATAAACTTGGAAATACCTACACCGCTATCTGTATAAACATGGAAATATCTACACCGCTATCTGTATAAACATGGAAATATCCACACCGCTACCTGTATAAACATGGAAATATAAGCACCGCTATTTGTATGAACATGGAAATATCTACACCACTATCTGTTTGAACATGGAAATATCTAAACCGCTATCCGCATGAAAATGGAAATATCTGCACCGCCATCTGCATGTACATATAAATATCTACACCGCCATCTGTATTAAGATGGAGATATCTACACCGCTATCTGTATAAACTTGGAAATATCTACACCGCTATCTGTATAAACATGGAAATATCTACACCGCTATCTGTATAAACATGGAAATATCCACACCGCTACCTGCATAAACATGGAAATATAAGCACGGCTATCTGTATGAACATGGAAATATCTACACCGCTATCTGCACGAACATGGAAATATCTACACCGCTATCTGTATGAACATGGAATTATCTTCACCACCATCTGTATGAACATGGATATGTCTACACAGCCATCTGGATGAACATGGAAATATCTACACCGCTATCTGTTTGAATATGGAAATATCTAAACCGCTATCTGCATGAAAATGGAAATATCCACACAGCTATCTGCATATACATGGAAATATCTACACAGCTATCTCTTTACACATGGAAATAACTACACCGCTATCTGTATGAACATGGAAATATCTACACCGGCATCTGTATGAACATGGAAATATCTGCACGGCCATTTGTATGAACATATAAATATCTACACCGCCATCTGTATTAAGATGGAGATATCTACACCGCTATCTGTATAAACATGGAAATATGTACACCGCTATCTGTATAAACATGGAAATATCTACACCGCTATCTTTATAAACATGGAAATATCTACACCGCTACCTGTATAAACATGGAAATATCAGCACCGCTATCTGTATGAACATGGAAATATCAGCCCCTCTATCTGTATCAACATGGAAATATTTACACCACTATCTGTATGAACATGGAAATATCTACACCGCTATCTGTATGAGCATGGAAATATGTTCACCGCCATCTGTATGAACATGGATATATCTACACAGCCATCTGGATGAACATGGAAATATCTACACCGCTATCTGTATGAAAATGGAAATATCTTCACCGCAATCTGTATGAACATGGATAAATCTACACAGCCATATGGATGAACATGGAAATATCTACACCGCTATCTGCATGAACATGGAAATAGCTACACCGCTATCTATATGAACATGGAAATAGCTACACCGCCATCTGTATGAACATGGAAATATCTGCACCGCCATCTGTATGAACATATAAATATCTACACCGCCATCTGTATTAGATGGAGATATCTACACCGCTATCTGTATAAACTTGGAAATATCTACACCGCAATCGTATAAAAATGGAAATATCTACTCCGCTATCTGTATAAACATGGAAATATCCACACCGCTACCTGTATAAACATGGAAATATCAGCACCGCTATCTGTATGAACATGGAAATATCTACACCGCTATCTGTACGAACATGGACATATCTACACCGCTATCTGTATGAACATGGAAATAGCTACACCGCTATCTGTATGAACATGGAAATATCTACACCACTATCTGTATGAACATGGAAATAGCTACACAGCTATCTGTGTAAACATGAATACTTCTTCACCGCTATCTGTATAAACATGGAAATATCTACACCGCTATCTGTATGAACATGGAAATATCTACACCGCTATCTGTTTGAACATGGAAATATCTAAACCGATATCTGCATGAAAATGGAAATATCTACAGAGCTATCTGCATATACATGGTAATATCTACACCGCTATCTCTTTACACATGGAAATATCTACACCGCTATCTGTATGAACATGGAAATATCTACACCGCCATCTGTATGAACATGGAAATATCTGCACGGCCATCTGTATGAACATATAAATACCTACACCGCCATCTGTATTAAGATGGAGATATCTACACCGCTATCTGTATAAACATGGAAATATCTACACCGCTATCTGTATAAACATGGAAATATCTACACCGTTACCTGTATAAACATGGAAATATCAGCACCGCTATCTGTATGAACATGGAAATATCAGCCCCTCTATCTCTATGAACATGGAAATATCTACACCACTATCTGTATGAACATGGAAATATCTACACCGCTATCTGTACTAACATGGAAATGTCTTCACCGCCATCTGTATGAACATGGATATATCTACACACCCATCTGGATGAACATGGAAATATCTACACCGCTATCTGTATGAACATGGAAATAGCTACACCACTATCTGTATGAACATGGAAATATCTACACCACTATCTGTATGAACATGGAAATATCTACACCGCTATCTGTATGAACATGGAAATATCTTCACCGCCATCTGTATGAACATGGATATATCTACACAACCATCTGGATGAACATGGAAATATCTACACCGCTATCTGTATGAACATGGAAATATCTACACCGCTATCTGTATGAACATGGATATATCTACACAGCCATCCGGATGAACACGGAAATATCTACACCGTTATCTGTGTAAACATGCATACATCTTCACCGCTATCTGTATAAACATGGAAATATCTACACCGCTATCTGTATGAACATGGAAATATCTACACCGCTATCTGTTTGAACATGGAAATATCTAAACGGCTATATGCATGAATATGGAAATATCTACACTGCTATCTGCATATACATGGAAATATCTACACAGCTATCTCTTTGCGCATGGAAATAACTACACCGCTATCTGTATGAACATGGAAATATCTACACCGCTATCTGTATGAACATGGAAATATCTTCACCACCATATGTATGAATATGGATATATCTACACAGCCATTTGGATAAACATGGAAATATCTACACCGCTATCTGTATAAACATGGAAATATCTACACCGCTATCTGTATGAACATGGAAATATCTACAGCGCTACCTGTATAAACATGGAAATATAAGCACCGCTATCTGTATGAACATGGAAATATCTACACCGCTATCTGTACGAACATGGAAATATCTACACCGCTATCTGTATGAACATGGAAATAGCTGCACGGCTGTCTGTATGAACATGGAAATATCTACACAACTATCTGTATGAACATGGAAATATCTGCACGGCCATCTGAATGAACATATAAATATCTACACCGCCATCTGTATTAAGATGGAGATATCTACACCGCTATCTGTATAAACCTGGAAATATCTACACCGCAATCTGTATAAACATGGAAATGTCTACACCGCTATCTGTATAAACTTGGAAATACCTACACCGCTACCTGTATAAACATGGAAATATCAGCACCGCTATCTGTATGAACATGGAAATATCAGCCCATCTATCTGTATGAACATGGAAATATCTACACCACTATCTCTATGAATATGGAAATATCTACACCGCTATCTGTATGAACATGGAAATATCTTCACCGCCATATATATGAATATGGATATATCTACACAGCCATCTGGATGAACATGGAAATATCTACACCGCTATCTGTATGAACATGGAAATAGCTACACCGCTATCTGTATGAACATGGAAATATCTACACCACTATCTGTTTGAACATGGAAATATCTACACCGCTATCTGTTTGAACATGGAAATATCTACACCGCTATCTGCATGAAAATGGAAATATCTACAGAGCTATCTGCATATACATGGAAATATCTACAAAGCTATCTCTTTACACATGGAAATATCTACACCACTATCTCTATAAACATGGAAATATCTACACCGCCATCTCTATGAACATGGAAATATCTGCACCGACATCTGTATGAACATATAAATAACTACACCACCATCTGTATTAAGATGGAGATATCTACACCGCTATCTGTATAAACTTGGAAATATCTACACCGCTATCTGTATAAACATGGAAATATCTACACCGCTATCTGTATAAACATGGAAATATCTACACCGCTACCTGTATAAACATGGAAATATAAGCACCGCTATCTGTATGAACATGGAAATATCTACACCGCTATCTGTACGAACTTGGAAATATCTACACCGCTATCTGTATGAACATGGATATAGCTGCACCGCTATCTGTACGAACATGGAAATACCTACACCACTATCTGTATGAACATGGAAATATCTTCACCACTAACTGTAAGAACATGGAATTATCTTCACCGCCATCTGTATGAACATGGATATGTCTACACAGCCATCTGGATGAACATGGAAATTTCTACACCGCTATCTGTATGAACATGGAAATATCTTCACCGCCATCTATATGAACATGGATAAATCTACACAGCCATATGGAAGAACATGCAAATATCTACACCGCTATCTGCATGAACATGGAAATAGCTACACCGGTATCTATATGAACATGGAAATAGCTACACCGCCATCTGTATGAACATGGATATGTCTACACAGCCATCTGGATGAACATGGAAATATCTACAGCACTACCTGTATAAACATGGAAATATAAGCACCGCTATCTGTATGAACATGGAAATATCTACACCGCTATCTGTATGAACATGGAAATATCTTCACCGCCATCTATATGAACATGGATAAATCTACACAGCCATATGGAAGAACATGGAAATACCTACACCACTATCTGTATGAACATGGAAATATCTTCACCGCTAACTGTAAGAACATGGAATTATCTTCACCGCCATCTGTATGAACATGGATATGTCTACACAGCCATCTGGATGAACATGGAAATATCTACAGCGCTACCTGTATAAACATGGAAATATAAGCACCGCTATCTGTATGAACATGGAAATATCTACACCGCTATCTGTACGAACATGGAAATATCTACACCGCTATCTGAATGAACATGGAAATATCTGCACGGCTGTCTGTATGAACATGGAAATATCTACACCACTATCTGTATGAACATGGAAATATCTGCACGGCCATCTGAATGAACATATAAATATCTACACCGCCATCTGTATTAAGATGGAGATATCTACACCGCTATCTGTATAAACCTGGAAATATCTACACCGCATTCTGTATAAACATGGAAATGTCTACAACGCTATCTGTATAAACTTGGAAATACCTACACCGCTACCTGTATAAACATGGAAATATCAGCACCGCTATCTGTATGAACATGGAAATATCAGCCCATCTATCTGTATGAACATGGAAATATCTACACCACTATCTGTATGAACATGGAAATATCTACACCGCTATCTGTATGAACATGGAAATATCTTCACCGCCATATATATGAATATGGATATATCTACACAGCCATCTGGATGAACATGGAAATATCTACACCGCTATCTGTATGAACATGGAAATAGCTACACCGCTATCTGTATGAACATGGAAATATCTACACCACTATCTGTTTGAAAATGGAAATATCTACACCGCTATCTGTTTGAACATGGAAATATCTACACCGCTATCTGCATGAAAATGGAAATATCTACAGAGCTATCTGCATATACATGGAAATATCTACAAAGCTATCTCTTTACACATGGAAATATCTACACCACTATCTCTATAAACATGGAAATATCTACACCGCCATCTCTATGAACATGGAAATATCTGCACCGACATCTGTATGAACATATAAATAACTACACCGCCATCTGTATTAAGATGGAGATATCTACACCGCTATCTGTATAAACTTGGAAATATCTACACCGCTATCTGTATAAACATGGAAATATCTACACCGCTATCTGTATAAACATGGAAATATCTACACCGCTACCTGTTTAAACATGGAAATATAAGCACCGCTATCTGTATGAACATGGAAATATCTACACCGCTATCTGTACGAACTTGGAAATATCTACACCGCTATCTGTATGAACATGGATATAGCTGCACCGCTATCTGTATGAACATGGAAATACCTACACCACTATCTGTATGAACATGGAAATATCTTCACCGCTAACTGTATGAACATGGAATTATCTTCACCGCCATCTGAATGAACATGGATATGTCTACACAGCCATCTGGATGAACATGGAAATATCTACACCGCTATCTGTATGAACATGGAAATATCTTCACCGCCATCTGTATGAACATGGATAAAACTACACAGTCATATGGAAGAACATGGAAATATCTACACCGCTATCTGCATGAACATGGAAATAGCTACACCGCTATCTATATGAACATGGAAATAGCTACACCGCCATCTGTATGAACATGGAAATATCTACACCGAAATCTCTATGAACATATAAATATCTACAACGCCATCTGTATTAAGATGGAGATATCTACACCGCTATCTGTATAAACTTGGAAATATCTACACCGCTATCGTATAAAAATGGAAATATCTACACCGCTATCTGTATAAACATGGAAATATACACACCGCTACCTGTATAAACGTGGAAATAACAGCACCGCTATCTGTATGAACATGGAAATAGCTACACCGCTATCTGTATGAACATGGAAATAGCTACACCACTATCTGTATGAACATGGAAATATCTACACCACTATCTGTATGAACATGGAAACATCTACACCGCTATCTGTATGAACATGGAAATATCTTCACTGCCATCTGTATGAACGTGGATATATCTACACAAACATCTGGATGAAGATGGAAATATCTACACCGCTATCTGTATGAACATGGAAATATCTACACCGCTATGTGTAAACATGCATACATCTTCACCGCTATCTGTATAAACATGGAAATATCTACACCGCTATCTGTATAAACATGGAAATATCCACACCGCTACCTGTATAAACATGGAAATATAAGCACCGCTATCTGTATGTACATGGAAATATCTACACCGCTATCTGTACGAACATGGAAATATCTACAGCAATATCTGTATGAACATGGAAATATCTACACCGCTATCTGTATGAACATGGATATATCTACACAGCCATCAGGATGAACATGGAAATATCTACACCGCTATCTGTATGAACATGGAAATATCTACACCGCTATCTGTGTAAACAGGAATACATCTTCACCGCTATCTGTATAAACATGAATATATCTACACCACTATCTGTATGAACATGGAAATATCTACACCGCTATCTGTTTGAACATGGAAATATCTAAACCGCTATCTGTTTGAACATGGAAATATCTACACCGCTATCTGCATGAAAATGGAAATATCTACAGAGCTATCTGCATATACATGGAAATATCTACAAAGCTATCTCTTTACACATGAAAATATCTACACCACTATCTCTATAAACATGGAAATATCTACACCGCCATCTCTATGAACATGGAAATATCTGCACCGACATCTGTATGAACATATAAATAACTACACCACCATCTGTATTAAGATGGAGATATCTACACCGCTATCTGTATAAACTTGGAAATATCTACACCGCTATCTGTATAAACATGGAAATATCTACACCGCTATCTGTATAAACATGGAAATATCTACACCGCTACCTGTATAAACATGGAAATATAAGCACCGCTATCTGTATGAACATGGAAATATCTACACCGCTATCTGTACGAACTTGGAAATATCTACACCGCTATCTGTATGAACATGGATATAGCTGCACCGCTATCTGTACGAACATGGAAATACCTACACCACTATCTGTATGAACATGGAAATATCTTCACCGCTAACTGTAAGAACATGGAATTATCTTCACCGCCATCTGTATGAACATGGATATGTCTACACAGCCATCTGGATGAACATGGAAATATCTACACCGCTATCTGTATGAACATGGAAATATCTTCACCGCCATCTATATGAACATGGATAAATCTACACAGCCATATGGAAGAACATGGAAATATCTACACCGCTATCTGCATGAACATGGAAATAGCTACACCGGTATCTATATGAACATGGAAATAGCTACACCGCCATCTGTATGAACATGGATATGTCTACACAGCCATCTGGATGAACATGGAAATATCTACAGCACTACCTGTATAAACATGGAAATATAAGCACCGCTATCTGTATGAACATGGAAATATCTACACCGCTATCTGTATGAACATGGAAATATCTTCACCGCCATCTATATGAACATGGATAAATCTACACAGCCATATGGAAGAACATGGAAATAACTACACCACTATCTGTATGAACATGGAAATATCTTCACCGCTAACTGTAAGAACATGGAATTATCTTCACCGCCATCTGTATGAACATGGATATATCTACACCGCTATCTGTATGAACATGGAAATATCTACACCGCTCTCTTTGTAAACATGCACACATCTTCACCGCTATCTGTATAAACATGGATATATCTACACAGCCATATGGATGAACATGGAAATATCTACACCGCTATCTGCATGAACATGGAAATAGCTACACCGCCATCTGTATGAACTTGGAAATATCTGTACCGCCATCTGTATGAACATATAAATATCTACACCGCCATCTGTATTAAGATGGAGATATCTACACCGCTATCTGTATAAACTTGCAAATATCTACACCGCTATCTGTATAAAAATGGAAATATCTACACCGCTATCTTTATAAACATGGAAATATCTACACCGCTACCTGTATAAACATGGAAATATCAGCACCGCTATCTGTATGAACATGGAAATATCAGCCCCTCTATCTGTATGAACATGGAAATATCTACACCACTATCTGTATGAACATGGAAATATCTACACCGCTATCTGTATGAACATGGAAATAGCTGCACCGCTATCTGTATGAACTTGGAAATATCTAAAGCACTATCAGTATGAACATGGAAATATCTACACCGCTATCTGTATGAACATGGATATATCTACACAGCCATCAGGATGAACATGGAAATATCTTCACCGCCATCTGTATGAACACGTATATATCTACACAACCACCTGGATGAACATGGAAACATCTACACCGCTATCTGTATGAACATGGAAATATCTACACCGCTATCTGTGTAAACATGCATACTTCTTCACCGCTATCTGTATAAACATGGAAATATCTACACCGCTATCTGTATGAACATGGAAATATCTACAAAGCTATCTGTTTGAACATGGAAATATCTAAACCGATATCTGCGTGAAAATGGAAATATCTACACAGCTATCTGCATGTACATGGTATTATCTACACCGCTATCTCTTTACACATGGAAATATCTACACCACTATCTGTATGAACATGGAAATATCTACACCGCCATCTGAATGAACATGGAAATATCTGCACGGCCATCTGTATGAACATATAAATACCTACAACGCCATCTGTATAAAGATGGAGATATCTACACCGCTATCTGTATAAACATGGAAATATCTACACCGCTATCTGTATAAACATGGAAATATCTACACCGCTACCTGTATAAACATGGAAATATCAGTACCGCTATCTGTATGAACATGGAAATATCAGCCCCTCTATCAGTATGAACATGGAAATATCTACACCACTATCTGTATGAACATGGAAATATCTACACCGCTATCTGTATGAACATGGAATTATCTTCACCACCATCTGTATGAACATGGATATGTCTACACAGCCATCTGGATGAACATGGAAATATCTACACCGCTATCTGTTTGAATATGGAAATATCTAAACCGCTATCTGCATGAAAATGGAAATATCTACACAGCTATCTGCATATAAATGGAAATATCTACACAGCTATATCTTTACACATGGAAATAACTACACCGATATCTGTATGAACATGGAAATATCTACACCGGCATCTGTATGAACATGGAAATATCTGCACGGCCATTTGTATCAACATATAAATATCTACACCGCCATCTGTATTAAGATGGAGATATCTACACCGCTATCTGTATAAACATGGAAATATCTACACCGCTATCTGTATAAACATGG
This sequence comes from Gorilla gorilla gorilla, assembly GCF_029281585.2. NCBI lineage: Eukaryota > Metazoa > Chordata > Mammalia > Primates > Hominidae > Gorilla > Gorilla gorilla. Next base: position 3,741,344 of record NC_073224.2, read on the forward strand.
AAATATCTACACCGCTATCTTTCTAAACATGGAAATATCTACACCGCTACCTGTATAAACATGGAAATATCAGCACCGCTATCTGTATGAACATGGAAATATCAGCCCCTCTATCTGTATGAACATGGAAATATCTGCACCACTATCTGTATGAACATGGAAATATCTACACCGCTATCTGTATGAACATGGAAATATCTTCACCGCCATCTGTATGAACATGGATATATCTACACAGCCATCTGGATTAACATGGAAATATCTACACCGCTATCTGTATGAACATGGAAATAGCTACACCGCTATCTGTATGAACACGGAAATATCTACACCGCTATCTGTTTGAACATGGAAATATCTACAACGCTATCTGCATGAAAATGGAAATATCTACAGATATATCTGCTTATACATGGAAATATCAACAAAACTATCTCTTTAGACATGGAAATAACTACACCACTATCTCTATAAACATGGAAATATCTACACCGCCATCTCTATGAACATGGAAATATCTGCACCGCCATCTGTATGAACATATACATATCTACACCGCCATCTGTATTAAGATGGAGATATCTACACCGCTATCTGTATAAACTTGGAAATATCTACACCGCTATCTGTATAAACATGGAAATATCTACACCGCTACCTGTATAAACATGGAAATATAAGCACCGCTATCTGTATGAACATGGAAATATCTACACCGCTATCTGTACGAACTTGGAAATATCTACACCGCTATCTGTATGAACATGGAAATAGCTGCACCGCTATCTGTATGAACATGGAAATATCTACATCACTATCTGTATGAACATGGAAATATCTTCTCCGCTATCTGTATGAACATGGATATATCTACACAGCCATCTGTATGAACATGGATATATCTACACCGCTATCTGTATGAACATGGAAATATCTACACCGCTCTCTTTGTAAACATGCATACATCTTCACCGCTATCTGTATAAACATGGATATATCTACACAGCCATATGGATGAACATGGAAATATCTACACCGCTATCTGCATGAACATGGAAATAGCTACACCGCCATCTGTATGAACATATAAATATCTACACCACCATCTGTATTAAGATGGAGATATCTACACCGCTATCTGTATAAACTTGCAAATATCTACACCGCTATCTGTATAAAAATGGAAATATCTACACCGCTATCTTTATAAACATGGAAATATCTACACCGCTACCTGTATAAACATGGAAATATCAGCACTGCTATCTGTATGAACATGGAAATATCAGCCCCTCTGTCTGTATGAACATGGAAATATCTACACCACTATCTGTATGAACATGGAAATATCTACAACGCTATCTGTATGAACATGGAAATAGCTGCACCGCTATCTGTATGAACATGGAAATATCTACAGCACTATCTGTATGAACATGGAAATATCTACACCGCTATCTGTATGAACATGGATATATCTACACAGCCATCAGGATGAACATGGAAATATCTTCACCGCCATCTGTATGAACATGGATATATCTACACAACCATCTGGATGAACATGGAAACATCTACACCGCTATCTGTATGAACATGGAAATATCTTCACCGCCATCTGTATGAACATGGATATATCTACACAGCCATCTGGATGAACATGAAAATATCTACACCGCTATCTCTATGAACATGGAAGTAGCTACACCGCTATCTGTATGAATACGGAAATATCTACACCGCTATCTGTTTGAACATGGAAATATCTACAACGCTATCTGCATGAAAATGGAAACATCTACAGATATATCTGCATATACATGGAAATATCTACAAAGCTATCTCTTTACACATGGAAATAACTACACCACTATCTCTATAAACATGGAAATATCTACACCGCCATCTCTATGAACATGGAAATATCTGCACCGCCATCTGTATGAACATATAAATATCTACACCGCCATCTGTATTAAGATGGAGATATCTACACCGCTATCTGTATAAACTTGGAAATATCTACACCGCTATCTGTATAAACATGGAAATATCTACACCGCTACCTGTATAAACATGGAAATATAAGCACCGCTATCTGTATGAACATGGAAATATCTACACCGCTATCTGTACGAACTTGGAAATATCTACACCGCTATCTGTATGAACATGGTAATAGCTGCACCGCTCTCTGTATGAACATGGAAATATCTACATCACTATCTGTATGAACATGGAAATATCTTCTCCGCTATCTGTATGAACATGGATATATCTACACAGCCATCTGTGTGAAAATGGATATATCTACACCGCTATCTGTATGAACATGGAAATATCTACACCGCTCTCTTTGTAAACATGCATACATCTTCACCGCTATCTGTATAAACACGGATATATCTACACAGCCATATGGATGAACATGGAAATATCTACACCGCTATCTGCATGAACATGGAAATAGCTACACCGCCATCTGTATGAACTTGGAAATATCTGTACCGCCATCTGTATGAACATATAAATATCTACACCGACATCTGTATTAAGATGGAGATATCTACACCGCTATCTGTATAAACTTGCAAATATCTACACCGCTATCTGTATAAACATGGAAATATCTACACCGCTACCTGTATCAACATGGAAATATAAGCACCGCTATCTGTATGAACGTGGAAATATCTACACCGCTATCTGTATGAACATGGATATGTCTACACAGCCATCAGGATGAACATGGAAATATCTACACCGCTATCTGTATGAACATGGAAGTATCTACACCGCTATCTGTGTAAACAGGCATACATCTTCACCGCTATCTGTATAAACATGGAAATATCTACACCGCTATCTGTATGAACATGGAAATATCTACACCGCTATCTGTTTGAACATGGAAATATCTAAACCGCTATCTGCCTGAAAATGGAAATATCTGCACCGCCATCTGTATGAACATATAAATGCCTACACCGCCAACTGTATTAAGATGGAGATATCTACACCGCTATCTGTATGAACGTGGAAATATCTACACCGCTATCTGTACGAACATGGAAATATCTACACCGCTATCTGTATGAACATGGAAATAGCTACAGCGCTATCTGTATGAAGATGGAAATATCTACACCACTATCTGTATGAACATGGAAATATCTACACCGCTATCTCTATGAACATGGATATATCTACACAGCCATCTGGATGAACATGGAAATATCTACACCGCTATCTGTATGAACAAGGAAATATCTACACCATTATCTGTGTAAACATGCATACATCTTCACCGCTATCTGTATAAACATGGAAATATCTACATTGCTACCTGTATAAACATGGAAATATAAGCACCGCTATCTGTATGAACATGGAAATATCTACACCGCTATCTGTTGGAACATGGAAATATCTACACCGCTACCTGTATGAACATGGAAATTGCTACACAGCTATCTGTATGAACATGGAAATATCTACAGCACTATCTGTATTAACATAGAAATATCTACACCGCTATCTGTATGAACATGGATATATCTACACAGCCATCTGGATGAACATGGAAATATCTACACCGCTATCTGTATGAACATGGAAATATCTATACTGCTATCTGTGTAAACATGCATACATCTTCACCGCTATCTGTATAAACATGGAAATATCTACACCGCTATCTGTATGAACATGGAAATATCTACACCGCTATCTGTTTGAACATGGAAATATCTAAACCGCTATCTGTATGAACATGGAAATATCTGCACGGCCATCTGTATGAACATATAAATATCTACACTGCCATCTGTGTTAAGATGGAGATATCTACACCGCTATCTGTATAAACATGGAAATATCTACACCGCTATCTGTATAAACATGGAAATATCTACACCGCTACCTGTATAAACATGGAAATATCAGCACCGCTATCTGCATGAACATGGAAATATCTACACCACTATCTGTTTGAACATGGAAATATCTACACCGCTATCTGTTTGAAGATGGAAATATCTACACCGCTAACTGCATGAAAATGGAAATATCTACAGAGCTATCTGCATATACATGGAAATATCTACAAAGCTATCTCTTTACACATGGAAATATCTACACCACTATCTCTATAAACATGGAAATATCTACACCGCCATCTCTATGAACATGGAAATATCTGCACCGCCATCTGTATGAACTTATAAATAACTACACCGCCATCTGTATTAAGATGGAGATATCTACACCGCTATCTGTATAAACTTGGAAATATCTACACCGCTATCTGTATAAAAATGGAAATATCTACACCGCTATCTGTATGAACATGGAAATAGCTACACAGCTATCTGTGTAAGCATGCATACTTCATCACCGCTATCTGTATAAACATGGAAATATCTACACCGCTATCTGTATGAACATGGAAATATCTACACCGCTATCTGTATGAACATGGATATAGCTGCACCGCTATCTGTATGAACATGGAAATACCTACACCACTATCTGTATGAACATGGAAATATCTTCACCGCTAACTGTATGAACATGGAATTATCTTCACCGCCATCTGTATGAACATGGATATGTCTACACAGCCATCTGGATGAACATGGAAATATCTACACCGCTATCTGTATGAACATGGAAATATCTTCACCGCCATCTGTATGAACATGGATAAATCTACACAGCCATATGGAAGAACATGGAAATATCTACACCGCTATCTGCATGAACATGGAATTAGCTACACCGCTATCTATATGAACATGGAAATAGCTACACCGCCATCTGTATGAACATGGAAATATCTACACCGAAATCTGTATGAACATATAAATATCTACACCGCCATCTGTATTAAGATGGAGATATCTACCCCGCTATCTGTATAAACTTGGAAATATCTACACCGCTATCGTATAAAAATGGAAATATCTACACCGCTATCTGTATAAACATGGAAATATCCACACCGCTACCTGTATAAACATGGAAATATCAGCACCGCTACCTGTATGAACATGGAAATATCTACACCGCTATCTGTACGAACATGGAAATATCTACACCGCTATCTGCATGAACATGGAAATAGCTACACCGCTATCTGTATGAACATGGAAATATCTACACCACTATCTGTATGAACATGGAAATAGCTACACAGCTATCTGTGTAAACATGAATACTTCTTCACCGCTATCTGTATAAACATGGAAATATCTACACCGCTATCTGTATGAACATGGAAATATCTACACCGCTATCTGTATGAACATGGAAATATCTACACCACTATCTGTTTGAACATGGAAATATCTACACCGCTATCTGTATGAAAATGGAAATACCTACACTGCTATCTGCATATACCTTTAAAAATCTACACAGCTATCTCTTTACACATGGAAATAACTACACCGCTATCTGTATGAACATGGAAATATCTACACCGCCATCTGTATGAACATGGAAATATCTGCACGGCCATCTGTATGACCATATAAATATCTACACCGCCATCTGTATTAAAATGGAGATATCTACACCGCTACCTGTATAAACATGGAAATATCTACACCGCTATCTGTATGAACATGGAAATATCTACACCGCTACCAGTATAAACATGGAAATACCAGCACCGCTATCTGTATGAACATGGAAATATCAGCCCCTCTATCTGTATGAACATGGAAATATCTACACCACTATCTGTATGAACATGGAAATATCTACACTGCTATCTGTATGAGCATGGAAATATCTTCACCGCCATCTGTATGAACATGGATATATCTACAGAGCCATCTGGATGAACATGGAAATATCTACACCGCTATCTGTATAAACATGGAAATATCTACACCGCTATCTGTATGAACATGGAAATATCTACAGCACTATCTGTATGAACATGGAAACATCTACACTGCTATCTGTATGAACATGGATATATCTACACAGCCATCTGGATGAACATGGAAATATCTACACCGCTATCTGTATAAACGTGGAAATATCTAGACCACTATCTGTGTAGACATGCATACATCTTCACCGCTATCTGTATAAACATGGATATATATACACCGCTATCTGTATGAACATGGGAATATCTACATCGCTATCTGTTTGAACACGGAAATATCTAAACCGCTATCTGCATGATAATGGAAATATCTACACAGCTATCTGCATATACATGGAAATAACTACACCGCTATGTGTATGAACATGGAAATATCTGCACGGCCATCTGTATGAACATATAAACATCTACACCGCCATCTGTATTAAGGTGGAGATATCTACACCGCTATCTGTATAAACATGGAAATATCAACAACGCTATCTGTATAAACATGGAAATGTCTAAACCGATATGTGTATAAACTTGGAAATATCTACACCGCTACCTGTATAAACAAGGAAATATCAGCACCGCTATCTGTATGAACATGGAAACATCAGCCAATCTATCTGTATGAAAATGGAAATATCTACACCACTATCTGTATGAACATGGAAATATCTTCACCGCCTTCTGTATGAACATGGATATATCTACACAGCCATTTGGAAGAACATGGAAATATCTACACCGCTATCTGTATAAACATGGAAATAGCTACACCGCTATCTGTATGAACATGGAAATATCTACACCACTATCTGTATGAACATGGAAATAGCTACACTGCTATCTGTGTAAACATGCATACTCCTTCACCGCTATCTGTATAAACATGGAAATATCTACACCACTATCTGTATGAACATGGAAATATCTACACCGCTATCTGTTTGAACATGGAAATATCTACACCGCTATCTGCATGAAAATGGAAATATCTACACAGCTATCTACATATACATGGAAATATCTACAAAGCTATCTCTTCACACATGGAAATATCTACACCACTATCTGTATGAACATGGAAATATCTATACCGCTATCTGTATGAACATGGAATTATCTTCACCACCATCTGTGTGAACATGGATATGTCTAAACAGCCATCAGGATGAACATGGAAATATCTACACCGCTATCTGTATGAACATGGAAATAGCTACACCACTATCTGTATGAACATGGAAATATCTACACCACTATCTGTATGAACATGGAAATATCTACACCGCTATCTGTATGAACATGGAAATATTTCACTGCCATCTGTATGAACGTGGATATATCTACACAACCATCTGGATGAACATGGAAATATCTACACCGCTATCTGTATGAACATGGAAATATCTACACCGCTATCTGTGTAAACATGCATACATCTTCACTGCTATCTGTATAAACATGAAAATATCTACACCGCTATCTGTATAAACATGGAAATATCCACACCGCTACCTGTATAAACATGGAAATATAAGCACCGCTATCTGTATGAACATGGAAATATCTACACCGCTATCTGTACGAACATGGAAATATCAACAGCACTATGTGTATGAACATGGAAATATCTACACCGCTATCTGTATGAACATGGATATATCTACACAGCCATCAGGATGAACATGGAAATATCTTCACCGCCATCTGTATGAACATGGATATATCTACACAACCATCTGGATGAACATGGAAATATCTACACCGCTATCTGTATGAACATGGAAATATCTACACCACTATCTGTATGAACATGGAAATATCTGCACGGCCATTTGTATGAACATATAAACATCTACACCGCCATCTGTATTAAGGTGGAGATATCTACACCTCTATCTGTATAAACATGGAAATATCAACAACGCTATCTGTATAAACATGGAAATGTCTACACTGCTATGTGTATAAACTTGGAAATATCTACACCGCTACCTGTATAAACAAGGAAATATCAGCACCGCTATCTGTATGAACATGGAAACATCAGCCCATCTATCTGTATGAAAATGGAAATATCTACACCACTATCTGTATGAACATGGAAATATGTGCACGGCCATCTGTATGAACATATAAACATCTACACCGCCATCTGTATTAAGGTGGAGATATCTACACCGCTATCTGTATAAACATGGAAATATCAACAACGCTATCTGTATAAACATGGAAATGTCTACACCGCTATGTGTATAAACTTGGAAATATCTACACCGCTACCTGTATAAACAAGGAAATATCAGCACCGCTATCTGCATGAACATGGAAACATCAGCCCATCTATCTGTATGAAACTGGAAATATCTACACCACTATCTGTATGAACATGGAAATATCTACACCGCTATCTGTATGAACATGGAAATATCTTCACCGCCTTCTGTATGAACAAGAATATATCTACACAGCCATTTGGAAGAACATGGAAATATCTACACCGCTATCTGTATGAACATGGAAATAGCTACACCGCTATCTGTATGAACATGGAAATATCTACACCACTATCTGTATGAACATGGAAATAGCTACACCGCTATCTGTGTAAACATGCATACTCCTTCACCGCTATCTGTATAAACATGGAAATATCTACACCACTATCTGTATGAACATGGAAATATCTACACCGCTATCTGTTTGAACATGGAAATATCTACACCGCTATCTGCATGAAAATGGAAATATCTACACAGCTATCTGCATATACACGGAAATATCTACAAAGCTATCTCTTTACACATGGAAATATCTACACCACTATCTGTATGAACATGGAAATATCTATACCGCTATCTGTATGAACATGGAATTATCTTCACCACCATCTGTGTGAACATGGATATGTCTACACAGCCATCTGGATGAACATGGAAATATCTACACCGCTATCTGTATGAACATGGAAATAGCTACACCACTATCTGTATGAACATGGAAATATCTACACCATTATCTCTATGAACATGGAAATATCTACGCCTCTATCTGTATGAACATGGAAATATCTTCACTGCCATCTGTATGAACATGGATATATCTACACAACCATCTGGATGAACATGGAAATATCTACACCGCTATCTGTATGAACATGGAAATATCTACACCGCTATCTGTGTAAACATGCATACATCTTCACCGCTATCTGTATAAAGATGGAAATATCTACACCGCTATCTGTATAAACATGGAAATATCCACACCGCTACCTGTATAAACATGGAAATATAAGCACCGATATCTGTATGAACATGGAAATATCTACACCGCTATCTGTACGAACATGGAAATATCAACAGCACTATGTGTATGAACATGGAAATATCTACACAACTATCTGTATGAACATGGATATATCTACACAGCCATCAGGATGAACATGGAAATATCTTCACCGCCATCTGTATGAACATGGATATATCTACACAGCCATCAGGATGAACATGGAAATATCTACACCGCTATCTGTATGAACATGGAAATATCTACACCGCTATCTGTGTATACAGGCATACATCTTCACCGCTATCTGTATAAACATGGATATATCTACACCACTATCTGTATGAACATGGAAATATCTACACCGCTATCTGTGTATACAGGCATACATCTTCACCGCTATCTGTATAAACATGGATATATCTACACCACTATCTGTATGAACATGGAAATATCTACACCGCTATCTGTTTGAACATGGAAATATCTAAACCGCTATCTGCCTGAAAATGGAAATATCTGCACCGCCATCTGTATGAACATACAAATGTCTACACCGCCAACTGTATTAAGATGGAGATATCTACACCGCTATCTGTATAAACTTGGAAATATCTACACCGCTATCTGTATAAACATGGAAATATCTACACAGCTATCTGTATAAACAAGGAAATATCTGCACCGCTACCTGTATAAACATGGAAATATCAGCACCGATATCTGAATGAACGTGGAAATATCTACACCGCTATCTGTACGAACATGGAAATATCTACACCGCTATCTGTATGAACATGGAAATAGCTACAGCGCTATCTGTATGAAGATGGAAATATCTACACCACTATCTGTATGAACATGGAAATATCTACACCGCTATCTCTATGAACATGGATATACCTACACAGCCATCTGGATGAACATGGAAATATCTACACCGCTATCTGTATGAACATGGAAATATCTACACCGTTATCTGTGTAAACATGCATACATCTTCACCACTATCTGTATGAACATGGAAATATCTACACCGCTATCTGTAAGAACATGGAAATATCTTCACCGCCATCTGTATGAACATGGATATATCTACACAACCATCTGGATGAACATGGAAATATCTACACCGCTATCTGTATGAACATGGAAATATCTACACGGCTATCGGTGTAAACATGCATACATCTTCACCACTATCTGTATAAACATGGAAATAACTACACCGCTATCTGTATGAACATGGAAATATCTACACCGCTATCTGTTTGAACATGGAAATATCTAAACCGCTATCCGCATGAAAATGGATATATCTGCACCGCCATCTGCATGTACATATAAATATCTACACCGCCATCTGTATTAAGATGGAGATATCTACACCACTATCTGTATAAACTTGGAAATATCTACACCACTATCTGTATAAACATGGAAATATCTACACCGCTATCTGTATAAACATGGAAATATCCACACCGCTACCTGTATAAACATGGAAATATAAGCACCGCTATCTGTACGAACATGGAAATATCTACACCGCTATCTGTATGAACATGGAATTATCTTCACCACCATCTGTATGAACATGGATATGTCTACACAGCCATCTGGATGAACATGGAAATATCTACACCGCTATCTGTTTGAATATGGAAATATCTAAACCGGTATCTGCATGAAAATGGAAATATCTACACAGCTATCTGCATATACATGGAAATATCTACACAGCTATCTCTTTACACATGGAAATAACTACACCGCTATCTGTATGAACATGGAAATATCTACACCGGCATCTGTATGAACATGGAAATATCTGCACGGCCATTTGAATGAACATATAAATATCTACACCGCCATCTGTATTAAGATGGTGATATCTACACCGCTATCTGTATAAACATGGAAATATCTACACCGCTATCTGCATGAACATGGACATATCTACACCGCTATCTGTATGAACATGGAAATAGCTACACCGCTATCTGTATGAACATGGACATATCTACACCACTATCTGTATGAACATGGAAATATCTAAACCGCTATCTGCATGAAAATGGAAATATCTGCACCGCTATCTGTCTGAACATGGAAATATCTACACCGCTATCTGTTTGAACATGGAAATATCTAAACCGCTATCTGCATGAAAATGGAAATATCTGCACCGCCATCTGTATGAACATATAAATATCTACACCGCCATCTGTATTAAGATGGAGATATCTACACCGCTATCTGTATAAACTTGGAAATATCTACACCGCTCTCTGTAGAAACATGGATATATCTACACCACTATCTGTATGAACATGGAAATATCTACACCGCTATCTGTATGAACATTTAAATATCTACACCGCTATCTGTACGAACATGGATATATCTACACCGCTATCCGTATGAACATGGAAATAGCTACACCGCTATCTGTATGAATATGGAAATATCTACACCACTATCTGTATGAACATGGAAATATCTACACCGCTATCTCTATGAACATGGGTATATCTACACAGCAATCTGGATGAACACGGAAATATCTACACCTTTATCTGTGTAAACATACATACATCTTCACCGCTATCTGTATAAACATGGAAATATCTACACCGCTATCTGTATGAACATGGAAATATCTACACCGCTATCTGTTTGAACATGGAAATATCTAAACGGCTATCTGCATGAAAATGGAAATATCTACACTGCTATCAGCATATACATGGAAATATCTACACAGCTATCTCTTTGCGCATGGAAATAACTACACCGCTATCTGTATGATCATGGAAATATCTTCACCGCCATCTGTATGAACATGGATATATCTACACAGCCATGTGGATGAACATGGAAATATCTACACCGCTATCTGTATAAACATGGAAATATCTACACCGCTATCTGTATAAACATGGAATTATCTTCACCACCATCTGTATGAACATGGATATGTCTACACAGCCATCTCGATGAACATGGAAATATCTACACCGCTATCTGTTTGAATATGGAAATATCTAAACCGCTATCTGCATGAAAATGGAAATATCTACACAGCTATCTGCATATACATGGAAATATCTACACAGCTATCTCTTTACACATGGAAATAACTACACCGCTATCTGTATGAACATGGAAATATCTACACCGGCATCTGTATGAACATGGAAATATCTGCACGGCCATTTGAATGAACATATAAATATCTACACCGCCATCTGTATTAAGATGGTGATATCTACACCGCTATCTGTATAAACATGGAAATATCTACACCGCTATCTGCATGAACATGGAAATAGCTTCACCGCTATCTATATGAACATGGAATTAGCTACACCGCCATCTGTATGAACATGGAAATATCTGCACCGCCATCTGTATGAACATATAAATATCTACACAGCCATCTGTATTAAGATGGAGATATCTACACCGCTATCTGTATAAACTTGGAAATATCTACACCGCTATCGTATAAAAATGGAAATATCTACACCGCTATCTGTATAAACATGGAAATATCCACACCGCTACCTGTATAAACATGGAAATATCAGCACCGCTATCTGTATGAACATGGAAATACCTACACCGCTATCTGTATGAACATGGAAATATCTACACCGCTATCTGTATGAACATGGAAATATCTACACCGCTATCTGTGTAAACATGCATACATCTTCACCGCTATCTGTATAAACATGGAAATATCTACACCGCTATCTGTATAAACATGGAAATATCCACACCACTACCTGTATAAACATGGAAATATAAGCACCGCTATCTGTATGAACATGGAAATATCTACACCGCTATCTGTACGAACATGGAAATATCAACAGCACTATGTGTATGAACATGGAAATATCTACACCGCTATCAGTATGAACATGGATATATCTACACAGCCATCAGGATGAACATGGAAATATCTTCACCGCCATCTGTATGAACATGGATATATCTACACAGCCATCAGGATGAACATGGAAATATCTACACCGCTATCTGTATGAACATGGAAATATCTACACCGCTATCAGTGTAAACATGCAAACATCACCGCTACCTGTATAAACATGGAAATATCAGCACCGCTATCTGTATGAACATGGAAATATCTACACCGCTATCTGTACGAACATGGACATATCTACACCGCTATCTGTATGAACATGGAAATAGCTACACCGCTATCTGTATGAACATGGACATATCTACACCACTATCTGTATGAACATGGAAATATCTAAACCGCTATCTGCATGAAAATGGAAATATCTGCACCGCTATCTGTCTGAACATGGAAATATCTACACCGCTATCTGTTTGAACATGGAAATATCTAAACCGCTATCTGCATGAAAATGGAAATATCTGCACCGCCATCTGTATGAACATATAAATATCTACACCGCCATCTGTATTAAGATGGAGATATCTACACCGCTATCTGTATAAACTTGGAAATATCTACACCGCTCTCTGTAGAAACATGGATATATCTACACCACTATCTGTATGAACATGGAAATATCTACACCGCTATCTGTATGAACATTTAAATATCTACACCGCTATCTGTACGAACATGGATATATCTACACCGCTATCCGTATGAACATGGAAATAGCTACACCGCTATCTGTATGAATATGGAAATATCTACACCACTATCTGTATGAACATGGAAATATCTACACCGCTATCTCTATGAACATGGGTATATCTACACAGCAATCTGGATGAACACGGAAATATCTACACCTTTATCTGTGTAAACATACATACATCTTCACCGCTATCTGTATAAACATGGAAATATCTACACCGCTATCTGTATGAACATGGAAATATCTACACCGCTATCTGTTTGAACATGGAAATATCTAAACGGCTATCTGCATGAAAATGGAAATATCTACACTGCTATCAGCATATACATGGAAATATCTACACAGCTATCTCTTTGCGCATGGAAATAACTACACCGCTATCTGTATGATCATGGAAATATCTTCACCGCCATCTGTATGAACATGGATATATCTACACAGCCATGTGGATGAACATGGAAATATCTACACCGCTATCTGTATAAACATGGAAATATCTACACCGCTATCTGTATAAACATGGAATTATCTTCACCACCATCTGTATGAACATGGATATGTCTACACAGCCATCTCGATGAACATGGAAATATCTACACCGCTATCTGTTTGAATATGGAAATATCTAAACCGCTATCTGCATGAAAATGGAAATATCTACACAGCTATCTGCATATACATGGAAATATCTACACAGCTATCTCTTTACACATGGAAATAACTACACCGCTATCTGTATGAACATGGAAATATCTACACCGGCATCTGTATGAACATGGAAATATCTGCACGGCCATTTGAATGAACATATAAATATCTACACCGCCATCTGTATTAAGATGGTGATATCTACACCGCTATCTGTATAAACATGGAAATATCTACACCGCTATCTGCATGAACATGGAAATAGCTTCACCGCTATCTATATGAACATGGAATTAGCTACACCGCCATCTGTATGAACATGGAAATATCTGCACCGCCATCTGTATGAACATATAAATATCTACACAGCCATCTGTATTAAGATGGAGATATCTACACCGCTATCTGTATGAACTTGGAAATATCTACACCGCTATCGTATAAAAATGGAAATATCTACACCGCTATCTGTATAAACATGGAAATATCCACACCGCTACCTGTATAAACATGGAAATATCAGCACCGCTATCTGTATGAACATGGAAATACCTGCACCGCTATCTGTATGAACATGGAAATATCTACACCGCTATCTGTATGAACATGGAAATATCTACACCGCTATCTGTGTAAACATGCATACATCTTCACCGCTATCTGTATAAACATGGAAATATCTACACCGCTATCTGTATAAACATGGAAATATCCACACCGCTACCTGTATAAACATGGAAATATAAGCACCGCTATCTGTATGAACATGGAAATATCTACACCGCTATCTGTACGAACATGGAAATATCAACAGCACTATGTGTATGAACATGGAAATATCTACACCGCTATCAGTATGAACATGGATATATCTACACAGCCATCAGGATGAACATGGAAATATCTTCACCGCCATCTGTATGAACATGGATATATCTACACAGCCATCAGGATGAACATGGAAATATCTACACCGCTATCTGTATGAACATGGAAATATCTACACCGCTATCAGTGTAAACATGCAAACATCACCGCTACCTGTATAAACATGGAAATATCAGCACCGCTATCTGTATGAACATGGAAATATCTACACCGCTATCTGTACGAACATGGACATATCTACACCGCTATCTGTATGAACATGGAAATAGCTACACCGCTATCTGTATGAACATGGACATATCTACACCACTATCTGTATGAACATGGAAATATCTAAACCGCTATCTGCATGAAAATGGAAATATCTGCACCGCTATCTGTCTGAACATGGAAATATCTACACCGCTATCTGTTTGAACATGGAAATATCTAAACCGCTATCTGCATGAAAATGGAAATATCTGCACCGCCATCTGTATGAACATATAAATATCTACACCGCCATCTGTATTAAGATGGAGATATCTACACCGCTATCTGTATAAACTTGGAAATATCTACACCGCTCTCTGTAGAAACATGGATATATCTACACCACTATCTGTATGAACATGGAAATATCTACACCGCTATCTGTATGAACATTTAAATATCTACACCGCTATCTGTACGAACATGGATATATCTACACCGCTATCCGTATGAACATGGAAATAGCTACACCGCTATCTGTATGAATATGGAAATATCTACACCACTATCTGTATGAACATGGAAATATCTACACCGCTATCTCTATGAACATGGGTATATCTACACAGCAATCTGGATGAACACGGAAATATCTACACCTTTATCTGTGTAAACATACATACATCTTCACCGCTATCTGTATAAACATGGAAATATCTACACCGCTATCTGTATGAACATGGAAATATCTACACCGCTATCTGTTTGAACATGGAAATATCTAAACGGCTATCTGCATGAAAATGGAAATATCTACACTGCTATCAGCATATACATGGAAATATCTACACAGCTATCTCTTTGCGCATGGAAATAACTACACCGCTATCTGTATGATCATGGAAATATCTTCACCGCCATCTGTATGAACATGGATATATCTACACAGCCATGTGGATGAACATGGAAATATCTACACCGCTATCTGTATAAACATGGAAATATCTACACCGCTATCTGTATAAACATGGAATTATCTTCACCACCATCTGTATGAACATGGATATGTCTACACAGCCATCTCGATGAACATGGAAATATCTACACCGCTATCTGTTTGAATATGGAAATATCTAAACCGCTATCTGCATGAAAATGGAAATATCTACACAGCTATCTGCATATACATGGAAATATCTACACAGCTATCTCTTTACACATGGAAATAACTACACCGCTATCTGTATGAACATGGAAATATCTACACCGGCATCTGTATGAACATGGAAATATCTGCACGGCCATTTGAATGAACATATAAATATCTACACCGCCATCTGTATTAAGATGGTGATATCTACACCGCTATCTGTATAAACATGGAAATATCTACACCGCTATCTGCATGAACATGGAAATAGCTTCACCGCTATCTATATGAACATGGAATTAGCTACACCGCCATCTGTATGAACATGGAAATATCTGCACCGCCATCTGTATGAACATATAAATATCTACACAGCCATCTGTATTAAGATGGAGATATCTACACCGCTATCTGTATAAACTTGGAAATATCTACACCGCTATCGTATAAAAATGGAAATATCTACACCGCTATCTGTATAAACATGGAAATATCCACACCGCTACCTGTATAAACATGGAAATATCAGCACCGCTATCTGTATGAACATGGAAATACCTACACCGCTATCTGTATGAACATGGAAATATCTACACCGCTATCTGTACGAACATGGAAATATCTACACCGCTATCTGTATGAACATGGAAATATCTGCACGGCTATCTGTATGAACATGGAAATAGCTACACCGCCATCTGTATGAACTTGGAAATATCTGTACCGCCATCTGTATGAACATATAAATATCTACACCACCATCTGTATTAAGATGGAGATATCTACACCGCTATCTGTATAAACTTGCAAATATCTACACCGCTATCTGTATAAAAATGGAAATATCTACACCGCTATCTTTATAAACATGGAAATATCTACACCGCTACCTGTATAAACATGGAAATATCAGCACTGCTATCTGTATGAACATGGAAATATCAGCCCCTCTGTCTGTATGAACATGGAAATATCTACACCACTATCTGTATGAACATGGAAATATCTACAACGCTATCTGTATGAACATGGAAATAGCTGCACCTCTATCTGTATGAACATGGAAATATCTACACAACCATCTGTATGAACATGGATATATCTACACAACCATCTGGATGAACATGGAAACATCTACACCGCTATCTGTATGAACATGGAAATATCTTCACCGCTATCTGTGTAAACATGCATACTTCTTCACCGCTATCTGTATAAACATGGAAATATCTACACCGCTATCTGTGTGAACATGGAAATATCTACAAAGCTATCTGTTTGAACATGGAAATATCTAAACCGATATCTGCGTGAAAATGGAAATATCTACACAGCTATCTGCATATACATGGTAATATCTACACCGCTATCTGTACGAACATGGAAATATCAACAGCACTATGTGTATGAACATGGAAATATCTACACCGCTATCAGTATGAACATGGATATATCTACACAGCCATCAGGATGAACATGGAAATATCTTCACCGCCATCTGTATGAACATGGATATATCTACACAGCCATCAGGATGAACATGGAAATATCTACACCGCTATCTGTATGAACATGGAAATATCTACACCGCTATCAGTGTAAACATGCAAACATCACCGCTACCTGTATAAACATGGAAATATCAGCACCGCTATCTGTATGAACATGGAAATATCTACACCGCTATCTGTACGAACATGGACATATCTACACCGCTATCTGTATGAACATGGAAATAGCTACACCGCTATCTGTATGAACATGGACATATCTACACCACTATCTGTATGAACATGGAAATATCTAAACCGCTATCTGCATGAAAATGGAAATATCTGCACCGCTATCTGTCTGAACATGGAAATATCTACACCGCTATCTGTTTGAACATGGAAATATCTAAACCGCTATCTGCATGAAAATGGAAATATCTGCACCGCCATCTGTATGAACATATAAATATCTACACCGCCATCTGTATTAAGATGGAGATATCTACACCGCTATCTGTATAAACTTGGAAATATCTACACCGCTCTCTGTAGAAACATGGATATATCTACACCACTATCTGTATGAACATGGAAATATCTACACCGCTATCTGTATGAACATTTAAATATCTACACCGCTATCTGTACGAACATGGATATATCTACACCGCTATCCGTATGAACATGGAAATAGCTACACCGCTATCTGTATGAATATGGAAATATCTACACCACTATCTGTATGAACATGGAAATATCTACACCGCTATCTCTATGAACATGGGTATATCTACACAGCAATCTGGATGAACACGGAAATATCTACACCTTTATCTGTGTAAACATACATACATCTTCACCGCTATCTGTATAAACATGGAAATATCTACACCGCTATCTGTATGAACATGGAAATATCTACACCGCTATCTGTTTGAACATGGAAATATCTAAACGGCTATCTGCATGAAAATGGAAATATCTACACTGCTATCAGCATATACATGGAAATATCTACACAGCTATCTCTTTGCGCATGGAAATAACTACACCGCTATCTGTATGATCATGGAAATATCTTCACCGCCATCTGTATGAACATGGATATATCTACACAGCCATGTGGATGAACATGGAAATATCTACACCGCTATCTGTATAAACATGGAAATATCTACACCGCTATCTGTATAAACATGGAATTATCTTCACCACCATCTGTATGAACATGGATATGTCTACACAGCCATCTCGATGAACATGGAAATATCTACACCGCTATCTGTTTGAATATGGAAATATCTAAACCGCTATCTGCA
Source organism: Gorilla gorilla gorilla (assembly GCF_029281585.2). Taxonomy (NCBI): domain Eukaryota; kingdom Metazoa; phylum Chordata; class Mammalia; order Primates; family Hominidae; genus Gorilla; species Gorilla gorilla. Next base: position 3,760,873 of record NC_073224.2, read on the forward strand.
TGAAAATGGAAATATCTACACAGCTATCTGCATATACATGGAAATATCTACACAGCTATCTCTTTACACATGGAAATAACTACACCGCTATCTGTATGAACATGGAAATATCTACACCGGCATCTGTATGAACATGGAAATATCTGCACGGCCATTTGAATGAACATATAAATATCTACACCGCCATCTGTATTAAGATGGTGATATCTACACCGCTATCTGTATAAACATGGAAATATCTACACCGCTATCTGCATGAACATGGAAATAGCTTCACCGCTATCTATATGAACATGGAATTAGCTACACCGCCATCTGTATGAACATGGAAATATCTGCACCGCCATCTGTATGAACATATAAATATCTACACAGCCATCTGTATTAAGATGGAGATATCTACACCGCTATCTGTATAAACTTGGAAATATCTACACCGCTATCGTATAAAAATGGAAATATCTACACCGCTATCTGTATAAACATGGAAATATCCACACCGCTACCTGTATAAACATGGAAATATCAGCACCGCTATCTGTATGAACATGGAAATACCTACACCGCTATCTGTATGAACATGGAAATATCTACACCGCTATCTGTACGAACATGGAAATATCTACACCGCTATCTGTATGAACATGGAAATATCTGCACGGCTATCTGTATGAACATGGAAATAGCTACACCGCCATCTGTATGAACTTGGAAATATCTGTACCGCCATCTGTATGAACATATAAATATCTACACCACCATCTGTATTAAGATGGAGATATCTACACCGCTATCTGTATAAACTTGCAAATATCTACACCGCTATCTGTATAAAAATGGAAATATCTACACCGCTATCTTTATAAACATGGAAATATCTACACCGCTACCTGTATAAACATGGAAATATCAGCACTGCTATCTGTATGAACATGGAAATATCAGCCCCTCTGTCTGTATGAACATGGAAATATCTACACCACTATCTGTATGAACATGGAAATATCTACAACGCTATCTGTATGAACATGGAAATAGCTGCACCTCTATCTGTATGAACATGGAAATATCTACACAACCATCTGTATGAACATGGATATATCTACACAACCATCTGGATGAACATGGAAACATCTACACCGCTATCTGTATGAACATGGAAATATCTTCACCGCTATCTGTGTAAACATGCATACTTCTTCACCGCTATCTGTATAAACATGGAAATATCTACACCGCTATCTGTGTGAACATGGAAATATCTACAAAGCTATCTGTTTGAACATGGAAATATCTAAACCGATATCTGCGTGAAAATGGAAATATCTACACAGCTATCTGCATATACATGGTAATATCTACACCGCTATCTCTTTACACATGGAAATATCTACACCGCTATCTGTATGAAGATGGAAATATCTACACCGCCATCTGAATGAACATGGAAATATCTGCACGGCCATCTGTATGAACATATAAATACCTACAACGCCATCTGTATTAAGATGGAGATATCTACACCGCTATCTGTATAAACATGGAAATATCTACACCGCTATCTGTATAAACATGGAAATATCTACACCGCTACCTGTATAAACATGGAAATATCAGTACCGCTATCTGTATGAACATGGAAATATCAGCCCCTCTATCAGTATGAACATGGAAATATCTACACCACTATCTGTATGAACATGGAAATATCTACACCGCTATCTGTATGAACATGGAAATATCTACACCGCTATCTGTATGAACATGGAATTATCTTCACCACCATCTGTATGAACATGGATATGTCTACACAGCCATCTGGATGAACATGGAAATACCTACACCGCTATCTGTTTGAATATGGAAATACCTAAACCGCTATCTGCATGAAAATGGAAATATCTACACAGCTATCTGCATATACATGGAAATATCTACACAGCTATCTCTTTACACATGGAAATAACTACACCGATATCTGTATGAACATGGAAATATCTACACCGGCATCTGTATGAACATGGAAATATCTGCACGGCCATTTGTATGAACATATAAATATCTACACCGCCATCTGTATTAAGATGGAGATATCTACACCGCTATCTGTATAAACATGGAAATATCTACACCGCTATCTGTATAAACATGGAAATATCTACACCGCTATCTTTCTAAACATGGAAATATCTACACCGCTACCTCTATAAACATGGAAATATCAGCACCGCTATCTGTATGAACATGGAAATATCAGCCCCTCTATCTGTATGAACATGGAAATATCTGCACCACTATCTGTATGAACATGGAAATATCTACACCGCTATCTGTATGAACATGGAAATATCTTCACCGCCATCTGTATGAACATGGATATATCTACACAGCCATCTGGACGAACATGAAAATATCTACACCGCTATCTCTATGAACATGGAAATAGCTACACCGCTATCTGTATGAATACGGAAATATCTACACCGCTATCTGTTTGAACATGGAAATATCTACAACGCTATCTGCATGAAAATGGAAACATCTACAGATATATCTGCATATACATGGAAATATCTACAAAGCTATCTCTTTACACATGGAAATAACTACACCACTATCTCTATAAACATGGAAATATCTACACCGCCATCTCTATGAACATGGAAATATCTGCACCGCCATCTGTATGAACATATAAATATCTACACCGCCATCTGTATTAAGATGGAGATATCTACACCGCTATCTGTATAAACATGGAAATATCTGCACCGCTACCTGTATAAACATGGAAATATAAGCACCGCTATCTGTATGAACATGGAAATATCTACACCGCTATCTGTACGAACTTGGAAATATCTACACCGCTATCTGTATGAACATGGTAATAGCTGCACCGCTCTCTGTATGAACATGGAAATATCTACATCACTATCTGTATGAACATGGAAATATCTTCTCCGCTCTCTGTATGAACATGGATATAGCTACACAGCCATCTGTATGAACATGGATATATCTACACCGCTATCTGTATGAACATGGAAATATCTACACCGCTCTCTTTGTAAACATGCATACATCTTCACCGCTATCTGTATAAACATGGATATATCTACACAGCCATATGGATGAACATGGAAATATCTACACGGCTATCTGCATGAACATGGAAATAGCTACACCACCATCTGTATGAACTTGGAAATATCTGTACCGCCATCTGTATGAACATATAAATATCTACACCGACATCTGTATGAAGATGGAGATATCTACACCGCTATCTGTATAAACTTGCAAATATCTACACCGCTATCTGTATAAAAATGGAAATATCTACACCGCTATCTTTATAAACATGGAAATATCTACACCGCTACCTGTATGAACATGGAAATATCAGCACCGCTATCTGTATGAACATGGAAATATCAGCCCCTCTATCTGTATGAACATGGAAATATCTACACCGCTATCTGTATGAACATGGAAATATCTACACCGCTATCTGTTTGAACATGGAAATATCTAAACCGCTATCTGCCTGAAAATGGAAATATCTGCACCGCCATCTGTATGAACATATAAATGCCTACACCGCCAACTGTATTAAGATGGAGATATATACACCGCTATCTGTATAAACTTGGAAATATCTACACCGCTATCTGTATAAACATGGAAATATCTACACCGCTATCTGTATAAACATGGAAATATCTGAACCGCTACCTGTATAAACATGGAAATATCACCACCGCTATCTGTATGAACGTGGAAATATCTACACCGCTATCTGTACGAACATGGAAATATCTACACCGCTATCTGTATGAACATGGAAATAGCTACAGCGCTATCTGTATGAAGATGGAAATATCTACACCACTATCTGTATGAACATGGAAATATCTACACCGCTATCTCTATGAACATGGATATATCTACACAGCCATCTGGATGAACATGGAAATATCTACACCGCTATCTGTATGAACATGGAAATATCTACACCATTATCTGTGTAAACATGCATACATCTTCACCGCTATCTGTATAAACATGGAAATATCTACATTGCTACCTGTATAAACATGGAAATATAAGCACCGCTATCTGTATGAACATGGAAATATCTACACCGCTATCTGTTGGAACATGGAAATATCTACACCGCTACCTGTATGAACATGGAAATAGCTACACAGCTATCTGTATGAACATGGAAATATCTACAGCACTATCTGTATTAACATGGAAATATCTACACCGCTATCTGTATGAACATGGATATATCTACACAGCCATCTGGATGAACATGGAAATATCTACACCGCTATCTGTATGAACATGGAAATATCTATACTGCTATCTGTGTAAACATGCATACATCTTCACCGCTATCTGTATAAACATGGAAATATCTACACCGCTATCTGTATGAACATGGAAATATCTACACCGCTATCTGTTTGAACATGGAAATATCTAAACCGCAATCTGCAGGAAAATGGAAAAATCTTCACAGCTATCTGCATATACATGGAAATATCTACACAGTTATCTCTTTACACATGGAAATAACTACACCGCTCTCTGTATGAACATGGAAATATCTACACCACTATCTGTATGAACATGGAAATATCTACACCGCTCTCTGTGTAAACATGGAAATATCTACACCGCTATCTGTGTAAACATGGAAATATCTACAACGCTATCTCTATAAACATGGAAATATCTTCACCGCCATGTGTATGAACGTGGTAATATATACACCGCCATGTGTATGAACAGGGAAATATCTACACAGCCATCTGTATAAACATGGAAATATCTACACCGCTATCTGTTACAACTTGGAAATATCTACACCGTTATATGTATAAACATGGAAATATCTACACCGCTGTCTGTGTAAACATGGAAATAACTACACTGCTATCTGTGTGAACATGGAAATATCTACACCACTATCTGTGTAAACATGGAAATATCTACACCGCCATCTCTCTAAACATGGAAATATCTACACAGCCGTCTGTATAAACATGGAAATATCTACACCGATATCTGTACAAACATGGAAATATCTACACCGATATCTCTATAAACATGGAAATATCTACACCGCTATCTGTATATACATGGAAATATCTACAACGCTATCTGGGTAAACATGGAAATATCTACACCACTATCTGTGTAAACATGGAAATATCTACACCGCTATCTCTATAAACATGGAAATATCCACAAAGCCATCTGAATAAACATGGAAATGTCTACACCGCCATCTGTATAAACATGGAAATATCTACACCGATATCTCTATAAACATGGAAATATCTTCACCACCATCTGTATGAACATGGAAATATCTACTCAGCCATATGGATGAACATGGAAATATCTACACCGCTATCTGCATGAACATGGAAATATCTACACCGCTATCTGTATGAACATGGAAATAGCTACACCGCTATCTGTATAAACATGGAAATATCCACACCGCTATCTGTATAAACATGGAAATATCCACACCGCTGCCTGTATAAACATGGAAATATCAGCACCGCTATCTGTAGAAAACATGGAAAAATCTACACCGCTATCTGTATGAACATGGAAATAGATACACCGCTATCTGTATGAACATGGAAATATCTACACCGCTATCTGTATGAACATGGATATATCTACACAGCCATCTGGATGAACATGGAAATATCTACACTGCTATCTGTATGAACATGGAAATATCTACACTGCTATCTGTTTGAACATGGAAATATCTACACCGCTATCTGCATGAAAATGGAAATATCTACACAGCTATCTGCATATAAATGGAAATATCTACAAAGCTATCTCTTTACACATGGAAATAACTACACCACTATCTCTATAAACATGGAAATATCTACACCACCATCTGTATGAACATGGAAATATCTGCACTGGCATCTGTATGAACATATAAATATCTACACCGCCATCTGTATAAAGGTGGAGATATCTACACCGCTATCTGTATAAACTTGGAAATATCTACACCGCAATCTGTATAAACATGGAAATATCTACACCGCTATCTGTATAAACATGGAAATATCTACACCGCTACCTGTATAAACATGGAAATATAAGCACCGCTATCTGCATGAAAATGGAAATATCTACACTGCTATCTACATGTACTTGGAAATATCTACACAGCTATCTCTTTACACATGCAAATATCTACACCGCTATCTGTATGAACATGGAAATATCTACACCACCATCTGTATGAACATGGAAATATCTACACCACTATCTGTATGAACATGGGAATATCTACACCGCTACCTGCATGAACATGGAATTATCTTCACCACCATCTGTGTGAACATGGATATGTCTACACAGCCATCTGGATGAACATGGAAATATCTACACCGCTATCTGTATGAACATGGAAATAGCTACACCACTATCTGTATGAACATGGAAATATCTACAACACTATCTGTATGAACATGGAAATATCTACACCGCTATCTGCATGAACATGGAAATATCTTCACCGCCATCTGTATGAACATGGATATATCTACACAACCATCTGGATGAACATGGAAATATCTACACCGCTATCTGTATAAACATCGAAATATCTACACCGCTATCTGTATAAACATGGAAATATTTACACCGCTACCTGTATAAACATGGAAATGTAAGCACCGCTATCTGTATGAACATGGAAATATCTACACCGCTATCTGTACGAACGTGGAAATATCTACACCGCTATCTGTATGAACATGGAATAGCTACACCGCTATCTGTATGAACATGGAAATACCTACAGCACTATCTGTATGAACATGGAAATATCTACACCGCTATCTGAATGAACATGGATATATATACACAGCCATCTGGATGAACATGGAAATATCTACACGGCTATCTGTATGAACATGGAAATATCTACACCACTAACTGTGTAAACATGCATACATCTTAACCGCTATCTGTATAAACATGGAAATAACTACACCACTATCTGTATGAACATGGAAATATCTACACCGCTATCTGTTTGAACATTGAAATATCTAAACCGCTATCTGTATGAAAATGGAAATATCTACACAGCTATCTGCATGTACATGGTAATATCTACACAGCTATCTCTTTACACATGGAAATAACTGCACCGCTATCTGTATGAACATGGAAATATCTACACCGGCATCTGTATGAACATGGAAATATCTGCGTGGCCATCTCTATGAACATGTAAATATCTACACCGCCATCTGTATAAAGATGGAGATATCTACACCGCTATCTGTATAAACATGGAAATAACTACAACGCTCTCTGTATAAACATGGAAATATCTACACCGCTGTCTTTATAAACATGGAAATATCTACTCCGCTACCTGCATAAACATGGAAATATCAGCACCGCTATCAGTATGAACATGGAAATATCAGCCCCTCTATCTGAATGAACATGGAAATATCTACACCACTATGTGTGTAAACATGGAAATATCTACACTGCTATCTGTATGAGCATGGAAATATCTTCACCGCCATCTGTATTAACATGGATATACCTACACAGCCATCTGGATGAACATGGAATTATCTACACCGCTATCTGTATGAACATGGAAATATCTTCACCGCCATCTGTATGAACATGGATATATCTACACAGCCATATGGATGAACATGGAAATATCTACACCGCTATCTGCATGAAAATGGAAATATCTACACTGCTATCTGCATATACATTTAAATATCTACACAGCTATCTCTTTACACATGGAAATAACTACACCGCTATCTGTATGAACATGGAAATATCTACACCGCCATCTGTATGAACATGGAAATATCTGCACGGCCATCTGAATGAACATATAAATATCTACACCGCCATCAGTATTAAGATGGAGATATCAACACCGCTACCTGTATAAACATGGAAATATCTACACCGCTACCTGTATAAACATGGAAATATCAGCACCGCTATCTGTATGAACATGGAAATATCAGCCCCTCTATCTGTATGAACATGGAAATATCTACACCGCTATCTGTATGAACATGGAAATATCTTCACCGCTATCTGTGTAAAAATGCATACATCTTCACCGCTTTCTGTATAAAGATGGAAATAACTACACCGCTATCTGTATGAACATGAAAATATCTACACCGCTATCTGTTTGAACATGGAAATATCTAAACCGTTATCTGCATGAAAATGGAAATATCTACACAGCTATCTGCATATACATGGAAATATCTACACAGCTATCTCTTTACACATGGAAATAACTACACCGCTATCTGTATGAACATGGAAATATCTACACCGGCATCTGTATGAACATGGAAATATCTGGACGGCCATTTGTATGAACATATAAATATCTACACCGCCATCTGTATATACATGGAAATATCTACACCGCTATCTGTATAAACATGGAAATATCTACACCGCTATCCTTATAAGCATGGAAATATCTACACCGCTACCTGTATAAACATGGAAATATCAGCACCGCTATCTGTATGAACATGGAAATTTCAGCCCCTCTATCTGTATGAACATGGGAATATCTACACCACTATCTGTATGAACATGGAAATATCTACACTGCTATCTGTATGAGCATGGAAATATCTTCACCGCCATCTGTATGAACATGGATATATCTAAACAGCCATCTGGATGAACATGGAAATACCTACACCGCTATCTGTATGAACATGGAAATATCTGCACCGCCATCTGTAGAAACATATAAATATCTACACCGCCAACTGTATTAAAATGGATATATCTACACCGCTATCCGTATAAACTTGGAAATATCTACACCGCTATCTGTATAAAAATGGAAACATCTACACCGCTATCTGTATAAACATGGAAATATCCACACCGCTACCTGTATAAACATGGAAATATCAGCACCGCTATCTGTATGTACATGGAAATATCTACACCGCTATCTGTACGAACATGGAAATATCTACACCGCTCTCTGTATGAACATGGAAATAGCTACACCACTATCTGTATGAACATGGAAATAGCTACACCGCTATCTGTGTAAACATGCATACTTCTTCACCGCTATCTGTATAAACATGGAAGTATCTACACCGCTATCTGTATGAACATGGAAATATCTACAAAGCTATCTGTTTGAACATGGAAATATCTAAACCGATATCTGCATGAAAATGGAAATATCTACACAGCTATCTGCATATACACGGTAATATCTACACCGCTATATCTTTACACATGGAAATATATACACCGCTATCTGTATGAACATGGAAATATCTACACCGCCATCTGTATGAACACGGAAATATCTGCACGGCCATCTGTATGAACATATAAATACCTACAACGCCATCTGTATTAAGATGGAGATATCTACACCGCTATCTGTATAAACATGGAAATATCTACACCGCTATCTGTATAAACATGGAAATATCTACACCGCTACCTGTATAAACATGGAAATATCAGCACCGCTATCTGTATGAACATGGAAATATCAGCCCCTCTATCTGAATGAACATGGAAATATGTACACCACTATCTGTATGAACATGGAAATATCTACACCATTATCTCTATGAACATGGAAATATCTATGCCGCTATCTGTATGAACATGGAAATATCTTCACTGCCATCTGTATAAACGTGGATATATCTACACAACCATCTGGATGAACATGGAAATATCTACACCGCTATCTGTATGAACAAGGAATTATCTTCACCACCATCTGTATGAAGATGGATATGTCTACACAGCCATCTGGATGAACATGGAAATATCTACACCGCTATCTGTACAAACATGGAAATATCTACACCGCGATCTGTATAAACATGGAAATATCTACACCGCTACCTGTATAAACATGGAAATATCAGCACCGCTATCAGTATGAACATGAAAATATCTACACCGCTATCTGTATGAACATGGAAATATCTACACCGCTATCTGTACGAACATGGAAATATCTTCGCCATCTGTATTAACATGGATATATCTACACAGCCATCTATATAAACATAGAAATATCTACTCCGCTATCTGTATGAACATGGAAATATCTTCACCGCAATCTGTATGAACATGGATATGTCTACACAGCCATCTGGATGAACATGGAAATAGCTACACCGCTATCTGTATGAGCATGGAAATATCTACACCACTATCTGTATGAACATGGAAATATCTACAAAGCTATCTGTATGAACATGGAAATATCTACACCGCCATCTGTATGAACATGGAAATATCTACACCGAAATCTGTATGAACATATAAATATCTACACCGCCATCTGTATAAAGATGGAGATATCTACACCGCTATCTGTATAAACTTGGAAATATCTACACCGCTATCGTATAAAAATGGAAATATCTACACCGCTATCTGTATAAACATGGAAATATACACACCGCTACCTGTATAAACATGGAAATAACAGCACTGCTATCTGTATGAACATGGAAATATCTACACCGCTATCTGTACGAACATGGAAATATCTACACCGCTATATGTATGAACATGGAAATAGCTACACCGCTATCTGTATGAACATGGAAATATCTACAACACTATCTGTATGAACATGGAAATAGCTACACCGCTATCTGTGTAAACATGCATACTTCTTCACCGCTATCTGTATAAACATGGAAATATCTACACCGCTATCTGTATGAACATGGAAATATCTACACCGCTATCTGTTTGAACATGGAAATATCTAAACCGATATCTGCATGAAAATGGAAATATCTACACAGCTATCTGCATATACATGGTAATATCTACACCGCTATGTCTTTACACATGGAAACATCTACACTGCTATCTGTATGAACATGGAAATATCTACACCGCCATCTGTATGAACATGGAAATATCTGCACGGCCATCTGTATGAACATATAAACACCTACACCGCCACCTGTATTAAGATGGAGATATCTACACCGCTATCTTTATAAACATGGAAATATCTACACCGCTATCTGTATAAACATGGAAATATCTACACCGCTACCTGTATAAACTTGGAAATATCAGCACCGCTATCCGTATGAACATGGAAATATCAGCCCATCTATCTGTATGAACATGGAAATATCTACACCACTATCTGTATGAACATGGAAATATCTACACCGCTATCTGTACCAACATGGAAATATCTTCACCGCCATCTGTATGAACATGGATATATCTACACACCCATCTGGATGAACATGGAAATACCTACACCGCTATCTGTATGAACATGGAAATATCTACACCGCTATCTGTGTAAACCTGCAAACATCTTCACCGCTATCTGTATAAACATGGAAATATCTACACCGCTATCTGTATGAACATGGAAATATCTACACCGCTATCTGTTTGAACATGGAAATATCTACACCGCTATCTGCATGAAAATGGAAATATCTACACAGCTATCTGCATATACATGGAAATATCTACAAAGCTATCTCTTTACACATGGAAATATCTACACCACTATCTGAATGAACATGGAAATATCTATACAGCTATCTGTATGAACATGGAATTACCTTCACCACCATCTGTGTGAACATGGATATGTCTACACAGCCAACTTGATGAACATGGAAACATCTACACCGCTATCTGTATGAACATGGAAATAGCTTCACCACTATCTGTATGAACATGGAAATATCTACACCGCTATCTGTATGAACATGGAAACATCTACACCGCTATCTGTATGAACATGGAAATATCTTCACTGCCATCTGTATGAACGTGGATATATCTACACGACCATCTGGATGAAGATGGAAATATCTACACCGCTATCTGTATGAACATGGAAATATCTACACCGCTATGTGTAAACATGCATACATCTTCACCGCTATCTGTATAAACATGGAAATATCTACACCGCTATCTGTATAAACATGGAAATATCCACACCGCTACCTGTATAAACATGGAAATATAGGCACCGCTATCTGTATGTACATGGAAATATCTACACCGCTATCTGTACGAACATGGAAATATCTACAGCACTATCTGTATGAACATGGAAATATCTACACCGCTATCTGTATGAACATGGATATATCTACACAGCCATCAGGATGAACATGGAAATATCTACACCGCTATCTGTATGAACATGGAAATATCTACACCGCTATCTGTGTAAACAGGAATACATCTTCACCACTATCTGTATAAACATGAATATATCTACACCACTATCTGTATGAGCATGGAAATATCTACACCGCTATCTGTTTGAACATGGAAATATCTAAACCGCTATCTGTATGAACATGGAAATATCTGCACGGCCATCTGTATGAACATATAAATATCTACACTGCCATCTGTGTTAAGATGGAGATATCTACACCGCTATCTGTATAAACATGGAAATATCTACACCGCTATCTGTATAAACATGGAAATATCTACACCGCTACCTGTATAAACATGGAAATATCAGCACCGCTGTCTGTATGAACATGGAAATATCTACACCACTATCTGTTTGAACATGGAAATATCTACACCGCTATCTGTTTGAACATGGAAATATCTACACCGCTAACTGCATGAAAATGGAAATATCTACAGAGCTATCTGCATATACATGGAAATATCTACAAAGCTATCTCTTTACACATGGAAATATCTACACCACTATCTCTATAAACATGGAAATATCTACACCGCCATCTCTATGAACATGGAAATATCTGCACCGCCATCTGTATGAACTTATAAATAACTACACCGCCATCTGTATTAAGATGGAGATATCTACACCGCTATCTGTATAAACTTGGAAATATCTACACCGCTATCTGTATAAACATGGAAATATCTACACCGCTATCTGTATAAACATGGAAATATCTACACCGCTACCTGTATAAACATGGAAATATAAGCACCGCTATCTGTATGAACATGGAAATATCTACACCGCTATATGTACGAACTTGGAAATATCTACACCGCTATCTGTATGAACATGGATATAGCTGCACCGCTATCTGTATGAACATGGAAATACCTACACCACTATCTGTATGAACATGGAAATATCTTCACCGCTAACTGTATGAACATGGAATTATCTTCACCGCCATCTGTATGAACATGGATATGTCTACACAGCCATCTGGATGAACATGGAAATATCTACACCGCTATCTGTATGAACATGGAAATATCTTCACCGCCATCTGTATGAACATGGATAAATCTACACAGCCATATGGAACAACATGGAAATATCTACACCGCTATCTGCATGAACATGGAATTAGCTACACCGCTATCTATATGAACATGGAAATAGCTACACCGCCATCTCTATGAACATGGAAATATCTACACCGAAATCTGTACGAACATATAAATATCTACACCGCCATCTGTATTAAGATGGAGATATCTACACCGCTATCTGTATAAACTTGGAAATATCTACACCGCTATCGTATAAAAATGGAAATATCTACACCGCTATCTGTATAAACATGGAAATATCCACACCGCTACCTGTATAAACATGGAAATATCAGCACCGCTACCTGTATGAACATGGAAATATCTACACCGCTATCTGTACGAACATGGAAATATCTACACCGCTATCTGCATGAACATGGAAATAGCTACACCGCTATCTGTATGAACAAGGAAATATCTACACCACTATCTGTATGAACATGGAAATAGCTACACAGCTATCTGTGTAAACATGAATACTTCTTCACCGCTATCTGTATAAACATGGAAATATCTACACCGCTATCTGTATGAACATGGAAATATCTACACCGCTATCTGTATGAACATGGAAATATCTACACCACTATCTTTTTGAGCATGGAAATATCTACACCGCTATCTGTATGAAAATGGAAATACCTACACTGCTATCTGCATATACATTTAAAAATCTACACAGCTATCTCTTTACACATGGAAATAACTACACCGCTATCTGTATGAACATGGAAATATCTACACCGCCATCTGTATGAACATGGAAATATCTGCACGGCCATCTGTATGAACATATAAATATCTACACCGCCATCTGTATTAAAATGGAGATATCTACACCGCTATCTGTATAAACATGGAAATATCTACACCGCTATCTGTATGAACATGGAAATATCTACACCGCTACCAGTATAAACATGGAAATACCAGCACCGCTATATGTATGAACATGGAAATATCAGCCCCTCTATCTGTATGAACATGGAAATATCTACACCACTATCTGTATGAACATGGAAATATCTACACTGCTATCTGTATGAGCATGGAAATATCTACACCGCTACCAGTATAAACATGGAAATACCAGCACCGCTATATGTATGAACATGGAAATATCAGCCCCTCTATCTGTATGAACATGGAAATATCTACACCACTATCTGTATGAACATAGAAATATCTACACCGCTATCTGTATAAACATGGAAATATCTACACCGCTATCTGTATGAACATGGAAATATCTACAGCACTATCTGTATGAACATGGAAATATCTACACTGCTATCTGTATGAACATGGATATATCTACACAGCCATCTGGATGAACATGGAAATATCTACACCGCTATCTGTATAAACGTGGAAATATCTACACCGCTATCTGTGTAGACATGCATACATCTTCACCGCTATCTGTATAAACATGGATATATATACACCGCTATCTGTATGAACATGGGAATATCTACATCGCTATCTGTTTGAACACGGAAATATCTAAACCGCTATGTGCATGATAATGGAAATATCTACACAGCTATCTGCATATACATGGAAATAACTACACCGCTATCAGTATGAACATGGAAATATCTGCACGGCCATCTGTATGAACATATAAACATCTACACCGCCATCTGTATTAAGGTGGAGATATCTACACCGCTATCTGTATAAACATGGATATATCAACAACGCTATCTGTATAAACATGGAAATGTCTAAACCGCTATGTGTATAAACTTGGAAATATCTACACCGCTACCTGTATAAACAAGGAAATATCAGCACCGCTATCTGTATGAACATGGAAACATCAGCCCATCTATCTGTATGAAAATGGAAATATCTACACCACTATCTGTATGAACATGGAAATATCTTCACCGCCTTCTGTATGAACATGGATATATCTACACAGCCATTTGGAAGAACATGGAAATATCTACACCGCTATCTGTATGAACATGGAAATAGCTACACCGCTATCTGTATGAACATGGAAATATCTACACCACTCTCTGTATGAACATGGAAATAGCTACACTGCTATCTGTGTAAACATGCATACTCCTTCACCGCTATCTGTATAAACATGGAAATATCTACACCACTATCTGTATGAACATGGAAATATCTACACCGCTATCTGTTTGAACATGGAAATATCTACACCGCTATCTGCATGAAAATGGAAATATCTACACAGCTATCTGCATATACATGGAAATATCTACAAAGCTATCTCTTTACACATGGAAATATCTACACCACTATCTGTATGAACATAGAAATATCTATACCGCTATCTGTATGAACATGGAATTATCTTCACCACCATCTGTGTGAACATGGATATGTCTAAACAGCCATCAGGATGAACATGGAAATATCTACATCGCTATCTGTATGAACATGGAAATAGCTACACCACTATCTGTATGAACATGGAAATATCTACACCACTATCTGTATGAACATGGAAATATCTACACCTCTATCTGTATGAACATGGAAATATCTTCACTGCCATCTGTATGAACGTGGATATATCTACACAACCATCTGGATGAACATGGAAATATCTACACCGCTATCTGTATGAACATGGAAATATCTACACCGCTATCTGTGTAAACATGCATACATCTTCACTGCTATCTGTATAAACATGGAAATATCTACACCGCTATCTGTATAAACATGGAAATATCCACACCGCTACCTGTATAAACATGGAAATATAAGCACCGCTATCTGTATGAACATGGAAATATCTACACCGCTATCTGTACGAACATGGAAATATCAACAGCACTATGTGTATGAACATGGAAATATCTACACCGCTATCTGTATGAACATGGATATATCTACACAGCCATCAGGATGAACATGGAAATATCTTCACCGCCATCTGTATGAACATGGATATATCTACACAACCATCTGGATGAACATGGAAATATCTACACCGCTATCTGTATGAACATGGAAATATCTACACCACTATCTGTATGAACATGGAAATATCTGCACGGCCATCTGTATGAACATATAAACATCTACACCGCCATCTGTATTAAGGTGGAGATATCTACACCGCTATCTGTATAAACATGGAAATATCAACAACGCTATCTGTATAAACATGGAAATGTCTACACCGCTATGTGTATAAACTTGGAAATATCTACACCGCTACC